>NC_143481.1:37656400-38404733 GCF_027475165.1 Benincasa hispida | reverse complement strand
TTGGATACAGGGAAATATTGGAGTAAACGATCGAGTATGCGATCACACAATCGTGTAGTAGAAGAAGTCAATCATATAGACTCGACGCTCGATCGTTTTGTAAATGAGTACTATCGTATAGACTCAATGCTCGATCGTGTAGGCTCTATAAAACTATCGTGTAGTAAAACTCCATTTACTCGATAGTGAATTATGTGAGACATTTTCGATTGAATGATTTGGAAAACCTTTTTTCCTTTTATCTCACAGTTACCATAAAACCGTGTATACACCCACTAAGGCCGGTTATTTAAAAAAAGAAATATTAATTATCATATAATTAATAAATTATAAATAAATACAATAACTAACTTATCATATTATATTTATAACCTATAGTTTTAATATTGCATCATATGCAACATATAAACCATAGTTCTTTTCCTATTTTATGGCATTTAATATAAATCATATTTATATTAATTCCTCCAATCTAATAATGTATCAAATATATTATATCAATTATATCATGTATCATTTAATTAATTTAATTATATCATATATACTCAAATTCTCTTTTGTTAATTTGAACATTTCAAACTAACCCAAAAACTGATTCTCAACTTGAATCCATTGAGCTACCAAGGGGACCTTAGGGACCTATAGCTTGAAGCTCCAACGGTACGTGAATAACTGACTAAACTCTTTAATCACGATATCCACCATCTGTTAACTGTCGGCACTCCACTAAAGACTGATAGCTGCACTCTTTGCACTACAGATATATGTCCATTGGATATAATCAATCAATAATGCGATGACCCTTCACAAATTGCTCATAATTACAGTTGGGTCAAATTACTGTTTTGCCACTATAGTTACATTTAACCTTTTAAGTACCACCGATTTCTCTAATGAACAATAAGTCATAGTCCCACTATGACTGAGTCCTCTCTTCCCAAGAGAGTGATACAACTAAAGGACCAGTGAGTGGAAGAACTTTTATAGTATGCTTTGAAATACTGAAATGTTTAAAACTCCACTGTGAAAGAACAGAAACATTTATGATCATATAGAAACGATTATGCATTAAACGATAAATTATAGTATGCTTTGAAATTAAATACAAAGGATCGAGTAAACAATACCTTTGAAGAACTTTTTCTGCATGTATGTTCCTCGATCAGTCACGAACGCAACAAACAGCACGAACGCAACGAGCACTTGGAAAATCCTCGATCACTAGCAAGTACAACTCGATCCTCGGTCCTCGAACAAAACTCGACACCACCACAAGATTACCTTGGTATTTTCAGTGTGAGAATCCAGAAGTTGTGGGCTCTATATGATTTTAGATAGAGGGATGAAGGAAGTAAACGATCGAGTATGCGATAACCAATCATATAGAAGAAGAAGTCTGTCGTATAGACTCGTCTACTCGATCGTTTAGGCTCTAAGGCTATCGTGTAGTAAAACTCCTTTTACTCGATAATGAATATGTGAGACGTATCGACTGAATGATTTGGAAAACTATTTTTTTCTTTTATCTCACAGTTACCATAAACCGTGTATAACCACCCATTAAGGTGGTTATTGGAGAAAAAGAAAATTAATTATCTCATAATTAATAATTTATAAATAAATATAATAACTAACTTATCATATTATATTTATTACCTATAGTTTTAATATTGCATCATATGCAACATAAACCATAGTTCTTTTTCTCTTTTTATTGTATTTAATATAAATCATATTTATATTAATTCTTCCAATCTAATAATGTATTAAATACATTATATCAATTATATCATATATAATTGAATTAATTTAATAATATCATATATAATCAATTCCTCTCTTGTTAATTTGAACATTTCAAACTAACCAGAAAACTGATTCTCAACTTGAATCCATTGAGCTACCAAGGGAACCTTATGGACCTGTAGTTTGAAACTCCAACGGTATGTGAATAACTGACTAAACTCTTTAATCACGATATCCACCATTCGTTAACTGCTAGACACTCCATAAAGACCGACAGTGGCAGTTTTTGCACTACAGATATGTTTCTGTGTCCATTGGATATATCCAATTAATAGTACGATTACCTTTCACAAATCGCTCGTAAGTACAATTGGGTCAATTTACCCTTTTTCCCCTATAGTTACATCTAACTCCTTAAGTACTACTGATTCTCTAATGAACAATAAATCATAGTCCCACTATGACTAAACCCTTCTTGGGCCAAGAGAAGGTGTGGCGCTACATTGTTCAAGACCCAAAATTAGTCCTTAAGGGAGAATTTTATCTATTTACCCCTACTTCAGGGAAGGAGTGAATTCCGTCTTATGTAGCTAAGTTTCCAACTCCCCAATTAGACGAATCCCCAAAATGATATGCTTGTTGAGTCGGCGATTTGGACTTTCACCCATGCAAATCAAAGGATCGTTCTCATAGGTAGGAGTTAACTCACTCAGGATTAAAGTCATGTTACCTATGGTCATCCTAGTGAAATGAAAGTCTCAATTATGAACGACGTTATATAACAAGACTGGATATTTTGTGGTTTGGTCTTATACATACTCTTTTGTATAGAGCATCCCCGCTCGCATGTCTAATACATGAATGATCAGGATTAGATCAATTGTAGCACTTTACAACTTTTGCAATACCTACGAAGCGAGTCACACTCGTAGTGTCACCAGGATAAGGTATCCCTTCTTTATCCATATACTACAGACCATTTAGGTTATCATTTAAAGCACGATCCACTTGTATGTCTCCACATACATGCTTAAGTTACAGCGATAATCATGGATCTTATTTTATTGGTTTGTGATTAATGCAACTAAAATATCTCATATTTCATAGATTGAAGTGAATAAAATACCATATATTATATATCACAAAGTGTTTGTTCATACATGTTTTTACAAACTATAGAATCCTACGAGATTTAAGGCATCAACCCCAACAATCTCCCACTTATCCTAAAGCTAGTGGGGTGTACAAGATAATCACATTACAAGTACACAAAACAATATACTAGGGCACAAATGCCCAGTACAAGATCTCCCATTTGCTCCAGTCCAACCGTGGTCTGTCCCATAGATTCATACTCTGCAGGTGACCCTCAAACACTATAGCCGTGAGAGCCTTTGTAAACGGATCAGCAACTTTATGCTCCAAAGCTATCTTCGTGACAATCACGTGTTGGGTTTTATGTCCTAAAATCTCGAAGTTTGTAAAATGATAAATATCTTCTATAATCAATATACTTGTTATTGATCTCATAAATTGTATGAAAGTTTAAATCCAATAAACTAAGACCCATGACTATTGTATGAGTACTTGAACTTTATGTGGAGACATAAGAGTGGATCAGGTTCGAGTAAATAGTCAAAATGATCTATGCTACATAAATGAGGTTGGGTACCTTATTCTGGTAACACCATTGGATGCGGCCTACTCTATAGTTGTTACACTGAGTTGGAAAGTGCTACATACGATGTGATCCTAATTCGTTCATGTTATGACATGAGGAGTGGGGGTGCCCTATGCAATGAGTTTGCATAAGATCAGGACCAAGAAATAAGTGACTCTTACTTTATAACGTTGTTTAATTTTTAAGACTGACTATTTCACCTAGATGACCTAGGTAACTCGATCTTAATCCTGAGCTAATTGTGAACTTTTGTTTATCCGAGATTGCCCTTAGATTTGCATAGTTGAGGATTGGCTCAACAACGTCGACTCAATAAGACTCTTATTTCAGGGGTAATACCAGATAGATAGCTGAGGACATAGGGTGCAAGACGGAGTTCATGCCTACCCAATTTAAGGATAGGAGAAAGGTTTTTCTCTCAAGTACTGACAAGGTTGTTCTCTCAAATACTGAATCCAGGTCTTGAACAAGGGGCCCCACCCTCTCACTGGGCTGAAAGAGTTTAATTTAGTGATTGGATCACAAACCAGTTGTTCATTAGAGGATTAGTAGAGACTTGAGGAATAAGACGTAATCTTGGGGGTAAAACAGATATTTGACCCAACTATTATTACGAACAACCTGTGAAGGGACGACTTGCTGATTATGGTTAAATCATGTGGACATAATATATCTACAGTGAGGGAAGTGCAACTATGAGCTTTAGTGAAGTGACCCATTAGTTAACGAATGGAGATTAATTTGGTCTAATGAGTTTAGCCAATTAATCTCGGATCGTTGGAGCCCATGATCTGTAGGTCCGCGAGGTCCCCCTACTAGCTTGTAACGGACTAGCTTTAGAATAACGTGATAAGTTAATTTGAAATATTCAAATTAGAATAAGTGAATTAGTAATTATATATTTAATTTTAGAATTAAACGGAATAGGAGAATTTATATATTTAAAGATGATTTAAATATATAAAGATGGATATGTGTTAAGATTAATTTAATATTTGATATTAAATTAATTAAGTTTTATTTAATAATTAATTTATGAAATTAATTAAATTTTTATTTTTAAAATTAAAATAGATTTTATAAAATCAATTTTTAATTTTTAGATAAAATTAGAAAATTGGAAAACCAAAATCACACCAAATGGAAAAAAGAGTTTTTCCATTATCCATCACCTAAGTAGCTCCACATAAAGCAATATCTTGGCCTTGTCTTCTCCAAGCATGAGCTGCAACTCATGCAACTCTTCTCTTTGCATGTTGATCTGCAATATAATGAAGAGATTGGAGTGAAAATCGGGCATGCAATCCATAGAGATTTTGAGAGAAAAATTTGTTTGAAGAAAGTGTTCTTCAGCTGATTTTCTGTAGTAAGCATTTCTCCTTCTACCCTTGATTCAAGCTTGTTTTGAGTCCCACAACTCAATCTAGAGCACCAAGAGAATAGTGGGGAAGATCTTGAGGTGGTCTACAACAAGATTTGGAGAAGATAGCAGTTGGTGAATGAGCTTTGAAGAAGTTCTACAAGAGGTATGTCTTGAAACTCACTTTTTTCTGCAAGAGCATGCTTTATATTTTTCCAAAATGAGTGAATTTGAGTGCTTAGATGATCCTTGTGCTTCCGCTGCTGTTGATACAATCCTACATCATGTCCTCTTGATGCACAATCTCTCGGATGAGATGGTATTTCCGCTTTATGTGCTTGTCGCACTTCTGACTTCAAGGCTCACGGGAATTTTCCACAACATCACTATTATCACAATAAAGGGTGATGGACCTAGACATGTCTGAAGCAACTTCCAGATCAGCTAGGAACTTCTTGAGCCAAACAACCTCCTTAGCAGCTTCATAAGTCGCCGATGCACCCCTGTTTGGTGTTTCGCCATACTACAACCCCTCCGTTAAGAGTGAACACGGATCCTAAAGTGGATTTTTTAAAATCCTTATCAGTCTGAAAATTAGAGTCCATGTATCCTGTAAGGATCAAATCCTTAGAACCATACACAAGCATATAGTCTCTCGTTCTCCGAAGATACTCGAGGATGTTCTTGACAGCTATCCAGTGACCTTATCCTGGATTAGACTGATATCTACTGACTATCTCCACAACATATTGTATATAGGGTATGAGTACGGATATGGGTATGACAGCATCAAAAGAGGAAGGGGCATGGTAAGAGATTATGTGAAGGACCCTAGATGTCAGGTTTAGTACATAACATCACATTCATCAAACTGCCTACAGAAGATGTATAGGGGACCCGTCTCATTTCTTCAACCTCTTAAGGTGTCTTAGGACATTGTTCCTTAGACAATGTAACTCCGTGCCGAAAATGCAATAGGCTCTCTTGGAGTTTTGCATCGAGTACTTGATCAACATCTTGTCAATGTATGATGCCTGAGACAGTGCTAGCATTTTGTTCTTTCGATACTAAAAGATCTGAATCCCAAGAACAAATTGAGCCTCTCCCAAATCTTTCATTTGGAATTGGGTCGCTAACCAGTTTTTAACTGAAGTCAGTAAGCCTACATCATTCCCCATGAGTAGGATATCGTCTACATACAACACTAGGAAAACTACTAATCTGTTGATGATTTTCTTGTAGACACAAGACTCATCAACATTTTGGTCAAACCCATAAGGTTTGATCGTAGTATCAAACCTTATGTTCCAAGATCGAGATGCTTGTTTCAGTCCATAAATGGACCGATCCAGCTTGCAAACCTTTTGCTCTTGACCTTGGTCTATGAATCCTTCGGGTTGCACCATATAAATGATCTCCTCAATATTGCCATTCAGAAAAGCAGTCTTGACATCCATTTGTCATATCTCATAGTCATAATATGAGGCAATGATAGGAGGATGTAGGTAGACTTTAGCATGGCAACAGGCGAGAAAGTCTCCTCATACTCGACTCCCTCCACCTGGGTATAATCCTTTGCCACCAGTCTAGTTTTGAAGGTTTGCACCTTTTCATCAACACCCCGTTTCTTCTTGTAGATCCATTTGCAACCTATAAGTGTAACCCCCACCAGGTTGATCTACAAGATCCTAAACTGAGTTGAAGTACATAGACTCCATCTCGAGCTCCATGGCTTTGACCCATTCATCTCTGTCAACATCCTCCATTGCCTTCTTGTAAGACAATAAATCCTCAACCTCGCCATCAACTACCATAGCTAGGATTTTGGTTAAACGCATGTAACAAATAGGTGGGTTCGCAACGCTCCCACTTCGTCGAGGTTCCCTCAACTCTTTAGGTGGATTTGACGTACTAGATGAACTCACATCAACAAATCTTGTTGAGGTAGCAGGCTATTCAACAACTCTTGTTGAAGTTTTAGTAGTTTCTTTTGAAAGCTCATTCAACACGATTTTACTTTTAGGACTGTGCTTCCTTATATGATCCTTCTCAAGAAATTAGCATTTGTCGATACAAACACTTTGTTTTCCTTAGGATCATAAAAATAACCCCCTCGTGTCCCTTTGGGGTAGCCTACAATTAGGTATAGCCTCGGACGTAGTTTTAGTTTCTTAGGATTAGCCTCAAGCACATGTGTTGAGCAACCGTAGATGCGGAAGTGACGTAAGCTAGCTTTACGCCCATTCCAGAACTCTAAAGGTGTTCTGACAACACTTTTGGAAGGAATGCAGTTCAAGATGTATACTGTAGTCTTTACTGCAAAATCCCAAAACGAGTCTGGTAAAGAAGCGTAACTCATCATCGACCGAACTATGTCCAACAAGGTTCAATTTCTCCTCTCCGATACACCATTTTGCTGAGGTGTACAAGGTGCTAAGAGTTGGGTAACTATTTCATGTTCTATCAAATATTCTGGAACTCATAATCCAAAAACTTTCAACCTCCATCAGATCGAAGTGTTTTAATCATTTTACTTCATGCATTTTCAACTTCAGCCTTGAACTCTTTGAACTTTTCAAAGGATTCAGACTTATGTTACATTAAATAAACGTACCCATACCTTAAATAATCATCAGTAAAAGTGATGAAGTATTCATAGCTTCCCCTAGCTCGCACATTTATCAGACCACAAAGGTCTGAATGCACTAACTTTAGAGGCTCTTTGGCCTTATAACCTTTTCCAGTAAAAGGCCTTTTAGTCATTTTTCCTTCAAGGCATGACTTGCACACAGGTAAAGAATTTTCCTCTGACTCGTTTAGAAGTCCATTCTTCATCAACCTTTCAATCCTATTGAGATTGATGTGCCCTAAACGTAGATGCCAAAGTTGTGCATTTTATTTAGGAGAAACTTTAAGTCGTTTGTTTTGAGTTACTGCAGTTTTAAACATCTCTATGTTATGGAGGGAATTTGTTTGTAACGGCCTTAGCACATACAAATTGTTTTCCAGTTTATCCGAACATATATCAACACCATCTTTCGAAATAAACACTTTATTTACTAAAAAATTCAAGGTGTATTTATATTCTAGCGAAGACTTTATAGAAATTAAGTTCCTCTTTAATTCAAGAACTACATATACATCATTCAGAATGATAAACCTATTCTATAAAGTCAATCGGAGTCCTCCCACTGCCAATGCTGAGACGACGTGTCCGATTCCAACTCGCATCGTCATCTCACCAGTCTCAAGCTGAGGAACTAATTCCCTGAAATGAAGAACAAACATGGTTAGTGGCCCTAGAGTCAATAATCCAGGCAGAATCATCATTCTCCACTAAACAAGTCTCCAAAACCAGTAAATCATATTTACCTTGTTTGGCCTTCTTCTTCTCAGCCAAATAATGTGGGCAATTCCGCTTCCAGTACTCGTCCTGGTTGCAATGGAAATACTTTCCCTTGTCAATCAGCGCTGGTCGCCTACCCATGGAGCAACAGGTTGTGCGTTAGCAGGCGCCTTCCCCTTCCCCTTACTACCCTTCTTCTTCTTCCATTTGCTAGTGCCGGAAGAAAAAGGTGCAAAATTAGTTCCAAAGGTCGAACCTCCATAGAATTTTTTGGAAGCTGAAGCAACATTTGCCTCACCAACCTTCTTCTCCTTGCTTTTTAGCAAAGATTGGAATGTCTGCAACTCGTTCAGTAGAGTTGTAAGGTTGTAATCAACCCTGTTCAAAACGGTGTTGCTAACGAAATGAAGGAAGCTTTCTGGTAACGACTCCAGAATGATGATAACTTGGCTGGCGTCATCGATGCTAGACCCATTCATCTCCGCCACATTGAAGTGGATCATCATGTTCAGAATATGTTCACGAACAGATGTACCCCTCTTCATCTTGGAGTTGAAGATGAACTTAAGAGAGTCGTGCCTGAGCTGCACGGACGGTTGTTCGAACATTCCCCTCAGGGACTCCATGATCTGACATGCAGTGATCATGGGCTCATACTTCTTGGCCAAAACATCATCAAGGCTGGGCAAGATATACGCTCGGGCCTTCTCGTTCGCCCATGTCCATTTCTCGTATGCCTTTCGGACATTTTGAGTGGTGTTGGAAGGTGGAATAGGAGGACACTTCTCCATAAGGACAAACCTCAGGTCATCGATGATTAGTATTGTGCTTATTGTGTTTTTCCAACTAGCGTAGTTTTTGCCAGTCATTTTATCAGCGGCTAAAAGAGCAAGAGTAGCGATAGCCATTTTTTAAAAGTTGCTGAAAAAAAGAACAAACTTAATGAGTCTACTTGCATTACCACTTTTAACACCAATTAAGTTTTAGAAAAATAGTTCTATTGTACCCTAAGTAACATCTATTTTGCAATGATGCCCTAGTAAGGCAGTACAAAAGTCACCGTTTGGGTGATTAAGTACCCCTTCACTGGAATGAGACAATCTCAACCATTAGACAAAAAAAAACTCTTTGTAACTGAATCTAACAGTCACCATTGTTCGGTCCATAATTTGTTAACATCCTTAACAATTTTGTGTAAGTATAACTCCCCATTTTAGGCCCTAGAGTCCCACCCTAATGTACCCATCGTAGGGGAAAAGAAAATTAGGACAAGAGACTAAAGAAACCCTATCCATTTCTGGAGATCAGATAAAAAGTTGTGCAAATACATCCATCCTTTAGGGGGACATTCCCAGGGTGCCTCGAGGCGATGCACAAAAATGTTATCCAACCTAATGAGAGAGACCGTGGGATATGTTGTCACACGTCCCGCTCCCACTTACTATGAACATTCTCTCCATTCACCTTGGTATTGACCTACCCAAATGCCATCCTATAGAGGGATACTCTCAGGGTGCCTCGAGGTCGAGGATAGATCTCACGGTGTGAACTTTTAGGGAGAAACGTGTAGAGGTAAAGTGAAGTATCATATACCCCAATTACCTCCCACTGAATGTTCTACCTAGGGATTTATTAACTTGAAAGATTTGGCTACTGATTTTATCTAAGTGGATATTTAATTTGCTAAAAAACAACACTTCTTTTGATGATTAAACAAGTTTGATTCAAGTCTTATTAAACACTTTAACAGACTTTCATCAAATTTGCATGCATGCAGCAAATCTATCTAATTCACCTTTCCAGGTAGGTTCCCAGGTAGGGGTGCGACGTTTCCATCGACTTAAGTATCCCAGCCTAGCCAAAACCAGCCTTAGCCAAAAGGTCCCTTATAGATAGATTTGGTACATATTTACTCTTTTTATTAGTCAATTTAATCCTATTAAACCGAATTAAAAGATTAAACTTAGGTTTCTAATCTCATTAGTACCGTGACCTTAGGTCTATCTCAATCAAATTTTAAAACATGATTAAAGCCTAAGTTTACGTGCAAGTCTTTCTTATTGATTTTAATTCTAATTTCATTAATTATAACACTTATAAAAAATGAAACAATCGAAACCAACCACATTGCTAAGCCAGGTATATACAAGGTATCTATAACTTTTATAAATAAACCTAAGTGTCATGCTTCATGCAATGTTCATTCATTACTATATATAACTTTTATATAACTTGTAATGAACTAAGTATATATGCTAACATACACCCTTATACTATAACACTTATAATATAAAGATGATGCATGAATATGCTTTGATGCATACATATATTATAACTCTTATATTATATGATGCATGAGCATGCTTTAAAGTAATTTAATCATGCAAACTACTATATTATAACACTTATGATATAAAAATGATGCATGAATGAATGCATAACATATGGTGGGTTTTAAAACTATATGACATACATTATAACATATAATTAAACATACATCACATATATATTCATTAAAAAATTGATGGATCGGGATAATTAGCCTCAGAACCGGAAAAAAAACTAACTATTAAAAAAAACATCGAGTCAACTGGTTCAAACAGGCGAACCGGGTCTTGAATCGCCCAATCGAAGCCTCGTCACTTGATCGTGTAGCAACTCTTTCAGATCGTTGAGTAACGCTTAGCGAGTATAAACGATCGTGTAACGTGGATCGCGTGCCTTTGGACTATGCGATAAGCATGAAGGTTACACGATCGTGCAGCGCACATCGAGCAATGCATGCTATGAGATCGAGTAGACAACAACTATGCGATGAAGCATGATTGTCTAAACGATCGAGGAGCAAGCGTCGAGTATCTTATACTGAGTGGTCGTGTAGCCAGTGACTATGTAATGAGCATGTTGGCCTACATGATCATTTAGCGCGCGTGCCATGCGTCAAGTATCATATACTCTGTGATCGTTTACCCTGAGCGTCTACACAATCAAGTAGCCAACGCAATAAGATCGAGTAAACTCTTTACTCGTTCACGTAGCATTAGCAATGCGATCATTTAGCAAATACCACACGATCGAGTAGAACTTTTCTACACGGTCACATAGCCAAATCTAGACGATCATTTAGCTTAGGCTACACGATGTGACCAACGAATCATCTTCTCCCTCGAAGCGAACAACATCTTCATGCGTTTGAAGCTTCATCACGAATGACTCAAAAAAAATAAAAACTTGAATACATACTTGATAGTAAGTTAATTATGCCCAAAAACGCAAGGCTCTTACAAATTAACTTATGGAAAAGTAAAGAAAGCTTAAACAGAGGAAATTATCCTGTAAACATCAACCAACAACATCCACAAACATATCTAACACTTAAATGCATTGCACAAAACATAAAACCCAGCAAGACTGTAAATGAAATTCAATACATCAATGGAATTTGGAAAATCAGAATAACCTGGCTCTGATACCAATTGAAGGAACTCTAAAACTAGAGGACCAGTGAGTGGAAGTGGATCATTCCAAACTCTATTATGAAAGAAAAGAAACATTTACGATCATACAGAAACGATTATGCATTAAACGATAAATTACAACATGCTTCGAAATTAAATATAAAGGATCGAGTAAACAATACCTTTGAAGAACTCTTTCTTCACGTATGTTCCTCGATCAGTCACGAACGCAATGAGCAATTGGAAAATCCTCGATCACCAGCGAGTATAACTTGATCCTCGATCCTCGAATCTCGACACCACTAGAAGATTACCTTGGTATTCTCGGTGTGAGAATCCAGGTGTTGTGGGCTCTGTATGATTTTGGATAGAGGGATGGAGGAAGTAGACGATCGTGTATGTGATAACCAATCATATAGAAGAAGAAATCTATCATCTAGAATTGTTTACTCAATCATTTATGCTCTAAGGCTATCGTGTAGTAAAACTCCTTTTACTCGATGATGAATATGTGAGACGTATCGACTGAATGATTTGGAAAACTATTTTTCCTTTTATCTCACAGTTACTATAAACCATGTATAACCACCCACTAAGGTGGTTATTGGAGAAAAAGAAAATTAATTATCTCATAATTAATAATTTATAAATAAATACAATAACTAACTTATCATATTATATTTATAACCTATAGTTTTAATATTGTATCATATGTAACATAAACCATAGTTCTTTTTCTCTTTTTATGACATTTAATATAAATCATATTTATATTAATTCATCTAATCAAATAATAATGTATCAAATACCACAAATCAATTATATCATATATAATTGAATCAATTTAATTATATCATATATAATCAAATTTCCTTTTGTTAATTTGAACATTTCAAACTAACCTAATAACTTATTTTCAACTTAAATCCACTGAGCTACCAAGGGGACCTTATGAACCTGTAGCTTGAAGCTCCAATGGTACGTAAATAACTAACTAAACTCTTTAATCATGATATCCACCATCCATTAACTGTCGGGCACTCCATTAAAGACCGACAGTTGTACTCTTCGCACTACAAATATATTTCTGTATCCATTTGATATAACCAATCAACAGTACTATCACCCTTCACAAATCACTCGTAAGTACATCTAGGCCAATTTACCGTTTTGCCTCTATAGTTACTTCTAACTTCTTAAGTACCACTGATTCTCTAATGAACAATAGATCATAGTCTCACTATGACTAAACCCTTCTTGGGCCAAGAGAAGGTGTGGCGCCACATTGTTCAAGCCCCGAAATCAACCCTTAAGGGAGCAATTTATCTACTTACCCCTGCTTCAGGGAATGAGTGAATTTTGTCTTGTGTAGCGGAGTCCAGCTCCTCAATTAGATGAATCCTCAAAATGGTAGGCTTGTTGAGTCGACGATCTGGCCACTCTCACCCATGCAAATCAAAGGATCGTTGTTATAGGCAGGAGCTCACAGTTCACTTAAGATTAAGGTCATGTTACCTATGGTCATCCTAGTGAAATAAAAGTCTCAATTATGAACAATATTGTATAACAAGACTAAAAATTTCGTGGTCCGGTCTTATACAAACTCCTTTGTATAATGCATCCCCACTCGCATGTCTAATACATGAATGATTAGGATCAGATCATTTGTAGCACTTTACAATATTTGTAACACCTATAAAGCGAGCCATACTGGTAGTGTCACCAGGATAAGGTATCCCTCCTTTATCCATATACTACAGACCATTTAGGTTATTACTTAAAGCACGATCCACTTGTATGTCTCCACATACATGCTTAATTTACAACGATAACCATGGATCTTAATTTATTGGTTTGTGGTTAATGCAACTAAAATATCTCATATTTTATAGACTGAAGCAAATAAAATTTCATATATTATATATCACAAAGTATTTGTTCATACATGTGTTTACAAACTATAGGATCCTACGAGATTTAGGGCATAAAACCCAACAGAGAGGGTGTGGCCACTATGTTTAAGACTCAAAATCAACCCTTAATGAAGCAATTTATCTGCTTACCCCTACATCGGGAAGGAGTGAATTATGTCTTGTGAAGCTGAGTTCTCAGCTCCCCAATCAGACGAATCCCCAAAATGGTAGGCTTGTTGAGTTAGCAATATGGTCACTCTCACCCATACAAATCGAAGGACCGCCTTCATAAGTAGGAGTTTACAACTCACTCAGGATTCAGGTCATGTCACCTATGGTCATCCTAGTGAAATGTAAGTCTCTATTATCAATGGTGTTATATAAAGAGACTAATCATTTCATGGTCCGATCTTATACAAACTCTTTGTATAGGATACCTCCGCTCGCATGTATCTACATGAATCATTAAGATCAGATCATTTGTAGCACTTCACAAGACTTGTAACATCTACAAAGCGGGCCGTATCCGTAGTATCACAGGATAAGATACCCAACCTTATCCATCTACTACAAACCATTTAGGTTATTATTTAAACGAGATTCACCTGTATGTCTCTACATACTTGTTTAAATTTACATAAAATAACCTCGGATCTTAATTTATTGGATTGAGTAAATGCTTATAAAATAATACTTATTTTATTAATAACAATATGTTTATACAGAGTTTACAAACTATGAGATTATAAGAAGATTTAGGACACCATTCCTAACAATCTCCCACTTGTCCTAAAGCCTAGGGAGACTAATGTACAATACAAAGACAATACAAAATACACTAAACTAGGGCATAAACTATACCCAGTAACATCTTCCACTTGCCTTAGACAAGGTGTCGCATATCCCGTAGACCCAGAATTTTCAGATGACCCTCGAAAACTTTAGCCGTGAGAACCTTTGTAAACAAATTAACAACGTTGTGCTCCGACGCAATCTTCTGACAATCATATCACCGCGATGCACAATCTCCCAGATCAAATGATATTTCCAATTCTATGTGCTTGCCTCTTTGGTGACTCCGAGGTTCCTTAGAATTTTCCACAGCACCACTATTATCACAATAAAGTGTGATGGGCAAAGACATATTTAGAACAACTTCCAAATCAACAAGGAACTTCTTAAGCCAAACAACCTCTTTAGCAGTTTCACAAGCAGCTACGCATTTGGCTTCCATAGTGGAGTCCGCGATGCATCCTTGCTTGATGCTTCGCTATACTATAGCTCCTCCATTCAGAGTGAACACTGACCCTTATGTGGATTTTCGAGAACCTCTATTAGTCTGAAAGTTAGAGTCTGTGTACCTGTAAGAATCAGATCCTTATCTCCATACACGAGCATATAGTCTCTCATTCTTCAAAGATACTTGAGGATCATTTTGACCGCCGTCCAGTGATCTAATCCTGGATTGGACTGATAACAATTGACAATCTCTACTGCATAGCAAATTTTAGGTTTAATACATAACATTGAATACATAAGGCTACCAATAGCCGATGCATAGGGAATCCGTCTCATTTCCTTAACCTCTTGAGGTGTCTTAGGACACTGTTACTTAGAGAAAACAATTCCATGTCTGAAAGGTAATAAACCCTTCTTGGAATTTTGCATCGAATATCTGACAAGCATCTTGTCAATGTAAAATGCTTGAGACAAGGCCAACCTTTTATTCTTATGATCTCTTATGATCTGTATCCCTAGAACAAACTGCACCTCTCCCAAATCTTTCATTTGGAATTGGGTAACTAGCCATTTCTCAATGTCAGTCAAAAAACCTATATCATTCCTAATGAGTGGATATCATCCACATACAGCATAAGGAAAGCTACTGAGCTGTTGATGATTTTCTTGTAAACACAAGGCTCATCAACATTCTGATCAAAGCCATAAGATTTGATCGCAATATCAAATTTTATATTCTAAGATCTAGATGCTTGTTTCAGTCCATAAATGGACCGATTAAGCTTGCAAACCTTTTTCTCTTGATCTTGTTCAATGAATCCTTCTGGTTAAACCATGTAGATGGTCTCCCCAAGATTACCATTTTAAAAGGCAGTCTTGACGTCCATTTATGATATCTCATAGTCATAATATATGGCTATGGATAGGAGAATCCTGATAGACTTTAACATGACAATAGGTGAGAAAGTTTCTTCATAGTTCACTCCCTCAACCTAGGTATAACCCTTTGCCACAAGTCTAACCTTAAAGGTTTGTACCTTTCCATTTACACCTCTTTTCCTCTTGTAGATCCATTTACAACCTATAGGTTTTATCCCATCAGGTTGATCTATAAGCTTCTACATAGAATTAAAGTACATAAACTCCATTCCTTGATTCATGGCTTTAATCCATTCATCTTTGTCAACATCTTCGATCACTTGCTTATAAGACAACGGATCGTTAACTTCATCATCAGATATGATGTTTTGGGCTTCTATTAAACCCATGTAGTGTACATGTGGGTTCACAACCCTTCCACTACGTCGAGGCAAACTCAACTCTTGAGATGGTTGACTAGATGAGCTGACATCAACAAATTTTGTTGATCTATCAGCCTATTCAAC
This sequence comes from Benincasa hispida, assembly GCF_027475165.1. Taxonomy (NCBI): domain Eukaryota; kingdom Viridiplantae; phylum Streptophyta; class Magnoliopsida; order Cucurbitales; family Cucurbitaceae; genus Benincasa; species Benincasa hispida. Next base: position 38,388,605 of record NC_143481.1, on the reverse strand, counting down.
AACTCTTGTTGAAGTCTTAGCAGTCTCATTAGAAATCTCATTTAAAACAAGTTTACTTCGTGGCTTATGATCCCTTATGTGGTATTCTTCCACGAAGGTAGCGTTTGTCGATACAAACACTTTATTTTCACTTGGATCATAGAAGTATCCACCTCTTGTTTCTTTGGGGTGACCTACAAATATGCATACTTTCAAACGAGGTTCCAACTTTTTGGGGTTAGCCACAAGCACGTGGGCTGGACATCCCAAAATCCTGAAATAGTGTAAACTACCTTTACAACCTCTCCATAACTCAAAAGGTATTTCAGAAACACTTTTTGAAGGAACATTGTTCAAAATGTAAACTTTAGTCTCTACTGCATATCCCCAAAATGAGTTTGGAAGATGAGCATAACTCATCAAGACTGAACCATGTCCAACAGGGTTCTTTTTCTCCTTTTTGATGCACCATTCTGCTGAGGTGTACCTAGGGCTAAGAGTTAAGACGTGATTCCCTGTCTATCATATAGTTTTGGAATTCTAAGTCCATATACTCTCCACCACGATCAGATCGTAGTGTTTTTATCTTTTTACCTAACAAGTTTTCAACTTTAGTCTTATACTCCTTAAACTTTTCAAGAGCTTCTGACTTATGTTGCATTAAGTATAGATACCCATATCTTGAATAATCATCTATGAACGAGATGAAATATTCATACCCACCTTGTGTTCTTACATTCATCGGACTATAGAGGCCTGAATGTATAAGCTCCAAGGTTTCTTTGGCTCTATAACCTTTTTCAATAAAAGTTCGTTTGGTCATTTTGCCTTCAAGGCAAGATTCACATACTGTCAAAGAGTTTTCTTCTAAACCATTTAGAAGTCCACTTTTCACTAACTTGTCAATCTTATTGAGATTGATGTGACCTTAGATGCCAAAGATGGGCATTTTCTTTAGGAGAAAATCTTGGTCTTTTTACAGTTGTTGTTTTAAACATTTTAGTATTAAGCAAGGCTTTTATGACTAACGACCTTAGTACATACAAGTTATTTTCCATTGAACCAAAACCTATCTCCACACCATTCTTAAAAATAAACACTTTATTCTCTGAGAAGGTAATGGAATAATTTTGTTCAATCAGACAAGAAACTGAAATTAAGTTCCTCTTGATATGAGGAACCACATAAACATTATCCAATAACAAATACCGTTTCTTGTCCAAAAATAACTTAAGCCTGCCTACAGTAACAGCTGAAACGGTCTCACCAGTATTGACTTTAAGAGTCAACTCTCCAGCTTCCAACTGTTTCCAAGAACTAAATCCTTGATGGGAAGAACACACGTGGTTAGTAGCCCTTGAATCAATTGTCCAGGCAGAATCATCATTCTCTACCAAGCACGTCTCTAAGACAAATAAATCACATTTATCGTCTTTAGAGTTCTTCCTTTGCTAGAGTGGGATTAGTATCAAAACCTATATTATAAACTCCAAGTTTCATTTCAAAGGACAGTCCTCGTCGATGAACTTCATCAGAGTCAGCAACAATTGCTTTCTTTGTTAGTCCCTTGACATTCAATAAGGACTATAGATTATCTTGGGAACTGACATCACTGGTTTCATAGTCATCAATCCCATTTTACTTAAAAAGTGAGAATTTACGTTCAAACAATTCTTGCAATGATTCAATGATCTTACGTGCAATGGCCATGTTCTCAAACCTTTTGGCCAATGCATCAGGTATGCTTGCCAAAATGTGAAGTCGAACCTTTGAATTAGCCTTCATCCACACCTTATATGCGTTACGAACATTTCGTGGTGCATCAGGGGTTGGGACTTGAGAACAATCCTCAAACATGACAAACTCGAGGTCGTTTACCACGAATTTTTTTTTAAAAGACTCTTTCCACGTCATGTAATTAAAACCGGTCAAAGTAGAAAAGGCAACTAATGGAAAATCAAACATTGACATTTTACTGAAAAACAAATATATTGATCTACGTTAAATTTTTAACATAACTCTTTTAAAACAAATCTAATCAAGTTTAGCAAAATCTAAATGAACCCAATATTACATCTAGCTTTGCAATGACGCTTTAGTGATTTAGGACAAAAGCCACTGAAGGGTAGTCGATTTCTCCCTTCATTGAATTGAGACACTCTCAACTAATCATTACACCGGAATAACTCTTATTCCTATAATGATCAGTCATCATTGATTTGGTCAAGAAACCATTAACTTGTTTAACAATTTTCCGTAAGTGTGACCCTTCATTTTAGATTCTAGAGTTCCGCCCCAAGTAGCCAATCGAAGGGAAAAACCGATTGGGGAAAAAACTAAAGCGACCCTATCCATTTCTGGAGCTCGCCTTGATATTGACTAACTACACAACCCATCCAAAGGGGGACGTTCCCAGGGCGCCTCGAGGTCGTGCAAGAAGGTCTCGTGGTGCCCAATGAAAGAGACCGCAGGACATGTTAACACACATCCTTCTCCCACTTACTATAAATACTCTCTCCATTCACCTTGATATTGGCTATGCAAACACCATCCGAAGGGGGACGCTCCCATGGCGCCACGAGGCCAAGCATGAATATCACGATGTGAACATTAAGGGAGAAACATGAGTGGAAATGACATATCATATATATCTTTTCCTCCCACTGAGTATTTTAACAACTAAGGGTTTAATTTACTTAGAAAAATACGACTAATTATTTTTATTAAGTGATTGTTTAAGTTGCACAAAAGTAACACTTACTTTGGAAAGTTAAACAATTTTGATTGACATTCATTAAATACTTTAACAAATATTAATCAACAATTGCATGCTTGTAGCAAATCTATCTAATTCACCTTTCCAGGTAGGTTCCTAGGTAGGGGTGTTCCATTTCCGTCAGCTTAAATATCGCCTTAGACAAAAGATCCCTTATAGATAGATTTGTTACAAATTTAATCTTTTATTGAAATCAATTTAATCATATTAAACCGATTTAAAAGATTAATCTAATTTCTAAACTCATTAGAAATTTGTGAGCTTAGGTTTATATCATTCATATTTTAAAACTATTTTCAAAAAGGATTTTACCTAAGTTTGCATGCAACTCTTGGTTATTGATTTGAATTCTAATTTCATTAATTATAACTCTTATAAAGAATGAAACAACTAAAATCAACCACATTGCTAAGCTAGACATTCCAAAGTTATTTATAACTGTAACGACCCGACCCCCTAAGACTTAGGTTAGGTCGTTACTAAAATAAATGCATGCATAGAATTTAAAACGACCCCAGTTATGTTGAAATAAATGTTAATTAAACAAGAGAAGTTCAAAAGACATTTATTAAATGCAATTGTTAAAACAATAATAGGGTATCCATAATTCGTAAAGACTATTAAAAGTATATAAAAGAAATAATCCTTAATAATAAGTTTAAAACAATAAAACTAAACACTAAGGGAAAAATAAGGACTCTAAATGTCATGATGCGGAAGCGTAAAAACTAGTCCCAGTGGCACGATCACGAATTCCGCTGAGCCATCGTCGGTGCATCTCTACCCTTACCTGAAACATCAACATAGGAAAGAATGAGCATGAAATACTCTGTAAGTAACCCCACCACTAGGGTCAGGCTAGGCATCTATGTCCTCTAGATACCCACCTATGGCACATAAACAAATGGAACAAACGACGGACTGAGTCCTATCCTATTGTAGTTAAGTATGCCCACAAAACTGGTGAATCCCGAAGGAAACACAAAACTGGTGAATCCCGAAGGAAACACAAAACTGGTGAATCTCGAAGGAAACACAAAACTAGTGAATCCCGAAGGAAACAAAAACTGGTGAATCCTGAAGGAAACAAAAACTGGTGAATCCCGAAGGAAACACAAACTGGTGAGCATCTAATTAATCAATGAGGATATTCACACAGTCTTAACGTGCTAAGATTCAACATTATACAGTTCTAAAACATATATAAAAATCCTTGATACCATGGCTTCATCACATACACATATTTCTTAACAACATATTATACATCATCCATGCCTAACTTACATCATAAATCCACAACATGCAAGTATGCCTCAACACCAGCAGATCAGACATTGACATATGAAAACACATACTATCACATACTAACGATCAAGTACTTAGGTGTGTATGTAAACAAATCAGAATTCGTGCCAGAACATACTTTGATTCAGGTCATACTGTCAATCAATATGCTAACATTTACCATAACATACGCTTATCATGCTAGCATACAACTAAAGCCTAGCCTGTGGGCAGTTCCAGTAGTAATATTACTTATCTCGAAATCAAATTCTGATTTTTAATCCAAGCTAATGATCTCCAACCAAAAACCCCTGAACTAAGTTCCCTAATACAGAACATAACACAAATTTTAAATTCTTGGAACCAACACTCGCGAGATTTCGACTAAAAAATTTCCTTTTAGCAGATTTTAGAACCCAAAGGACGACGACTTGAAACCTTCGAGAAACTAAAACCAAACTCTCCATTAGTCCAACAACCAAAAGTGCCTAACAATCAACAACAAGGGTCACAACACTTACCAAAATACTTGCCGAACGAACTCGAATCTGCTAAACAGCACGCTACGCACTTCGAAGTACTCCAATCTTGGATCTAGATTCCAAATATAGAGATAAAAAAATTTTAACCCAAAATCCAAATGGATAATCAAACTAGATCAACCAAAATCCTGCCCAAAAATAATCAATCACTTACTCAAGCACAAGTCTAGTGGTGTAGGCGGGTCCTGGCAACGAACAGGGCTGGCAGTGCTAGAAGTAGCCGGTAGAGACGCGGTGGGCGGCGGAGGATGTCGGCGACTCGAATCTGGGCGGGCTAAGAGCGGCGGACGTGCGGTGAAGGAGTAGGCTAGGCAGAAGCTTACACGGCGAGCGGCGGTGGAGACCAGCTTAGGCTCGGGCAGCGACAGTCTGGAGAGCTGGGCGACTGGCGGCGTGTCTGACCGCGGGATCTGGCCAGCCGAAACCCACGAACGGCGGCGATAGGATGGCTGAGAGACGCGGTGAGGAAGTAGAAAACGGGGGGGGGGGGGGGGTGGGGGGGGAGGGGAGCTCGCATGAGTGAGAGAGAAGATGAGGGGGGTCATTTTTATCTTAAAAAATACTAATAATACTAATAATAATAATAATAATAATAATAATGATAATGATAATAATAATAAAAGAAAAATAGTATAACTCTAATTAGATCATTTCCTTAACCCACTTTATACTATTTAATTCCTTTCTTTTTTCCAAAAATAATTAATTCCTGCCATAACTTTTCAAATTGAATAATTTTTGAATAAATTCCACGACAACACTTAAATCCTCGCATTTATACTTTAAATTCATAATTCCAAACATGCCCTTCAACTAAGGACATTTACTGAAAAGGGAAAATTTTTACATTATTAATAAATAAATAAAAAGGTGTGGGATGTTACAATAACTTTTATAAATAAGCCTAAGCATCATCCTTCATGTAATGTTCATTCATTACTAACATATATAACTTTTATATAACAAGTAATGAGCTAAGCATACATGCTAACATTCATCCTTATATTATAACAGTTATAATAAAGATGATACATGGATATGCTTTAATGCATGCATATATATAACTCTTATATTATATAATGCATGAGCATGCTTTAAGTAATTTAATCATGCAAATTACTATATTATAACACTTATAATATAAAGATGATGCATGAATAAAAATGCATAACCTATGGTGGGTTTTAAAACTATATGTCATACATTATGGCATATAAACTAACATACATCACATGTTCATTAAATCAAAAAATTGATGGACCGGGATAATATGTCTCAAAACCAAAAAGAAAATCTAACTATTACAAAAGGATCAAGTCAACCAATTCAAACACACGAATCGAGTCTTGAATCGCCCAGACGAAGCCTCGTCACTTGATCGTGTAGCATCTCCTTTAGATCATCGAGTAACACACATTAAGTATAAACGATCGTATAGCGTTGATCGCATGGCTAAGAACTATGTGATGAGCATGAAAGTCCACACGATCATGCAACACACATCGTGTAATGCATGCCATGCGATCGTGCAGACAACGACTATGCGATGAGCATGATTGTCTAAATGATCGAGTAGCAAGCGTCGAGTATCGTATACCGAGTGATCTTGTAGCTAGTGACTATGTATGAGCATGCTAGCCTCCACGATCGTTTAGCGCGCGTGCTATTTGTCGAGTATCATATACTCTGTGATCGTTTACCTCGAGCGTCTACGTGATCGGTAGCCAACACAACACAATCAAGTAAACTCTTTACTCGATCGTGTAGCATTAGTTATGCGATCATTTAGTAAATACTACACGATCGAGTAGAACATTTCTACACGATCACATAGCCAAATCTAAATGATCGTTTAGCTTAAGCCACATGATGCAACCAACCATTCGTCTTCTTCCTCGAAGCGAACAACAACTCCTTGCGTCTGAAGCTTTATCACGAACAACTCAAACACAACAAAAACTTGAATACAGACTCAATTACTTGTTAATTATGCCCAAAAATTCAGGGGTCCTTACAAATTAACTTTGGTAAATGTAAAGAAAGCTTTAAATAGAGGCAATTATCCCGAAATTATCCATCAACAAACAACATCCACAACCACATTAACACTTAAATGCATTGCAAAATACTTAAAATTCACCAAGACTGTAAATGACATTCAATACAACAATGGAATTTGGAAATCCAAACAACCTGGCTCTGATACCAATTGAAGGAACTCTAAATATAGAGAATCTTTAAGCGGATACAGATCGTTCCAACTCCATTGTGAAAGAACTCAAACATTTACAATTATACAGAAACAATTATGCATTAATCAATAAATTACAGCATGCTTCTTAGATAAATACAAGGGATCGAGTGACAATAAATTTGAAGAACTGTTTCTTCACGTATTTCCCTCGATCATTTAACAATGCAACAAACAAGAACTCGAACGCAACGATCAAGAACTCGAACTCCCTCGAACACTAGCAATGAGTATAAACACGATCCTCGATCAATCGAACACAACCACAAGATTACCTTGGTATTCTCAGTGTGAGAATCCAAGAGTTGTGGGCTCTGGCTGATTTTGGATAGAGGGAAATATTGGAGTAAACGATCGAGTATGCGATCACACAATCGTGTAGTAGAAGAAGTCTATCGTATAAACTCGACGCTCGATCGTTTAGTAAACAAGTACTATCGTATAGACTCGATGCTCGATCGTTTAGGCTCTGTAAAACTATCGTGTAGTAAAACTCCTTTTACTCTATAGTAAATTATGTGAGACGTTTCCGATTGAATGATTTGGAAAACTATTTTTCTTTTATCTCACAATTACCATAAAACCGTGTATAACCACCCACTAAGGTTGGTTATTTAGAAAAAGAAATATTAATTATCATATAATTAATAAATTATAAATAAATACAATAACTAACTTATCATATTATATTTATAACATATAGTTTTAATATTGCATCATATGCAACATATAAACCATAGTTCTTTTCCTATTTTATGGCATTTAATATAAATCATATTTATATTAATTCCTTCAATCTAATAATGTATCAAATATATTATACCAATTATATCATGTATCATTTAATTAATTTAATTATATCATATATAATCAAATTCCCTCTTGTTAATTTGAACATTTCAATCTAACCCAAAAACTGATTCTCAACTTGAATCCATTGAGCTACCAAGGGGACCTTATGGACCTGTAGCTTGAAGCACCAACAATATGTGAATAACTGACTAAACTCTTTAATCACGATATCCACCATCTGTTAACTATTAGACACTCCATTAAAGATTGATAGTTGCATTCTTCGCACTACAGATATATTTCTGTGTCCATTGGATATAATCAATCAACAATGCGATGACCCTTCACAAATTGCTCGTAAGTGAGCTGGGCCAAATTACCATTTACCCCTATAGTTACATCTAACCTCTTAAGTATCACTGATTCCTCTAATGAACAATAAGTCATAGTTCCACTGTGACTGAGTCCTCTCTTCCCAAGAGAGGGTGTGGCCACTATGTTCAAGACTTGGAATCAACCCTTAAGGGAACAATTTATCTACTTATCCCTGCATCGAAGAATGAGTGAATTCCATCTTGTGAAGCTGAGTTCCCAGCTCCCCAATCAGACGAATCCCCAAAATGGTAGGCTTGTTGAGTTGGCAATCTGGCCACTCTCACCCATACAAATAAAAGGACCGCCTTCATGAGTAGGAGTTCACAACTCACTCAGAATTTAGGTCATGTCACTTATGGTCATCCTAGTGAAATGTAATTCTCTATTATCATCGGTGTTATATAAAGAGATTAATCATTTTGTGGTCTGGTCTTATACAAACTCTTTGTATAGGATACTCCCCCCCCGCATGTCTCTACATGAATGATTATGATTGGATCATTTGTAACATCTACAAAGAGGATCGTATCCGTAGTATCACCAGGATAAGGTACCCAAACTTATCCATCCACTACAGACCATTTAGGTTATTATTTAAACAAGATACACCTGTACGTCTCTACATACTTGATTAAATTTACATAAAATAACCTCAGATCTTAGTTTATTGGATTGAGTAAATACTAACACTTATTTTATTAATAACAATATATTTATACATAGTTTACAAACTACGAGATTACAAGGAGATTTAGGACACCATTCCCAACACTCTCCTGGTCCGAGAGGGACTTGGTCATAGTTGGACTATGATTTATTGTTCATTAGAGGGATCAGTGGTACTTAAGGAGTTAGATGTAACTATAGGGGCAAAATGGTAATTTTGGCCCATCTGTACATATGAGCAATTTGTGAAGGATCATCGTACTGTTGATTGATTATATTCAATGGATACAAAAATATATCTATAGTGTGAAGAGTGCAGTTTTCAATCTTTAGTGAAGTGTCCGACAGTTAGCAGATGATGAATAATTTAATTAAAGATTTTAATTAATTATTCATGTATCGTTGGAGTTTCAAGCTACAGGTTCATGAGGTTCCCTCGGTAGCTCAATGGGATTTAATGAAAATCAGTTTTTGGATTAATTTAAATTGTTCAAATTAATTGAGGGAATTAATTATATATGATATAATTAAGTTAAATTGATTATATATGATATAATTGTTATAATGTATTTTATACATTATTTGAGAGGAAATAAATATTTAAATATGATTCAAATGTTAATTACATGAATTGGATTCATATTATTAAATTTCATATAAATGTGATTCATATTAAATGTTATTAGTGGGAGAAAAGAAACTATAGGTTATATTGTATATGAAACAATGTTAAAACTATAGGTTATATGTTATATTTGATATAACATGTAGTTTAATATATATTATATGATAAGATGGTTATCATATTAGTATATATTAAATTATTTATTTAATTAAATATATTATTTAATATTATTTAATTATTTAAATAAATTATTAGGAGGGAGTTAACTCTCTCCTCTCTTTTCTCTCCACTTTCACGTAAGTAGAGAAATAGGATTCTTTTTCTTCCTTCTACAAAACAAAGAAGGGTGTGAGAAAGATATAGAATAGTTCTGTATTTTTTAAGGAAAAAAATTTATAAGATCTTTCTTCCTCTCTTTTTCATCTCCCTTCCCTCATCAAAATCACTCGAGCTCACACCTCTTGGGTTTTCTACCAGAATACTGAGGTCTCCAATTGGTTTTATCCAAATGACCATTTGATTGTCATTCGTGAATTTCACAGAGAAGGGGTTTTTCGTGAAGTTTTGAGTTCTTCAAGGGTAAGTCCTTCTGGATTTTTTCTTCTTATATTTTCTTAAGCATGCTATAATTTCTCTGTAAATGCATAATTGTTTTTCTTTTCTATAAAAATTTTGTTTTGTAAAAGTTGGGATTTGGGAGATCCACTTCCACTCAAGGGTCCCTTCACTGTGGATCCTTCAGTCGGGATATCTATGACAGATGGGTCAGGACTAATGAAAAAGCCAGAGCCTACATTTTAGCAAGCATATCTGATGTGCTTACTAAAAAGTATTAAACCTTGGTCACTACTAGAGAGATCATGGAATCGTTACAAGGGATGTGGACAGTCGTCCTCATAAGTACGACATGATGCTATAAGATACGTTTACAATATCTGCATGAAGGTAGGGACCTATGTTAGGGAACATCTCCTGGACATGATGGTCCACTTTAATATTGTGGAAGCGAATAGCTGTCATAGACGAGAAAAGTCAAGTTAGTATGATCATGGAATCTCTTTCGAAGAGCTTCCTAATTTTTCGCACAAACGCTGTGATGAATAAGATTGATTATTATTTGACAACACTCCTAAATGAACTCCAGACTTATCAATCATTAATGAAAAATAAAGAAGGGGAATAAAAAAATGTGACCCAAAAGAAATTTCTGAAGAGATCTACATCAAGTACAAAACCTTCAAAAAAAAAAATCTGGTCCTTTAAAGGATAAAAGTATCCAAGTGAAGAAGAAAGGAAAATGGAAGGAAAAGGATCCTGCTAAAAAGAGCAAGACAAAAGTTGTAAAAGAAAATGTTTCTACTTAACGTGGATGGGCATTGGAAGCGAAATTGCCCAAAATATCTTGCAGAAAAGAAAGCTAAGAAGACAAACCAAGGTAAATCTGATTTACTTTTAATAGAGACATGTTTAGTGAAAAGTTCTCATTTGACCTGGATACTGGATTCAGGTACCGCTAATCATATTTGCACTTTCATTGGAGAAACTAGTTCTTAGAGGTAGCTGACGAAAAACGAGATGACTTTCAAGATGGGAACAAGTGAAGTCATTTCAGCTGAAACAATGGGAGATATCAAGTTATTTTTTGGAGAATCTTACATTTTGTTAGAAAATATGTATTATGTACCTAAGATGAAAAGGAACTTAATCTCTGTCTCTTGTTTATTAGAACATATGTACAAAGTTACTTTTGATATAAATGAAGTGTTCATTAGTTCAAGAGGTGTTCCAATATGTTTCGCTAAACTTGAAAATAACTTGTATGTGTTAAAACTAACTAAGGCTAAAGCTATTTTAAATATAGAAATGTTTAAAACTCAAAATAAGAAATGAAAGATTACTTCTAACGCCTATCTTTAATACTTAAGACTTGGACACATAAATCTCAACAGGATTGAGAGATTAGTAAAGAATGGACATCTAAATCAATTAGAAGACAATTTTTTACCTCCATGTGAATCATGTCTTGAGGGAAAAAATGACAAAAAGATCTTTTTTAGGAAAATATCTTAGAGTCAAAGAACCTCTAGAACTTATACATTTAGATATTTGTGGTCCAATGAATATTAAAGCTTGAGGAGGATCTAAGTATTTCATCAGTTTTATTGATGATTATAATAGACATGGCTATGTTTACTTGATGCATCATAAGTTCGAAACTATAGAAAAGTTCAAAGAGTATAAATCTGAAGTTGAAAACTTATTAGGTAAATAGATTAAAATCCTTCAATCAGATTGAGGTGACGAGTATATGGATTTACAATTCCATAACTATTTATTAAAACATGGAATTCAATCCCAACTCACTGCACCTACACCACAACAAAACGGTGTAGCAGAAAGGAAAAATCGAACCCTGTTAGACATGGTTCATTCAATGATGAGTTATGCCCAGTTACCTTAGTCCTTTTAGGGGTGTACAGTGCAAGTTGCTGTATATATTTTGAACATGGCTCATTCGAAAAGTGTTTTAGAAACACCATATGAGCTATGGAGAGTAAAGGTAGTTTACGTCACTTCAGAATCAGGGGATGCCCGACATATGTGTTGGTGCAAAACTCTAAAAAATTGGAACGATGTTCAAAAGTATGCCTATTTGTAGGATACCTTAAAGAAACAAAAGGTGGTCTATTTTATGATCCTCAAGAAGACAAAGTACTTGCATCAACAAATGCTACATTCTTAGAGGAAGACCACATAAGAAATCATTAACCTCGTAGTAAACTGGTATTAAATGAGATGTCCAGAGAATCTACATATAGATACACAAAAGTAGTTGATCAAATTGGTCCTTCAACAAAAGTTGTTGATCAAGTTGGTCCTTCAACAAAAGTTGATGAAACTGATCCATCACATCCTTCTCACTAATTAAGAATGCCTTGACGTAGTAGGAGGATTATTCAACAGCCTGACCAATAAATGGGTTTAACAGAAACTCAGGTCGCCATACCTGACGATGACTTAGAGGATCCGTTGACCTTTAAACAGGCAATGAAAGATGTAGATATAGACCAATGGATAAAAGCCATGAGCATTGAAATGGAGTCTATGTACTTCAATTCTTTCTGGGATCTTAGATTCTTGTAGATCCAGATGGGGTAAAACCTATTGATTGAAAGTGGATCTACAAGAGAAAACGAGACCAAACTGGTAAGGTACAAACCTACAAAACCAGACTCGTGGCAAAAGGTTTTATCCAAAGAGAGAGGATAGACTATGAAGAAATCTTCTCTTCTATTGCCATGATTAAATCTATTAGAATACTTTTATCCATTTCTACTTTTTATGATTATGAAATATGGTAAATGGATATCAAGACAGCCTTTTTGACTGGTTATCTTAAAGAAAATATTTATATGTCTCAACCAGAAGGGATCGTTGACCAGGGTCAAGAACAAAATGTTTGCAAGTTTAAAAGATCCATTTATGGGTTAAAATAAGTATCTCGATCCTGTAATATAATATTTGACACTGCGATCAAATCTTATGGCTTTGAACAGAATATTGATGAACCTCGTGTTTATAAGAAAACAGTCAACAAGACTGTAGCTTTTTTGGTACTTTATGTTGATGATATCTTGCACATTGGGAATGAGATAGGAATACTTGTTGACGTAAAGAGATGGTTAGCATCGCAATATTAAATGAAAGATTTGGAAGATACATAATATGTTCTTGGGATCCAAATAATTCATAATTGCTAGAACAGAACGCTAGCACTATCTCAAGCATCTTATATTGATAAAATTTGTCAAGATATAATATGCAAGATTCCAAAAGAGGTTTATTACCTTTTAGACATGGAATTCATTTGTCTAAGGAACAGTGTCCTAAGACATCACAAGAGATTGAGAATATGAAAAGAATTCCATATGCATCAGCAATCAGGAGTTTAATGTAAGCCATGTTGTGCACACACCCTGACATATGCTTTGCAGTCGGAATAGTCAATAGGTTCCAGTCTAACCCTGGTTATAGTCATTGGACTACTGTTAAGAACATTCTCAAGTATCTTCAAAGAACGAGGGACGATATGCTCGTGTATGGCACTAAGGATTTGATTCTTACTAGATACATTGATTCTGATTTTCAGACTAATATGGATTCTAGGAAATCTACTTCACGGTTAGTGTTCACTCTAAAGAAGGAGAAATAGTATGGAGAAGCATTAAACAGAGTGTATTGCTGACTCCACTATGGAAGCTGAATACGTAGCTACATGTGAAGAAACTAAAGAAGCAGTGTGGCTCAGAAAGTTCTTGACTGATTTGGAAATGGTTCCAAATATGCATATGTCAATCACTTTGTATTGTGATAACAGTGGAGTAGTTGCCAACTCAAAAGAACCAAGAAGTCATAAACAAGGAAAGCATATCAAACGAAAGTACCATCTTATCAGGTAACTAATACATAGAGGAGACGTGATCATCACGCAAATAGCCTCAGAAGATAACTTGGTTGATCCATTTACTAAGGCCCTTACGGCTAAAGTGTTCGAGGGTCACCTAATAGGACTAGGACTATGAGCTTCATAAATCTAGGGCAAGTGGGAGAATTCATGGGTATATAGATGTCATAGTTTATTGTATTTATTCTCTCATACTCAACATTATATATTTGTGCATATATATATTTAAAATCTCACTAGAGTTTTAATCCAAGTGGGAGTTTGTTGGAAATATCCTAAAACTCGTAGTACGTAAACATTAAACATATTATATTCACAATAAAGTTATTATTGAAATTCCTATCAATAAAGTAGTTATTGTATTGCACTATTCTATAAATCTAATAAACTAACCCATGGCTATAATATAAATACTTACACTTTATGTAGAGACATAAAAAATGATCAAGTTTTAGTATATAGCCAAAAAGGTCTATAAGTATATGGATAGAGTTGGGTACCTTATCATGAGGACACTATGGATGCAGCCCTCTTAGTATATTGATACAAACGATATGATCCCAAAATCGTTCATGTAGAGACATGAGAGTCGAGGAATCCTATGCAAAAGACATCTGCAAAAGACCGTACCACAAAATAATTGCTTTTCTTTATAAACAATCGTTTACTATTAAAACTGACTATTTCAATTTAATGACCTAAGGTAACTTGATCTTAATCCTAAGTTAACTATGAACTCCTGTTTATTCGGGATTATCCTTTAAGGTGAGAGTGGTTCAACATTACTGCTCAATAAGTCTCCCATTTTAGGGGTAAGACCGGATAGATAGCTGGAGATATAGTCCTACAAGAAGGAATTCACTCCTACCCATCTTAGGGTTAGTAGATAGGTTGTTTCCTAAGTATTGACTTCTGATCTTGAACAAATGGGCCACACCCTCTCATGGCAGAGAGGATTGGGTTTGTTGGTTGAACCATAAACAAATTGTTCAATAGAGAATCAGTGAAGACTTAAGAAGCAAGATGTATTACAGGGGTAAAATAATAATTTTGACTTATTTGTAAATACGAACGACCTGTGAAGGATCAACTTACTGATTATGGTTAAATCAAGTGGACAAAAATATATCTACAATAAGGAGAGTGTAACTACTGAGCTACAGCAGTATGTCTCAGTAGTTAATGAATAGTTATTAATTCGGTTTAAAGAGTTTAGCCAATTAATCCCAAATCGTTGGAGCTCATGATTTGTAGGTACATTAGGTCCCTCTACTAGCTCGTAAAAGAATTAAACCTTAGAATAGCGTGTTGAGATAATTTGAAATATTCAAACTCAATTTAGGGTTTGGATTATTATTGATATAATCGATATTTAATTAACGAATTAAACATTACAGTTTTAGAGAGTTGACAATATTTAACTATGATCTAAATATTTGATGAGGCATCTTATTAATTTAATATTTGATATTAAATTAATTTTATTAAATTGGTTTAATTATTTTTTTCAAATTAATTTATTAAAATTTTGGATTTTTGAAATTCAGAATTATGAAATTAATTTAATTGAATTTTGATTTATGATTTTTAAAATTATAAAACTAATTTAATTAAAATTGGTTTTTAAATCAGGATTTAATTTTAAAAAATTAAATCAATTTTATGGACAAAAAAAAAAAAAAAAAAAAACAAAGTATAATGGGTTTATTCCACTTTTTCCATTGAAGACCACCTCATGCCACTAATTTGGAAATGGAAAATGAGGTGATTTCTTCTTGTTTCATCCATCTGCATGATCAACAACTTCTATTTATTGAAGTTATTGAACTGATTTTGGGGAGAAAGAACTGAAACTCTGAGATTCACAAAAGTTGAAAAGCTATATTTCTACATTTTCTTCACTCTCTAAAAATCACCTTAAATTCTTCTCAATTTGAAGATCACACTTCAATCTAAGGCTTGAGGATAATAAAGAAGGCTTTAGTGGCAGTCTACTAATAAGATTGTCTTAGCAGTAGAAATTTAAAACTACAAAGGTCATATTCTATGAACCCTATTTCTATTTTTTTAGTGAGCATGCATGTTTTTTTTTTAAATTGATGTAGTCAAAATGCTTAGATCCTTAATTGCTTCCATATGTTGACTCCATCTAATATTCGCTAAGGACTTTTAGAAAATAATAGAATTTTCAAATATAAGAAAGTAGACCATCTTATATTTGAAAATCCTATTATTTTGTTTATTTATATATATATTGATAGTCCTTGATAGACAGTAAGTTAGATATCTATCAATGTCCATACGAATAGATAGTGACATTTCGTTATAATTGAAAATATATACAACAATTTTGTTTATATATATATATATATTAAAAATAAAAGGAATAAAATTGAAATTTAAAAATGATTTTGTACAATTAGTTATAGCTTTGATTGCAAATAATCTTCGAAAATGGAGTTTTGCGCACCTCTGGTATAATTTCCTATTATAACTTGGATAACAGAGTGCACTAATATCAACTATAGTTGTCAAGACTTTATACATTCAACCAAACGGTCTGATGTTCAAATCTCCATCCTAACATTCCTGAATTCAAAATATCAAACATGAGAGGAGAACACCAGCCCTAAAGATCAAGAGAAAAGGCATAAGAGACTACTAATGACGAGGCTCATGAGTCGTTAATAATGACTCTTCCTCGTTGTCGGAGTTCCTGAAGCATGATGAGAGATGCCGAATCAAGCGAGCTCTTCTTATCTGCTCGAGCTTCACCTTCACATTCGATACAGCCAACATTGGGTATTTGCAAAATAACATTTGACAAAAAACTGTTAAATCCTTTTCTCTTCTCTGAGCCTTCGCCAATTTCGATTTGGACCCTGTACGAAGGACAATTACTTGTTACAATAATAAAATATTTGAGTCAACACGATGGTGCTGTTTGTTGTTCAAGGATAGATCCTGAGGGCGTGGACATAGAGGAAAATACAAAGATATTCGTATCCAGTCAGAATAGAGAAGGTGCTAACTAATATTGACTAACCTTGATTTATTTTCTACTGTATTGAAAGTTGGCATTGGCCACTGCAGTTTCTTGCATAGTTCAAACAGCGTACTCCGTGGTCCTCCTTTCTTTAAGTTGATTGGTCCAATAACTGCAACATTGGCAAAAAATTAGTTATAAATCAATGAAAAGAAGCTTGAATTCAGGTCCTAAACTCGACGTGTGCAGCTAGAAATGAATGATATTAACTCCTTTCTTGTCATAAACCCGAGATAAGAATTTTGTGAACGTTGCTGAGAGTACACTTTGGTCTTTGGGTACAAGCCACAACACACCAGTAAACTCCAGCAATTAACATATCGATATAAAGCAGTTGTACAATAAAAAATTCTTTTTTCTTTATTTTTTTTCCTACAAATGCAAAAAAAATTGAAATCATCAAATCATGTATCTCCCAGGCTTCCCAAGTTGTCAAGGTAGTTAAACAAGGTTCATATCAGTGATGATAAAACTTTTGTATGAGTGATAAAATACTCCACCGTTCAAATATCGACCACCAATGAGATCAAATTAAATGAGAACAGAAGCAAACCAGGGGTCTCCAAGTTGGGATCACAGGCTTCTGTAGAACAGTTGACAGATGACGGGAGAACCATAGCAGCCTCTGCCCACCACCCACCCACCCACACAAAAAAAAAAAAAAAAAAACGTGAGAGAGAGAGAGAGATTAGGAGCCATCACCACCTCCATCATTATTTTTTATCTTATGGATTGTAGACCCCAAAGAAAAACTTGAGTTTTTGGCAGGATGCTCAACCGACTCACGAAAATGACACTCACCGATATGACTGGGATTTTGTTTTCTCTTCTTAGAGCCAGAACGAGAGTAAGAAATTCCTCTGGTCTGTTATCAGAAAGTCCAAAATGAGTACCATAACAAATAAAAAGTTAAGATGCCATACAGTGCGGAAAATAAAGATTAAATTCCATGTCTAAGAAAGGATTGCAAAACAGGAAATAAGCTAAGCTACCCCCTAATCAAAAGAGCCATGGGGTTAAGAGAAAAGAAAGAAAAAAGGGATTCCATTTTTGTTTTTATAAGAAATAAGAAATTCAATCTCATCAAAGGAAAAGAAAACCATATATATGGCGGCGGACAAAACATTTTATTAAGTTCTCTTATTCCACCCGGAAGGGATTTCTTTTTGTAATTTTCATTGGCGTAGGGCTTTGGTTTTCCTCCCCATTCTTTCGTTTCTCATCTAAAAATGTGACTACATTCTAGTATCACCCTTTTCCTTGACGAGGGGAAAAACAATATTAAAGTCACAGTTAATGAAACCAAGAACCACAAACAAGAAAATGTCATTAACTCACTAGTCAGAAAACTAATTCAAGCCTTTCTCAATTCGAAACTAATTGGAATAGAGAATATAAGTTCGAAGATTGCTCTAAGATATAAACTCCTTGATTCTAAAAGCTTTTCATAACAAGCAAGCATCGTCAAATAAAGCAGAAACCTCCAACACTAAAAGATCACCAATAGTGACACATTAAATATAAAAGTCAAGAAACACAAAGTTCATAATCCCTCGAGACAGAATATTGTCTGTTTTCAAGTGAATGAACCCCCAAAACTTTTCCAAACTTGATAACTTTCCTTTGTGAACAAAAACATCTTATTTCTAATATTCTCTGCGTCTGTAGAAGACAAAAGTAAAAGAGGGCTCTATTATGATATGTATTTATTTTGTAATTATAACTATTTGTCCTTTATTGTAATTTTATATCTCCTATCTAGGATTTCTGAGTTGCTATATATAATTGAATAAGATCATTATTCTCTCTAAAACTATTGAATATGTGGTATCAGAGCAGTCTAGGGTTTAGAATTTTCGTTTGACGGCTTTGTGGGTTAGGGTTTGTATTTGGGTCATCACTTCGAGTGGCAGTTTGACGACACCACCCACCTCAGGAGGAGCGTTGTCGTCGTCTGCCTCGATCTTCCATTGCCATTCACCGGAAACAGCCGCACGTGAGACGCGCGCCGCTAGTTCAAGTTGCTCCATCGCCACGCACCGGCGCATGGGGCATTTTCTCCACTTTCCGTTAGTTGGGTTCCTCTCGGCTCGTCTTTTCTAATCATTCCGTGCATTTGGTTCCATTGAAATCTACAGTTGTGAATTATTTGGATAAAATACCCTTTTTGTGCTTAGGGTTTGTCGCTGTTTTGTTCAATTTGGAGCTGTTTTGTTCTTTTGTTTCACCTTTGATTTCGATTCTGGTTTGTTCTTTCCGCTCATGAGATCTACAAACTATTTATTAGCTCATAATGGATGAAGTGAAGCATATGGTAGTATCTAATGTAATTTTCCTGGCATCGAAGATAACCGAACACAAGTTAAATAGATCGAATTACTACGATTGGCATCGGATGATTCAATTTTATTTGCTTAGTACAGATATGGATGATCATGTGACTAAGGAGCCACCAAAAGATGAAAAGAAAAAGGCTTGGCTTTGTGATGACACTCAACTTTTATCTTCAAATTAAGAATTCTATTAAAACTAAGGTTGTTGGTTTGGTAGATCATTATGATTCTGTGAAAAAACTCTTAGAATTCTTAGAATTTCTATATTCTAGAAAAGAACACATTCATAGAATGTTTGATGTCTGTATGCAATTCTTTCGAGCTGAACAGAAAACAGAATCTGTTACAAGTTACTTTATGAGACTTAAGAAGACAGTTGTTGAACTTGCTTTACTATTGCCGTTTAGTCCCAATGTCAAAGTTCAACAAGCTCAGCAAGAAAAGATGGTTGTTATGATATTTTTTAATGGACTTTCACCTGAGTTTGGAATGACTAAAACACAGATTTTTTCTGATTCTAAAATTCCATCATTAGAGGAAGCCTTCAATCGTGTTCTTCGTATTGAGAGTTCTCAATCTAGTTTTCCTATTTCTCAACCTAACAGTGCTCTTATGAGTAAGAATAATAACAACTATCGCAGTATTTCAGGGATAACTAACAATTTTCAAAAGCCTAGTTATGATAATCGAATATCAGATTCTCCAGAGATCGTCTGTCACTATTGTTGTAAGTCAGGTCATATGAAATGTGATTATCAAAAGTTATTGTAAAAGACTCAACGATCTCAACATGCTCAGATAGCTTCCACCAGTGATATGGCTGAGAAGTTTTTTACTATCTCTGTCGATGACTTTGCTAAATTTCAAGTATTCCAAGAATCCTTGCTCTTCTTCATCAAATCCTATTGCCACCAATTCTAAGGCAGGTAATACGAAATGTCTTCTTACATCATCTACCAAATGGGTCATAAAGTCTAGTGTCACGCTCATATGACAGGTCATTCTAACCTATTTTCTATGCCTCTGTCTCCTGTCTCATCTTCGCCTGTTACTTTGACAAATGGATCAACCTCCTCTATTCTTGGATCCGACACCATTTCTCCATCACTTTCTTTGTCCTCTGTCTTATATTTGCCTCAATTGTCTCTTAATTTAATTTCTATTAGCCAGCTTACTCGTGACCTTAATTGTTTTGTCTCGTTTTTTTCCTTATTATTGCTTGTTTCAGGATCATATGACGAAGAAGATTATTGGTAAAGGACACGAGTCGGGGAGTCTTCACATTTTTTACCATAAGATATCGAAAGATGTGACTTGTTCTGGAGTTACATCCCCGTTTGAAGTTCATTGTCATTTGGGTCATCCATCGTTGTTTGTGTTGAAGAAACTTTATCCAGAATTTCGTTCCTAATCGTCTTTGAATTGTGATTCGTGTCAGTTCTCTAAATTTCATCGTCTTAGTTCTAGTCCTAGGGTTCATAAATGAGCAATTGCCTTTTGAGGTAGTCCATTCTGATATTTGGGTCCTTATCCAGTCGTATCCCAAACGGGTTTTCGTTACTTTGTTACTTTTGTTGATGATTATTCTCGTGTAACTTGGTTATACTTTAACTTAAAATCGTTTTGAGTTATTGTCCCCTTTTTGTGCTTTTCATGCCGAGATTCGAAATCAATTTAATGTCTCGATCAAAACCTTGCGAACTGATAATGCTAGTGAATATTTCTCCCATGTACTTGGATCTTACTTATGTGGTCATGACATTATTCATCAATCCTCTTGCGCAGACACTCCATCTCAAAATGGAGTTGCTAAGAGAAAGAACAGACACCTCCTTGAAATAGCTCACGCCTTATCCTTTCAAATGCATGTTCCAAAGCATTTTTGAGTTGATGTTGTGTCTACTACTTGCTTCTCGATTAATAGAATACCTTCCTCTGTCCTAAATGGAGAGATTCCTTATCGTACTCTTTTTCCTACGAAATTTTTGTTTCCTGTTGCTCTTAAGATCTTTGGTTGTGATTGTTTTGTTCGGAATATTCGTTCAAATCGAACCAAATTATATCTAAAATCTTTGAAATGCATTTTCTTAGGCTATTTGCGTGTTCAAAAGGGCTATCATTGTTATTGTCCTACTCTGAACAGGTATCTCGTATCTCCTGATGTTACATTCTTCAAAGATATACCCTTTAGTCCATCACTGTAGAGTCCGTGTCAGAGGGAAGATGAAGATCTTTTTTGTCTATGAGATTACATCTTCTACATCATTAAAGATCCCCCGACTCATGTCCTCTACCAATAATCTTCTACATCATCCTCTCCTTCACCTTCCTCTATGTCCTTTCCTTCTGACCCTCCGACTACTCGAATCTACTCCAAGCGTCCTCTACAACCACCTTCAGACCCATGTCCTCCACCACTGGCTTCTTCGACATCTAATCCAAGACCGAGTGATGATCTTCCCATTGCCCTTCGAAAAAGTAAACGCACTTGTACTTGCCCTATTTCTTCGTTTGTTTCATATAACCAGTTGTCTTCTCCCACTTATTCCTTTATTACATCTCTTGATTCCACCTCTATTCCTAACTCTGTTAATGAAGCTTTATTTCATCCCGTGTGGCATAGTGCAATGATTGAGGAGATGACTGCTCTGGATGATAATGGTACTTGGGATCTCGTTTCGCGTTTGGCTGGAAAGAAGGCTATTAGGTGTAAATGAGTGTTCACTACAAAAGGTTAATCCCAATGGAACAGTGACTCGATTGAAAGCTCGTCTTGTTACCAAAGGTTATGCACAAATTTATGGGACTGATTATTCTGATACATTTTCTCCTGTTGCTAAATTAACTTCCATTCGACTATTTTTATCGATGGTTGCTACTCACAATTGGCCTTTGCATCCAACTTGTCATTAAGAATACTTTTCTTCATGGTGATCTTCAAGAGGAAGTCTATATGGAGCAACCAACTTGGGTTTGTTGCTCAAGGGGAGAATGATAAGGTATGTCGGCTTCGAAAATCTTTGTATGGACTGAAACAAAGTCCTCGTGCATGGTTTGGTAAGTTTAGTCAAGCATTCGAATGTTTTGGTATGAAGAAAAGTTCATCTGATCATTCTGTATTCTATCGACGATCTGACAGTGATATTACTTTGCTTGTTGTATATATTGATGATATTTATCACTAGAAATGATGCATTAGGTATATCTTCTCTCAAGACCTTTCCCCAGGGTCAATTTCATATCAAAGATTTGGGGCCATTGAAGTATTTCTTGGGTATTGAAGTAATGAGAAGCAAGAAAGGTATTTATCTATCCCAACAAAAATATGTGCTTGGTTTATTGTCCGAGACAGGTAAACTAGGAGTCAAACCATGTAGTACTCCGATGATACCAAATTTGCAACTTGCTAAGGAAGGAGAATTGTTTAAAGATCCTGAGAGAGATAGAAGAGTAATTGGAAAGTTGAACTATTTAACAATGACACGACCTAACATTGCTTATTCTGTGAGTATTGTGAGTCAATTTATGTCTTCCCCAACTGTGGATCATTGGGTTACAGTTGAACAAATTCTGTGTTATCTAAAAGCTGCACCTGAACATGGGATCTTATATTAAAGATCATGGTCATACAAGGGTTAAATATTTTTCAGATGCTGATTGGGTTGGATCTTGAAAAGATAGAAGATCAACCTCTTAATATTGTGTTTTTGTAGGAGGAAACTTGGTGTCGTGGAAAAGTAAGAAACAAAATGTAGTTTCCTGTTCGAGTGCTGAGTCAGAATATAGAGCTATGACACAATCTATGTGTGAAATAGTGTGGATACATCAACTTTTGTCGGAGATGGGCTTCAGTGTTAATGTGCCAGCTAAACTATGGTGTGATAATCAAGTTGATTTCCATATTGCATCCAACCCAATATTTCATGAACGAACTAAACATATTGAAGTAGACTGTCATTTTATTCGCGAGAAAATACAAGGGTTGATATCTATAGGATATGTGAAGACTGGAGAACAATTAGGAGATATCCTTACTAAAGCAGTAAACGGAGCAAGAATAAGCTACCTGTGCAACAAGCTGGACATGATTGACATATTTGCTCCAGCTTGAGGGGGAATGTTATGATATGTATTTATTTTGTAATTATAATTAGTTGTCCTTTATTGTAATTAGGGTTTCTTAATTGCCTATATATATGTATATTCAGCCTGATTAATTGAATAAGATCATTTATTCTCTCTAAAACTATTGAGGACAGACTCAAAGATCCTGAGCATAAATGATATATAACCATGTGCAATCCACTAGGCAAAATTACCTAAAAGTTGACCAAACCTTAAAAATTCTTAAAATTCAATGAAGGCTTGAGAGCCCAACATTGGACTATTAATCTAATTCTGAATCCCTATGCTTAGATTCTTTTAATTAAAGAAAAGAAGAGAAATAATAAAATTTTGCCTATTGAAGCAGGCAACATTTTACCTCAAGTTGAACTAATAAGCAATGAGCAGCTTCCCCTCTTGCGGCTTTTCTGGTTCGTTCATATCCTTCACCTATCAATAGGGCGTCTTGCAACTGTAATCTAAGTTCTGCATGAAAAATTTCTCCCTTCCTAGTACATTTATCTTTGATGAAATACCCAAGAGAATCACATAATTCAATTAGTTCTCGCAGTGGTGGAAGTTCAAGTTTATCAGGGGTAACAAATGGAGTCAATAGTGGCTTATATATTTTCCACACTTCGTCAAGATTAAGCTTTGTGTCAATCAGTATGGCACCTGCAATACTTTCCACCATATCACCAAGAACCTGCAGTAAAAAAAGATAAGAGTTGAAAGTCAACTTACCAAGAGATCAGGGAGAAGGTAGACTGTATCATATAAAGAACAGTACTGCAAATGGATTTCTAATCTGTAAATAATCTATTATTACACGAAACTCCCAGTCAAGAAATGTGGAATGACAAAATTAGTCTAATAATTGTAGTACATATCATAAATTTGAATGACAAGTACCTTGGGGCCTTTATTGCCATGCAGTGACTTTCCAGTATCATGAGACTCGGACAAATACTTCACATATTCAGTAACTTGACTCATCAGAAGCCCAGAACAATGTTGAAGATGTTGCTGAAGATTCCGTCTCACAGCCACTTGAGCAAAATTTTCATTATTAACAGAAGCTGAACGTAAATCGGTCAACTCCCCTGGGTCAATTTCTGAATGGTTCTGATAATAATGCCAAGTAATGAGCAAGTCTAACACTGAGTCACCAAGAAATTCAAGCCTCTGAGGAAGAGAAGAAAGAGAAATCAGCTGGAATTCTCACATTTCAATAGCATCATTCTTTTGGCATGTAACTTACTTCTGATCTTTGATTTTCTGGAGGAATGTATAACATAAACGAGAAAGAAATCTTGAAATCAACTATGAAATTGGTTACAAATAGCAACATCTTCACTTTTATGATAAAAAGAATTCAATTTATCTCTTTGGACTGAAGTCCATACCCATTACTGGAATTAGGCCACTCCCTCTACACACATAATCATCAAAAAGGAGGTGGGGAGAATTAACACTCTCGTGTTAGGGTTTGAGGACGGTACCCAACTTGATAGGGTCACTGTCCTATATTTATTTGCAGGAGGGGCAGCAGAGGACCTATATCATATTGTTTGAGCTCGTAATTACGCTTTTGCAGTTTGGAGCCGGTTTTTGAGGAGTTTGGTTTTAGCTTGCTTGGTACAGAGACTATCGAGAGATGATTGAGGGGTTCCTTCTCTATCCTCCTTTTTTGTGAGGAAGAAATGTTTTTGTGATAGGGCAGGGGTATTGGGAGCTTCGGGGAAAAAAAAAACTTTAGAGGATTGAGAGACCTCTCAGCGAGTTGTGGTACGATATTAGACTCAATGTATCCGATTGGGCACCTGAACGTTTTCATGGGATTACCGTTGGATGCCGTTTTTGTAGGTTGTCAACCTAGTGAAGACTAAAGAGTCTTGGAGAAATCTTGGAAGAATCTTGAAGCTAAAGTTTGTATTAATTATCAAAATCTAATCAATACAAGAGAGGGATTCTCTATTTATAGAGAATTACATGTGGGATAGGGTAACTAATCTTGAATTTACTAAACTACCCCAATTCTTACTATATCATATTACATCCCTCCCAAAAAAACTCATCCTCGAGTTTTAAAAAGAAGAAAAACAAAATAAAATAAATTTGTACAACGGAGTATGGCCAAACCAACCTCCTGCATCTTGAACAAAAATATTATGGAAAAAAAATCCAAAACATAAAATTTCCATCAAGTTCATTAAGACTCCAAGGGTTGTAGGTGTGCGAGTACCCATCGATCAAGGCAATATCTCTAAGCAAAGAAAAGAACATTTGTGGCCGGCTAGCTATAGGTATTTTTCCATAAGCACATCGGTTGCCTTGAATTTGATCCCACCAAGCCACTCTTTAGTTTCAAAGAAACCAATTTAACCTTATTATTTTTCGGGGTTCCCAAGTAATCGAAGAAATTTTCCCACATTTTTATCCAATCTAAAAAGATCTCAATGTTCATCTTCCCATTGTATGTTGGATATTGATTTTCATTTTGTAGTCGGTTTCTTGCCTACAATATGGTTGACCTTGCCCATTTTGTAGTCGGTTTCATGCGTCCAATATGGTTGATCTTGCCAATCTTGAAAATAATCTTGATTAACACATCTTTGCGGTTGAATGAGAGGAATTTGCCTTTGGGATAAAGGATTTTCTACATGATGATGAGGTTGAAATCTTGGAGGATAGATGGGCTGAGGACTATGGTATTCTTCTACGGATGAGTCATAATGTAAACACATCAAATGTTGTGACATTGGTCTTATTTGTGGATAATTTGGGACTTGAAGAAGGTATGGAATAGGATTAGGCATTAAAACTACTTTATTTAAATCTCCTCGAGATTTTCTGGCTGGTTCTTGATTTCTTGGAAGAACTTGTTGGTTATTTTCTTGGTTTCTTGGTAAGACTTGTTGGTTATTTTCTTGCTTTTGCTGAAAATCCTGAAGTTGCCTATGAATTTCTTGGCTATTTTGTTGATCACACCCATGAAAATCTTGGAGAAAATTCCCACGTTCTTGGCCACAGATTGAATTGTCGTGTTGTTCTTGATTGCACAGAAGGTTATGGTGTTGTTCTTGTATAGGAATTGTATCATTTGGAGCTGCAACATTTGAAATCTCTCTCACTTTTTGAGTAAGATTTTCTACAGCTTGCTGGATGCACAAATTTGAGGCGATAATTCTAGCCATATTGGCTTGAACTTCAAGCAATTTCGTGTTGAACTTTCCTCAAGAAGTCTCTACAAGGGTTAATCGCTAGTTGACAAATTGAGAGGAGAAAAAGGATGCTTTCGCATCTAGAGGTTGGAGGTCAGGAAGCTTGTTGATGTTCTTAATCACCATCAAACCCTTTCACGAAGGCCCTCTGATACTAGGGGTGCACATGGGTTGGGTTGGGTTGGGTTGAAGGTATTTTTTGGACCAACCCGAAAATTCGGGTTGGTTTAATTGGCAACCTAAATGATTCAAATAAAGTTTCCAACCTAACCCAAACCAACCCTTAAAATTCGGGTTGGATTGGGTTGTTGGGTTATAACTTTTCTTTTTTAATTTTTAATGAAAAATATGTAAATTTATATACAACACATGATTAATAACTAAAATCTCATAAAATTACAATGCTAAATACCAAATATCTATGATATTTATTGTAAACTTTAAACAAAGTCAAATATTATAACAATTTTAAAAGAAAAATATTAAAAATTCAAAAATTAATCAATACAAAGAAATCAAACTTTAAACAAAGAGGAATGTGTGTGTGTGTATATATATATATATATATATATATATAATTCGGATTGGGTTGGGGCAACCCATATTTTTTTTTAGCCAACACACAATCCAACTCAACTCAATAAAAATAGAAAAATTCAACCCAACCCACTAGGAACAAAACTAACCCAACCCAACCTTTACATTTTGGGTTGGGTAGTCTGGGTTGTTCAGGTTGTTAGGTTATTTGAACACCCCTATCTGATACCAATTGGTGAAGACTAAAAAGTCTTGGAAAAATCTTGGAAGAATCTTGGAGCTGAAGTTTTTATTAATTGTCAAAAATTTAATCAATACAAGAGAGGGATTCTCTATTAATAGAGAATTACACGTGGGATATCGTAACTAATCATGAATTTACTTAACTACCCCAATTCTTACTACATCACAACCCTTTTTTGTGGGTTCTTCTTTATGTAGGTTTGTATATTCTTCATTTTTTCTCAATGAAAGTTTAGTTCATTAAAATCAATAAATAAAATAAAAATATGTAGGTTGTGGAGATAGAGTAACTACAGTCGATTATAACACAAAACAGTGAGTTTCCTTGACTACCTGGTAACAGTAATTAACACCAAGTTCTTGATCAGATGTGTGTGTTATAGCCTCCAGCAACAATCCTTTGACGGAAAAATCATATCCAATTTTTGACTCTAAGGTTGCAATCTCAGTATCTTCCAAAGGGCAGGATCTTAGAGATGCAGATGTAATTGCATCAGCAACTAATGCTACGTCAAGATCAGCATCAATTCCAAGCCACTTCATCACGTGGAGTGCAGCAATGATTCCACCATCAACATAATAGGCCCCTATAAGGGCTTCGGCACAGTCAGCTATAGTTTTTGAAACCACCCACCTGTGTCCCTTATCACAGCACTTACCCAAAACAACTTTGGGATCTTCAGTGCAGAACTTGTCATCCAAAGGAACTTCTACTGTATCCACTCCACATTTACAAGGAACAGGACGATTGGTACCTTGTCCTGGTGCCACCCACCGACGTGGATCAAATGCAGAATCACGTATGTATCCCTAAAATTAAGAATAAGAAACAGATATAATTCATATACATATATATTTGTGTGCAAGCACATTTTCTGACGACGATAAAAAGGGTCCGTTCATACTACCTATCCTACAAACAGTTAGAAGTTGGAAATTAAACACAACATTAGGATATTGTACATTCCTCAGGAAGAAAAAGAATTTCATGATGGAATAATAACATGAGATCGAGTTAAAGCTAAGGACATTTGTGAATAACTTCAGCTGAACAAACCTCAAAAAATTTTAACAGAACATATAAAAATATTCACCAAAGCCACGTGTCTTTTAAAAAATAAATGAAAGCATATTCACCAAAGCCAACCACGTTCCAGCTCACACCAGATGAGACATGATTCAACAAGAGTGATCCCTAGTGGAACCTGAGTTACAAAAGTTGGAAACATTCAAAATTTGGTCAACTAGGCTGTGAGGAGGACAAGATTTTTCCTCAGTTTGAGTACATTATAGGTGAATTTGAGAAGAGTGTTCCCACCACCACCCTTGGATAGCTTTTTTCTTTTTTTTTTTCCTTTTTCTTTTTTTTTTTTTTTTTTTTGTGTGCTGAGGATGAAGATTAACAATTTCTAGAGGCCTAAATTTTTCCCGACTCCTAAGTCCTAAAGGACACTGCAGACAATGGACTTCTGTGCATGATTCATCCTTTTTAACAAGAGAATATTGTTTTTTATCAATGGTTGAGTAACAATATACTTGAGAACTCCTGTCAGGCATATTACAACGAATTACCAAAAAAGACTTTCAAAGTAATTAAACAAATGCACCCCAACAAGTAGCATTGTAAAGCACAAAGCACACTGAAATGCAATAGCCCTCAAGAGCTTAAGAAGGTTTGAGATTAGGGCTTCTGTTAGCACGAAGCCCCCTCAAGCTGAGCACCAACGTATTACAAATGTAATCATCCATTTAAAACTTCGATAAAAATATCTCCTAATTGCTCTCCAGTTTTCACATATCCAAATATATTAACGTATTACAAATGTAATCATCCATTTAAAACTTCAATAAAAATATCTCCTAATTGCTCTCCAGTTTTCACATATCCAAATATATTGATCATGTTCAACTTGTTACAAAAGTAATCAATTCGAACTCCATTGAAAGCCTTGATGAAAGTATCTCTTAAATTCTTAATTCCTATCCAGTCTTCACATATCCGGTGGACACCAAACATTCTACCAAACAAACAAACAAACCACTACTCGAACTAACAAGCAACCTGCAACTACAAAGACATCAACTAAACTATTTTTTTGAAAAAGGAACAGAACTTTATGAAAATAGACTAATACTCAAGTTACGGTGCGGCAACCAAGTTATGGCACAATCAGTATGTAGTGTAAAACTCCTAGGTCTGAGAGAATCTGAATCAGCCCCTTACTTGGAGGTTGAACTTTAGAAGTTGAATGGGCTACATTCACCCATCCATCCCTAATCCACCCCTTATTGACCGTGAAGATGCATGGTCTTGGAAGCTAGAGCCTAAAGGTTTCTCCACCAAATCATCATACACTCATCTCACCACCAACATGCCTTCTCATACTGACAGTTCATTCAAGATCGTTTGGAGTTGTCCATGTCCGAAAAGAGTAAAATTCCTCCTTTGAGAAGTGAGCCCACTCTTGTCTAAATACAATGGATAGGCTTCAAAAACGCTGCCCTTGGATCAACCTCTCTCCATCTTGGTGTTGCCTTTGCCAAAAGAATAATGAAATTGTACAGCATGTTTTTTTTACTGTCCATTCTTTAGAGAGATTTGGTTCGAGATTTTGGAGGCTTTTTGCTAGTCGGTTGTTCTCCCTCAAGATACTCAAAGTTGCCTTTGATTACTGTTATGTCACCATCCTTTCAAAGCTTCTAAGGGGCGTGTATGATTAGTGCTGTTTTGTGGAAGATTTGGGACGAAAGGAATTCAAGAATCTTCCAAGGAAAATATAGAACGACAAAGGACATTATCGACAAATGTATTCATTCAGCGTTTTTTTTGTGTATTGATATACCCGGCTATAAACATAGTCAGCTTTTCCTCTCATTTCAAATTGGAAACATTTTTTGTAGACCCTTTGGATGGGACCCTGTTGTTCCATCGATATCTTTGGATATTGAAATTATTTCTTATCCAAAAAACACGTGGAATCAGTATGTGAAGAAGAAGAAGAAGTTGAAATCATCCATAACTTAGTTTTGAAATAGGGTGGATACATCAACTCTTGAATGAGTTAGGCTTCAACATTATAGTTTCAACCGAGTTATGGTGTGACAACTAAGTTGCTCACAATATTGTATCCAATTCAGTATTTCATCACCAGACCAAAAATATTGAAATAGATTATCTTTTTTGTTTTTTCTTTTAAAAAGAAATCGACACTTTTCATTAAGGGTATTAAAATACACAAGGTTACAGAAAACAATGACAAACCAAACAAATACAACTAAAAACCAAAAAGCCAAAAATAGAATTAGAAAGGAGTGATGAAGGCACTCCAGTCACTATATGTATCCAAAATTGAGAACCTTTCAAATTTCTTGGAAAGGGAACACCAAGAAGAAGACCTGAAACGAACAAAAGCAAAACGAGTATAAGGAGCTTGAGTAGAATTTTAAAAAATCCGTTAAACCAGAGGTCATAAAGAATTGGGTCGAATGAGTATAATGGCCTTCACAACAGTGTTGTTATTAAAATCGTATGATACAACTCGTGTATCATACAATTCAACTCGAAATGGAGGTATGAGTTAAATTTTGCTTTGAATCGAATTTTAGAGGTACCATACGTTCCAGAATATTGAATCATCTGAATTGGGTCGAATCGTAACGCTCCGTTTCAAGAATATCAGTAAAATTGAAAATAAGAATAATAAAAACTATAAATATTGTGGCTCTTGGTGTCGCTGGTGTGTCAGTCGGGGAAGAAAATGTTATTTTGTGTCGGCCAGATAAGAAAAGCAAGCAGCTAGTGAGGATTCATTCAAGAAAAATGAAAATGAAAAGTCTGGTATGGAGAACAAAAGGCCTGTAAAAGAAGATGAAATAGAAGAGGAACAAAATGAAAGGGAAAAAAGAAAGAAAATATGAATATCAAAGGTCTGGAAAATGAAAAGACAGTTGTAGAAAGAATAATAGAGGAAAAAATGTGGAAAACGAAGAGGCTGACAAGTGGTGGACATTGAAATACGAGAAATTTAATAAACAAATAACTAAAAATGTGGAAAACGAAGGGCTAACTTTATTATTTATATATTTTTAGAACATTTCTTTTTTATCTCATTAATGTGTCATATCAAATTTACTCATTTTTATTTTTTTAAATAGAAACGAGTCTCTTCATTAATAAAATGAAATGCTCAAAGTATAAGAGATTTATATAAAGAGCAAATTACAAAAGGTCAAAGGATCAGGAGGCACACCAAGTCACCTCAACGGGTGGACATCCAATTTACACATTTTTTTTAGAAATTCAAATAGATTAATTTTATTGAATGTTTGAAGGTATATAATACATGGCTATTTATTTCTCTCTCTATCTATATTTGACTATTCATATTTATATTTCAAGATTATTTATGAAATTAAAACATATTATACACTATATGTTACAATACAAGATACACTAAATTTTAATTTCGATACTAGTTCCATTTAACGAGTTAACAACCTTGCTTCACAAGGTTAATCCCCAAATGCCACAAAGAAGCTGAAGCACATTTGCCTTCCAAGAATCAGAAAAAAGCCATTGAATAGAAAAAGCATCAAACAACATCAACCAACAGTCTTGCGAATAAACACTCAAAGAAGATGTGGTTGAGAGATTCTCCTTCTTTGAAACATAAGGAGCAAACTGATGGCAAAAGACACTGTGATGGCTGTCTTTTTCAGCAAAATTTCAGCCAAATTGAGACTACCATTTAACATGATCCAAATGAGGATATTGGTTTTCTTTGGACTTCTTGACTTCCAAATTGCTGTAAATAAGATAGTCTATAATTGTTGAAGAAGCCAAGTGACAAGATAAGGATTTCAACAAAAACAATCCTGAAGGTTCAAGAGTCTATATCGGAGCATCACCGCATGTTCTTAAGGAAAAGGAAGAGAGGTTGGAAAGAAGATTCTAAAACTCAACCACTTTTGTTCCTGAGAAAAGTGGTTGAGTTTAAATAAGGCATTGTCTACATAGATTGTCATTTTGTTCAGGAGAAAATACAAGAAGGTTTGGTGTCTACTAGATATGTGAAGAATGGAGAGCAATTAGGCGATATTTTAATTAAGACAAATGGAGTCAAACTTATTACCTTTTGTAACAAGTTGAGCATGATCAATATATATGCTCTAGCTTGAGAGGGAGTGTAATAGTATATATATGTATAAATATAGAAGCTTATTAGTCTTTTGTCCTTTATTGTCCTTTTTCTATTCTTAGTTTAGGGCTTTCATGTATGCATATATTATATATATTGAACTCTAACGTATAGAATAATTAGGATTCTTCTATATTTTGGTCTCACAATAACAGTCTATTATATTTGGCCAACTGTTAGTTGCTTTATCACTTATTAGGTAGTCAGATAATTAGTTAAGAATGCCGCATCTATTAAATATGGTCTTCTACTGTTTAATCTGAATTTTTTGTATTGAATAAAGAACCTCATTGGATTGTTATACACATTTGGCTGCTCGGCTGCAGCAGTTATTGTCATGTTACAAACTTATATATATATACTTCTGCTTTTATTTCACGTTCTCACAAAATTGAATATTTGAATTCAGTATGCATGCATAAATTTTCAAACGGTTTGAAAAATTATGCCTTAACACGTCAGTCCCATAATTGTCCTTTATGGTGTCCAACTTGTATTAAAATCGGTGTCTGAAACTTGAGAGAAAAAAAAAAAAAAAAAAAAAAAAAGACGAGAAAGGACAAATTACAGAACCTAAAGTATCTAGCTGGTAGCTAAAAGTAGAAATTAATTCCTAAAAAAAGGGTAACCATACAAGATATTTGATTGAAAAGACGTGAGTATATATGTGTAAGCACTAAGCATAGGTAACCAACAGAGAAATTCGAGGACATCTGACCACAGAAGATCACATACCTGTAACATGCACTTTGTTCCCAAAGCATGTAAAGTTGCATTACAGATAACCTGTTGGCGCCTAGAAGATAAGTGCCCTTCGTGTTTTTCAGGGAACTTGAGAAAGAGGTGGCAGCTCACAGCATACTTCAACACTGAATCACCAAGCAATTCCAACCGCTCTAAGGAAAAATTCTCACAACTTCCAAGGGTTGTAAGTGCTTCCAATATCTAATCAAGATGATAGATTAAGATTAATCATATAAAAAGTAATCAAAGTCAAGTGGACATCAACAAGAAGAACATACCAAAGAGCTTGATATACAGAGGCTGTTTGAATGATAATTAATCTCCTTCCTAAGCTGGCTGGCTAACATCAAAGATTCAAAGCGGTGCATCAAAGATGGTAGCAGGTATGAAGACTTCAAAACCCCCTTTGGGACATCCATGCTAAGCACAAGTTCAGGAGGCATATGGACATGCATTTGTGGCTTTCTGAATGCAGGGCCAGATAGCAACTTATCGCTAGTATTACCTACATGACACCAAAATTCAAAAATATTTGTTACAACTTTCTAAAACAAAAAAATAAACTTCTTAAAGATTAGGCTGTTCAGTAGATAGCAAAGTTTATCCAAGCAAAGATTTTTTTCCTAACAAGGATCCAAGCAATTTATATGTCAATAAGAAAAAAATTATAATTATACAAAATTAAATAAATAAAACTGTACTAGAATTATGATCACAAATGAGAGAAACCAAAACGTTGCATCACCATCAATCAAATTGCCTTACCTTAGAATGGACTACTAAGACTTTGATGTTGGCTACCGCATTACCCTTCCAAAGAAACCCACCCCTTGATTATAGAAGAAATGGGATCATTACGCCAAGACTTTGATAACTCACACAAATAAGAAACCACCACCAAACAGAACCATCCAACAAAAAGCTCTGAGACCTCTCAATACTATTAGAGAATACATTGCATGAATTCTTATACAATGCAAAGAAGAACCCTAGAGCACTAAAACATAGAACCAATTCCTCCCCTATGAAGTCATGCCCCACACAAAATGGATCAAATACTCTTTAATACTCCCTGGTAAAAATCCATGATAACCGTAATAGTCAGATAGCTTCCAGCACTGCCGAACCTTTTGATATTCAATAAAAATTGTAAAATTCTTGGAGAGTTCTTAGTTTGCTATATCAAAATCTTCCCGGGGTAAGAACTAACTGAAGCTGTAGATGGGTTTATTGATTTCAAGCAGGACCTCAACGTGTTTTCTCCAACAGATGTTGTTTATTGATTCAAGAGGGACCGCAATGTGATCGTTCCAATGGATCTGTGTTCTTCAGCCTTCCAACTCATCTATCTGAGAATGGGGCTATTCTTTTTCAAATTTTTTCAAAGAGTAAACTAATGGATGAAGAAATGGCTCTTTCTTATCCTTTATATGAATTTAACTAGAAAGCCAAGTACCAAAAAAACCAGGTGTTCATCTATTTCATACAAGACCTGACATTGGCTTTGTTGTATGCACAATCAGCCATGTTTGAGAAAAATCTAGAAGCCTGTTTTTATAGTCCAAATAGAAGGTTTAAAAATTTATTGAAGATGAATGTCTAAGTTTTAGAAATATACATAAGTATAGAGAAGCTTAGTAATATGGAGGAGGAAAAGGAAAACAGTAGTTTCCAGAAACACACTGAGGCTAAACATGGGGCATTTGGATCAAAATGGATCATTTTAATTGTGAGACAGGGAAAAGTGAGGACTTTTTTTCAAGTTCACAAGAGAAAAATTCAAATAAACACTTGACTTGACAATACAGTTAAGTAAACTAAATGACAATAAACCTATCAAAGGCCTTTGCAGATTATTCAATTCAAGATATATGTATCAATTGGAGAGCTTCATAAACCCAGACCTCTAAGATGCTGCCCCTGCTTATCTGCCATTCTTCTACCATGCAGACCCTTTTTCTAGCATTGATCTTTGAGTTTCTTGTTCCCTTTTGGGTGTTTGTATCAAATTCCTTTGCTTGTTTTGCTGTTTGTATCACTTGGTATTAGATGGACCCTCAGTGTTTGGGTCTTGATCTGTTTCCCAATTGTATTTTTGCTTATATTGTTCTCCAGAGAAGTGATGAGGGTGCGATGGGGGTGTCAACCTAGTTAAGATGTTAGGGTACACCTCCTGATCCTAAAGTTTTGTTCTACTAGTATCTTGTTGTATTTTGAACATTAGTCTAATTCCATTATCTTAATGAAGAGGCTTGTTTCTTGTTTAAAAAAAAATAACTAAAGTGACAATAAAGTTTAAATATTATATTTAGGTGTTCTTAACAAGCCCGGATCAAAATTATAGTATAAGAAACATAATGGTAAACTAAAAAAGTTATTGCATGAACTTGAGGCAGAGTACAAAACTAAATATAATCTTTAAGGACAGATCTTAACAACTAAAACTGACAAACCTTCATCCTTAAAGTTGACAAGTAAATTGTGAGGATTATGACTTTGCTTTAAACGCAACAGAGGCTGTTTCGGAAAACTTAGTGAAATCCCGTACCTGGACACCTAGTATAATCATTAGCAGCTCAAAATAAAAGTACTGATACCAAGGAAATGCAACCAAGATATAATTAAATAGAATCTGCACACCTTTTGTTGAAGTAGTCCGCAAAGGTAATGTAGTCAGGTGGTGCTTTGTCACTGTTCCCATCGAAAGGGCTCTCGGCAGATGTATTACTCACAACTTCAACGATTGAGTAGATCCTTCCAGTATGAATAGCCAATACCACCCTGTCCTTTAAAGAATGAACATCTAGAACACAATTTGCAAAGTGAATTAAACTTGCAGCTTTGCTTCCAGTTTCAGTAGAGTTGTTTCTAGAAGGCGATGAATCTGATGTAGCACCAGCACCACAATTTCTTTCAGCATCCAAAGATGAATTTTTCTTCAAAAACTCTACCACCGAAACACAGGAATCAATTGCTCTCCAATGTATTTTCCATAAATCATGAGTTGAATCATCCGGCAAATTGATTGGTAGAAGCAGATACATGTTTGATGAAATCCAAAAAGGTTTTGTATCTTTCTGAAGTAAAAAATCCCTCTTTTTTCCAGTTGATTTTGACCCAATAAACAGTCTCCCAAACAATCCGTTGAAGAAAAGCTCCTGAAAGCACTTTGCTTTTGTTATCTGCTTTTTTTGGGGAGGAGGTGGGGCAATGGTATCACATTAGAGGCAATTCACGGTTGCTTACCAAAAAAAAAAAAAAAAAGACCATTTAGAGGTGATGGTGAAGAACAATGAATCTGATGAAAATTGACATATTTACCTGTTCAGCATCCAAATGAACCTCCCCGCCAAAAGACACAAAAGCCTTAACTGTCTTTGAGAGTAGATAAAGTTCGAGTTCAAAATTTCCCACGTCGTCATCAAGTTTTGATTCTATCAGAAGAACAAATCCAGAATAAAGCTCGTACATAACACTACAGGAGAAGTCAAATTTATAAGCCTGAAAAGTGGCCCCTTCGACTTGTTCTCCCCAAGTTCCAGATAAAGCTCTAATCGCAGTTCTGCCGTGTAGTTCCTTCCTTTTTGTTGATCCTTTAAGACCCAAAAATAGTGCCATCGAATTGTAAATTAAAAACATTAGAAGGAGATTAGCAAAGGACACCTAGCCAATGACCAAGTCGTAGAAACACATACAGAAATATCCCTTCAATGCTACTAGTACTTATCAGTCAAATTCACAGAAAATACCAGGCACCAGGAACAAATACAAGTTTGATTCTTTTTCTTTTGTAAAATAAAAACTTCCATTAATAAAAGAGAGATGCATGTAGGTTGAGTAAAGTTAGATCACACAAAAATCAAAGAAACAATATAGGAATGTAGGTAAATAGACAATTCAAGAGGTCTATAATGATATGTATATAAATACGAATGAGCTGATTACTATTTGGGCATCATAGCTACAAAGGACACAGTTCAGGCTCAACTTTTCCATATTTTCAAAGGGAAAAATGAAGTCATAGCATAAAGAAACTTTTTTGTAGCATATATTCGTACCGCTGTATTTGAATGTTCGTGATGGGGAGATGAAACTTTTTATGGTTTCAAACAAGCACGTCTTTTCTAACAAGAAACAACCTTTATCTAGAATAGAAAATATTGTGCAAATTTTATATATATACAATTTGAATATTTTAATCAATATGCTAATGTAAGGCCACAAATTATTTACACTTACAAAAGAAGGGGTAAAAAGGGAAAAGAACAACTATCCAAAGAAGCCAAGGAAAAGAATGTTGGAGAAAAAGGAGAGGGGGACCACGAGGCCGTTATAAAGGACAGAGATCGTATGGGAGAGGAGGCAGAGATGAATTTGTTGAAAGTTGTGTAGGCTTTTTTGGGAGGAGAGAAGTTCCCGGCTCTCTCTAAGGTGCTGGAGGAGTCCTTGTCGTTTTTCTTCTTTTAGGTCAGCAGTCGAGAGGGATTAGAGAGGAGTGTTGGTGTATTTTGGGTAGTGTTTTCCAGGGAGGTTGTTAAGTGATCGAGAGAGACTAGAAGGAGAAGTTGATAGATAAATAAAGAGCATTCTTATTGTTGTGTTCTTCATTCCTCTATTTTCCTACTATTTTCTTGCGTTTGGTTGGTTGTTTTCATTGTGCAAGGTAGCGAGAAGCTTACAAGTGGTATCAGAGCCGTTTCTCATCCTGGGGTGAATGTGTGCGATGGCTCAGAAACAAATAGAAGAAAGGATGGAAAAAAATGAGAGAGAAGTCTCCGAAATGAAGGAAATGCTGCTGGGGCTTTGCAAAAATATAGAGAAACTGACAGAGGAAATGAGGGAGAGTAATGCAGCTCAGAAGGCCGAAGAGTCGGGTGAAGGGGAAGATCGACGAAGTCGATTCAACTCCCAGCAATGGAGGAGGGGGATCCGACAAGAGCAAGTACAAAAGGTTAGAAATACCTGTTTTCACAAGAGAAAACCTGGAATCGTGGGTATACAGGGCAGAACATTACTTTGAAATCCACGAGTTGTCCGATCAAGAGAAGGTGAAGGTAGCGGTCATTAGTTTTGGGCCAGAGGAAGTCGATTGGTTCCGATGGAGCCACAGCCGGAGACCTATCAGTACTTGGGAGGAGCGGAAAAGAAGAATGTTCAAGTACTACAGACCTACCAGAGAAGGGAGTCTAGTCTAGGCGCGAGGTTGCTGAGAATAAAGCAGGACGGCTCATATTCAGACTACGTGAAGAAGTTCGTTACTTATTCAGCACCCCTACCTGATTTGGCCGAAGATGTTCTCAAGGATGCATTCATAAATGGGTTGGAACCGACGTTGAGGGTCGAGGTCATTAGTAGAAAACCAAATACACTGGAGGAATGTATGCACGAAGCCCAATTGGTGAGCGACAAAAACATGGCCCTGAAGTTGGCCTTAGCTAATCTGGGGGTAGTTGGGCCTGGCAAAAAAGAAGCCCACGTGAAAGAGAGTCTGACAATTGAAAGGAAGAGTGGGAAGGTTGTGCTTCCACAGGTGACCAAATGAATCACATTGCCTATGAAGAACAACTTCATAAAGAAGGATCCACCCATGAAACGCCTCTCCGATAGTGAGTTCCGAGAACGGTTGGACAAGGGACTCTGCTTCAGGTGTAATGAGAAATATGCACCGAGGCATCGATGCAAGACTAAGGAAAATCACAAGTTGATGTTGTTTATCACCAACGAAAGAGATGAGGCAACTGGAGAAGAGGAGGAAGGGGAAAAGTTAAGAGAAGAAGATCTAGAAACAGAGGAATCCGCCGAAATAGCCTTGAGATCAATGTGTGGCCTATCTGCCCGAGGTACGATGAAGTTGAAAGGGAAGATGAAGGGGAAAGAAGTAGTAGTGTTGATTGACTGTGGAGCAACACACAATTTCGTGCATCATAAGATAGTGGAGGAGCTGGAATTACCAATGAATAAGAAGAGTTTCTCAGTGGTGATCGGCAATGGCGCGGCTATACGAGGGGAAAGAGTATGCAAAGCAGCAGAACTGAGGCTCCCCAACTTGAATGTAAAGGCGGATTTCTTGGCTATCGATTTGGGACAGATGGACATGGTGTTAGGGATGCCTTAGTTATGCACAACTGGTTTAATGGGGTCCATTGGCCATCACTGACCATGTCTTTCTTGGCAGGGGAATCGCACGTCATGTTGAAGGGTTATCCATCTTTGACCAAAGCAGAGGTTTCATTCAAGGTCCTAACAAAGTCATGGGAGGAGGAAGACCAGGGATTTCTGGTAGAATTGCAGAACTATGAATTCAATAGTGAGGAAGGGAATGATGATAAAGGAGAGGCCAACGAATCTGGGGAGCTTCCTGTCATGATCCGAGCCCTGCTGGAGCAAAATGTGGACATATTTGAAGAGCTCACAACACTTCCTCCTAGGAGAGCCGTGGACCATCGCATTTTGATGAGTGCTGACCAGAAACCAATCAATATGAGACCCTACAAGTACGGTCACAACCAAAAAGAAGAGATTGAGAAATTAGTGGAAGAGATGCTCAAGGCTGGAATTATTCGACCAAATCAAAGTCCATACTCCAGTCCTGTCCTATTAGTAAAGAAGAAAGATGGTGGGTGGAGATTCTGTGTCGATTATCAAAAGCTAAATCAAGCAACTGTGGTCGACAAGTTCCCTATACCGATATAATTGAGGAGTTGTTTGATGAACTACATGGATCGGCGGTCTATTCCAAGCTTGATTTGAGGTCGGGTTACCATCAGATTAGAATGAATGAAAAGGACATTGAGAAGACAGCCTTCAGGACTCATGAAGGACACTATGAATTCCTTGTGATGCCGTTCGGACTCACAAATGCACCAG
Organism: Benincasa hispida; assembly: GCF_027475165.1. Lineage (NCBI taxonomy): Eukaryota > Viridiplantae > Streptophyta > Magnoliopsida > Cucurbitales > Cucurbitaceae > Benincasa > Benincasa hispida. The sequence continues at coordinate 38,348,554 of NC_143481.1, read as the reverse complement.
CCACCTTCCAATCATTGATACACCAGGTTTTTCGACCTTTCCTTCGTAAATTTGTACTAATTTTTTTTTTACGATATATTAGTGTACAGCCCGGACATTTCGACACACTTAGGAGTAGTATTCAATGTCCTTAGAGATCATAAGCTGTTTGCAAATCAGAAGAAATGTACATTCTGCCAAACCAGGGCCCAATACTTAGGCCACTGGACATCAGCCATGGGAGTAGAAGTAGATGATAGAAAGGTCAAAGTGATGAGGGAATGGCCACAACCGCAAAATGTATCTGAATTAAGGGGATTCCTTGGACTTACAGGGTATTATAGGAGGTTTGTTCAGGGGTATAGAAGCATCACAGCTCCACTTATCAAACTTCTTCAAAAGAACTCGTTCAAATGGAATGAAGAAGCCAATCAGGCCTTTGAAAAATTGAAGCAAGCCTGGTGACAGCCCCGGTCCTAGCTCTCCTTGACTTCTCCAAGGGCTTTGTGATAGAAACCGACGCATCAGGAACGGGGTTAGGTGCTGTATTATCACAAGACTCGAAGCCTATAGCCTACTTCAGTCAGAAACTATCAACGAGGGCCCAAGCCAAGTCCATTTATGAGAAAGAGTTGATGGCAGTTGTCCTAGTAGTGCAGAAATGGAGACATTACCTATTGGGAAGCAAATTCACGGTGATTTCAGACCAAAAGGCATTAAAGTTCCTGATCGAGCAACGAGAAGTGCAACCTCAATTCCAACGGTGGCTAACAAAGCTGCTTGGATACGACTTTGAGATCTTATATCAACCAGGCTTGCAAAACAAGGCGGCAGATGCTTTGTCAAGGGTGCCAGCTCGGGTGGAGTTGAGTGTCTTATCAGCCCCAACCATCATATACATTGAAGTGGTATTGAAGGAGGTTGAGGAAGATGAGGAGCTCCAGAAGATCATCACCATTCTGAAGGATAATCCTGAGGGGAAACCGAAGTATAGATGGCAACATGACAGGTTAATCTATAAAGATAGATGGGTGCTCTCTCGAAGGTCAAGTCTAATTCCCTCACTACTTCACACGTTCCATGACTCAGTGCTAGGGGGCATTCCGGATTCCTGGGGACCTATAAAAGAATGAGTGGGAAACTATATTGGCAAGGGATGAAGTCTGATGTGAAGAAATATGTGGAAGGCTGCGAGATATGTCAAAGAAACAAATATGAGACTCTAACACCGGCTGGTTTACTACAACCCCTCCCCATTCCCTACCTGATTTTGGAGAATTGGAGCATGGATTTCGTGGAAGGTTTACCAAAGGCAGAGGGCTTTGATGCCATAATGGTAGTAGTGGATCGCTTGAGCAAGTATGCACATTTCATACCCCTCAAACACTCCTTCTCGGCCAAGCAAGTAGCTGATATATTTGTACAAGAAGTAATGCGACACCATAGAGTTCCCTTATCCATCTTGACTGACAGAGATAAAATATTTAATTTTTGGAAGGAGATGTTTACTACTATAGGGACTAAATTGAAAGGGAGTACATCGTTCCATCCTCAAACGGACGGGCAAACTGAGAGGGTGAACCGTTGCCTAGAGACCTACCTACATTGTTTATGTAATGAACAACCAAGGAAATGGAACAAATGGATAGTGTGGGCTGAACTGTGGTACAACACGACCTTCCACGTCTTGATCAAGACAACCCCATACCAGGCAGTCTACGGTAGGCCTCCACCACCCTTAGTCACGTATGGAGATAGGAGAACCTTCAACAAAGCGGTGGAACAACAGTTACAAGAGCGTGATCTGGCTCTCAGTGCACCGAAGGAAAATTTGGTCATTGCTCAAAACCGGATGAAAAAGCAGGCAGATAAACATAGACAAGAACTGACTTTTGAAGTTGGAGAAGAAGTTTACTTGAAATTAAGACCATATAGACAGAAATCATTGACAAGGAGGAGGAGTGAGAAGTTGGCACCGAGGTTCTATGGTCCTTACAGAGTAATTGAACGAGTGGGGGAAGTTGCCTACAGACTAGCCTTGCCAGCCAAAGCTGAAGTACACAATGTGTTCCATATATCGCAACTTAAGAAGAAATTAGGAGGCCATCAAGTACAACAACATCCACCACCCATTTTGACTGAGGAAGGAGACTTTATTGGGAGTAAGATGGAATGGAGATCTTGCAACAAATGAATGGTTGGTCAAATGGAAGGGAATGTCGGACAATGAAGCAACCTAGAAAGATGTTCGGGCCATGAACCAACAATTTCCACGTTTTAACCTTGAGGACAAGGTTCTTTTCGAAAAGGGAGGTATTGTAAGGCCACAAATTATTTACACTTACAAAAGAAGGGGTAAAAAGGGAAAAGAACAACTATCCAAAGAAGCCAAGGAAAAGAATGTTGGAGAAAAGGAGAGGGGGACCATGAGGCCGTTATAAAGGACTGAGATCGTACGGGAGAGGAGGCAAAGATGAATTTGCTGAAAGCTATGTAGGCTTTTGTGGGAGGAGAGAAGTTTCCGGCTCTCTCTAAGGTGCTGGGGGAGTCCTTGTCGTTTTTCTTCTTTTAGGTCAACAGTCGAGAAGGATTAGAGAGGAGTGTTGGTGTATTTTGGGTAGTGTTTTCCAGGGAGGTTGTTAAGTGATCGAGAGAGACTAGAAGGAGAAGTTGATAGATAAATAAAGAGCATTCTTATTGCTGTGTTCTTCATTCATCTATTTTCCTTATGTTTTCTTGCGTTTGGTTGGCTGTTTTCATTGTGCAGGGTAGCGAGAAGCTTACAGCTAACTCCCAAGCCATTAATAGCAACAAATATCTTAACCAGTAATGTCCATACAGTATCATCGATATCTTTGCACATGGAGAAACTCTCAAATGTATACATTTCATGCCTGGAAAAATTTTGGCCATTGTGACAATTTTTTGTGTGCGTAGCATATATCAAAACAATCATTAATAAAGTCAGTATATAGCATTGGGGATATGTACCTGCTCTAGAAGTGGATGCATTGCTTTTCAGACCCACATCAAATTCTGATATCTCTTCAATAGAGGGGAGAAGATGGTCATTAAGTGAACCCATTTGATGTAGCCTCTTACATGCTTCCAGGCATACAAGCTGCTTAGACAAATTAGAATTCCTAGTTGAAGGACCAACTATGGTTTGAAAAGGTGCTGTAGGAGGTAAAGTTAGCTGACACTCGTAGGATCCTTCACCGTATGAGAGTTGAAAGATTGGTTTCGGACTGAAATATCTATAATTTATAGCAGCAAATCAAAATGTGATCCCTTTGAATTGGCAACTACCAAAAAAGTTAGAGAACATTAAAAATCGATATTAACTGCTTTCAGTATAAGTTCTAGACAGATAAGAGCTCTAGCCCTAGTTTCGCCCATGATCATACCGGTAGAAAATGGAAAGGCACTAATAGTAAGTACATGTTTAAGCATTGATTGACCAACTCCTTATAAATTCTGGTTTACTTCAATAGGAACAAGCTTTTAATAGATTTAATTCATGAGACCAAAAAAAGAAACACATTCACACACACACACACAAAACACAAAACAATAGAATATCTCGATAATTTATTAAATAAAATAATTTTGATTTTAGACCGACATCCTCATAGTATAGAACTATAGAACTTAGAAGAATGGAAATGTCTTGAGTTGTGGAGAAAAGAATTCAAGAGGAAAGATAATCTGTACTTATCACCAGGGAGCTTTTTGCAGTATTGATATATGAGACCAACACTAGAATCTGCAGTAACCGATGCCCCAGTTGCCTCCACAATGTAACAATCTGTCTCCACAATTGAAAAAGGTTTCAAAATGCATGCATCAGGGTCTCTACTCATAGCTGCATCTGTCATTGATCGGTCACTTCTTATGATATCAAATAGCTGAGCTCTTTGCTTCAGGTTTCCCCTGTAAGCATTACAATATTTAGGATATCAACAGTACATGGCAGGGAAATAAGAAAAAGGAGTTTAACCCAAGTAAGGCCTGACCTCTCCAGCAACAAAATATATTGAGAGTTGTTCTGTCGAGCACGACCTCGAGATTGTACATAACTACGAACAGTCTTAGGAAGGTCAAACCGTACCACAAATGAGCAATTTGGAACATGAAGTCCCTCCTCAACTACATCAGTGGAAAATAATAGATTGAGCTGCAAACATTAAAAGGTTTTAGCCGTAAACAACTGAAGTTTCTTAAACCAAAATACAATCTGAATGATGTAAATGAACACCTTGCCATGACAAAACAACTTTAATGTCTCCTTCTGGACTTTCGGTGCCAGTGCACCAACTGATGCATTACATCCCGTCACATATGAAACCGTAAAATGAGATAAATTTGCTACTTTTTTCACAATTCTTTCGATAACATTAGCGGCAATTATTCTTTCAACAAATATGAGACAGAGCACCTGCCTAGATACTCTGATACAAAAACGTGAGGCAATTATGCAATGGAAATTAGAACCACAGTTGATGGTTAACAAATAGATTTGTATTTACCCAAATGATTCAAAGAGTTGGAGAAGTTCAAACAATTTAGGAGAAATGTATCCCGAGTCTATAGCTTTCCAAAAGTCAAAACCAAAATTCGGAATATTCTCATTTCCTGAATCCAAAAGGAAAATTGGTAAGCAGCAAACACCAAAAAAGAAATGCACCTTTTGGTGATTTTGATTAAAATAGTAAACGTATAAAAGAAAACCAAACTATGAGAAAAATGGTCCCACTTCAGCAGCAATTGTACCATCTCCTAACCTTGTTACCACCGAGCAAGCACCGTTATATTATGATTTCGTAAAACAAAAATAGGAAAGCAATGATTTCATATAACAAAAATAGAAAAGCAAATCCCACATTCACATATCTCCCTCGTCCTTTCCATTCCTCTTGTCTCTACTCTCTAAGCAAATTTTTCTCCGTTTCTTCACTCTTTTAGCCATGATGCTTGAGTTTTTTTTCATCATGAAGTCACAATTGTCATGGGCATTGTCTTGTTAAAAGACAAGGAAACCCTTGAAGATTGATTTTGTTGACAAGTCCAAAGGAGGTAGAGTAAGATGCTCGGTTTTTTCATAAACTACTTCCTCTTTTACTATGGTGTTGCTGTAGGTTCTACAGATGTTTGAAGTTATCTGATTGTTGGAACTTAAAACAACAAACTTGAGACTTGCACATTAGAAGACACCTCTTTCATAGAGAGTTGAATAATAACCAGAAGGATGACAAAGTTGGGCATTCTCATAGTGAAAGCAATCTAGAACAAGGTTTTCCTTTGGTCATTGGCTTGTAGAAGCTTGATCACCCATGAACAGAACTTTAAGATACCAATACTTCAAAAGAAGGGTGGGGGGGTTTGAGAGAACAGAACTTTAAGATTCTCTCCAAGATGATTTTGGTTAAAAAAAAATTAATAGCTGCATGAGCTTCGAGAAGATCCAATTGATACCGACGACTAGATCAAGAAGCTTATGGATAGAAAGCTTCCTACAACGAATCATTTCCTCTTGAATCAAAGACAATTCCTCATCAAGAAGATCAAACCCAGCAGAAAGAACTGAAACAAAACCCTCATCTTTGGTCTCCATCATAAAAAGAGAAGAATCTTGACCAGATAAAGATTGAAAATAGCAAGTCATGCTAGCACCTGTATATAAATAAATAGACGAAAGCTCCAAACGTAGCAATTAATTCAAGAAGACTTTCTACATTCACAACAATCAAACCAAGGAGCTTTTAAAATTCCAAATGGGAAACACCGAAAAACAGCCATACCCATTAATAATCAACCTTTCATCTACCAATTTAATGTGTATCACTTCTTAATCAGTCTCACAATCAATGAGTGGCTAATGTCTTACTTAAAAATGCCTCTCGGTGGTTACCTTCACCCAGAAGATTTTGGGTCAACCAGTGCAAGACAAGATTGAAAGGAGATTGCCAACGTGGAATTAGATTTGCACCTCAGGGGAGCGTAGACTAATTCTTTTGCAGTCATATTTTTCTAGCTTTTATAAAACCCCCTCTCTTCACAGCGTCAATGAAGATAAAGACAAACTTATATTTCTTCCCTCATGGGTTGTGAGGTGAGCCATCTTGCTTCCTCTTACCTAGGGCTCCCTTTCAATAGTTGTTTAGTCAATTATGTGGATAAGTAGTTCTTAGACAAGCTTCTTAATTATTCAGTCCCACGATCAATGAGAGGCTAATGTCTTACTTAAGAATGCCTCTCGGAGGTTACCTTCACCCAGAAGATTTTGGGTCAACCAGTGCAAGACAAGATTGAACGCAGATTGCCAATGTGGAATTAGATTTGCACCTCAAAGGGACACAGACTAATCCTTTTGCAGTCATATTTTTCTAGCTTTTATAAAATCACCTCTTCACAGTGCCGATGAAGATGCATGGGTTGTGAGGGAGCCATCTTGCTTCCACTTACCTAGGGCTCCTTTTCCATGGCAACCCAAAGAGTATGTAGACAGGCCTGTAGTGGTGTGTTCTTTGCATAGACAGGAATCCAAGATTTTATCCATATTCTATGGAGATGTCAGTTTACTCAATCTCTATGGAGTTCTTTCTAGAGTCTTTTGGGATGAGGGGGGGGGGGGGGGGGGGGGGGGGGGGGGCGGGGATTGAGAGTACATGCGAAGAGGTGTGAGATATGGTTAGATTTAACTCCTCTTTGCAGGCATCAGCTTCTCAAGAGTTTGTGTAATTATCAGCTAGGTTTTATTCTTTTGGATTGGAGTTCATTTCTCTATAGTACAGCACCGGGTTGGAGCTGGCCTTTGATATGCTCTTGTTTTTGTATGTATTTGCATTATTCTCAATAAGAGCTTCGTTTTATCAAATAAAACAAAATACAAAATTTGTTTCTTATCAAGCAACATTGTATGAAATTTATTGTAACAGCACGAAATTGAATTGTAATGGAGGATAAAACAAGCAAAGAGTTCAACAATGTATATAAAGTTATGTGGAATGAAGCAAATACTCACATACCAAGTGGAAATGATTCCCCAATTACTAGTAATGCTTCCTCAAGAAAACGTTTATATTGCAAAAAGCTTTCTCTATAAACCTCAGGTTCCTCATTTGGAAAATTGACATTCTCTAATAAAACTTTAATCGCCTACAGAAGTTATAGAGAGAATACACAAATCACACTAACAGAATCTTCAAAAAAAAAAAAAAAGATGGAAAGAATTCAACATATGCAGATGATAATCGAAAGGCATTCGAGTCTTAACTTGTTAACCGTAAATATTACAAGAGGGCCGCGCCAGGCCTGGGCGGTAGTGCAATGACGGTCAAGGGCCAGGGGGAAATATTATAATAAAGAAATTCATACATCTTAATCTGAGTTCTGTTGTATACCCGAAGACAAATTCCCAAGAAGAAAAAAAGAAAGGATGAGAAAAGAGAACGATTGAAAGGGGGAAATGGATGAATTTAGTCGTATGGCCTTTTGGACTAGTCAATGCCCCTTATTAATGGAAAATAAAACTTAGAATTGATTAGTATGCTTGTAAGTTGCAATGAATACACCCAGTTGTCAATGGGAAATTTTTAGGCTTCAATCGAAGTAAGAACTCCCATCTTTGGTGTGTCAGAAAATTGTATATTGTATGCATATTAGCTGACATTTTCTGAATTCACTAATGGCTCTAATTTAATTATAGTTTATCCAATAAGGCTATCCATGCTAGCTTATGACTTTGTATTGTAGTTTACGGTAACTTAATTGGAATGGACATATTTATGTACCTTATTTTGAGGCATGCTAGTTTTTTTCTGAAACTAAAATCTAATAAATATAAAACAAACTACAATCGTACCTCATAGGCACACATAACACCAAGTTCGTCAAGACAATAAGTGATCTTTAAATGATCATTGGACAGTCGTTTCTTCAGTGCCTTAAGCTTACTGTCTACATCTTTATAATGACCTTGCATTGCCCCTTTTGAGTTTGACAATAAAGCATCAAACTGTTCCCAAAAAAAAAAAAAAAAAAAAATCACCAATATGAACATAGTAAAATATCATTTAAATTAAGATAATTGCACACATAGGAACACCTCAGACCACAGGGCTTCTATCTTTGCCTTCAACTCCACAGTTTGAGGCTTAGCTGGTTCATAAAATATGCAAATTTCCTTTGCAGAGGGAACATATATCTCCACTTCTTTCTTATCTTCAATAGCATAAATCTACATCAGCAGAAAGACCAGAGGTACTTGAGTATAAAATCATGAATTCTATACTGAGGTTTACTGATTGAATCTCTTTCAAAGTACCTGAGAATCCAAGATACTTTCAAGGTCTGCTATTTGGCATTCACAATCGAAGGAAGAGGAAACACCTAATGTAGGATGATACATGTTTAGCAATATAGTGTTGTCTGCGAATCAGTCGTAAAGACCACATGTAACTTGTAGATAATGTAGGATAACTTGTGATTTCATGCTTTTCTCTCGCTTAGTTTTTCACTTAACCTCTTCTTTTGTGGTCTTTTTTTCCTCTTTGATGCCCTGTGGGCTGACATCAAAGATGAAATCCACTTTGCAGCTCAAACAATAGGATATTTCTGCTGCCTGTAATGTCATTATACTTTCTACCTTATTTATGCCCTGTGGGCTTATGATCTCTAGTAAACTTTCATCTCTCTTAATGAGTGCGATTCATATTGAACAAAGGCATACAGTTCACCATGTAGATTGACATAAGCGCAACTTACAATACTGTTGATACGCATTATGATATATTTACCAAAGATACATGACAACCCTGAGACCATACCTTTTCTAATAACAGGTGAGGCAGTCATTCCAAAAATCTTTGGTTTGTTGTCAGATTTGTGATAAAATTCCTTCATCAAAAGAAGATTAGAAAAATATTCTTCTTTTAGTAAAAAGAACAAAAACATGACAAAATACAGGCACAACACATAATACAGGGAAAAATAGATTCGCAGCAGAGATATTAACCTTCATGATTTTCGTATAAGGGTGATTACCAGTAACACGATGGCATTCATCAATGATCATCAAGCATACGGTTCCCAGTCTAAAATATGCCTTCCTCAGTGCATCAAGAAGAATTTGGGGGGTCATAACGAGTACCTATTCAGCAATTATATATGAAATGGTACAAAAAGAATACCCAGAATCAAAATCAAGAAGCAAGAGTGGGCCCAGAGATATTTGCAAGTTAAATAATTTGAAATTTTAGTCTGTTTTTAAAAAATAGTTGGTTCAATAGGTAGTGTCCTTAAAAAATAAGGTATAAAAAGGGCAAAAAAAAAAAAGGGAAGAAATTGGTGCACGAATGTTGTGGTCCAGTATTGTTGTTAATATCAGTGATGGTCCTTATCAATAAGCATTGTGAATGAAACGTATTTTTTTAATTTCAGTGGCAATAGCGACTAGATGGTCTCTCCCTTTCTGATCTAATCAAATCATAAGCAGCAGAATTATAATAGAACGTCACCTTTAACTGGTATTGACTGATAGCAATGCCATACTATGAAAATATGTACTAAATTTATATCAGACCGCTGGTCCAGTAGACATGATCTACGTTAATTAAAATGAAAGGTTCTTATATTTGCATTCTGCAGACTGTCCGCATCTTTTCAAATGACCGTCGCGCTTCAGATTTTATCAGGTAATATTGCTTTAAAACCCAATCGAGGAGGCAGGGAATATATACAGTAGGAGCAAAGAAAACAATAATCATGACCAATTCCAACATCAAACTGAATGTTGCAGTCCTTAATGCTTACGCAAGATTCAAAATCATAGTCGATTTTTTCTTAATAATATTACATTATCAATGAATGAGGACTCAAACCGAGGAAAGGCATATGGACATTAACGTTTAATCGCCAAAAACAGGGGAGTGGAAAAGATTGCAACAGTAACACATTGGAGCAAAAGTCAAAAGTAACCAACGTGAAAGATAGGAATACATGTATACATAGTTATACGGCCTTTAGGTAAAAACATACATCACGTTCGCTTGTTTCCTTGTCCCAGCAGTTCATATTCCAATCATCGACCCCCATGGCACCATAATACTCCGCCACTTCAAAATCAGTATGAACTTTAATAACGTTAAATTGCTGCAATAACAAATACCAAGGTTTCAAAATACAAATCAAGCGTCGGCAAATTGCAGGAACATTCCTTATTAAGGAAAAACTAATAGCCTAAAGTACGTGCCTGATGAACCAAATGAACAGTCGGAGCCAAGAAAATGATGAACTTCTTATCACCACTGGACTTCATAGCTTTTCCAATTTCTTTTATAAGCATCACTGCGATCATAGTCTTTCCAGATCCTGTTTCCAACACGGCTATGGTGTTCCTCCTCATCCCAACTTCAAAAACCTCCCTTTGATACCTACAATGCACCAACATTTAAGCAGCAAATTATTTATCGATTGGTGCGTCGGGAAGTAAAGAAAATGATCAAACAAAAAGAAAAATGCAAAGACACCTTCTAGGAATAAAGCCCTCGTCCATGGTTTGGTTGAAATTGGACTGATCAGAAGCAGCACTGGGCTCCAGGTCACTGAATTTTCTCTTGTGAGCACCATCACGATTTTCCTCCTCAGGCTCATGCATGGCAAACGTTGCTGATAAAATGACAAGTTATTCGCAAGAGCTGGGAAAGAATGATAGTAAGAGGAAAATGATCAGAACCCTAAAAATTATGGAAGAACATCAACAAAATTATTATGTTCTCCTGGATTCCCCCGTTGTCCTCTCCCTGTGTCCTGCAATTGTCGCACGCCGGAAAATGAAAGTAAATGTAGAGGAGAATCGGTCACAGACTCGGCGAAGAGTTAAACAGAAAAGCGAGCTCCCTTGGAGTCAAAACGGCACGATATTATAGAGACTTGAAAAAAAAAAAAAAAAAGTCAAAACAAGTCAAACTTGAAACTATTTAGAAAAATAGGGTTTTTTTAAAAAAAAAAAAAAAAAAAAAAATCTAATGCGTCTCTTAAGTATTCAATATTCATCAAAACAAGCAACTTGAGAATGTCTAATTTTAGACCTATCAGCATGTGTAACGTCATTTATAAGTTGGTGAAGAAATCGATTACTAAGGAGTGTTTGATGGTGGACTTGAGTGAGTTGAGTGGGCTTAAAAAGCTCACTCGGTGTTTGATAGTGGTGAATTTTAAAACCAGTGGGTTTCAAACCCATCGTCTTACCCCCTCGTTTCACGCCCCATTTTGCAAGTCTATTCTTCAACCTTCTCTCTTCTGTCACGCGTAATTAATCACCACTCTCTTTCTCTCTTCTCATTTTCTCCTTTCTTTCGTTGTTTGGGTTCTCTTCTTCGTTTGATCTCTTCGTTCTCCCTCCGGCTGGAATGGGTTGTATGTCTTTCATTTATCCGGCTGCAATGGGTTGTATTTCTCTCCATCTCTTTGTTCTCTGCTTTGGTTCCTCCGTGTATGTTTTTTTCTTTGTACGTCTCTTCGTTTTTCTGATTTTGATTGGGTTTTTTGGCTTCTCTGTATGTCTATTCTTCGATTTCGAACGATTTTGTTGTAGATCTAACAATATTTCAGTTTTTTTATTTTATAGTAGATCTAGGTTTTTTTGTGCAAATCTACTTTTTTTTTTTTTTTAGATTATCTTGTTCTACACTGACGATTAGTGTTAGATATAGGTTTTTTTGTTCAGATCTACTTTTTTTTTCTGCGATTATCTTGTTTTACGCCGACAATTAGTGTTAAATTCGTCTTGATTTTCTCATGCATGTTTGATATTATTCATATTTTTTTTATTTCGATTCCTGTTGTCCAAAGGAAAACCTTTATAATTTTTTTTTTATCTATTTATATGTTATTAGATCTGTTTTTGTTCTTCCTCATGCATGTTTTATATTATTCCTTCAAGAAGTTTGATGTTCTTCCTTCGTTGTTTGATTTTCTGGTTTGAGACTGTTTAATGTTCTATTTTGCGATTTCGATTACGGACTGTCAACATCAAACCTTGATGATTTTTATCTTCCTACTATCTACTGTTCTACTTGCTTGAATGAGTTTTTTTTAAAAAAAAAAAAAAAAAAATCAATTTATATGTTATTAAATCCGTTTTTGTTCCTCCTCATACATGTTTGATATTCTTCCTTGAAGATGTTTGATGTTCTTCCTTCGTTGTTTGATTTTCTGATTCTGGACTATTGAATGTTCTTTTTGTGATTCTGATTCCGAACTATCCAAAGCAAACCTTGATGATTTTTATGTTTCTGTTGTCTACTATTCCACTTGCTTGAATGAGTTTGTTTTTTTTAGCAATTTATATGTTATTAAGTTCGTCTCTGTTCTTCCTCATTAATGTTTGACTTTCTTCCTTGCAAACCTCTATAATTTTTATAATCTTCTTCTTTCTCTTACAACTACTGTCTACTTTTCTGATCTGCTTCCAAACTTTTTTTATCCAGATTTTCTCTTGTCGCTTCAATATTAAATCATGTGTCTTCCCTTGCCCTTTTTCTTTTGCTTTTCCATGTAAATTGTGATGGCTTTTATGTCCTAAAACTCATGGTTTGTAAACAATAGAACTTATTTTGGAAATTCAATAAGTTGTTATTGAATATATTGCTTATTAGAAATCCAATAAACCTAAAGGTCCCTTGATTATTACATGAGTACTTGAACTTTATGTGGAGACATAAAAGTGGACCAGTAAATAGTAAAAAATGATCTATAATATATGAACAAGGTTGGGTGTCTTATTCTGGTAACGCTATTGGATGCGGCCTACTCTATAATTATTACAAAGAGTTTTAAAGTGTTACAAATGAAGTTATTTTAATTCGTACATGTTATGACATGAAGAGTGGGAGCGTCCTGTGCAAATGAGTTTTGTACAAAATTGGACCACGAAATCAATCACTATTACTTTATAACGTTGTTTACTATTTAAGACTGACTATTTCAAAGCGATTACCTAGGTAACTTGACCTTAATCCTAAGCTAACTATAAACTCCTGTTTATTTAGGATTATCCTTTGATCTGCAAACGGTGAGAGTAGTCCAACGTCACTACTCAATAAACCTCTCATTTTAGGATAAGACCGAATAGATAGCTAGGGACATAGAGTACAAGATGGAATTCACTCCTACCCGATTAGGGTTAGTAGAGAGGTTATTCAAGTTATAGTATATAGCCAAAAAGGTCTATAAAAATGTGGATGAGATTGGGTACCTCTGAAGGAAATCTAAACAGAGATCTCCATAAGTAGTGGAAGTGGATCGTTCCAAATTCCATTCATAATGAACACAACAATTATAGTCTAACCGGAAACGAACAAATTATACATAACTAGAAATTACAGCATGCTACAAGAAGATACAAGGGATAGAGTATTCATACCTTTGAAGAACTATTCTTCAAGTATCCCTCGATCAGTCTCCAATGCGTCCAATGATGCACTCGAACGCAACGAACGGAACAACCAACAACATAAACAACTGGATGCCCTCGAACCCGATCGAGTCCAACTTGATTCACGAACGAATTTAGAACACCACCACAAGTGTTACCTTGGTATTCTCAGTGTAAGAATCCAAGAGTTGTGGTTTTTGTATGATTTTGGATTGAGGAAAATAGGAGGTATATGATCGAATAAGTGGGAGATGAAGATTGTCTATCATATAGACGATGTACTCACTTGTTTAGAAGATGAAGCCTATCGTATAGACTTTGCTACTCAATCGTCTAACAACGATCAACGAGTAACTATCGTATAGTCAACTCTTAGCTCGATCGTGTATGCTGTCAACGGACCAAGGAGGTCTGAATAATCATCTATGAAAGAGATGAAATATTCATACTCACCTCAAGCTTGAACATTCATCAGACCACAGAGGTCTGAATGTATAAGCTCTAAGGTTTCCTTGGCTCTATAACCCTTTCCAGTAAAAGATCATTTGGTCATCTTGCATTCAAGGCATGATTCACATACCGACAAAGAGTTTTCTTCTAAAGTATTTAGAAGTCCACATTCTAACAACTTCTCATGCCTATTGAGGTTTATGTGACCTAACCTTAGATGCCAAAGATGGGCGTTTTCAATAAAAGAAACCTTTGGTCTTTTTACAGTTGTCGCTGTTTCGAACATTTCAGTATTAAGCAAGGCTTTTATGACTAACAGTCTTAATACATACAAGTTATTTTCTATTGAGCCAAAACCAATCTCCATACCATTCTTGAAAATAAACACTTAATTCTAAAAAACAAAAAAAGAGATGGTATAACCTTGTTCAATCAAACAAGAAACTGAAATTAAGTTCCTCTTGACATGAGGAACTACATAAACATTATCCAGTAACAGATAACGTTGCTTATCCAAAAATAACTTCAGCCTGCCTACAGCAACAGCTGAAACAACCTCACCAGTACCGATTCGAAGAGTCAACTCTCCATCTTCTAACGTTTTCCAAGAACTAAATCCTTGGTAGAAAGAACTTACGTGATTAGTAGCACCTGAATCAAGTATCTAGGCTAAATCATCATTCTCTACCAAACACATCTCCAAGAAAAATAAATCACATTTACTTTCTTTAAACTTCTTCCTCTTTTGGAGAGTAGTGGGATCAGTGTTAGAACCTATATAAGCTCCAATTTCTATTTTAGAGAACAATTCTCGTCGATGAACTTTTCCAGAGTCAGCAACAATTCCTTTCTCTTTTAGTCCCTTGGCATTCAAGAAAGATTGGAGATTATCTTGGGAATGACACTACTGGTTTTTTTTTTTGTCATCCATCCCTTTGTGCTCAAAAAGTGAGAATGACGTTCAAACAATTCTTGCAACGAGTCCATGACTGACATGCAATGCTCATGTTCTTAACCTTTTTGGCCAATGTGATGCGTGTAATTGTGATGTATTATGGTGTGAGTTTATGGTGATGTGTATTATGTGGTGAACATGCAAGTTTCCCTAATAAGACCCAAGTATAAGCCTTCTTAGGTTTCCTGGTAAGTCCAGGGTCAAACACAGGGCTACTAAGTAAATATGTGCCAGACTCTTCGATTCTATTACGGTGGTAAATAAATGAAGTGGGTAGTGTTTGAGTAAGAATCTTTCCTATGCGACGGAGTTGAACGTAGAGTTGATGAAAGCGTAAAGTTACAATGAGTATGCGATTATATTTATAACCTATTGTTTTAATATTTCATCATATGAAACATATAAACCATAATTCTTATTCTATTTTATGATACTTAATATAAATCATATTTATATTAATTCCTCCAATTAATGTATCTAATACATCATATCAATTATATCACATATAACTAAATTTCCTCTTGTTAATTTCAACACTTCAAATCAACCCAAAATCTTATTCTTAACTTGAACCCATTGAGCTACTAAGGGCACCTCATGGATCTGTAGCTTGAAGCTCCAATGGTACGTGAATAACTGACTAAACTCTTTAGTCACGAGATCCACCATCCGTTAACTGTTGGTCACTCCACTAAAGAACGATAGCTACAATCTTCGCACTACATATATATTTCTGTGTTCATATGACCAATCAACAGTGCGATAACCCTTCACAAATCGCTCGTAAGTACAACTGGCCAATTTACCGTTTTGCTCCTATAGTTACATCTAACTCCTTAAGTACCACTAATTCCTCTAATGAACAATAAGTCATAGTTCTACTATGACTGAGTCCTCTCTTCCCAAGAGAGTGTGTGGCCACTATGTTCAAGATTCGGAATCAACCTTTAAGGGAGCAATTTATCTACTTACCTCTGTTTCGGGGAAGGAGTGAATTTCATCTTGTGTAGCTGAGTTCCCGACTCCTCAATCAAACAAATCCCCAAAAGGTAGGCTTGTTAAGTTGGCAATCTGACCACTCTCGCCCATACTAATCAAAGGACCACCCTCATAGGCAGGAGTTCCAACCTCACTCAGGATTAAGGTCATGTCACCTATGGTCATTTTAGTGAAATGTAAGTCTCAATTATCAACGACGTTATATAAAGAGACTAATCATCTTGTGGTCCGGACTTATACAAACTCTTTGTATAAGACATCCCCACTCGCATGTCTCCATATGAATGGTTAGGGTTAGACTATTTGTAGCACTTTACAACACTTGTAACATCTACAAAGCAAGCTGTAATCGTAGTATTGCCAGGATAAGGTATCCCTCCTTTATCCTTATACTACAGATCATTTAGGTTATTACTTAAGGCATGATCCACTTGTATGTCTCACATACATGCTTTAGTTACATGAAATAGCCACGGATATTAGTTTATTGGATATGAGTAAATGCAAATAAAATAACATTTATTTTATTAATAACAATGTGTGTACAAAATGTTTACAAACTATGAGAACACCGAGAGAATTAGGACACCAACCCCAACAACCTCATCCTGGGGATACTATGGATGTGGCCTACTTTGTATCCTTATATAAACGATATGATCCTGAGACCGTTCATGTGGAGACATGCGAGTGAGGACATCCTATGCAAAAGAGTTTTGCATAAGACCAAACCAAGAAATAACCATTTTTTCTTTATAATGATCGTTTACTATTAAAACTAATTGTTTCAATTTGATGACCTAGGATAATTCGATCTTAATCTTGAGCTAACTATGAACTCTCGTTTATTTGAGATTATCTTTTGAGTTGCATAGGTGAGAGTAGTTCAACAGCACTGTTTAACAAGCCTCCAATTTTAGGGATAAGACCGGATAGATAGTTGGGGATATATTCCTGCAAGATGGATTCGCTCCTACTCGTTTTAGGGTTAGCAGATAGGTTGTTCCTTTAAGTATTGATTCCCAATCTTGAACAAAGGGGCCCCGCCCTCTCATGGCCGAGAGGGACATGGTTTATTAGTTGGAATATAAATTAATTGTTCAATAGAGGATCAGTGGGAGCATAAGGAGCAAGATGTATTTACAGAGGTAAAACGGTAATTTTGACCTAGCTGTAAATAAAAACGACCTGTGAAGGACTGACTTATTGATCATGGTTAAATCAAGTGGACAGAAATGTATCTATAGTGAGGAGAGTGCAACCATCAAGTTAAGTAGTATGTCTTGATGGTTAACGAATATTGATTAATTCGGTTTAAAGAGTTTAGTCAATTAATCTTAAATCGTTTGAGCTCATGATTTGTTGGTCCATAAGATCCCTCTAGCTCGTAAAACATTACACCCTGGATTAGAAAATTGAGCGAATTTGAAGTGTTCAAGTTTGGAATTAGGGCCTGAACTTGAAATATTCAAATTCAGTTTAGGATCTAGATAATTATTTTTTATATAATTAAACGTTTAAATTCATCAAAGTCAAATGTAATTGGAGAGTTTAAAATATTTAAATATTGATTTAAATATTGGTCACATGAAGAGGATTCATGTTTGAATCAGGTGTTTCATTAATTTAAATTTGATATTAAATTATTATATATTTATTTAATTAATTATTTAAATTAAATCAAAATTAAAATTTAGATTTTTTTTTTAGAAAAATGAATTTTAGTTTAATTTAATTAAGTTAATTAAAATTAAATTTGAAGTGGTTAGTGGGAAAATCCAAGTTTTAAAATTGTTTAAGTGGATTAATCCAAGATGTTACACCTATCCTACTTTCTTGGTGCTGATTAAAATGTCAATCAGTTGAACCAAGTTGTGCTTGCATGTATTTACATGATAAAAGACTCAATTTTAAGAGATTGAACCCCATGCAAGTGGTTTTTCACAGAAAATTTTGAACTCCCTCAAACCCTCTTCTTCTCTATTTCTACTAAACTCAATTCAGAGTTTCCACCACTCAATCCAAGGCTGATAATAGTAGAGAAGCTACTCTCGATGGTCTACTAGAGATTTGGAGATCAATTTCGTGGAGTTCAACAAGAATCAAGAAGAATTCTACAAAGGTATACACATATGGAACCCTCTTTCTATTGAAGCTATTTTAGCATCCTTTGAATTCAAATTAATTATAATTAGAGTGCTTAATGATTATATCTGCTTCCGCATTTTGCTTCTTTACTCTATTAGTACAAACATCTTACTTATTTAATAAAATATATGTTGTTTTGTTTCATTTTTAGTTGTATTAATCCAAAAACCAATAAACTAACTATTGCGAAATCGACAATTAAAGAACACAAAAAGAAATGTAGAGATAGAGAAGATCGACATACAAATATACGTGGTTCACTAACAGTGTGTTAGCTACGTCCACGGGCAGAGGGAGAACAATATTATTAGAGACCCTCGTACTTGGTTGTTCGAAGTGCCAGCAAATAGATTTAAGGCATTTCAACAAATCTCCACCTTGACTTGAATTCTCTCCCAGATAACAGATGTACCAAAAATGCAACATAAATCAATATTGTCAGACATACCCAGACTTCTCCCTCATGCCTCAAAGTGTCCCATAAAGGGGGCCACTAACAATTCAAAACATTCAGCAAGTCCAAACAATGTTGGAACTTGCCTTGTGGAACAGATTTGGTGAACATATCAGCAGGGTTATCAATAGTACCAATTTTCATCACTTTAACTCTATGCTCACCTCTTAAGAAGTGATATCTTACATCTATGTGCTTAGTTCTCCCATGATGAACTTGATCCTTGGCTAGGCATATGGCACTCAAACTATCACAATATACAATAGCTTGGTCATGATGCAAACCAAGATCACGAACTAACCCCCTCAGCCTTATTCCCTCTTTAGCAACTTCTGTCAAGGCCATGTACTCTGCTTCAGTAGTAGACAAAGTAATTGTAGGCTGTAAGGTTGCCTTCCAACTAACAACAGAACCACCCAGAGTGAACACATAGCCAGTCATATACCTTCTACTGTCAACATCTCCAGCATAGTCAGAATCAGAATAACCGGTCACCAAACACTCTGTGCAATTCCCATAAATAGGACCAACATCAGATGTACCTCTAAGGTAACGAAAAATCCTTTTAACGACTTGCCAATGCTTCTTCCCAGGTTGACCTATGAACCTGCTGACAACACTAACAACATGGGCAAGATCAAGCCTATTACAGACCATAACATATATCAAACTTCCCACTGCATTAGTATAAGGAACTCGAGACACGTACTTCTTCTCAGCCTCAGACTGTGATGAGAATACTGATGACAAACGAGCATTTACAGCACTAGGAGTATCTATAAGCTTAGCTAATGACATACCAAACCTGGACAATATTTTCTGAATATATCCTTTCTGCAACAAGAAGAGCTTATTCTTATCTTTGTCTCTATAAATCTCTATACCTAGAATTTTCTGAGCAGCACCCAAATCCTTCATATCAAACTCAGCACTGAGAAGATTCTTCAATTTTAGAATATCAGACTTGGACTTTGCAGCTATGAGCATATCATCTACATATAAAAGTAGATAAATCATCGAACCATCATCAACTTTGTTGTGATATACATAACAATCATACAAACTCCTGTTATAGCCAAATCCAAACATATAGCTGTCAAATCGTTTGTACCACTGCCTTGGAGACGCTTTAACCCATATAAAGATTTCTTCAACTTGCAAACATAATCTTCTTTACCTGGACACTGGAACTCATCTAGTTGGGTCATATAAATCTCTTCCTCAAACTCTCCATTTAAGAAAGTTGTCTTCACATCTAGTTGTTCAAGTTCCAAATTCTGATGTGCTATTATAGCTAGTAACACCCTGATAGAAGTATGTCTAACTACTGGTGAGAAGATCTCATTATAATCAACCCCTTCCCTTTGTGTGAACCCTCTAACAACAACTCGAGCTTTATATTTAATGCCCTCTGAAGATGATATTCCCTCATTTTTCTTGAAGACCCATTTACAAGTGTCAATTTTTCTCTCCTTAGGTCGTTTAACTAATTCCCAAGTCTGATTTTTGTCAAGAGATTCCATCTCATCCCCCATAGCAGCAAACCATTGAGCAGACTCACCACATGACACAGCTTCTCTATAGGTGGATGGCTCATGAGGATCCACCTCTTCAGCAACCTGCAATGCAAAAGTAACCATATCTTCAAAACCATACCTCACAGGAGGTCCAACACCAACTCTTCTAGCTCTATCACGAGCTATGCTCGGTTGATCTACTCGTGATCTAGAATTCTCAGGCAAAGCAACTTCTGACGTTTCAGGCACATTAATTTCTGGTTGTACATCAGTTTCTTTAGTAACTTGTTGATCTTCTCCACCTTGATGTTGTAATCTTTCACAGCTGAAGTGAATTTCATCTCCACCTGTTTATCAACACTACTACTTTCTCCCACATCAGTAGACGTTACAAAAGGCTTTACAGTTGAGTTAAGCATGGAATTTTCATCAAATATCACAGTCCTACTAAGTATGACTCTATTCTCAAAAGGTGACCAGACTCTATATCCTTTAACTCCATCCCTAGAACCCACAAATATACCATTTCTAGCTCTTGGTTCTAATTTACCCTCATTAATATGATAGTAGACAGTACAACCAAAAACTTGTAATAAAGAATAATCTGCAGACTAACCAGACCACACCTCGTAAGGTGTTTTACAATCAATAACTGTGTGAGGTACACGATTAATTAGATAACATGATGTATTTATTGCTTCTTCCTAAAACTTTCTAGCCAACCCTGCATTAGAGAGCATGCATCTTGCTCTCTCAAACAACATCTGATTCATACGTTTTGCAACCCCATTTTTCTATGGAGTATTCTTAACAATGTGATGGAGAACAATCCCCTTAGCTTTGTAGAACTCATTAAATTCAAATCCACAGAATTCTAGACCATTATCAGTTCGCAGCCTTTTGATCTTCTTCCCAGTTTGATTTTCAATCAATATCTTCCACTGCTTGAAATTCTTGAAGGCTTCACTTTTATGTTTCATCATAAAAACCCAAGTCATTCTTGAGTAATCATCAATTATCGACAAAAAATACCTACTACCTCCAATAGATTCAACTTTGAAAGGTCCACAATAGTCTGAATGAATATAATCAAGTGTTCGTTTTGTACGATGAACACCTTTTAGAAACTTGCTGCGATGAAGCTTCTCAAATACACAATGTTCACAAAATTCAAAATCCTGCACCTTGTGCCCACAAAGAAGATCTCTTTGATAGAATTTGCATCCCTTTTTCACTCATATGACCAAGTCTCATATACCATAACTTAGTCAAATCATCCTTGTGAACGACCGACAATGCAACAACAACATAACCTATTATCGTGGAACCTAATAGAAAATACAGTGTTCTACGCTTTATGCCTTTCAGAACTAGCTCAGAACCCTTATAGACATACATTGCTCCACCTTTACCTTCAAAACTGTAACCCTTGCTGAAGGAAAAATAGGCATGCGCAGCGGAAATGAGGATCAATTTTACTCTAATTGCATAAATTAAACATACAACCCTAAATTAATTAATTAGGATTTTTTTTTTAAATATTACCTTTGAAGCTCCCGAAACTCTTCTATCTCTGCTCGAACACGAATTGGACAACTACTAGAGTTGACCTACTGTTGACCTACTATCCTCTGGACTCAGAACTGGGTTGTGAGACCGGATGGATGAAGAACCTGAGAGAGAGAAAGAGATGGAAATAGAAGATGGATTTTTGGGTTAGGTTTAGGTTTTGAATTTTTCTAAAAAATAGTGATTTTTTCCACCCCAAATTTAGAAACCAATTTTGGCAAAATATCAAAAGTCTTTTATCCAAATTGAAAGCCCAAATTTATAGACAAAAGCCATGTAAAATTACATGAAACAACTTCATAAAAACCCAACACCTCAAAATCCACTATCTAAGTGGGCTTGATGTCTCCACTATAAGCCAACACTTAGCCCACTATCTTGTTAATGGAATTATCCAACACAAATTTGAATTTTTCCACTAACTTTAGTCAATGGGCAAAATAGTCATTTTGTCAAAGTCAAACTTTGACCGAAAAGTCAACATTTTGACTTTTTATGTTTTTTTTCGTGTTGACTAAATCTGATCTCCCGAGCATGAATCCATATTCATTTTCTCGAAATTCAAATCATATTTGAATATAAGGCCCGTTAAAGTTTGACTTTTCAAAGTCAAAAGTCAATTCTTTGACTTTTTACATCTTTGACCATTTCCATTATTTTCGAGCTGCCAAATATGAACGTATTCATATTCTTGATATTTAAATCACATTTAATCATTAAAGTTGTATCTCTAAACTGAAATCGACCACTATATCACATATACTTGTCAGTTTCTCTCTCTTCACCTAATTCGAACAATTCGAATCATTCTATCATACTGTTCTATGTTTATTCCATATGAGCTAGTAGGGGAACCTAGTGAACCTATAGATCATGGGCTCCAACAATCCGAGATTAGCTGGCTAAACTCTTTTAGATGGAGCTAATTACTATTCGTTAACTAACGGGTCATTCCACTATAGTCCCGTAGTTGCACTCTCGTCACTATAGATATATTTGTATCCATTTGATATAACCATGATTAGTAAGCTAATCCTTCATAGGTTGTTTGTAATCTCGGTTAGGTCATAAAAACCGTTTTACCCTCGAAACTACATCTTGTTCCTTAAGTTCCACTGATCCTCTAATGAACAATTGGTTTAAGGTCCAACCTATAAACCGAACCCTTCTCGGGCTAAGGAGAGGGTGGGGCTTCTTTTCAAGACCTGGATTCAGTACTAAAGGGAACAACCTATCTACTATCCCTATAACAGGTAGGAGTGAATTCCGTCTTGCACCTTATGTTCTCAGCTATCCAGCTGATCTTACCCTTGAAATGGGAGGCTTATTGAGCCAGTGATAATGAACTGCCCTCACCGATGTAGATCTAAGGATAATTCCGAGTGAATAGAAGTTCATAGTTAGCTCAAGAGTAAGATTAAGTTACCTAGGTCATCAATTAACGAAATAGTCAGTTTTATACATTAAACGGCGTTTCGAACGTACAAAGTGACTATTTCATGGGGAACTCTTTACATAGGATTCCCCCATTTTCATGTCTTCACATGAACGGTTTAGGATCACATAGTTTGTACTAACTACAAAATGGGCCGTATCCATAGTGTCCCCAGAATAAGGCGTCCAACCTTATTCATATACTATAGACCATTTTGGCTATATATTTGAACTTGATCCACATTTATGTCACTACATAAAGTTCAAACTTAAACTTAATAGCCTCAGATCCTTAGTTTAGTGGATTCATGAATATAGAATTTAAATTTACTAAAGATTTTCAATAACAGCTTTATTGAACAAGAATATGATATTACAAACTACGAGTTTTAGGACATAAAATCCAACACTTGCTATCGAGTACACTAAAGGATATCAACCTCTTCTTCATTAGTGGAACATGCCTAACCTCTTTTAAAGTGTAGAAGGCACCATTATGTGTTTGTATATTGACTAAACCGATTCCAACTATCTTGCACGCTACACCATTAGCCGTACTAACTTTCCCTCCATCTATTTGCTGATAGGTTGAGAACCACTTTCTATTTGGGCACATATGTTAAGATGCCCCAGAATCAAGAACCCACACATCATCAGAATGTGAATGTTCATTCACAACTAAAGCTAGATCTCCTTCAGAATCGATCTCGACTTCTTTAGAATCAATCTCAATTTGTGCAACAGGGGCGGATGCTTCCCTTTTGTCACTCTTTTCCTTCTTTTCCTGATTCCTTTTTATCTTAGGACATTCGGTTTTCCAATGCCCCTTTTCTTTACAGTAGTTACAAATATCATCTGACTTAGAACCCTTTGACTTTGAAGAACTTTTATTCTGGTTCAACTTCTGCTTACTAGAATTCATATGTCCCTTGCTCTCTATAGCAGCTAACCCAGATGCCTGACTTTCTGTAACTGAACTTCCTGCATTCTGTTGGTCCTTTCTCATAAGCAGCATGGACTTTGTATCTTCTAAGGTCATAGTTTTTTTCTCTCCAATATACGAGTCAACGAAAGTATCATACAACGGGGGCAAAGATGTCAACAGAATTAGGGCAACATCCTCATCATCAACCTTAACCTCTACGTTACGCAGATCTAATAAAATTCTATTTAATTGATCTAGATGGTCTCGTAGAGATGTACCTTCCTGCATACGTAGATGATACAGACGTTTCTTCAGAAACAACTTCTTGGTTAAAGATTTCGTCATGTAAAGACTTTCTAACTTCAACCAAAGACCAGCGATAGTTTCTTCATCTACGACCTCGATGATGACGTCATCAGTCAAACGTAGCATGATCATCGAATGAGCCTTCTCCTCAAGAGTCTGCCACTCTTCGTCATCCACGACAACCTTCTTTGACTTACCCGCCAGCGGCGCCCACAGCCCCTACTGCTTTAGCAAGGATCGCATCTTGATCTGCCATAAACCAAAACTGTTCCTCCCGGTAAATTTTTCAATCTTTATGTTCACGACAGACATCTTCAATTGTCAAACAAATGCGGAATTTCGAAAAACCCTAACAAGGCCTTGATACTAATTTATTGCGAAATTGACAATTAAAGAACACAAAAAGGAACGTAAAGATAGAGAAGATCGACACACAGATATACGTGGTTCATTAACAGTGTGTTAGCTACGTCCACGGGCAGAGGGAGAACAATATTGTTAGAGAGAATGTTTTCAAAAATTACATCAAAACGATGCCTCTAGGTTAAAGAGTTTATATAGCAAGACCCCTGTACTTGGTTGTTCGAAGCGCTAGCAAACAGATTCAAGGCATTTCAACACTAACATCCAAGGTTATCTTGTAGCTTAGACATATATGTAGAGATATACGGGTGGATCATGCTTCAATAGAAATAAATGGGTTTCATGACATACCTTTGAAGAACTTCCTCTAAGCTTTGAACCAGCTGCAAATCTCCACAGAATCTTGTAGTAGACCACACCAAGATCTTCTCTACTGTCATCTTGGAGCTCAAGATTGAGTAGTGGGATTCAAAATAAGTTGGAGAAGCTCACAACAACAACCCAGTAGAAGAACAACCTTCTTCTCTCACGAATTTTTCAGAAAAATTGTTCGGTTGCATTACCTTCAAAACACTTCAATATCTTCAATATATTGCAGACATTCATGCAAATAAATTTTTTGCATGAGATGCAGCTCATGCTTGGAGTTAATGAAGAGTTAAAGGAAGCTACACGATCGCTTAGTGTCTAACACTATCGCGTAGCTCCATCGTTTAGCACAGAAAATTTACTACACAATCGCTTAGCTCCATCATCTAACGCCTGAAGCCGATCGTTTAGCGTGCGCAAAAGGTAAGCGATCACTTAATGCCATCACATAGCATTCAACACATCGCCCAGCTGCTGCACATAGGTAAGCGATCACGTAGTGCTATCGCTTAGCATCTCGACGCATCACTTAGCTGTCGCATAGAGGTAAACGATCGCGTAGTACTATTGCTTAGCATCTCAACGCATCGTTTAGCTCCCGATCAAAGGTAAACGATTATGGTAAGCATCAATCAGCGGTATCATATAACTCTTCATCACATCGCTTAGCTCCCACCCAAAGCTACACGATCGTGTAGTGCCATCGTATAGCAATACAACACATCGCTTAGCTTCAGCAGGTACACGATCGTCTAGCACATAACACCTCAACGATCAACGCCCAAAGCTACATGATTGCTTAGCTTTTCTTCACATCGTCTAACGCAGAAGCTAAACAATTGCTTAGCTACTGAAGCTCAACAATGATATGAACAGAGGCTGATTTTTTGGAATCTGCAACTCGACCTCTTCGCTTGTTTCTTCGATTTACAGCTTAATTTCAACTCTAATGACTTCAAATAAATTATAGACTCTTGGGAACACATTAAAGCTCATCAAGCAAGAGCCAATTTCAAATTTAAATGAGAAATTAAAAGCCAAAACTGAAAGAACCATATCAGTACAATGGTTTCATATTTTTCATAAAAAAACACCCACCAAACAAAAATTAAACCAAATTGAATGCTTATTAATGCTCTGATACCAATTTTTGGAAGGTACCAATGTACAACGGAAGAAACCAGGATCCATAAGCACTCTAGTTCATTAATTTTGGCAGAAAAGAAAACATGCTTCAACAGAAATAAATGGGTTTCATGACATACCTTTGAAGAACTTCCTCTAAGCTTTGAACCAACTGCAAATCTCCACAGAATCTTGTAGTAGACCACCCCAAGATCTTCCCTACTATCCTCTTAGAGCTCAAGATTCAGTAGTGAGATTCAAAATAAGCTGGAATTAAGAGAATTTGGAGAAGCTTACAGCAGCAATCCAGGAGAAGAACAACCTTCTTCTCTCACGAATTCTTCAGAAAAATTGTTCGGTTGCATTACCTTCAAAACACTCCAATCTCTTCAATATATTGCAGACATTCATGCAACGAAATTTGTTGCATGAGATGCAGCTCATGCGTGGAGTTAATGAAGAGTTAAAGTGGGTTGTTGGTGAGTTAGTAGAAGAAGACAATGGAAAATCAATTTTTTTGAACTTTTGTGTTTTTCTTTTCTTTTTCAATTTTATCAAAATTGATTTCTAAATCAATTTTATCAAAATTGATTTCTAAATCAATTTTATTTAATAAAACTGAAAATATTATTAATTTTAAAAAATTAATTTTCTTAATAAAATTAATAAATAATTAGTTAAACAATTTAAATAATTCCAATTAATTTAATATCAAATATTAAATTAATTTTTACACAATTCCATCTTCAAATATTTAAATCATATTTAAATATTATTTCTCCAAATTCATTTAATTCTAAGTGAACACTTCAAATTAACTTATCACGTTATTATAGAGCTTATCCATTTACGAAGCTAGTAGGGGGACTTCGCAGACCTACAGATCATAGGCTCCAACGATTCGAGATTAATCGACTACACTCATTAGACCGATCTAACCCCTATTCGTTAACTAATGGGTGATTCCACTAAAGTCCATAGCTGAACTCCCCTCACTGTAGATATATTATGTCCACTCGATATAACCATGATTAGTAAGTTAACCCTTCACAAGTTACTCGTAATAACGGCTTGGTCGAATCTCTATTTTACCCCCGAAATGACCGTTTGTTCCTTAAGTCCCGATGATCCCCCAATGAACAATTGGTTTGCGATCCAACGAACAAATCGAATCCCTCTCAGGCCAATGAGAGGGTGAGGCCTCTTGTTCAAGATACAGAATCAACACTTAAAGGGAACAACCTCTCTACTAACCCTAACTGAGTAGGAGTGAATTCCCTCTTGCACCCTATGTTCCCAACTATTCATCCGGTCTTATCTCCAAAGTGATAAGCTTATTGAGCAGAGCCAATTGGTCTACTCTCGCCGTTGCAGATCAAAGGATAATCTTGAACAAATAGGAGTTCATAGTTAGCTCAGGATTAAGGTTAAGTGATGACAGAAAATTAGATGTCAATTACTCGACAACTAAAACTCCAAGGACATAATATGCGATGCATGTCTTAAAGTATGCGTTGAAGGTCATGCGTTGGAATGAACTATGCGTTAACGAATGTATGCGATGACCATGCGTTCCTATCACAATTTTTCTTACGCTCACGCCAAGTATAACATGAATGCAAGTTTCTCGGGTAATTCGAGGTCGAACTCAGGGACTTGTAGCTAGATGAATGCGGTAATGTGCATGCGGCGGTTGAATAAAAGAATGATGGAGGGGTTTCTATGCTAACACTACTCCTACTCTTAACTAACAGACAACGCAATGAGAATATGAATGAGAGGTAGAGACCTGACAACTATTGACAGGAAGTAAGTGGATGGGAAACATAGATAAAATGTAGAGATGTCTTCACTGCAACAATGAGCTTGACCGCAAGGGCAACCTCAGCCAACGTAAGCTACGCGATCATACTACACACACTAAAAGCCTAAATCTAAGATGTATGCGGTGTGTATGCATAAGGGTCAAGATGACCGCATACAATCACCATATCCTACTTCCTGGACGCAGCAATTGTCCTCTCCATAGGGTGCATACGCTATGTAATAGCAAACAGAGCTAATTTCTAAGTCTCCATTCTTGCTTATGCAAATCTAATCTAGCCCTCTCGAGCATCGATTCTAACCTAGCTCTCTCGAGTTTTAGGTTATTTCTTTAGACTCTCTCTCGAGTAGCTCTAAAGGTATGATGAGCGCATACATAAGACAAGGTAACCACATAAACTTGGCTAACGCAAGATTATTCCTATCTCTAGTAAACAATAGTTTACATTGCTTAATGCGACCAACCACTTACCCTCTCGGGCATTTAGTTATTGCTGACTTTACTTATAGACAAGCGCTGCGTCTGCCTATAGACAGGCATTGTTATAGCTTCACACTAAGCAAATAAGGTTTTCTCACACACTCACACAACACACACCTCTCGGTGGTTTGCTACATGCTTCATATTTCTAATCCACATGACTAAGTATGCGATACTCTAGCAATCTCATTAAATGATGCAATGAAAGTTAAAGATGTTAAGTAAAGAAAGATGGAGATGGAATCAAAGGAAACACCGAAATACATTGAACACATAATGTATTAATTCCTTAATCACAAAATGTAATACAATACGATACAAGAAAAGAAGAGAAAATGAAATGACCGGCTGGAAGCAATGACTTGCTTCCAGCGGATGTGTGTCAAGGTTGCCGGTGGTTCCAAGGATGGGCGGTGGAGCTGACTCTCCCGAGATCTAGCTCCGGTCGAAGGCTTCGGTCATCATTCAGAATGGATGAGGGAGATGAAGAAATCTCAAGCTTTCTTCTCATGCATTAGTCTTATCGCAGGGATAACTGGATAAGTTGAAATTCTGCTTATCGTCTTCTTTATATAGAGCTTGGGTCGCCGACAACATTAATGAACTGCTCCGATTCTGACATTCGTGGTGCCTTAGTGATAACTTGTAGAAATACAAGTTATTTATGCCGCCTTATTCAGATATTGCGGCCAAAAGAAAAGGAATATGCGTCGATTGTATGAAAATAAACTTAGAAATACAATAAATATAAATTAATGCAATTACACCCACTAACATCATTAAGATGGTAGAAGAGGATATTTCTACTCTGTTTTACAGGAAACCAAGTCACCGCTTGCGATCAAGGCTCAACGAGAAACTGAACAATGCATCTCTGTCACATTGCGCTCGTCAGTCAACAATGAAGAGACGATTAACGCAATGATGGTGCAATGCGACAGTCGATCCCGAGCTGAATGTCAACCGCATGCGGTAATAAAAACAACACCGCATGCGAGCAACCGATCGAAAGATGCAGCTGAGCAACGCAAATGCGGAGGATTGTGACATGTGTACAACTAACCGTTGTGCAGATTTGACGGTCTGATTGCATAACAGAAGGAATATTTATTCCTCCATCTTCAGAATTTCCATAACAAGAAGTGGGGTCCATAAGCCATGAGTCAAAGCTTTTCATCAATAAATACTCCCATAGAATTCAGAGAAAATATACTTGATACGAGGGCTAATTGATGCTAGATTATTGAGAGAGAGGCTGAGCTGAGTAGTGATCGGAAGAAATCCGGGAAGAGAAGAGACAAGGCTGAGAGGTGAGTCACAGTGCGATTCTGCCAGATCCCCGCTGCGAAGCTCTATGCTTAGATCCCTGCTACTGGTTGAGCAAGCTTAAGAGGGAAGCTCATCCTTCCGCACGATCCATCCATGCCGGCAAGCAAATCTCCATCCAGATTGGCGCCAAGACATTGATGTTTATTTGTATTTGTTTCTAACTCTATTTCATCAATTGTATTTCACTCTCTTAATCTTTTCATTCACAAATCATGTATCAGATGTTAAATAGTGTTATTGAATGTCTCGATCACTTTCATTTCCACTTTTCTGTCTATTTTCGTTCCTCCATTAATCGTTTTCTCCATGAAGTTTTCTTAATAACTTGGTAATTAATATGGATTAAACGAGTAACTTAATCTGTGCTAAAGAGATAAATACGTTTAGCTAAGGCATGCTAGACGACATCTTCACCTGTGAGAGCAGAAGTGAAGATGTCATTCTAATCTATCGAGAGAAGGTTAGAAGAATGTGTTAACTAAAACAAGTAGTATGTCCAGAGATGGAAGAAACCTTGCGTTCATTACGTTCGTCCTTGTTTCACGACAAAGATGTGGGAATGCGGCCGATCACCGAGAGGTGTACGCGAAGGGAAAAGTGAAACTGTACTTATATCTTTAACACAATTAAGGAACTTGCGATGTTTGTATTAATTATCTTCTCTGTTTCTGCTTCAGACATAAGACTTGTCACTGCATTACACGATCTTTGTATAATCTTCACAACCAGCCTTGACCTCAGTATCTTGTATCATGAAACCTATATCTTGTATCATCTTAGCTTAGATTTATTTTATCGCAATTTTGCAATTTATGTTATTATCGCATTTTTACCGTTTTACTTTACTTTATCGCATGTTTAATTACTTGTACACAAAACTCTTTTATAAATTGAAAAACCGTGGTCGCATATATCATAAACACAACGCAATAACCTCAAACAGTCCTTGTGTTCGACCTCGGATCACACCGAGAAACTTGCGGTGAAATTATACTCGATTTCAACGCAAGGAAACTTGTGACAACGCACAGCATAGTACAAGAACATTCATTAATAACGGATATCTAGAAGTAGTATCACATATCATCGCATAAAATCTATGTCATCGAGTTTATGGCATGGACTTGCATCATACTAAAAATTCGTGTTACAAGTTTATGGCGTCGTTGCCGGGGACTGGTTAACGGTTTATTGTTTGAATGTGTTTGTGGTGTTTTGCAGGATAGATCTCGTTGTACTGGCTGTTCAACGCGGAGAGCAGCTTGACAGTTTATGAGTACTGGTGCTGAACCAGAATTCGAAGCTGACCTTGAGATCAAGTGTACCTTTCGCGCACGGGCACGTCAGAATCAGATAAGGCGAAAGAAAGCAGCGAGTATGGCAGATAATAACGACAATGCGGTTCCCGTAGTAAATCAAGAGGCTGTTAGGCCAGCGCAGGATCCTGTTTTCTCGGCTGCTGATCGCAACATCCCCATAAGGAATTATGCGGCACCCAACCTGTATGATTTTTTTCCCGGGATTTCGAGGACTATTGTTGAGGAGAATGCAAGGTTCGAAATAAAGTCGGTCATGCTACAAATGATCCAAAATGCAGGGTAATTTGGGGGTCTGAAAGGTGAAGACCCGCATTGCCCACTTGACCAGCATTGTCGAAATGTGTGGCAACTTCTCACTACCTGGTGTTACCTCGGAGAGTATTAGACTGTATTTGTTCCCTTACACCTTGAGAGACGAAGCCAAGAGGTGGGCTCACTCACTGGAGCCAAATGAGATCACATCATGGGATCAACTGGTAGAACGATTCATGAAGAAGTTCTTCCCACCGGCCGTCAACGCAAGGTGACGAAAGAACGTGTTGAACTTCGAGCAAATGGAGAATGAGACCCTAAACACCGTCTGGGTGTGATTTAGAAGATTGGTGAAAAACTGCCCGCATATAGGGATACTCGATTGTGTTTTGATGGAGACCTTTTATAATGGCCTGAATAGATCGATGCAGGCTGTTGCTGGCGCCTCCGCGGCAGGAGGTTTTATGGACAAAACGTATATTGAGGCTAAAGTCATCCTTGACCGCATATCGCGAAACATGGATGAATGGATTGATGATGGCTATGAAGGCCAAGGCACTGAACGAAGAAATAATGAAACTGCCATTGTCCCTGCGGAGACAATGACCACGTTGGCCGCTCAGATGGCCGTGGTGACCTCTATCCTTCAATCGATGGCAATCAATCAAGGAGCCATCCCTCAACAATCAACCCAACCGGCTGTGCCGACTCAAGTGGCCGCAATAAGTTGCGTTAATTGTGGAGGGGCTCATGTTGCAGAAATGTGCCCATCGAATCTCCAGCAAGTATGCGCCATCCAAAAAAACCCCTTCAGCAACACCTACAATCCTGGCTGGAGAAGCCATCCTATCTTCGGTTGGGGAGGCAATCCTAACCAAGGGGGGGCAATCAACCATCAGAGTGGCAGTCGAGGAAATCCTTCCTTTCACCATAACTCGAACTAGGGGCAACCAAGGCAATCGCATATTCAGCAACCCTCATCTTTAAACCCCTCTGGAAGCTCATTAGAGGCCCTGCTTAAACAATATATGGACAAAAATGATGCAGTAATGCAAGGTAGGCGTCTTCAATTCGAAACTTGGAGATTCAAGTAGGCCAGCTGACATCTGAGCTGAGAAATAGAGCACTAGAAACGTTGCCAGCAACTCTGAAGCCCTGGGATCCAATGGAAAGGAGCAATGTCCCTAGGACATTGGGCATGCAAGTCGGACCGCCTTCAGGGATGTGGATTGTGCTCACTCAAAGAAACGCATCTTCTAGTCCATATCTCACATCTATGTTTAATGCTTTCTTTAAATTCCTTTCTTATTGAATTCCTAAATTTTGTCTTTACTTCTTCATTTAATTCGTTTCTTGACTTTATGAATTTAATTTTTCATTTATTTCCTTTGCATTTATTTTTGTACCATCTTTAATTCTTTTAACTTTTTTGTAATTAATGCGTTAGTCCTTAATTGGTAAATGATTGTGAAATAAAAAAAAATTTATTGCCGCAAGTCATAGCAACTTGCGTTGATGAAAAATAAATAAAATGAAACAATCAACATCTAGCATGCAAGGTGATAATGGATGCATCTTGAACCAAGCAAGATGCGTTTTGCATTCATCCAACTCAAATGCGTCGAAACCGAGGGGTGTGTTGTGCGCGTATGTGTCCTTTGCCCATCTTTA
The DNA here is from genome assembly GCF_027475165.1 of Benincasa hispida. NCBI lineage: Eukaryota > Viridiplantae > Streptophyta > Magnoliopsida > Cucurbitales > Cucurbitaceae > Benincasa > Benincasa hispida. The sequence continues at coordinate 38,315,647 of NC_143481.1, read as the reverse complement.
GCAAAATGAACTATGTTGAGGTAGTGTTACGCTAGTAGCAATGTCGTGTGCCCGATCCTCCAGAAGTGTGTTTAGTTAAGTGGTATGTTGCGGGGATGCATGTGTTGTTGCCCCTCCTCTGCGAAGATGCAGTTGCGTTGATGAATAAATTGCGTTAATCTTTACATTGCGTCCATTCGAATAAAACATTAAAGAAAATTCTTTTTGTCATTTGAGGAGTCCAATCGTTTCGTATCCCAAAGAAATGATGATTCTATAGGCAAAAGGACGTTTTTTTGAAATTTCATAAATGAGGGAAGTTCGAGCGATGGGCCTTTTGAGTGTCTCGAGACCTGTCACCACAAAAATTGCGTTGGGCCTACTATGGCCCAACCTATAAATAGAAACCCTTCCCCGCCTGTGAACTCTTTACCTCATTTTACAAACTGAAAACCCTAGCGCCCAGAATATGAAGCTTTCTTCTTCCCAAAACCCTAGAAATTTTTCCAGTCCTCCCAAGCTTATCATCCATGGCTAACCAAGCTTCCCAATACTCTGCTTCACCATCAACCCCTTCCTCCGACCAAATCGCCATACGAGAGGCAGCATTCCTCGCTGTCAGTCGCAGACTTGCTGCCCAACCCCATATCGTCCTGAGAATCGCCGGTAGAACCTGAAGAAACCTCTTAGCCGTCAGACCTCTTCAGTTCAAGAGGAGGCAAAGCACTGAGAGCACACTAGTTCCAACTCCTGCTGTCTCAACTGAGAGTGAGAAGAAGAGACGTGATGATACAGAGGTGTTTGGTAACATTCTGAGCAATCTGGAGCAAGGAGGGGGATTACCCGAGGCAGAGGTTGTAAACCAACCACTATCTATGGAGGAGGTGGCGGTGATGGTGAATGAAGAGGTGGTGGTGCCAGAGGCAGTGGTGAACGAAAAAGAGATAGAACGAGGCACTCTGGTCTTATAGACTCCTGAGGTAACTGCCAACGCAGAAACCTATGATAGAACCTCCAAAATTGTGGTGGAGGAGATTGCGGTGGCTGAAGTTGCGATGGATGAGGTTGCAGTGGAGACGCAACCAGAAGTAGTTGAAGAGAAAAAGAAGAAGAAGAAAAACAAAGGGAGAAAGGCTGGAGAGGCGGAGTCTTCTCATCATCGCAAGGAGAAAAAGAATAAAGAAAAGAAGGATGATGATGAAGATGGGGAAGAAAAGAAGGAAAGGAAGAAGAAAGAGAAGGAAGAAAGAAGAATGCGCGGACATGAAGAAAGGCGTCTAAGAAAAGAGGAAGAAAAGAAGTAGAGGGTTGCGAGCCCGGCAAAGGATGGAGAATCAACCTCTGTAAGGGAGGATAGAGGGGAAACAGCGCAATTGATGGAGCCGAAGGAACCTGAAATAACACAAATGGTTGCGACGGAGGAAGGCGAAGAAAGAGAAGATACCCCTCTGATGTGGCGTCGCAGGGAGAATGCACCGCAAGGGTCTACTGTTGACCCTCAAAGATTAATCATCGCATTAGAAGAACAGGAAAGAAGAAGAAAAGAAGAGGAGGAGAAACAGGAGAAAATGGAGCACGCAAAGCTCATCATGACAGAAGGAAATCGCAGAAGAAGACTGCAAGATGAGGAAATGCGCAGTAATAATGAGCTCGCAAGGCTCGAAGGGATAAGGAGGCGCAAGGAGGAATAACGTCTGTTGCTGGCCTCCAAGCAGTTTGTAGAAGAGTTCGAGGAAGAGAAAAAGAAGAAAGAAGAAGAGGAAAGGAGATTGGAAGAAGAGAAGGAGAAGAAGTGCGAAGCTAATATAAGGCGCTTACAGAAGAAGAAGGGTAAAGAACTCGCAGAACGCGAGAAGGAGGAACAACGTAGAGAGCGGGAGAAGAGAAAAAGATAAGCAGCCCGCCTTGCGTTGGCAAAAGAAAAGGGCAAAGCAATTGCAGAAAGTAGCGAGCCTGCGTTGGTAAAGAAACGTCCATCGAAGAGAAAAGAGAATGATAACATGCTGATAGAGATAGGCTTCTATCCTGCGTCAACGCCACTACCTGACCACATCACAAGTGTGATTGTGGAACATGGCTGGGACACATTTTGCCAATGCCCAGTCATTATTGTGCCGTAGATATCGCGAGACTTGTACAGAGGGCGTCTACATGGAACCAGGGATGCGGTGACCTTCAAAGGAGAAACGGTGTCCTTCAGCGCAAGGGACATTAATGAGATATACCAAATGAAGGATAACCCAGATGCACAGCGGAACAAAATTATTGATGATCCCACTGAGCAGCAGATGGAGGACGTGCTGCAAATATTAACGCAATTGGGCACGAAGTGGTCGGTTTCACTCAAGGGCATCCGTACCCTGGCATCTAAGTCTTTACTTCCGGAGGGAAGGCTTTGGGTCTACTTGGTCAAGAAGTGGTTGATCCTAACCACACACGACAAGACTGTATCAAGGGATCGAGTCATGGCCACATATTGCATTGCATGCGACATACCGATTGATGTAGGGCGGTTGATCGCAAGACAGCTCAGAGCACTGGTGGGGCATATTCGAGGACAGTACTTCTTTTCGTGGACTGTTTCAAGTCTGTGCCTGTCAATGGGCGTAGGCATTGATGAAGAGCCTATGCCTGAAGTCCACGACCTCATGAACATAAAGATCTTGAGGTTGCTCCTCAAAGACTCCCCATATTGCCCTGAGCTACCCTTAAAGAGGCTCGTAATCGACCTCAATGCACCGCAGGGACCAAAGCCTAAGAGAACGCAGAGAAGAAAAGGGAAAAGAAAAGGTCCAAGAGTCAACAACGCATGATCCATAACCTTTGGACCCTTTGCTCTTGGTAATTCGCCCTCCAATCCCTCCAAGCCCACCCGCACAACCTTCTTCTCCACTCTATGAATACTTTACCAATCTTCTCCTCGTTCTCAATTCTCCAACTATTCACCCAGTAGCCCTAACTTCACCCTCAGCCTCATCACCGCAACCTTCCATTCCACCGCCGCAAATTGATGACCCATACGATTTGGGTGAAAGCACCTCTGCCCAACCCGAGAACGATGCTGACGAGACATCACAGGCAAAACCCTTTTCCAACAGCAGCAACTTCTTTTCCAACAGCAGCAACTCTTCAATCAACAACAAGCCTACTTCGACCAGCGGTTTGATGCAGTAATAGAGCAAGTTGATAATATTCAGCGCAGTGTTGCCACATCAAGGGAGGCGTTGATCAACATACATCGTAACACTCATACGATCAACCACCACCAAAGACAACTTGCGGAGCACAACCATGAATACTTTAATTTTCTCACAGCATACCTTCATTGTCCATTGGTGCCTCTACATCTCAGGCAACACTTGCTTTTTGAAGAGACTTCTTTTGCATCACCATGGAACCCTTCTCCAGACCCTCCGGCTCCTCAGCAATAATCCTTACATTCTATTTTTTTATGCGGCCATTCTGCAATATTTTTTTTTTCAATTCATTATTTCATTAAATTCTTTGATTCTTTGTACAAGCAACAATTTTGTATTGCGTTAATTTTTAATTATTTGTATACTTTGTTAATATTCAATATAAATGAGTACATATTTATTCCTTTTTGCCTGTGCCTTTTTCTTTATCATCATTTGACAATATTTGCGATGTTCTGACCTTTTATTCTTTGCGTTATTTGTTGTGTTTCCATGATGTATAATATGTTTATACTTAGAAACATTTCCCATACCTTGTAAATTCTGACTAACACTTAGTTAATTCTTATTAGCAGTACTTTACCTTTTATCTTTCAATGTTCTGCTCAAACCTTCTTTTTGAAATTTTTATTCTAAGTGTTTGTCTAGTCCATCCAAAAATGCAATGAGGACCTTGCTCATCTTTAAATTTGGGGTTGGGGAAGGTCTGAGCAGATAAGATCAAGAATATTCGATCTTCAAGAAAATGTGTTCATATTTTCAAAAAAAAAAAATTTATTTTATATAAAACTCCAATGTCAACGCAAGGGAAAACCTAAAAAATGTTCCCAACCTGATAAGAGTTTAGTTGTGAAAGGAGCCTGCTCGTAGTTGGATGTTTGTATGACATCCATAGGAGCAAGCCAAAACGAAGGTGGGTTTCCAAGATCAACGCAGTATGAAAAGAGGAAAATGCAAAAGAAAAATAAAAGAATGCAAGAGACAACTCCTCTGAATATCATGAGTTAAAGTTGAAATTGGCACACAACCGTAGTTGGATGTTCGCATGACACTCGTGGGAACAAACCAAAACGAAGGGTGTAACCATGGCCAACAGTCTCTAATAAATGACGCAAAGTTTGACCACCGCAAATAGACATATCAAGTTGTTTTGACAAAGAAGAAATAAACATTCTATTTTAAAAAAAAACTAGAAAAGCATCTTTGAGCAGAAATTTATTATATAGAAGAATAAAGTAGGGCTTTGTTAAGAATTAGCAAGGATAGAAGGAAATTGTGTTGTTAAGAAGTGTGCCTAAGTGTAACATTCGGAGCAACCAATCGACGCAACAATATAGGATAGGAATTGAGCATTATTGCCTTAGTAGAAGATACGCTTGAGGAAAAACTTATATCTAAATTTGGGGGTGTGATAACATGTAGAAATACAAGTTATTTATGCTGCCTTATTCAGATATTACGCCCAAAAGAGAAGGAATATGCGTCGATTGTATGAAAATTAGCCAGAAATACAATAAATATAAATTAATGCAATTACACCCACTAACATCATTAAGATGGTAAAAGAGGATATTTCTACTCTGTTTTGAAGGAAACCAAGTCACCGCTTGCGATCAAGGCTCAACGAGAAACTGAACAATGCATCTCTGTCACATTGCGCCCGTCAGTCAACAATGAAGAGACGATTAACGCAATGATGGTGCAATGCGACAGTCGATCCCGAGCTGAATGTCAACCGCATGCGGTAATAAAAACAACACCGCATGCGAGCAACCGATCGAAAGATGCAGCTGAGCAATGCAAATGCGGAGGATTGTGACACATGTACAACTAACCGTTGTGCAGATTTGACGGTCTGATTGCATAACAGAAGAATATTTATTCCTCCATCTTCGGAATTTCCATAACAAGAAGTGGGGTCCACAAGCCATGAGTCAAAGCTTTTCACCTATAAATACCCCCATAGAATTCAGAGAAAATATACTTGATACGAGGGCTAATTGATGCTAGATTATTGAGAGAGAGGCTGAGCTGAGTACTGATCGGAAGAAATCTGGGAAGAGAAGAGACAAGGCCGAGAGGTGAATCACAGTGCGATTCTGCCAGATCCCCGCCGTGAAGCTCTGTGCTTAGATCCCTGCTACTGGTTGAGCTAGCTTAAGAGGGAAGCTCATCCTTCCGCACGATCCATCCATGCCGACAAGCAAATCTCTATCCAGATCGGCGCCAAGATGTTGGCATTTATTTGTATTTATTTCTAACTCTATTTCATCAATTGTATTTCATTCTCTTAATCCCTTCATTCACAAATCATGTATCAGACGTTAAATAGTGTTATTGAATGTCTTGATCACTTTCATTTCCACTTTTCTGTCTATTTCCGTTCCTCCATTAATATTTTTCTCCATGAAGTTTTCTTAATACGTTGGTAATTAATATGGATTAAACGAGTAACTTAATCTGTGCTAAAGAGATAAATGCGTTTAGCTAAGGCATGCTAGACGACATCTTCACCTGTGAGAGCAGAAGTGAAAATGTCATTCTGATCTATCGAGAGAAGGTTAGAAGAATGCGTTAACTAAAGCAAGTAGTATGTCCAGAGATGGAAGCAACCTTGCGTTCATTATGTTCGTCCCTGTTTCACCACAGAGATGTGGGAATGTGGCCGATCACTGAGAGGTGTACGCCAAGGGAAAAGCGGAACTGTAATTATATCTTTAACACAATTAAGGAACTTGCGATGTTTGTATTAATTATCTTCTCTGTTTCTGCTTCACACATAGGACTTGTCACTACATTACACGATCTTTGTATAATCTTCACAACCAGCCTTGACCTCAGTATCTTGTATCATGAAACTTGTATCTTGTATCATTTTAGCTTAGATTTACTTTATCGCAATTTAATTTAACGCAATTTATGTTATTATCGCATTTTTATCGCTTTACTTTACTTTATCGCATGTTTAATTACTTGTACACAAAACTCTTTTATAAATTGAAAAACCGTGGTCGCATATATCACAAACACAATGTAATAACCTCAAACAGTCCCTGTATTCCATCTCGGATCACACCGAGAAACTTGCGGTGAAATTATACTTGGTTTCAACGCAAGAAAACTTGTGACAACGCGCAACATACTACAAGAACATTCATTTATAACGCATATCTAGAAGTAGTATCACATATCATCGCATAAAATCTATGGCATGGACTTGCATCATACTAAGAATTCGCGTTACAGTTAGTCCTTTCTGAATCTCTGCTGCTAATGGCATGGTAGGTGAGATGTCAACATCATATTTTGATTTTCCTGAGAGATGTATTGATGCGTTCATTCCACCAACCTTGCATTGATCCCTCTACTATGCGCTATCGTGTAGTCGCAATCATGTAGTGACCACATTTGCTTAATACTGCAACTTCTACACGATGACTGCAATCGCTTGACGACCGCAACTCCCATGCGATGGACGCATGCGGCTGATTACCGCAACACCCATGCGTTGATCGAATGCGTTCGCCTTTGTGATGGAGAGTTTCTCCAAATGCTGTCGTCTATGCGTTAGTCCGGCTTTCGTTTTTGCGTCCACTTTCTGCGTTAGCTACAAAAATAGACAATTGAGCGCATAATAACACATAATAGTGAGTTAGCAAAGATTCATCATGCTGATCAACGCAAACTCATTTTCTCATGAATTCCTAACATAATTGCCACATTCTGCTTAACAGCCCTCATAATTCTAAATAAAAGCCTAAGATGACATGCATTTCTGCATGTCATCATTAAGTTACCTTGGTCATCATTTTGAAATAGTCAGTCTTAAATAGTAAACAACGTTATAAAGTAAGAGTGACCAGTTTTGTGGTTTGATCTTGCACAAAACTCATGTGCATAGGACACCCCCACTCTTCATGTCTCAATATGAACGAATTAGGATCACTTCATTTGTAGCACTTTACAACTCTTTGTAACAACTACAGAGTACGCCACATCCAATAGTGTTACCAGAATAAGGTATCCAACCTTATTCATATACTTTAGATCATTTTGGCTATTTACTCGAACCTGATCCACTTGTATGTCTCCACATAAAGTTCAAGTACTCATTTAATAGTCAAGGGACTCAGGTTTATTGGATTTCTAAAAAAAAATATATTCAATAACAACTTTATTGAATTCTTAGAATAAGTTCTAATGTTTACAAACCACGAGTTTTAGGACATAAAAACCAACAATAAAGTGCTATAAATGATATGATTCTGATAATTCATGTAGAAACATGTGAGCAGGGATATTTTATACAAAGGATTTTGTATAAGACTAGACCACGAAATTAGTCTCATTATATAACATTGTTCATAATAGAGACTTATATTTCACCAAGATGACCATAAGTAACATGATCTGAATCGTGAGTGAGTTTTAAATTCCTACTTATGAAGGCGATTCTTTGATTTTTATGGGTAAGAGTGGCTAGATCGTCAACTTAATAAGCTTACCATTTTGGGGACTTGTCTGATTGAGGAGATAGGAACACAACTACATAAGATGGAACTCACTCCTTCCCTGAGGCAGGGATAAGTAGATAAATTGCTCTCTTAAGGGCTGATTTCGAGGCTTGAACAATGTGGTGCCACACCCTCTTCTGGCTCGAGAGGGGTTCAATTATAGTTGTGAAGGATCTCTTATCAAAGAGTACCTTTGAGCAGAAGCGAGATCGTTCCAAACTCATTGTAACAGAATTACCGCATTCACAATCTAACATAATAGATATGCATTTAACAACTAATTACAGACATGCATTGAACTTAAACAACAAGAGAACAAGAAACGTACCAGTTGAAGAACTATTCTTTACCAAAATCTCGCTCTCGTAAAGGACTTCTCCTCTTGCTCTCGCTGAAAACGTCCAAGCAAATCGTCCACCAAAAACCCAGTCATCTACACACGAATACACTCCACACGAACACAGTAGCAGAGGACACTACCATTTAGAACCCTCAGTATTCTCGATGTGAGAATCCAAGAGGTGTGGGCTTTGTTGGATTTGGCAGAGGGAAGAAGGAAGAGAAGATCGTATACCACGACCAAGCAAGTGGGAGAAGGTTGATGTCTATCGTATAGACGATGCTTGATCGTTTAGGAAGCGGTACACGATCATTTAGTAAATCGGCCGTGATCGTATAGATGATCGTTTAGTAAACGCTCGGGCGTGCGATCGTTTAGGAAAGAGCTAGACGATTGTTTAGTAAATCCTATGCGATCATGTAGTAAGCTACGAGCCTGTATACGATCGTGTAGAAACGTTGAGTTATCTATAGTCTCTCAATTTGCTATGCGATAGGCAGTATACACCAAACATGAGTGAATGTCTGATCTCTTGCAAAATGAAAATGATTTTCATTTTATCCTTCAGTTACGTAAACTAAATAAAACCTCCCACTATCACATGGTTATGGAGAAAAACCCAACACAACAATTATCCTATAATTGTCAAATTAAATAATAAATATAATCATATTATATTCATTAACCTATGGTTTAATATCAAATCATATGCAATACATTAACCATAGACTTTTCTTCTCCACTAGATATAAATCATATTTATATCATTTTCTTCCATATAATGTATCTTATACATATTATCAATCATATCATATATAATTAACCAGTTCAATCATATCATATATAATCTAACTCCCTTTTGTCAATTTGAACACTTTAAACTGGCCCAAAAACTGATTCTCAACTTGAATCCATTGAGCTACCTAAGGGACATTTGGACCTATGGCTCGAAGCTCCAAGGGTACGTGAATAACTGACTAAACTCGTTAGTCACGAGATCCACCATCCGTTAACTGTCAGGCATTCTACTAAAGATCGACAACTGAACTCTTCTTACCATAGATATATTTCTGTGTCCATCAGATATAACCAATCAACAATATGATAACCCTTCACAGATGCTTGTAAGTACAGTTGGGACAATTTACCGTTTTGCCCCTGTAGTTACATCTAACTTCTTAAGTACCATTGATCCCTCTAATGAACAATACAACATAGTCCTATTATGTGTGGACACCTCTCGGGCCATGAGAAGGTATGTGGCACCACATCGTTCAAGCCCCAGGATCAGCCCTTAAGGGAGCAATCTATGTGCTTACCTCTACTTCGGGGAAGGAGTGAATTTCATCTTTTGTAGCTGAGTTCCCATTTCCCAAATTAGACGAATCCCCAAAGTGGTAGGTTTGAGTTGGCGATCTAGCCACTCGCACCCATGCAAATCAAAGGACCGCCCTCAAAGGTAGGAATTCCGAACTCACTCAAGATTGAGGTCATGTTACCTATGGTCATCATAGAGAAGTAAAGTCTCTGTCATGCACGACGTTATATAACGAGACTATAACACTTCGTGGTCCAGTCTTATACAAACTCCTTTGTATAGGACGCCCCCGCTCGCATGTCTCCACATGAATGATCAGGATTAGACCATCTGTAGCAATCACAACACTTGTAACTATTCTACAAAGCGGACCGCAACCATAGCGTTACCAAGATAAGTTTTCTCTCCTATATCCATATACTATAGACCATTTTGGTTATCACTTAAGGTATGATCCATCTGTATGTCTCCACATACATGCTTAAGTTACAAACGACAACCAGGGATCTTAGTTTATTGGTTTGTGGTAAAGCAAATAAAACATCCAATATTCATAGACAGAAGTGAAGAAAATATCATATATTATACATCACAAGTGTTTGTTTAAATATGTGTTTACAAACTACATGACACGAGAGTTTAGGGCATCATCCCCAACAATTTCCCACTTGTCCTAAAGCGAATGGGGTGTACATACAACTAATACAAAACAATAAACTAGGGCACTAAGGCCCAGTACAAAAATATCTCCCACTTGCTCTAGTCCAGCCACTAGTGATCCCGAGACCCATGCTCTAAAGGTGACCTTCAAACACTGTAGCTGTAGCCATGAGAACCTTCGTAAACGGGTTAGCAACGATATGCTCCACAACGATCTTCGTGACTATCACATCCCCTCGATGCAATATCTCACGGATGAGATGATACTTCCACTCTATGTGTTTGTCGTGCCTGTTACTCTTGGGCTCCTTGGAGTTCACCACAAAACTATTATTGTCACAATAGAGGGTGATGGGCCTAGACATGTTTGGAACCACTTCCAGGTCTTTCAGGAACTTCCTGAGCCAAACGACCTCCTTAGCAGCTTCACAAGCCGCTACATACTCGACCTCCATTGTGGAGTCGACAATGCACCCTTACTTAGTGCTTCACCACACTACTGCTCCTCCGTTAAGAGTAAAAACTGACCATGAAGTGGACTTTCGTGAGTCCTTATCAGTCTGAAAGTCAGAATCTGTGTATCCAGTAAGGATCAAATCCCTACTTTCATACACGAGCATGTGATCCCTCATTCTCCGAAAATGCTTGAGGATGTTCTTAACTGCGGTCCAGTGACCCTGGCCTAGGTTAGATTGGTACCTACGGACTATTTCCACAACATATCAGATGTCTGGTCTAGTACAGAGCATCACATACACCAAACTACCAACGGCAGATGCCTGTGGGACCCATTTCCTTAGATAAAGTAACTCCATGCCTGAATGGCAGTAGGCCCCTTTTAGAGTTTTGCATCGAGTACTTGAACAACATCTTGTCAATGTACGATGCTTGAGACAACGTTAGCACTTTGTTCCTACGATCCCGAAAGATCTGTATACCCAGAACAAACTAAACCTCTCCCAGATATTTCATTTGGAATTGGGTCGCTAGCCAGTTCTTAACTGCAGTCAGAGTCCTACATCATTCTCAATGAGTAGGACATCATCTACATACAACACTAGAAAAACTACTAAACCGTTGACGAGTTTCTTGTAAACACAAGGCTTATCAACGTTTTGGTCAAAATCGTATAATTTGATCGCAGTATCAAATTGAATATTCCAAGATCGAAACGCCTATTTCAGCCCATAAATGGATTGATTCAGTTTGCAAACTTTTTGCTCTCGACCTTGGGCAATGAATACCTCGGTCTACACCATTATAAATTGTCTCCTCAAGATTGCCATTCAGAAAGGCTGTCTTTACGTCCATTTGCCAAATCTCATAATCATAATAAGCGACAATGGACAGAAGGATGCGGATCGACTTCAACATGGCAACAAGCGAGAAATTCTCCTAGACTCCCTCCACCTAGGTATAACCCTTTGCCACAAGACGAGCCTTGAAGGTTTACACCTTCCCATCGGCACTCCGTTTCCTCTTATAGATCCATTTGCAACCTATAGTTCTTACCTCATCAGGCTGATCTACAAGATCCCATACTGAGTTAAAGTACATTAACTTCATCTCGAGATCCATGGCTTTGACCCATTCATCTCGATCAACATCCTCAATTGCCTTCTGATAAGACAACGGATCCTCAACATCACCATCGATTATCATAGTTAGGATTTTCGTGAAACCCAGATAGCGAAGGGTGGGTTCGCAACCCTCTCATTATATCAGGTTCCCTCAACTCTTGAGGTGGAATTGACCTACCATATGAACTATCATCAACAACTCTTGCTGATGAAGCAGGCTCTTCAACAACTCTTATTGAAGTTTCAGTAGTTTCGTTGGAAAGCTCATGTAACACGACCTTACTCCGTGGACTGTGCTCCCTAATATGATCCTCCTCCAGGAATGTAGCATTCATAGAAATAAACACTCTGTTTTCTGACATATCATATGCTGGGCAACCTTTGGAGTAGCCTAAAAAAAGGCACAACCTCGACTGTGGTTCCAATTTCTTTGGATTAGCCTCAAGCACATATACTGGGCAACCTCATATACAGAAGTGACGTAAACTAGCTTTATGCCCGTTCCACAACTCTAGAGGTGTTCTTGCAACACTCTTGAAAGGAACACAGTTGAGTATATACACTGTAATCTCCACTACAAAACCCTAAAACAAGTCCAGTAAGGAAGGGAAACTCATCATCGATCAAACCATGGCCAACAAGGTTTCGTTTCTCCGTCCGCTACACCATTCTGCTGAGGTGTACCCGACGCTGAGAGTTGGGAAACGATTCCATGTTCTATCAAATAGTTCTGGAACCCTGAATCCAAAAAATCTCCACCTTGATCCGATCCAATTGTCTTAATCCACCTATCCAATGCATTTACAAATTTAGCCTTGAACTCTCTGAACTTTTGAAAGGATTCAGACTTCCGTTGCATCAAATAAACATACCCATACCTAGAGTAATCATCAGTAAAACTAATGAAATACTCATAGCCTTCCCTGGCTCTCACATTCATTGAACTACAGAGGTCAGAATGTACTAACTTTAGAGGCTCTTTGGCTCGATAACCTTTTCCAGTAAAAGGTCTTTTAGTCATCTTACCCTCAAGGTAAGATTCGCACACCGATAAAGAATTTTCCTCTAACTCACTTAGAAGTCCATTCTTCACCAACCTCTCAATCCTATTGAGATTTATGTGCCCTAATCGAAGGTGCCAAAGTTGGGCATTTTCTTTTGTAGAAACCCGTTGACGTTTATTTTGAGTTACGACAGATTTAAATATCTCTAGTTATGAAAGGAACTTAATGCTAACGGTCTTAGCACATACAAGTTATTTTCCAGTTTTGCTGTACAGATTTCAACTCCATCTTTATGAATAAACACTTTATCCATATTAAAATTAAGAGTATATTTACACTGCAACAAGCACTTTACAGAAATTAAGTTCCTTTTCAACCCAAAAACTACAAATACATCTTGTAAAATAAGTAATTTGTTCTATAAAGTCAACTGGATCCCTCCCACTGCCATAGCTGAGATGATGTGCACGGTGCCTACTCGCATCGTCATCTCACCAGCCTCCAGATTCCACTAGGATCTAATCCCCTGAAAAGAAGAATAAACATGATTAGTGGTGCTCGAATCAATAATCCAGGAAGAATCATTATTCTCCACTAAACAAGTTTCTAACACCAATAAATCATATTTACCTTGTTTCACCTTGGCCGCCTTCTTCTTCTTTAGCCAGCGAGGACAATTCCTCTTCCAGTGTCCATCTTGGATGCAATGGAAACACTTTCCCGTTTCAACCGACGCCAGACGTCTATTCCACTGAGTGATAGGTGGTGGGCTAGTAGGCGCCTTCCCTTTCCCCTTACCACCCTTCTTCTTCTTCCACTTTCCAGTGTTAGAAGTAAAAGGTGCAGACTTAGTTCCTAAGGTCGAACCTCGATGGAATTTCTTTGAAGACGAGGCAACATTTGCCTCACCTCCCCTCTTCTCCTACTTTTCAGTAAGGATTGATGTGTCTACAACTCGTTGAGGAGAGTTGTAAAGGTATAGTCCACTTTGTTCAGAATTGCATTGCTGACAAAGTACAGGAAGCTTTCCGGCAAAGAATGTAGGAGAATGCTAACCTGACTGCCTCATCGATCCTAGACCCATTCATCTCTGCCACATTGAAGTGAACCATCATATTAAGCACGTGGTCACGAATAGAGGTGTTAGGTTTTATGTCCTAAAAACTCGCAGTTTGTAAAATGATAAACATTTTCTATTATCAATATACTTGTTATTGATCTCGTAAATTTTATGAAAGTCTAAATCCAATAAACTAAGACCCATAACTATTGTATGAGTACTTGAACTTTATATGGAGACATAAGAGTGGATCAGGTTTGAGTAAATAGTCAAAATGATCTATGGTACATGAATGAGGTTAGGTACCTTATTCTGGTAACATCATTGGATGTGGCCTACTCTGTAGTTGTTACAAAGAGTTGTAAAGTGCTACATATGATGCGATCCTAATTTGTACATGTTATGACATGAGGAGTGGGGGCGTCATATGCAATGAGTTTGCATAAGATCAGGACCAAGAAATAAGTCACTCTTACTTTATAACGTTGTTTATTGTTTAAGACTGACTATTTCACCTAGATGACCTAGGTAACTCGATCTTAATCCTGAGTTAACTATGAACTCCTATTTATTCGGGATTGCCCTTAGATTTTCATAGTTGAGGGCTAGCTCAACAATGTCGGCTCAATAAGACTCCCATTTCAGGGGTAAAACCGGATAGATAGCTGGGGACATAGGGTGCAAGACGAAGTTTGCGCCTACCCGACTTAGGGATAGGAGAAAGGTTGTTCTCTCAATTACTGAATCTAAGTATTGAACAAGGGGACCCACTCTCTCACTGGGCTGAGAGAGTTTGGTTTGGTGATTAGATCACAAACCAGTTGTTCATTAGAGGATCAGTAGGGACTTGAGGAAAAAGACGTAATCTCGGGGGTAAAACAGATATTTGAACCAGCCGTTATTACGAACAACCTTTGAAGGGTCGACTTGTTGATTATGGTTAAATCATGTGGACATAATATATCTATAGTGAGAGAAGTGCAACTATGGGCTTTAGTGGAGTGAACCATTAGTTAACGAATGGAGATTAATTTGGTCTAGTGAGTTTAGCCGATTAATCTCGGATCGTTGGAGCCCATGATCTGTAGGTCCGCGAGGTCCCCCTACTAGCTTGTAATGGACTAGCTCTAGAATAGTGTGATAAGTTAATTTGAAACGTTCAAATTAGAATTAAGGGAATTAGTAATTATATGAGATATAATTACATGTTTAATTTTAGAATTAAATGGAATAGGAGAATTTATATATTTAAATATGATTTAAATATATAAAGATGGATATGTGTTAAAATTAATGTAATATTTGATATTAAATTAATTAAGTTTTATTTAATAATTAATTTATGAAATTAATTAATTTTTCATTTTTAAAACAAAATAGATTTTATAAAATCAAAATTTGATTTTTAGATAAAATTGGAAAATTGGAAAAAAAAACACACTTAAATGGAAAATGAAGTTTTTCCATTATCCATCTTTGAAGTAGCTCACACATGAAGCAACATCTTGGCCTTGTCTTCTCCTAGCATGAGCTGCAACTCATGCAACTATTCTCTTTGCATATTGATTTGCAATATATTGAAGAGATTGGATTGAAAATCAGGCATGCAATCTATAGAGTTTTGAGAGAAAAACTGGTTTGAAGAAAGGTTCTTCAACAAGGTTGCAACAGTGAGCTTTTCTCCTTCATCCCTTGATTCAAGCTTGTTTTGAGTCCCACAACTCAATCTAGAGCACCAAGAGAATAGTGGGGAAGATCTTGAGGTGGTCTACAACAAGATATGGAGAAGATAGCAGTTGAAGATGAAGCTTTGAAGATGTTCTATAAGAGGTATGTCTTGAAACTCACTTTTTCTGCAAAAGCATGCTTTATATTTTGCCAAAATTAGTGAATTTGAATGCTTAGATGATCCTTATGCTTCTGCTGCTGTTGATACAATCCTACAAGAGGTGCCTTCCTCCATTTTGGAGTTGAAGATGTGTTTAAAAGCCTCATGCTTGAGCTATCCAAATGGTTGTCCGAACATCCCCCGTAGGGACTCCATGATCTCACGCGCTGAGACCATTGGCTCATGCTTCTTGGCCAAAACGTTGTTAAGACTGGCCAAGAAATAGGCTCGGGCCTTCTCATTCGCCCGTGTCCAATGCTCGTATGCCTCCTAAACATTTTGAGCAGCGTTAGGAGGTGGAATAGGAGGACGTTCCTCCGTAAGGACGAACATAAGATCCTCGGTGATAAGTATAGTCGTGATCATATGTTTCCAACTAGTGTAATTCTCACTAGTTAGTTTGTCGACGCTAAGTAAAGTAATTGTGGTTGTAGCCATTTCAAAATCGTTTTAGAAAAACGAACAAAATTTTATAAGTCTATGCTTTAACCACATTTTAACACCAATTTGAGTTTTAGCAAAATAGTTACCAAGTACCCTAAGTGATAAGACTTCTATTTTGCAATGATGTCCCAGCGAGGCAGGACAAACATCACCGATGGGATGATCAGATACCCCTTCATTGAGATGAGACACTCTCAACCATTAGACAGAAGCAACTTTTGGGACTGCACCTAACAGTAACATTCGTTCGGTCCAGAACTGTTAACCCTTAACAATTTCACATAAGTGTAACTCCTCATTTTCTGCCCCAGAGTCCCGCCCTAATGCACCCACCTTAGGGAAAAAGCAGATTAGGAAAAGAGACTAAGTAACCTTATCCTATACAGGAGATCAAATAAAGAAAGATGCAAAAATGGCATCCTATACGGGACACTCTTGGGGTGTCTCAAGGTGATGCACAAAAACTTTATCCAACCTAACGAGAGAGACCGTGGGATAGGCTGTCGCACATCCCGCTCCCACTTACTATGAACATTCTCTCCATCCACCTTGATATTGACCTACCCAAATACCATCCTTTAAGGGGACACTCCTAGGGTGCCACGACACCGAGGATAGATCTCACAGTGTGGACAATAAAGGGAGAAACGGGAGAGGTTTAAGCATTAGATACCCCAAGTACCTCCCACTGAATGTTCTACGTAGGGGTTCATTAACTTAGACCATTTGACTACTGATTTTAATCTAAGTCAGTTTAATCCGCTAAAAAATAACGTTTGCTTTTACATTAAACAAGTTAAAGTAGTCACATTAAACTCTTTAATAGACTATCCTTAACCTTGCATGCATGCATCAAATCTATCTAATTCACCTTTCCAGTTAGGTTCCCAGGTAGGGGTGTTCCATTTCCGTCACCTTAAATACCCCAGCCTAGACAGAATCTACCTTAGAAAAAAGGTCCCTTATAGATAGATTTGCTACACTTTAATCTTTTATTAGTCAATTTAATCTTATTAAACTAATTAAAAGATTAAAGCCTAGGTTGCTAATCATATTAAAATCATGATCTTAGGTCTATCTCCACCAAGTTTTAAAACACTTTTAAAACCATGATTCAAACCTAAGTTCGCATGCATGTCTTTCTTATAGATTTTAGTTCTAATTTCCTTATAACCTTTATAAAAGAAATAACTAAAACCACATTGCCACACAACTAGGTATTTATAACACTTATAAATTTAACCTATGTGTCATGCTTCATGCAATGTCCATTCATTACTATACATAACTTTTACATACAAGTAATGAACCAAGAAAACATGCTCCATACACCCTTATACTATAACACTTATAATATAAAGATGATGAATGTCTATGCTTTATGCATACATAAATATAACTCTTATATTATAACTCTTATAATATAATTCCATACACCCTTATACTATAACACTTATAATATAAAGATGGGATTTCTTCTAGATGGCATACCATATGACATATAAATAAACATACATCCTATGTACATTCACAAAGGATTAATGGATCAGGATGAACCGCCTCAAAACCGGAAATAAAAACTCCATCTATTATATTTTCCACCGAGCAAACCAGTTTACAGGCGAATCGAGTCTTGAACCGCCCGGGCGAAGCTCCCATCATTTAGTAAACATGACTGAGTATCCGATCGTTTAGCTACGATCGAGTACCAATAACTATGCGATCAAGCATGAGGTATCCGATCGTTTAGCACACAAGACAAAAACATGCGAGTGTTAAACGATCGTTTAGACCATAACGTAGCTGTGAAGCCTGATCGTCTAAACGATCACTTAACAAGCGATAAGTAAACATTTTACTCCGCGATCGTGTAGTCAGAAACTAATGATGAAGCTTGCTGAGCTACACGATCGTCTAGTGCATGTGTGTTAACCTACTCCTAAGTATTCGATACTCTATGATCGTTTACCCCATCGTTTACACGACCCGACCAATGCTTGGTTGCCTACGTCCTCGAAGAATAGAACCCTTGCCTTGAAGCTTCTTCACGAACGACTCACAGACTCAAACAACTTTGAAATTACATACTCGATAGCAAGTTAATACACCTAAAATGTAGGGGCTCTTACAATTAACTTTGAAATGTAAAAGAATTTAAACAACCAGAGGTTTCATCCCAGAAACTCCATTAATCCCACATCCACAAACTATTTAACGCTTAAACAGAGAGCATACATGCGTTAACCCATCGAGAAAGTAAATGAAACTCTTTGTTAGAGTTAGATAACATGTAGTGGACATATCAAGAATCCATAAGCATTCAAATTCACCAATTTTGGCAGAAACTAAAGCATGCTCATCTAAATAAGAGGGTTTTAGATCATACCTTTGTAGAACTCTTCAAGATCTTGATCAAACAACAACAGTCTTCACCAAAGATCACCGTGAACCACCTCAAGATATTCTCCATTATCCTCTTGAGCTTTAGACCGATTTGTGAGACTCAAGAACAGCTTGAAGCAATGTAAAACAGATAAAAACTCACAACAGTACACTTCCGAAGAACCCTTTCTTCCAGCTGAAATTTTCTCTCAAAATTTCTGTGTAATGCATGTCCTAAAATCACTCCATTCTTCTTTATTTATTGCAGATGAACATGAAAAGAAGAGATATGCATGGCTTGCAGCTCATGCTTGGAGTTTTAATGAAGAAGAGAAAGTGGGCTTTGTGTGAGCATGAAGAAGATGATAATGGAAAACTATGTTTTTCCATTTGTGCATGCAATCCGATTTTTCTTATTTTTCTTTAAAACCAAAATCTTGATTTCAAAATTCAATTTTGATTTTAAAAAATGAAAAATCAAATTTCTAAAATTAGTCTTACAAATTAATTTAAAAAATATTAATTATTTAATATCAAATATTAAATTATTTTCTACACAAAACCATCTTCATATATTTAAATCATATTTAAATATATATTCTCCTATTTCGTTTAATTTTAATTTGAACGTTTCAAATTAATTTCTCAAGCTACTTTAAAGCTTAATCATTTACGAGCTAGTAGGGGGATCTCGCGGACCTACAGATCATGGGCTCCAACGATTCGAGATTAATCGACTAAACTCATTATTCCGATTTAACCCCTATTGGTTAACTAATGGGACACTGCACTATAGCCCATAGTTGAACCCCCCTCACTGTAGATATATTATGTCCACTTTATAACCATAATCAGTAAGTCAATCCTTCACAGGTTGTTCGTATTCAAAACTAGGTCAAAATTACCATTTTACCCCTATGAATACATCTTGTTCCTTAAGTTCCTACTGACCCTCTAATGAACAATTCTGATTCATAATCTCTATGAATCAAATCCTTTCTCTATCATGAGAAGGTGGGGCCCTTATTGTTCAAGACCTGAAATCAGTATTTAAAAGAACAACCTATTTGCTAACTCTAAATCGGGTAGGAGTGAATTCCACCTTGCAAGGCTATGTCTCCAGCTATTCATCTGGTCTTATCCTCAAAATGGGAAGCTTATTGAGTAGTGTTGTTGGACTACTCTCGCCATTTGCAGATGAAAGGATAATCCCGAACAAACAGAAGTTCATAGCTAGCTCAGGATTAAGATCGAGTTAACCTAGGTTATTTAATAAATGAAATAATTAGTTTTAACAGTAAACGGTCATTACAAAGAAAAGTGACTATTTTCGTAGTCCAGTCTATATGCAAACTCATTGCATAAGATGTCCCCACTCACATGTCTCAACATGAACGATTTGTGGATCACATCGTTTGTAGCACTTTACAACTTCTTGTAACAACTACAGAGTGGGCCGCATCCAATAGTGTTACCAGGATGAGATACGTAATTTCATCCATATACTTATTAGACCATTTAGGCTATATACTGTCAACTTGATCCCGTTTATGTCACTACATAAAGTTATAGTATTTAGACTATAGCCATGGATATGTTTATTGGATTTCCATAATAATATGCAAAATCAACAAGTCATTATTATTGATAAATAGAATGTTTAACATAAACTGCGAGGTCTAAGACATTCCAAACATTCTTTGCATCAATGAATTTGGAATATCAGAATTTGACTCTGATACTAATTGAACAATATCTTATCAAAGAGTACCTCTGAGCGGAAGTGAGATCGTTACAAACTCGTTGTGACAGAATTACTGCATTCACAATTTAACATAATAGATATGCATTTAACAACTAATTACAGGCATGCTTTGAAACTTAAACAACGAGAGAATAAGAAACGTACCCGTAGAAGAACTCTTATTCACCAAAATCTCGCTCTCGTTAAGGAATCCTCCTCTCGCTCTTGCTGAAAACGTCCAAAAAAATCGTCTACCAAAAACCCGATCGTCTACACATGAACGAACTCCACACGAACACAACAGCAGAGGACACTACCACTTAGAACCCTCGGTATTCTCGATGTGAGAATCCAGGAGGTGTGGGTTCTATTGGATTTGGCAGAGGGAAGGAGGAAGAGAAGATCGTATACCACAACCAAGTAAGTGGGAGAAGGATGATGTCTATCGTATAGACGATGCTTGATCGTTTAGGAAGCGGTACACGATTGTTTAGTAAATAGGCCGTGATCGTATAGATGATCGTTTAGTAAACGCTCGGGCGTGCGATCGATTAGGAAAGAGCTAGATGATCGTTTAGTAAATCCTATGTGATCGTGTTGTAAGCTCTGCGCGTGTATACCTAGGGGCGCGAGACAACTCTCTCTAAGGAACTCGGAAAAATGATCGTTTAGAAACGTTGAGCTATCGTATAGTCTCTTGGTTTGCTATGCGATAGGCAATATACACCAAACGTTATGTAAACTGAATAAAACCTCCCATTATCACATGGTTACGGAGAAAAACCAGGCACAACAATTATCCTTTGTCAAATTAAATAATAAATAATAATCATATTATATTCATTAACCTATGGTTTAATATCACATCATATGCAATACATTAATCATAGTCTTTTCTCCTCCACTAGATATAAATCATATTTATATCATTTCCCTCCATATAATGTATCTCATACATATTGTCAATCATATCATATATAGTCCAACTCCCTCTTGTCAATTTGAACACTTTAAACTAACCCAAAAACTGATTCTCAACTTGAATCCATTGAGCTACCAAGGGGACCTTATGAACCTATGGCTCAAAGCTTCAATGGTACATGAATAGCTGACTAAATTCTTTAGTCACAAGATCCACCATTCGTTAACTTCCAGACATTCCACTAAAGATCGACATCTGAACTCTTCTTACCACAGATATATTTCTGTGTCCAACGGATATAACCAATCAACAGTACGATAATCCTTCACAAATGCTCGTAAGTACGGCTGGGCCAATTTACCATTTTTCCCCTGTAGTTACGTCTAACTCCTTAAGTACCACTGATCCCCCTCTAATGAAAAATACAACATAGTCCTACTATGTGTGGACACCTCTCGGGCCATGAAAAGGTGTGTGGCGCCATATCGTTCAAGTCTCAAGATCAGCCCTTAAGGGAGCAATCTATCTACTTACCCCTGCTTCGGGGAATGAGTGAATTCCATCTTGTGTAGCTGAGTTCCCATCTCCCAAATAGGACGAATCCCCAAAATGGTAGGTTTGAGTCAGCGATCTGACCACTCGCACCTATGAAAATCAAAGGATCACCCTCAAAGGTAGGAGTTCCCAACTCACTCAGGATTAAGGTCATGTTACCTATGATCATCCTATAGATGTGAAGTCTCTATCATGAACAACATTATATAATGAGACTATAACACTCCGTGGTTTGGTCTTATACAAACTCTTTTGTATAGGATGCCTCTGCTCGCATGTCTCCACAGATCAGGATCAGACCATCAGTAGCAAGTCACAACACTTGTAACTATTCTACAAAGTGGGCTGCATCCGTAGCCTTACCAGGATAAGGTTTCCCTCCTTTATCTATATACTATAGATCATTTTGGTTATCACTTAAGGCATGATCCACCTGTATGTCTCCACATAAATCCTTAAGTTACGAACGACAACTAGGGATCTTAGTTTAATTGTTTGTGGTAAAGAAAATAAAACATCAAATGTTCATAGACAGAAGTGAAAAAAATATCATATATTATACATTACAAGCGTTTGTTAAAATCTATGTTTACAAACTACAAGATACGAGAGATCATCCCCAACAAGTTGGACTATGATTTATTGTTCATTAGAGGGATCAGTGGTACTTAAGAAGTTAGATGTAACAACTGTTGGATTTTATGTCCTAAAACTCGTAGTTTGTAATATCATATTCTTGTTCAATAAAGTTGTTATTGAAAATCTTTAGTAAATTTAAATTCTATATTCATGAATCCAATAAACTAAGAATCCGAGGCTATTAAGTTTAAGTTTGAACTTTATGTAGTGACATAAATGTGGATCAAGTTCAAATATACAGCCAAAATGGTCTATAGTATATGAATAAGGTTGGGCGCCTTATTCTGGGGACACTATGGATGCGGCCCATTTTGTAGTTAGTACAAACGATGTGATCCTAAACTGTTCATGTGGAGACATGAAAATGGGGGCATCATATGTAAAGAGTTTTCATAAGACTGAACCATGAAATAGTCACTTTTTACGTTCTAAATGTTGTTTAATGTATAAAACTAACTATTTCGTTAATTGATGACCTATGTAACTTAATCTTAATCCTGAGCTAACTATGAACTCCTGTTCACTCGAAATTATCCTTAGATCTGCATAGGTGAGGGCAGCTCATTATCGCTGGCCCAATAAGCCTCTCATTTCAGGGGTAAGATCAGGTGGATAGCTGGGAACATAGGGTGTAAGATGAAATTCACTCCTACTCGTTATAGGGATAGTAGATAGGTTTATAGGTTGAACTTTAAACCAATTGTTCATTAGATGATCAGTGGAATTGAAGGAATAAAATGTAGTCTCGGGGATAAAATGGTTTTTTTGACCCAGCCAAGATTACGAACAATCTGTGAAGGATTAGCTTACTAATCATGGTTATATCATATGGACACAAATATATCTATAGTGAGGGGAGTGCAACTACGGGACTATAGTGGAATGACCCGTGAGTTAACAAATGTTGTTTAGCTCCATCTAAACAGTTTAGCCAGCTAATCTCGGATTGTTGGAGCCCATGATCTATAGGTCCATTAGGTTCCCTTACTAGCTCATATGGAATAAACTTAGAATAGTATGATAGAATAATTCGAATTGTTTGAATTAGGTGAAGAGAGAGAAACCGACAAGTATATGTGATATAGTAGTCGGTTTTTTCAGTTTAGAGATACAGCTTTAATATTTAAATGTGATTTAAATATCAAGAATATGAATACGTTCATATTCGGAAGCTCGAAAATAATGAAAATGGTCAAAGATGTAAAATGTCAAAGAGTTGACTTTTGACTTTGAAAAGTCAAACTTTAACCGACCTTATATTCAAATGTGATTTGAATTTCAAGAAAATGAATGCGGATTCATGCTCAGGAGGTCAAAATTAGTCAACACATAAAAAATCATAAAAAGTCAAAATTTTGACTTTTTGGTCAATGTTTGACTTTGACAAAATGACTATTTTGCCCTTTAACTAAAGTTAATGGGAAAATCCAAACTTTTGTTGGATAATTTCACTAACAAAATAGTGGGCTAGGTGTTGGTTTATAGTGGAGACATTAAGCCCACTTAAATAGTGGATTCTAGGTATTGGGTTTTTATGAATTTATTTCATGCAATTTTGCATGGCCCTTTTCTATAAATATGGGCTTTTCAATTTGGATTAAAGACTTTTGGACATTTTGCAAAAATTAGTTTTTAAAAAATTGGGCTAAAAAAACCTAAACCCAACCCAAAATTCATTCTTCTATTTCCATCTCTTTCTCTCTCTCGAGTTCTTCATCCATCGGGTTCCATAACCCGGTTCTGAGATAAAAGAAGTAGGTCAGCTCTAATGGTTGTCCGGTTCGCGTTCGAGCGGAGATAGAAGAAGTTTTGGGAGCTTCAGAGGTAAGATTTCAAAAAAACCCTAATTAATTGATTTAGGGTTGTATGTTTAATTTATGCAATTAGAGTAAAATTGTTCCTCTTTTTCGTTGCGCATGCCTACTTTTCCATCATGTGGTATCAGAGCATGTTTTAATTTTACTCAATTGCATGTGGTGGGTATCTATTTATTAGATAAAATTGAGATTGGAAACTAAAATGGTTTTTAGGTTTCGGCAATTAAATTAAGTTTTTTTTGTAGTATTAATTTGTAATTGCTCACATGTTTATGAGCATTAATGTGTGAAAAAGGGTCTGTAAATTTTCTAGAGTCATTAGAGTTAAATTACGATGTAATTTCTCGATTCTGGGAAAGAGGAAAACTTCAATTTTGGAGAAAAAAGGCTCACAGACCCGAAATTGCTCCCAGACCCGAGAGAAGCCACCAGACTCGCCGACCTGGTTCGCGCAACTTGCACGCCCGCCCGCTCCGCTTCACGCGACCCACGCGCCCGTGCACTTGCCCACTCTGCCCGCTCCAGCTGACCCGCACTCCACTGTCCGTTGAGTGCGCCTGCAAGCATTGACTAGCCAGCCCAGACGATCTGAACCGGTAACTGGTTCAACCTGGAAGTTGGAGTTTTTTGGGCCGGTTCGGGAGTTTTTGGGCCGGTTTGAGTGTTTGAAGCTGGTTCGAGAGCAATTTTTTGTACTACACCAAATTATTATTGTAATAATTTAGTTGTTAGCTTAATTTAAGAGCCAAAACCAATCCATTTTAGGGTGTTTAATTAATTATGCATGTTGATGTATGTTTTAATTAAGTTTTGAATCTTGTTGTGCATATAGTATACCATATAGATTTAAAATCCCACCATAGGTTAACATGTACATGCATTTGACATATGTTATAGTTGTTATAATGTATATAGTATGCATGTTAAGGTTTTTTTTAATATAAAGTGTTATATTAAAGCATGATCATTAAGTATGAATGTATGTTATATATGTATGATTCTAGGGTTATAATGGTTATAATTTTATTTTATAATTGTTATAAAATAATCTAGACTTTAAAATCTATAACAAAGGTAAAAGTTGCATGCTCACCTAAGATTAAATTGGTGCAATTTCAATCGGCTTTTCTAAAGAGTTAGAATAGGTCGATTACTTGTTAAACAAAGAGTTATTTACTTACTCGGGGAGATCTTGTCTAAGGTTGGGGGTTCTTAAGATGACGGTTTACGGAACACCTCCTACCTGGAGATCAAACTGGCGTCTAAGTCAAATAACCCTAGTTTTAATGAGCATGCGTGAGGGATGTGAGGTAATAAAATTTGTTTATCACCTATACATCATAGGTTAAAATCCAGTATAAGAGTTATACATGGATTTATCACCTAGACTTAGGATATGTTTAATATATGTTTAATTTAGCCAAAATCCAAAATATATCTCTAAGTATTTTTAATATATACCCTAAACCGTCATAGAACACTTCAGCTAGAGAGAAGTAGCATACTTTTAGCTCTAGCGTCCCTAAGAGTTCACATCGTAAGGTCCATGCAGGGCTTTGGGCTGTGCTTCGGAGCGGACTCCCTTCGGAGAGTGTTTGCATGGATCAATATTAAGGTGAATAGGGGAAGTAGTTCATAGTAAGTGGGTGAGAAGTATGTAACAATATATCCCACGGTCTCTTCCATTCGCACCGTGAGATTCCTATAATGCGCCTGTATGTCTACCCTAAAGCGACCTTTCCCTTCGGAGGGTTGTATTATAGAATTCGGAACACCGCGAACTCCAAATCTGGATAGGCTCTCTTAGATTAGTTTTCATATTGACTTTCCACTTTCGAGAGCATGTTGATTCTAGTGTCTGAAATCCAAAAATGGAAGGTTACACTTACAAAAATTACTAAGATGTTAGTATATTCTCAACCAAAGTACGATAACTAAAGTGCTATAGGAATAAAGAGTTATTCTGGGGTTAACATCTAGTCAAGATTGTCTTGGTTCAAAAGAGGAATAATCGACTGCCCTTCGGTGGAGGTTACTCTAAACTTTTGAAATATCGTTGCAAAATATAATAATGAAGGGTACATTATTAGTTTTTGCTAAATTAAATTGGTTTCTTTGTGATTATAGTTTTTTCTAAAAGAATATGTTTATCTTTTTCAGCATGAATAGCTTAATAATTCAACTCTTTGCTTTCGAGAAACTAAACGGCGATAATTATTTGGCATGGAAATCTAATCTAAACACAATACTGGCAGTTGACGATCTAAGATTTGTCTTAACTGAGGAATGTCCTCAAGCCCTAGCCTCTAATGCTAACCGAACTGTTCGGGAAGCATATGATCGATGGGTCAAAGCCAATGAAAAGGCTCGTGTTTACATTCTTGCCAGCATGTCTGATGTTTTGGCAAAGAAACATGAATCCTTAGCTATGGCTAAAGAGATAATAGATTCATTAAGTGAAATGTTTGGCCAACCATCATGGTCCTTTAGACACGAGGCAATTATGCACATTTACAATAAGTGGATGAAGGAGGGGACCTCTATTAGAGAACACGTCCTGGACATGATGATGTACTTCAATATCGCCGAAGTAAATGGCGGACCCATTGATGAGGCTAACAAAGTTAGCTTTATCTTACAATCTCTTCCGAAGAGTTTTATTCTTTTTGAGACAAATGCGTCTTTAAATAAGATAGAATTTAACCTCACTACCCTTCTTAACGAGCTCCAGCAATTCCAAAACTTTACATTAGGTAAGGAGAAGGAAGTGGAAGCAAATATTGCTACCACTAAGAAAAAATTTATAAGAGGATTATCCTCTAAAAACAAAGTTGGACCCTCTAAAGCTCAAATAAAAAAGAAGGGAAAAGGGCAGGCTCCCAAGATAAGAAAGGGAAAGAAGGATATAGATAAAGGAAAATGTTTCCACTGTAACCAAAACAAGCATTGGAAGAGAAATTTCCTAAAGTACCTTCCAGAGAAGAAAGCTGAGAAAACGACACTAGGTAAATATGATTTACTGGTCGTTGAACATGTTTAGTAGAATATGATCCTTCAACCTGGATACTAGATACAACAGCCATTAATCATATTTTTTTCTCGTTTCAGGAAACTAGTTCTTGGAAAAAGCTTGAAGAAGGTGAGATCACCCTCAAAGTTGGAATAGGAGAGGTTGTCTCGACCGAAGCAGTGGGAGATCTGAAGTTGTTTTTTGAAGATAGATATCTAGTACTAAAAAATGTTTTGTATGCACCTCTTATGAAGAGGAATTTGATATCTATCGCTTGTATTATAGAACAATTATATACAATATCTTTTAATATAAATGAAGCATTCATTTTTTGTAAATGTATTCAAATTTGTTCTGTTATACTTGAAGACAACTTATATAAGTTAAGACCAACTAGAGCAAATTTTGTTTTAAATATTGAAATGTTTAGAACATTAGAAACTCGGAATAAAAAACAAAAGGTTTCTTCCAACGCCTATCTATGGCACCTAAGACTTGGTCACATAAATCTCAATAGGATTGGGAGATTGGTCAAGAGTGGACTTTTAAGTCAGTTAGAAGATAACTCTTTACCTCCATGTGAATTATGTCTTGAAGGAAAGATGACCAAGAGATATTTTACTGGAAAAGGTCTCAGAGCCAAAGTACCCTTAGAGCTTGTACATTCAGACCTTTGTGGACCAATGAATGTCAAAGCTCGAGGTGGGTATGAATATTTCATCAGTTTTATTGATGACTATTCAAGGTATGGTCATGTTTACCTGCTTCATCACAAGTTTGATTCTCTTGAAAAGTTCAAAGAATATAAGGCTGAAGTTGAGAATGAATTAGGTAAAACAATAAAGACACTTCGATTAGATCGAGGTGGAGAGTATATGAACATATGATTCCAAGACTATTTGATAGAAAACGGGATCCAGTCACAACTCTCTGCACCTAGTACGCCTCAGCAGAACGGTGTATCAGAAAGAAGAAACCGAATCTAGTACACTTGAATCTGTTGTCCATATTTTGAACAACGTTCCCTCTAAAAGTGTTTCAGAAACACCTTATGAGCTATGGAAAGAGCGTAAAAGTAGTTTACGTCACTTTAGAGTTTGGGATTGCCCAGCACATGTGTTGGTACAAAATCCCAAGAAATTGGAACATCGTTCAAAGTTATGCCTATTTGTAGGTTATCCAAAGGAAACAAGGGGTGGTCTGTTTTATCATCCTCAAGAAAACAAGGTATTTGTATCAACAAATGCCACATTCTTAGAGGAAGACCACATTAGCAATCATTAACGACGAAGTAAAATAGTGTTGAAAGAAATTTCAAAAGACGCTACAGATAGAGCTAGTTCATCTACTAAAGTAGTAGATAAAACTACTACATCTGGTCAGTCACATCCTTCTCAAGAGTTGAGAATGCCTCGACGTAGTGGGAGGGTTGTTCATCAGCCTGACCGTTACTTGGGTTTAACAGAAACACAAGTCGTCATACCTGATGACGACATATAGAATCCATCGACCTATAAACAGGTGATGAAAATGTGGACCATGATCAGTGGGTCAAAGCCATGGACCTCGAAATGGAGTCTATGTACTTCAATTATGTTTTGGAAACTTGTAGATCAACCAAATGATGTAAAACCAATTGGTTGTAAGTGGATCTACAAGAGAAAACGAGACCAAGCCGGTAAAGTACAGATTTTTAAGGCTCGACTTGTGGCAAAGGGTTATACCTAGAGAGAGGGAGTGGACTATGAAGAAACTTTCTCTCCCCTTGCCATGTTAAAGTCGATAAGAATACTCTTATCCATTGCCACCTTTTATGACTATGAAATTTGGTAGATGGATGTCAAGACAGCCTTTCTAAACGACAATCTTTAAGAGAGTATCTATATGGCTCAACCAGAGGGGTTTATTGCATAGGGTTAAGAACAAAAGGGTTGTAAGTTTCAAAAATCCATTTATGGGTTGAAACAAGCTTCTAGATCTTGGAATATAAGATTTGATACTGCGATCAAATCTTATGGCTTTGAACAAAATGTTGATGAGCCTTGTGTTTACAAGAAGATCGTCAATTCTACTATAGCGTTCTTAGTTTTATATGTCGATGATATTCTACTCATTGGGAATGATGTAGGATATCTTACTGACATTAAGCAATGTCTAGATACACAATTCCAAAATGAAAGATTTAGGAAATGTGCAGTATATTCTTAGGATCCAAATTGTTCGGAATCGCAAGGTCAGGACACTAGCCATGTATCAAGCATCTTATATAGACAAAATGTTGTCTAGATATAAAATGCTGAATTCCAAAAAGGGTCTATTTTCTTTCAGACATGGAATTCATCTGTCAAAAGAACAATATCCTAAGACACCTCAAGAAGTTGAGGATATGAGAAGTATTCCCTATGCCTCCGCAGTTGGAAGCCTGATGTATGCAATGTTATGTACTAGACCTGACATATGCTACTCAGTAGAGATCGTCAGTAGATACCAGTCTAATCCTGGACGTGATCATTGGACTGCCGTTAAGAACATCTTAAAGTATCTCAAGAGAATTAGGGACTACATGCTCGTGTATAGTGCTAAGGATTTGATCCTTATTAGATACACTGACTCTGATTTCCAAACTAATAAAGATGCAAGAAAGTCTACATCTGGATCAGTGTTCACTCTTAACGGAGGAGCAGTAGTGTGAAGAAGCGTAAAACAGACCTGTATAGCTGACTCCACAATGGAAGCTGAATACGTAGCTGCTTACGAAGTAGCAAAAGAAGCAGTATGGCTGAAGAAATTCTTGATAGATTTGGAAGTTGTTCCAAATATGCATCTACCCATCACCTTGTATTGCGACAACAGTGGTGCAGATGCAAATTCAAAAGAACCTCGAAGCCATAAACGAGGAAAGCACATCGGATGCAAGTACCTCCTTATTCGGGAAATCGTACACCATGGTGACGTTGTAGTGACCCAGATACCTTCTAAGCAAAACATTGTTGATTCTTTTACAAAAACCCTCACAACTAAAGTTTTTGAGGGTCACCTACAGAGTTTAGGTCTACGATGTTTCTAAACTAGGACAAGTGGAAGATTATGTTTGGTGTGAATGCTCTAGTTTATTGTATTCATATTTATTGTACTCATATGTAATATTAATTTCTCACAGTTAAGTTCAACATCGTTTGATCCTACTAGGAGTTTTAGTCCAAGTGGGAGTTTGTTGGATTTTATGTCCTAAAACTCGTAGTTTGTAATATCATATTCTTGTTCAATAAAGTTGTTATTGAAAATCTTTAGTAAATTTAAATTCTATATTCATGAATCTAATAAACTAAGGATCCGAGGCTATTAAATTTAAGTTTGAACTTTATGTAGTGACATAAATGTGGATCAAGTTCAAATATACAACCAAAATGGTCTATAGTATATGAATAAGGTTGGACACCTTATTCTAGGGACACTATGGATGTGGCCCATTTTGTAGTTAGTACAAACGATGTGATCCTAAACCGTTCATTTAAAAACATGAAAATGGGGGCATCCTATTGATAACGGGCAAAAATACACGTTATTACAGTGCTAAGTTATTAAACAATGACGGTTTCATTGATAAAATATGTTGATTGCGTCCAAAAAGCATTAAGTTCATAATATTGCGATCACATGTATTCATCACATTAGAACAGTTAACTTTGGTATTTTTATGCAGAATATGCGTTAACGCAGAGTGAAAAGCGCGATCTCAAGAATTCAATGGTCAAGTGCAGCATTACCGCAAGGCTTTGCGGTGATTTATATTCGCAAACATCTGCTCAAGAAAGATTTCCACATAGAGCTGGTGCAACTTGGTGGGCGCATCTGGGTGATAGGAATAATTAATCACGATGGGATAGAAAGCTGATGACGGTCGAATCCGAATTATGTTGACAAGCCGCTAACGATAACAAGTACACTCAGCTTTTCGGTGACAAAAATTCGACGCATCAGTCAGAGAATTAAAGCCATCCCATCTGTGCAATCATAAGAGAGAAGCCGCCCTTCACCCCCAAGCTCTATAAATACCAAAGGCATCCTTCAAAAAAGTGGTTCAACAAGTTCACCAGTTCAGTAGTTCCTAGATTTAGCCGTGTTCATAGTTTTCTTTTATTTTTAAGGCGGAGCAAGGGAAAGAGAAGCAAGATCGCTCAGGGCAACTTGAGAGAAAACTCGGAGGCATAGAAAACAGAGAGGGGGCCGACTCTCAGGAAAGCGAGATTATCTTTTAAACACGAGTAAAAAAGACAGTGTAAAAGCCTGGGAAGCAAGAGATTGCTACCAGGTTTTTTATTCTCTTCTGCATTGTTATTTTGTACTTCAACTTTATATTTATACAATGGAATTTCTTATTCTACATCTGTTCACTCTCTTAGCACACATGAGTAGCTAAACTTATCTAATGGATTGAGAAGAACTAAGCTAACATGACCTAGGATCTTCATCGCATGCGATTATCTTGTTTTATACTACGCCTAACACCTCTTTAGAGCTACTCAAGAGAGAGTCTAAAGAAAGAACCTGAGACTTGAAAGAGCTAGGTTAGAATCTAGACTCGAGAGAGCAAGATTAGATCTGCATAAATAAGAGATAGGGACTTAGAGATAAGCTCTGTTTTCCAACCTGCATCGCATGCACCCT
This sequence comes from Benincasa hispida, assembly GCF_027475165.1. Classification (NCBI taxonomy): domain Eukaryota; kingdom Viridiplantae; phylum Streptophyta; class Magnoliopsida; order Cucurbitales; family Cucurbitaceae; genus Benincasa; species Benincasa hispida. The sequence goes on along the minus strand of NC_143481.1, from coordinate 38,283,926 downwards.
AGAGATAGGTATGATATTATGTGGTCGACTTATTTGTGCATGTGTCATTTTGTCATCGCATAAATAAGAATAGAGGCTTATGTGTAGGTCCTACAGACATATCGCATATATCGCATGCATTCTAGCATTAGAAGCCGTAGCATTCGCATCGAGAGATGGTTTACTATTGTATGTGTGTTGCATGATAGCATAACATGAACGCATCCTAGGAAGTGTTAGCTGAAACCCTTGTCAACCCGTTCACCACATACTCATCATATCTTCCATTAGAGACTATGCATTGCCAAACCTCTATGATTTCTCTCTAGGAATCATGAGGCCTGCCCTCGATGGAAGCCGATTCGAAATAAAACCGGTGATGCTGCAGATGATCCAATTTGCAGGATAATTCGGAGGATGGTGTGGCGAGGGCCCGCATACCCACCTCCGTAGCTTTATAGAAATCTGCAATACTTTTGTGTTCCCGAACATCTCTGCCGAAGAAGTTCGACTAACTCTGTTTCCATTTTCTCTTTGTGATCAGGCAAGAAAATGGGCGTATTCCCTCAAGCCGGAAGAGATCACTTCATGGGAACAGGTCGTAGAGAAATTTATGAAGAAATATTTTCCACCTACTGAAAATACTAAACGAAGGAAACTAATCACAAATTTTGAACAATACATGGACGAACCGCTCAGTGATGCCTAGGTGAGGTTTAAGAGGTTGGTCAGGGACTGTCCATACAACGGATTACGAGACTGCCTTCAGATGGAAATCTTTTATCACGGTTTAAATCCCGCTTCGCAGACTACTACCAATTCGGCAGCCGCTGGTGGTCTGCTAGACAAGACGTATGACGAGGCTAAGAACATCTTGGATTGCATCTCTAAAAACCATGAGGATTGAAGAGAGAGTGATCAGAGACTGAGAATCAAGGATAATGATGCAAGTAATGGTGCTATTGCTTCATTACAGTATCAGATGACCGTAATGATGAACTTAATTAATCAAAACACTGCAAAATGGGCAAGTAAATGCAATTAATCAAAACACCGCAAGGTGTGCGACTTGCGGTGAAGGACACGCAATGGAAAAATGCCCATAAATTCCATAGTCTATTTACTTTGTGAAAAATAATCCATTTTCTAATACCTACAACCCCGGGTGGAGAAACCACCCTAATTTTTCATGGAAGAATCAACAGCAGAATTTCCAATCTGTGGCGCATAAAGAAGGGTCACCTGGATTTTTCCCACGAAATAACGGTCAGACAAGCAATCAAGCCAGTAGCTCGCAACCACTGCAATCTTCCTCCTTGGAAAGCTTGTTGAAGCATTATATAGAGAAAAGGAAATTGTGCTTCAAAGTCAGGCTACGTTCATCCGCAATTTAGAATTACAGATGGGCCAGATTGCAAGCGAGCTAAAGAACAGATCACAAGGGGCTCTACTGAGTTCAACAGAACTCCCTTGTAACCCGGGGGGATTAGGTAAAGAGCAATGTCCAGTCATGACATTGCAGAGTGAAAAAACTGTGGAAGGAGAAAGAAAGAAGCCTAGTCGGACCTTTCCCATTGCGTTGGAACCTGAAATTGCAGTGACTCAAGAAGAAGAAGGAGAAAAGAAGCAATAGAGCCAGAAGTTGCGTCCACCTCAAAGCCAACAGAAAAGGGGACCGTGAGAGTGCAGTTACCACCTTTCCCGTAGAGACTCATAAAGAAAAAGAATGACGAGGTATAGTACCAACACTTCTTGTCTATGTTAAAACAATTACATATTAATATTTCGTTCAGTGAAGTGATTGAGGAGATGCCTGCATACGCGAAGTTTCTGAAGGATATGGTAACCAAGAAGAGGGGCACTGGTAAGTTTGCCATGGTGGCTTTAACACAGAGTTCGAAATCAATAATTCCACCAAAGATGAGCGATCCTGGGAGCTTTACTATACCTTACTCCATTAGAGGTCTGTACATCGGGCAAGCATTGTGTGACCTTGGAGTAGCATCAACTTAATGCCTCTGTCGATCTTTAAGCAGCTGAATATGGGGCAACTTGTACTCACAACTGTGACTCTCCAACTTACAGATAGATCTCTGATGCATTCAGAGTGGAGGGTGAAGGACGTGCTGGTCACCATTGACAAATTTATCCTACCAGCCGATTTCATCATCTTAGATTACGAAGCCGACGAAAATGTGCCCATCATCCTGGGACGACCATTTTTATCAACAGGTTGTGCCCAGATTGATGTGCATAAAGGAGAGATCACTTTGATCATAAATGGACAGGATCTCAAGTTCAACATCATCCGTGCCATGAAGTTTCCTAATGAAGAAGACCTGCATGACTCTTACGACGACCAAAATTTGACTGAAGAAGAAAAGCTTGACGAAGAGAATGAAGAAGAGGATGCAAGCACATCAATTGTTGCATATAATGCGATCATAAAAAGTTGAGATGATCGCAACCCAAGAAGAAGAGCCAACAGAAAAAGAAGAAAGAAAAATAACGCAACCGTCCTTAGTAGAACCACCAATAATGGAAATGAAGACCTTGCCAAACCACTTAAAGTATGCATTTTTGGGGCAGAATGAGAAGCTGCCAGTAATTATCTCCTCAGAACTTAATGAAGACCAGGAGAATGCGTTGATGAGCATTCTAAGAAAACATGTGCGAGCAATTGGTTGGACGCTCGTAGACATCCGAGGAATTAGCCCCACATACTGTATGCACCGCATTCGTCTCGAAGAAAACCACAAGGCATTGATCGAACATCAGCGCAGACTCAACCCTACGATGAAAGAGGTCGTTAAAAATGAGATCATCAAGTGGTTAGATGCGGGCATTATTTATCCAATAGCAGATAGCATGTGGGCCAGCCTCGTGCAGTGCGTGCCAAAAAAGGGTGGCATGACGATAGTCTTGAACGAAAATAATGAGTTGATACCGCAAAGAATCGTCACCGGGTAGCATATTTGCATGGACTACCGCAAGCTGAATGCGGCAATGAAGAAAGATCATTTCCCTATAACGTTCATTGACCAAATGCTAGATCGTCTAGCCGAAAATGACTTTTACTGCTTTCTAGATGGCTATGCCGGGTATAACCAGATTATGATTGCTCCAGAAGATCAGGACAAGACCATATTCACCTACCCATATGGGACATTTGCTTTTCGCCGCATGCCGTTCGGCCTCTGCAATGCACCGAGCACGTTTCAAAGGTGCATGATGGCCATCTTTTCAGACTATCTTGAGGACTCTGTTGAAATCTTCATGGACGACTTCTCTGTCTATGGGCACACCTATGAAGTCTGTCTGGCCAACCTGATGCTTGGTTTTATGAAGTGGAAATGTGAATGCTATGAATTGATGGAATTGCGTTGTGCACTTTAGTTTCCCCAGCAGAGTCCAAGTATAAATTCCTCTGAGTTTCTTGGTAAGTCCAGGGTCGAACACAGGGACTTGTGAAAACAGATTGCATTGGTAATTTTTATGAAGAACTTCGCGGTAACTAGATAAATAAATAAATTGTTGGGTTTGTTGTTTGCGTTGATGAAAAAGAAATAAATAAATGCGGCGGATTTGAGAAAAGGTAGTTATGTGATAGATACAATGAGTATGCGATGAACGGGTTGAGAAGAACTTTAGCTAGCTTTACTTAGGAATGCGTCAAACTATGCGACCATGTTACAACCATGCACAACAACTCATTTTCCAATGCAAATGCAATGCTCCTAAGGTTAGGACGCATGTGTTGAATGCAAAAATGTCCATAGAGCTTATCCCTAACTCTCTACTCTTGTCCTATGCGATGATGCAAAATGCATAAAAGGAAGGTGACCGCATACAAGCATATCCTATCTCTAAGATGCATGCAATGCGTTGATAACAAATAGTGCTTATTCTTAAGCTCCTATTTCTTGATTATGCATTCTAATCTGGCTCTTCCGAGCCTAGATTCTAACCTGGCTTGTCTTTAGACTACCCACTCGAGTATCTCTAATAGACGAATGAAGCATACATATTACAAGATAATCGCAAAGAATGAAGTTTCCCTACTTGTGGTAGCTAAATGCTTCTCAACCCATTCAACTGATTTAGCTACTCATGCATGAATAATAGAGAGTGAACAGATATAGAGAAGGAAATTCTATTTTTATAAATGAGTTTGACTACAAAATAACAATGGAAGTTAAAGGTAGAGAGCCTGGTAGCAATTCCTTGCTGACCAAGGCTTTTACACTAAAATCTCTATTCTGTTCTAAAGATATTCCTGATTCCGCAGGCGTTGGCCCTCTCTCTGTCCTTGAAGCTTCCGGCGCTCTCCCAAGCTTACCGGAACGATCTACCGGCACAGCATCCTTCCTCGTGTCCGCCTTAAAATGAAAGAAAACTATGAACAAAAGCGTGTGAACTGAAGTATGAAATCTCTAACTGCTGAATCCCTTCTCTAAAGAATTCACTAGGTATTTGTAGACATCCAAGGTGAACGACGACTTCTCTCTCATGATTGTACAGATGGGACGACTTTAATTCCTGACTAATGCACCGAATATTTGTCACCGAAATGCTGAATGTACTTTGTGACCGTTATCGGCTATCAACTTAATTCGGATTCGATTATCATCAGCTTTTTGTCCTATCGCGATTAATTGGCCTTTCACCCAGATGCGCTCGCCATGTTGCGCTGACCAAGATGCGGCGATCCTTCTCGAGCGAATGTTTGCGAACAAAATCATCGCAAAGCCTTGCGGTGAAGTTGCACTCGACCAATGATTTCCTATGATCGCATTTTCATTGCGTCAACGCATATTCTGTACAAAAATATAAAAATAAATTGCTCTAATGCGATAAATGCATGTGACCGCAATATTATGAAATTTATGCTTAATGGACGCAAATTAACATATTTCATCAATGCAGTCCAACATTGTTTAAGAACTTAGCACTATGATAACGTGCATTTCTGCCCGTTATCACACTTCCTTTTGAATTAATGTGCGATGTAAGTGGGTATGCGATGGGAGCAGCTTTGGCACAAAAGAGAAAGACAATCTTACATCCCATCGCATATGCGAGTAAGACACTGAATCCTGCTCAGACTAATTATACCACAGAAAAGGAGCTACTTGCGGTAATTTTTGCGTTGGAAAAATTTAGAGCATATCTGCTGTACTCATCCACACTGATCATTCGGCGATAAAGTATCTAATGAAAAAGAAGGATGTGAAGTTGAGGTTGATCAGATGGGTTCTCCTCCTCCAAGAATTTGACATAGAAATAATTGATCGAAAGGGGACAGAGAACCAAGTTGCGGATCATTTGTTCAGATTGGAACCTGAGGTTGACCGTAATGAGTCAGAGGTGAGTGTGGTGTTCCTAGATGAACAGCTGTTCCACATTGAAGAATTGCCATGGTATACTGACATAGTCAACTATCTTGTTTGCAAGAAATTTCCAAAGGATTATACTGACCACCAAAAGATGAGGCTCAAGTACGAATGGTGATCATATTTCTGGGATGAGCCGAATCTTTATAAAAATGGGGCAGACCAGATTCTGCGACTATGCGTACCAAATGCCTCAACAACGCATATTATCGCAATGTCACGACTTACCATATGGTGGGCACTTTGGAGGACAACGCACCGTAGCTAAAGTTTTACAGAGTGGATTCTTTTGGCCAACATTGTTTAAGGATACAGATGACTACGTGATGAAGTGTGATCGGTGCCAACGTACAAGTAACATTTCATGGAAACATGCAATGCCTATGAACATCATCTTGGAGCTTGAGTTGTTCGACGTATGGGGTATCGACTTCATGGGACCATTCCCTCCATCAAATGGTAAAACTTATATTTTGTTAGTCGTCGACTATGTATCCAAGTGAGGCAGTGGCATGCGCTACAAGCGATGCAGCGGTAGTCTATCAATTCCTAAAGAAAAACATTTTCTCGAGTACCAGGGGTAGGCGGTCCGACAAACTCGAGAGTAACGAAGGCTTTCACAAAAAAGCCCCTCTCTCTCTCTACTAAATCGACGTTTTTTCAGGTCAAACCACACTCGTTTTGGCACCCCATGTGCCATAATAAGTGATGAAGGGTCCCACTTTGTCAATCATACAATCAAAGAACTGCTGCGCAAATATAACATTCTCCACAAAGTGGCTACCGCATACCATCCGCAGATGAATGGTCAAGCCGAGGTGTCCAATCAAGAGATCAAGTTGATACTTGAGAAGGTAGTAGGGCCTTCGCGAAAGGATTGGGCAAAAAAGCTCGACAATGCATTGTGGGCATACCGAACTGCATTTAAAACACCCATAGGTATGTCTCCATATGCGTTGGTATTCGGTAAGGTGTGTCATTTGCCTTTGGAGTTGGAATACAAAGCACTGTGGGCGGTAAAGAAGCTAAACTTTGACTTGAGGAAAGTAGGAGAAGCAAGAAAACCTCACTTGGTCGAGCTGGAGGAATGGAGGATCAACGTATATGAGAATGCAAAGATTTACAAGGAGCACGCAAAGCGCTGGCACGACAAACATATATGCGGCAAGAACCTCCAAGTCAGGCAGAGGGTCTTACTATTCAACTCACGATTACGACTCTTCCCTGGAAAATTAAAATCACGTTGGTCTAGACCATTCATAGTTAGAGAAGTATTTCCGCATGGCACGGTCGAATTATCGAATGATGACGAAACCAACATATTCAAAGTTAACGGGCAGCGAGTAAAAGTATATCACGGAGAAGGCTAGCATTGTCAAGTCGACTCTGTGGAACTAAGAGACTCTGAATAAGAAAGAAGTAGGTTGTCCCTGCGCTATCAGACGATTGAAATTCATCAGGGATGCAAGTTTTGGAATCATGAAATCTTTAACTTTTCTCTGCTCAGAATTTTCATTTTACTATATCTTTTTAGTTCTTTATCTATTCTTCTAGAAAAAAAGTGATCGTGCTGAACGATTGCGGTAAAAGATTTTGTTTTGTTTAATATTGTTTGACCCTCTCACTGTTTTTCTTGCAACGATCGAGGCGAACGATTGCAGAGGCATTATGCAGAGAAGCAATTTATCTTATTCTATCACCGCAATCTAAAGATAGGCGATCGCCACAAAGAAGGATGTGTCAACAAACAATGCGAGCAACAGCACAAAATTGGGGGTTGTATTCTTCCTTGACTTTATTCCAAATTTTGCACTATCGCATCGCATCTTAATTTTAAAATTTTTATCACTGCATCCTCTTTGATTACCACAATCATTTAACACTGATAAATTTAGTAAGTCACCGCTGTCTCTTTGCCAATTATGATTTCAATGATGAAACACATGCTTCTATTTTTTTCATATATACTAGAATCAACTTAATCTTAGAAAAGTCACCTCATGAAATATTTCTAGAATTTAAAGGTCTGCTAGCTTTCTTTCAAACTCTCTTTATGTAACTTCCTAAGAACATCGCATGAATTCTTTCAATCTTTTCGCAATGGGGACATTGCCGCATTTTAAATTTGGAGGTGTGGTATTTATTTTTCAACCTTGCTATTTTTAGCTTTATAAAAAAAATAATATTTGAGAATAACAACTCCACTGTCAATGCAATGGGGAAACCCATGTTGATAAGAGTTAAGTTGTGAAGGGCACTTACCCATAGTTGGATATCTGCATGACATACGTGGGGGCAAGCCAAAATGAAAGTAATTTGCCAGGATCAACGCATAAATAAATAACCGCAACTCCACTGCCAAGTAGGTATGAGTTTAGTCTGAGAAAGAGCGCATTGCTCGTAGTTGGATGTCTGCATGACAATGTGGGGGCCAGCCAAAATGAAGACAAGACACTTTGGTATTTTTATGAAAGGATAAAAATCATTTGACAGCCCGATGAAAGGATAAAAATCATGCGATGTCTCGGAATCTAGTAAAGTCCTTTGAAGGTTAAGCTTGCAGTCCCTAGATCTTAGAAATATTTTAAGAGGAGACTTGGATAAGACTTAAGGAAATTTTGGTGTATACGATTTGAATGAAGTATCCTTGAGAAATCTAGGAAAAGAGATTTGCGGTCGACTTGCTGAAGGAAATCTTTAGCTTATGCTTGAGGACAAGCATTGTTTCAATTTGAGGGTGTGATAACGGGCAGAAATGCACGTTATTACAGTGCTAAGTTATTAAACAATGATGGTTTATGTTGATAAAATATGTTAGATTGCATCCAAAAAGCATTAAGTTCATAATATTGCAGTTGCATGCATTCATCGCATTAGAATAGTTAACTTTGGTATTTTTATGCATAATATGCGTTAACGCAAGGAGAAAAGTGCGATCTCAAGAATTCAATGGTCGAGCACAGCATTATCGCAAGGCTTTGCAGTGATTTGTGTTCGCAAACATCTACTCAAGAAGGATTGCCGCATAGAGCCGGCGCAACTTAGTGGACGCATCTGGGTGAAAGACATAATTAATCATGATGGGACAGAAAGTTGAGGACGGTCGAATCCGAATTATGTTAACAAGCTGCTAACGATAACGACTACACTCAGCTTTTCGGTGACAAATATTCGACGCATCAGTCAGAGAATTAAAGCCATCCCATCTGTGCAATTATAAGAGAGAAGCCGCCCTTCACCCCGAAGCTCTATAAATACCAAAGGCATCCTTCAGAAAACTCGAAGCTCTATAAATACCAAATACCAAAGCTCTATAAATACAAGTTCACCAGTTCAGTAGTTCATAGCTTTAGCCGTGTTCATAGTTTGCTTTTATTTTTAAGGCAGAGCAAGGGAAGAGTAAAGATGCAAGATCGCTCAGGGCAACTCGAGAGAGAACCCGGAGGCGTAGAAAGCAGAGAGCGGGCCAACTCTCGCGAGAGCGAGATTATCTTTTGAACACAAGTAGAAAAGACAGTGTAAAAGCCTGGGAAGCAAGAGATTGCTACCAGGCTCTTTATTCTCTTCTGCATTGTTATTTTGTACTGCGACTTTATATTTATACAATGGAAGTTCTTATTCTACATATGTTCACTCTCTTAGCACGCATGAGTAGCTAAACTTATCGAACGGGTTGAGAAGAACTAAGCTAATATGATCTAGGATCTTCATCGCATGCGATTATCTATTTTTATGCTATGCCTAACACCCCTTTAGAGCTACTTGAGAGAGTCTAAAGAAAGAACCTGAGACTTGAGAGAGCTAGATTAGAATCTAGACTCGAGAGAGCAAGATTAGATCTGCATAAACAAGAGATAGGGACTTAGAGATAAGGTCTGTTTGCCAACCTGCATCGCATGCACCCTAGAGATAGATATGATATTATGTGGTCGCCTTATTTGTGCGTGTGTCATTTTATCATCGCATAAATAAGAATAGAGGCTTATGTGTAGGTCCTACAGACATATCGCATATATCGCATGCATTCTAGCATTAGAAGCCGTAGCATTCGCATTGAAAGGTGGTTTACTATTGTATGTGTGTTGCATGATAGCATAGCATGAATGCATACTAGGAAGTGTTAGCCGAAACCCTTCTCAACCCGTTCACCACATACTCATTGCATCTTCCATTTTATCAACTCTTTTCAAAACTCTGCTGCATTTGTTTATTTTTATTACTGCAAACAACATTCCCAACAACTACTTGATTTATTTGGTTACCACAAAGTCTTCTGAGAAATTACCACCGCATATTGTCTTCCCAAGTCCCTGAGTTTGACCATGGACTTACCAGGAAACTCAATAGGGTTTACACTTGGATTCCACTAAGAAAACTTGAGTGCTCAATGCATTTTCATCGTCGCATTTCATCCATAATTTCACCTCATAAAACAACGCATCACCTATGTAAAAAGTTTACATAAGACTGAACCATGAAATAGTCACTTTTTACGTTCTAAAAGCCGTTTAATGTATAAAACTAACTATTTCGTTAATTGATGACCTAGGTAACTTAATCTTAATCCTGAGCTAACTATAAACTCCTGTTAACTCAAAATTATCCTTAGATCTGCATAGGTGAGGGCAGCTCATTATCGCTGGCCCAATAAGCCTCCCATTTCAGGGGGAAGATCAGGTAGATAACTGGGAACATAGGGTGCAAGACGGAATTCACTCCTACCGTTATAGGGATAGTAGATAGGTTGTTCCCTTTAGTACTGAATCTAGGTCTTGAATAAGTGGCCCCACCCTCTCCTTGGTTCTAGAGGGGTTCAGTTTATAGGTTGGACCTTAAACCAATTGTTCATTAGATAGGTTGTTCCCTTTAGTACTGAATCCAGGTCTTGAATAAGTGGCCCCACCCTCTCCTTGGTTCTAGAGGGGTTCGGTTTATAGGTTGGACCTTAAACCAATTGTTCATTAGAGGATCAGTGGAACATAAGAAATAAAATGTAGTCTCAGGGGTAAAATGGTTTTTATGACCCAACCGAGATTACGAACAACCTGTGAAGGATTAGCTTACTAATCGTGGTTATATCATATAGACACAAATATATCTACAGTGAGGGGAGTGCAACTATGGAACTATAGTGGAATGACCCGTGAGTTAATGAATGTTGATTAGCTCCATTTAAAGAGTTTAGCAAGTTAATCTCGGATCGTTGGAGCCAATGATCTATAGGTCCATTAGGTTCCTCTACTAGCTCATATGGAATAAACTTAGAACAGTATGATAGAATAATTCGAATTGTTCAAATTAGGTAAAGAGAGAGAAACCGACAAGTATATGTGATGTAATGGTCGATTTTTTCAGTTTAGAGATACATCTTTAATATTTAAATTTGATTTTAATACCAAGAATGTGAATACGTTCATATTCGAAAGCTCGGAAATAATGGAAATAGTCAAAGATGTAAAAAGTCAAAGAGTTGACTTTTGACTTTGAAAAGTCAAACTTTGACCGACCTTATATTCAAATGTGATTTGAATTTCGAGAAAATGAATGCGGATTCATGCTCGGGAGGTCAAAATTAGTCAACACGAAAAAAATCATAAAAAGTCAAAATTTTTACTTTTTGGTCAAAGTTTGACTTTGACAAAATGACTATGTTGCCCTTTGACTAAAGTTAGTGGGAAAATCCAAACTTTTGTTGGATAATTCCACTAGACATTAAGCTCACTTAGATAGTGGATTCTAGGTGTTGGGTTTTTATGAATTTATTTCATGCAATTTTATATGGCTCTTTTCTATAAATATGGGCTTTTCAATTTGGATTAAAGACTTTTGGATATTTTGCAAAAATTAATTTTTAAAAAATTGGGCTGAAAAAACCTAAACCCAACCCAAAATTCATTCTTCTATTTCCATCTCTTTCTCTCTCGGGTTCTTCATCCATTGAGTCCCACAATCTGGTTCTGAGTCTAGAGGATAGGTGGTCAGCTCTATTAGTTGTCTGGTTCGCGTTCGGGCGGAGATAAAAGAAGTTTCAGGAGCTTCAAAGGTAAGATTTAAAAAAAAAGCCTAATTAATTGATTTAGGGTAGTATGTTTAATTTATGCAATTAGAGTAAAATTGTTCCTCTTTCCCGCTGCGCATGCCTACTTTTCCATCAACAACAAGGGCAAAATGGTAATTTTGGCCCAACTGTACGTACGAGCAATCTATGAAGGGTCATCATACTGTTGACTAATTATATTCAATAGACAGAAATATATCTGTAGTGCAAAGAGTGCAGCTTTCGGCCTTTAGTAGAGTATCTGACTGTTAATAGATGGTGAATAATTAATTAATTTAATTAAAGGAGTTTAATTAATTATTCACGTACTGTTGGAGCTTTAAGTTACAGATCCATGAGGTTCCCTTGGTAGTTCAACAGGAACAAATGAGAATCAGTTTTTGGATCAATTTGAATTGTTCAAATTAATTGAGGAAATTAATTATATATGATATAATTAATTGAATTTTAATTATATATGATATAATTACCATAATGTATTTGATACATTATAATATAAAGTATACTTGAGAGGAAATAAATATTTGAATATGATTCAAATATTAATTATATAAATTTGATTCATATAAATGAAATTTATATGAAATGCCATTGGGGTAGAATTGAAACTATAGATTATATTGTATTTGATACAATATTGAAACTATAGGTTATACGTTATATTTTATATAACATATAGTTTGATATATATAATAAAGTAGTTATTATATATTTTATATATTATATGATTTATTAAATTAATTAATTATTTAATTTATTTTCTTTAAAATCAATTTTGGGAGGGAGTTGTAACTCCCTCCCCTTCTTTCTCTCAATTACGTGATATGACACAGAAATTACAGTGAAGATAAAGACAAAAAAAAGTCTCTTAGATCTCATCCCCTTCCTCCTCCTCTCTTCCACTTTCTCTAAAAATCCCTCTTATCCAAAATAGCCAAAGCCCACAACTCTTGGATTATCATCCTAGAGAATATTGAGGTAGCCATTGTGGTAGTGTCCATTGTTCGAGGGATTTCTATTGAATATTAGTCTTTAAAGGTAAAGGCTTCAAATCCTAATTTATTCTTCTATTTTTGTTTTTTGCATGCTGTAAATTCCATTTTTTAAATGCATAATTTTTGTTCTTCTCTATAAAATCTAAATTCTGTAAATTTTAGAAATTGGGACAATTCGCTTCCGCTCAAGGACCTTTAACCGGGTTCCTTCAATTGGTATCAGAGCTATTGGTTTTGATCCCAATTTTTCTTTCTTTTCTAGAATATTTTTTTAGAATAATGGTGGGATTTAGCATTCTTAGTTCATATGATGAATTATGTGCTGAATGTGGTTTGTATTAATGGATGTTTTGGGATTGGGCAGTATAGATTTATCGCTTTTATTTACAAAATTATTTTGTAAGGGCCCATGTTATTGGGGCAATAATTTGCGATCGAGTCTGTATTTTTATTGTTGAGTCGTTGTGAAGTTCCTGGCCAAATTATGGAGAAAACAGGAAGAAATTCGGTGAAGTTTTGAAGGAGTTTGAAGTAGTACAGTGAGCGATTGTATTGCAGCATCGCAACGTTGTGCCCTAGTGTTGCGATGCTACGATGCGGCAGATAAAGAAACTTTTCGTAGCGTTACGACGCTCTGAGATGGAGAATTCACGCGATTCAGCTCTGGTTCGCACGCGGTTCATCAGTTCAGTTCGTGGGTTCTTCGGTTCGAGGTTTTTGGGTTCATCTGGACCGATTCAGGGTTTGATTTGAGCAGTTCAAGGCCCGGTTGACCTATTTCGAACCAGATGGATATTTTTTTGTAATAGTTAGTTTTTAAATTTCTTTTAGGTGTCCAATCTCAATCCGTTGCTTTTAAATTATGGATGTGATGTGTATGCCATAATGTATATCATATAGTATAAAATTCCACCATAGGTTACGCTTTTAATTTCATGCATCATGTTATATTATAAATATTATAATATATCTAGTTGCATGGTTTATTTTGTAGCATGCTCATGCATCATATAATATAAATATATGCATGCATGCATTAATAACATATATGTGCATCATTTATATTATAAGTGTTATAATATATGGTTGAATGTATGTATGGACGATTTTTGTAGTTTATTTCATCACCTTATTATATAATTGTTATATAAGTTAGTAATAAAATGAATTTGCATGAAGCATGACACTACCTTAGGTAACTTATAAATGTTATAGTTTAATTTTTTTGCCTAAAAAAGACCTCTCTCAAGTACAAAGGACCTGCAAAAGACCTGGAGAAGCAACCCGCTCGCTCGAATCTGTCCCTTCACCAGGGAAAGCAGAGTGAATAGCTTCACGTCCTACTACCAAGGCGATCAGTTAAAATAGTTGTCAAGTTAGCTTTACGCTAAGCAGGTCAATTACATGCAATGTATGATTTTAATTTGTTTAATTTATTTATCATTATTATAATTAATTCAAATTAGAAATTAAAATCAATAAATTAGAATTGAATGCAAACCTTAGGTTAAAATCATTTTTTAAAATTATTTTAAAATATAATTTATATAGACCTAAGATCACTTTTCTAATGAGATTAGAATTTTTAGTTTAATCTTTTAATCAGTTTAATAGGATTAAATTGATTCTTTTTAAAAAAGGATTAACATTGTAACAAATATATCTATAAGGGACCTTTTGTCTAAGTGCTACAAACATTGGTTATATTATAATATATCAAATATATTATATTAATTATATCACATACAATTAATTTAATTAATTATATCATATACAATTAATTTGAACAATTCAAATTAATCAAAATTAATTCTCAATGATCCCTGTTGAGTTACATAGGGGACCTTATGGACCTGTAGATTGAAGCTCCAATGATACTTGACTAATTAATTAAATTATTCAATATCCATTAACTGTTGTTTACTTCACTAAAGACTGACAGTTGCACTCTTCACACTACAATTATATTTCTGTGTCAATTGAATATAACCAGTCAACAGTGTGATGACCCTCTACAAATTGGTTGTAGTACAACTTAACCAAAATTACTGTTTTGCCCATGTAGTTACGTCTAACTCTTTAAGTACCATTGATCCCTCTAACGAACAATAAATCATAGTCCAACTATGACCAAATCCCTCTCGAGCCAAAAGAGAGTGTGGCCACATTGCTCAAGCCCTGTAATCAGCCCTTAAAGGAGCAATTTATTTACTTACCCCGATGTCAGGGAATGAGTGAATTTCGTCTTGTGTAGATGTATTCCTAGCTCCCCAATTAGACAAATCCCCAAAATGGTAGGCATATTGAGTCGACGATCTGACCACTCTCACCCATGCAAATCAAAAGATCGCCTTCATAGGCAGGAGTTCACAACTCATTTAGGATTCAGGCCATGTCACCTATGGTTATCCTAGTGAAATGTAAATCTCTACTATTAACGATTTATATAATGAGACTATTCGTTTCGTGGTTCGGTCTTATACAAACTCTTTGTATGGGATACCTGCTCACATGCCTCCACATGAATGATCAGGATCAGATCATTTGTAGCACTTTACAGCATTTGTAACATCTACATAACGAGTCGTAACCGTAGTATTACCATGATAAGGTATCCGGCCTTATCCATCTACCAAAGACCATTTAGATTATCATTTATGTTGAGTTGTATGTCCTAAAACTCAAAATTTGTAACATTAATCATATTTTTCTTTTACAATAAAGATGTTATTGACGTTTATTCAACAAAACTGTTATTGAATATGTAAATTACACTTGAAAATTTTAAATCCAATAAACTAAGATCCATGGCTATTATATGAATACTTGGACTTTATGTGGAGACATAAAATGGATCAAGTTCAAGTAAATAGCCAAAACGGTCTATAGTATATGAATAAGGTTGGGTACCTTATTCTAGTAACTCTATTGGATGCAGTCCACTTTGTAGATATTATAATTGTTGTAAAGTGCTACAAACAAAGTGATCTTGATTCGTTCATGTAGAGACATATGACTGGGGGCATCCTATACAAAGTGTTTGTATAAGATCGAACTAAAAAATAAGTCACTCTTACTTTATAATGTTGTTTACTGTTCAAAACTGACTATTTCAAAGTGATGATCTAGATAACTTGACCTTAATCCTGAGCTAACTATGACCTCTTGTTTATTTGGGATTATCCTTAGATTTCCATGGGTGAGGGTTGGCTAACCATCGCCGCTCAATAACCCTCCCATTTTAGGGGTAAGGTCGGGTAAATAACTGGGAACATAGAGTGCAAGATGGAATTTACTCCTACCCCCTTTTAGGGTAAGTAAAAAGGTTGTTCCTTTAAGTGTTGACTCCGGGTCGTGAACGAGGGGCCCCACCCTCTCATTGGTCTAAGAGGGACTTGGTTTGCTGATTGAATTACAAACTAATTGTTCATTAGAGAATCAGTGAGACTTAAGGAATAAGATGTAATCTCGGGGGTAAAACAACTATTGACACAACCATTATTACGAAGAACCTATGAAGGGTTAACTTACTAATTATGGTTATAACAAATGCACACAATTGTATCTACAGTGAGGGGAGTGCAACTACCGGGCTTTAATGGAGTAACCTGATAGTTAACGGATGTTAATTAGTTCAGTTTAAAAAGTTTAGTCGATTAATCTCGGATCGTTGGAGCTTATGATTTGTAGGTCCATTAGATCCCCCTACTAGCTCACAAACAGAATAAACCGTAGAATAGAGTGATGAGTTTAATTTGAAATGTTCAAATTCGAATTAAGAGAATTAGTAATTATGTGTGATATAATTACATGTTTAAATATTGAATTAAACGAGATTGGAGAATCGGATAATATTTAAATACGATTTTAATATTAATTACATGAATGGAGATTCATGGTTGTGAAATTGGTGTTTAATTCATTTAATATTTTATATTAAATTAATAGAATTAATTAAATTGTTTAATAAATTATTAATTTTATTTGAAAATTAATTATTGAATTAATTTGGTAAAATTAATAAAATTTCAGTTTATTTATTGAAATTTGGTTTTAATTTTGAAAAATATTTCAAAATTAAAAGAAAAGTGAGATTTTTCTACTTGCATAAATGTTCACAATTCTACTCATATTCTTGAAATAGGAGGTGTCTACTTCATGTTGTCTTAAAATTGCATGCTGGTTTGATAAAAGCTGAAAACTTCAGTTGTTTAACTCTTCGTTCAATTCTGGAATTATAGAGAGAGAATTAATGAAGAAGGAGTTCTTCATGTCCAGTTGAAACCATTAAAATTCTCTCTTAGTTCCATTAATTCAGCTCATTTTGATTCTCACAAATCAATCTAAGGTCCAAAGAGATTAGTAGGGAAGATATTTGTTGGTCTCCAACTTGTAGCTGAGGAGATTGGAGTTGAATTTAAAGTTTAAAGTCATCAAAGGTGAGTTTATTTTAAACCCTCTTTTTATTTGATGAACATGCTTCATTTGATGCTAAAATTGATAAATTAGAGTGCTTAATGATCCTGAATTCCGTTGACTGCTTGCTAATTCCTACAATTTAAACTTGATCCACCTGTATGTATCTACATACATGTTCAAATTATATAAAATAACCTAGGATGTTTGTTTATTGGATTGAGTGTATGTTCATAAAATAATTATTATTTTAATAATAATAATTTGTTTATACAAAGTTTACAAACTACGAGAATTCAAGAGTGATTTAGGACATCAATCCCAACAATCTCCCACTTTTTTTAAAGCTTAGGGAGTCAAATGAACAATACAAATAAAGTACAAAGTACAATAAACTAGGGTATACATTATACCTCAGTAATATCTTTCACTTGCCCTAAAAAACATGTCGCATATCCCGTAGACCTAGACTTTCTGGATGACCCTTGAACACTTTAGCCGTGAATTCCTTTATAATCAGATCAGTAATGTTGTGCTCCACAGTACCACTATTATCACAATAAAATGTGATGGGCAAAGACATATTTGGAATAAATTCCAAATCTGTTGTTAGGTAGTTAAGCACCTTGAAGGACCACACCTCAAAAACTAGCTATTAGGGTGGGAGAGCCAAGCCACTTAAGTACCACATTGGTAATCCCATTTTAACCAATGTGGGACAAAGGCATTCCATACTACCTTGGTTCCTAACAATACCCCATCCCTGGAAAATCGACGTCCCGACGGCTACTCAAGCGGTACTTCACTCGGCCACACCAGGTCAGAACCCTCTACCAGTTCCACTTTAGAACATTGACAACCGGCTCTGATACCAATTTGTTAAGATATTGATTCTTGAAAGACTTTATTATCGTAATGAATTGGTACAATCTCCCGAAATAGCAACTAAACAATGAATGAACTCTTTATTAAACGATATGAGTTAAATAAAGACTAGATGATCGCTTATCAAACTCTAAATGATCGTTTACAAAACTCTATATGACCGCTTACAGTCTCTACACGATCGCTGAGTAATACTAGACGATTGCTTACAAAACACCCCACGATCACTTACAAGATATTATGCAATTGCTTACCAAATACTATACGATCGCCCACAAAATGCTATACGATCGCCTACCAAATGCTATACGATCGCCTACCAAATGCTACACGATCGCTGGCCTCTGCTACTCGATCTCTTAGTGAAAGAGGTAGACGATGAGTAGCACACTACGACGAATTCTACACGATAGAGACTTCCGAACTCCCACTCTCGAGAGCTCTCCTTCCTCACACCAGATATTCAGACTTCACTGCCTTCTCTTCCGATTTCTTTCCTTTTTTTAAACCTCAACTTCTCCCAATAGAATTGAAAGTAATCCTTAACCGATTCAACAACCGACTTCCCCTTATCTTCTTTATTCTTTCTTTTTTGATATTGCAACAAATTGGTATCAAAGAGACCACCTGAGCAAGCATGGTTCAGAAACATTTTCAAGAGAAACTGGAGTTACTGGACCAAGAGATCTCTAGATTCAGAGTTGAAATGCAGAAATTGCCAACCATAGAGGAGAATTTGGCGTCGTTTGCAAAGAGCATTGAGAGATTGGGATTGAAGGCAGAGAAACATCAACAAATACTCATTTCTTATGTTACGAAAATGGCCAAGGGAAAGGCAAAGGTGATGAAAGAGGCAGAAGGATCGAAAACCCATAATGTGTGCAGAACAGATAGTTTGGTGAAAGCCGCCGAAGAAGACGCGATTTGCGACCGAAGTAAATTCAAGAAAGTAGAAATGCCGGTGTTTAGTGAAAGTGATCCAAACGCGTGGTTATTCAGAGCATACCGCTATTTTCAAATTCATAAGTTGACTGAATCTGAGAAGATGACGGTGGCGGTTGTGAGTTTCGATGGTGCAGTATTAGGCTTGTATCTGTTGAAGGAAGGCAGAGAGTCATTCAAAGATTGGGAAGATTTGAAGAAAAGGATGTTAGTGCGACTCCGATCTTTAAGAGAGGGATCGATCTGTGGAAGATTCTTGGCTATCAAACAAGAAACAACTATGGAGGCATATCAAAATTTGTTCGATAAGTTGGTAGCGTCGTTGCCTCATCTGCCGAATGAAGTTCTCGAGGAGACATTCATAAATGGTTTGACGCCATGTATAAAGGTAGAAGTTGAGTGCTGGGATCCCTCCGGGTTAGCGCAAATGATGTTGTTGGCACAACATGTTGAAGATAGAGAAAATGCATGGGTCAAAGCGGGACGAGCACGAACATATGGAGGTAAGATCCAAAATTCAAACTCTTCGAAATTCAATATAGAAAATATGAGTAAGACAGTAGGCGGAAGTGAACCGAAAGAAAGAGGGAAGGCCGGAGAGTCATTTCCAATGAGGACAGTCATGTTGCGAGGAACGTGAGATAACGATAACCAGAGAGAAATTCTGGCAAGAAGATTAACAGATGCTGAATTTCAGTTAAAGGGAGAAAAACCCTGTTTCCGGTGCGACAAAAAGTATACTGTTGGACATCGGTGCAAAGGGCGGGAGTTGAGAGAACTGTGATTACTTGTAGTGCAGGCATCTGGTGAGGAATGAGAGTTGTATGAAGACAACGAAGGAAGAAAAGAGACGTTAGAATTGAGTATGTTGACGCTGAGTGAGGAAATTTCATCTATTGCTGAACTGTCTGTGAACTCAGTTGTGGGATTGACGAACCCACAGACAATGAAGATTAAAGAGGATATCAAAGAAGAATCGGTGGTGGTGCTGATAGACTGTGGAGCTACACATAACTTCATATTAGAGGGTCTAGCAAAACGTCTACAGTTGAACATCATAGACACGACCAATTACATAATAGTTTTGGGATCAGGAACTACTGTGCAAGGAAAGGGAGTATGTAAAAATGTGAAAATGAGGCTGGGAGATTGGAGAGTGTGTGATAGTTTCCTACCATTAGAGTTGGGAAGTGTTGACATGATTTTGGGGATAAATGGCTACACTTTTTGGGGAAAACAGAGGTAGATTGGCAGAACCTAACAATGTCATTTGTTCATGGGGGTCGGAAGATTACTCTACAAGGGAATCCAAGTCTAACAAAGGTAAGGGTTAGTCTGAAATGTACAATGAAAACATGGGATACTGTCCTACGAGTAATGTAGGAGCATTTGCGGGTGGCTCAAGAGAAAATGAAAAAGACTGTAAAAAAGGTAGTTGGACAGCCAGAACTTTACCTTGAGGATAAGGTAAAAGTGGAGGGGGAGGTAATGATAGGCCTCTAATTATATTGCAATATCAAAAAAGAAAGAATAAAGGAGATAAGGGGAAGTCGGCGGTTGAATCGGTTAATGATTACTTTCAATTCTGTTGGGAGAAGTTGAGGTTTAAAAAGAGGAAAGAAACCATAAGTCTTTGTATCGTGTATAATTCGTCCTCTCGAGAGTGGGAGTTCGGAAGTCTCTATCGTGTATAATTCGTCGTAGTGTGCCGCTCATCATCTACCTCTTTTACTAAGCGATCGAGTAGCAGAGCCCAACGATCGTGTAGCATTTGGTAGGCGATCGTGTAGCCTTTTATAGGCGATCGTATAACATTTTGTGGGCGATCGCATAGTATTTGGTAAGCAATTGCGTAATATCTTGTAAGCGATCATGGAGTGTTTTGTTAGCTATCGTCTAGTATTACTCAGTGATCGTGTAGATACTGTAAGCGATCGTATAGAGTTTTGTAAACGATCGTTTAGAGTTTGATAAGCAATCATCTAGTCTTTGTTTGACTCATATCGTTTAATAAAGTGTTCGTTCATCGTTTAGTTGCAATTTCGAGAGATTATACTAACTCGTTACGATAATAAAGTCTTTCAAGAATCAGTATCCTAACATCAGTAAGAAACTTCTTAAGCCAAACAACCTCTTTAGTAGCTTCACAAGTAGCTACGTATTTGGCTTTTTTAGTGAAGTCTACGATGCATCTTTGCTTGATGCTCCGCCAAACTATAGCTCCTCCATTCAGAGTAAACACTGACCTTGATGTGGATTTCCAAGAATCTCGATCAGTTTGAAAGTCAGAATCTATGTATCCTATAAGAATCAAATTCTTATCTCCATACACAAGCATATAGTCCCTCGTTCTCCGAAGGTACTTAAGGATTCTTTTGATCACTGTCTAGTGATCTAATCCTGGATTGGATTGATATCTACTGACGATCCCTATTTCATAGCAAATGTCAGGTCTGGTACATAAGATTACATACATAAGGCTACCAACAACCGAGGCATAGGAAATTCATTTCATTGCCTCAACCTCTTGAGGAGTCTTAGGGCACTGTTCTTTAGACAATACAATTCCATGCCTGAAAGGTAATAAACCTTTTTAGAATTATGCATTAAATATTTGACATCAATATACAATGCCTGAGACAAGGCTAACTTTTTGTTCTTACGATCCCTGATGATTTGGATCCCTAGAACAAACTGCGCCTCTCCTAAATCTTTCATATGGAATTAGGCAGTAAACCATTTTTTTACATCAGTCAGAAACCTATAGCATTCTCAGCACAAGGAAAGCTACTGAGTTGTTGATGATTTTCTTATAAACACAAGGCTCATCAATATTCTGATCAAAGCCATAAGATTTAATCGCATTATCAAATCTTATATTCCAAGATCGAGATGCTTGTTTCAATCCATAAATGGACCGGTTAAGCTTGCAAACCTTTTGCTCTTGATCTTGTTCAATGAATCCTTCTGGTTAATTCATGTAGATGGTCTCTTCAAGATTATCATTAAAAAAAGAAAAAACAGTCTTGACGTCCGTTTGCCATATTTCATAGTCATAATACATGGCTGTGGACAAGAGAATTATAATAGACTTTGCCATGACAACAGGTGAGAAAGTTTCTTCATAGTCTACTCCTCAACCTGGTATAACCCTTTGCCACAAGTCTAGCTTTAAACGTCTGTACCTTTCCATCTACACCTCTTTTTCTCTTGTAGATCCACTTACGACCTATAGGTTTTACCCCAACAAGTTGATCTACAAGCTCCCAGACAGAATTGAAGTATATAGTCTCCATTTCTTGATTCATTGCTTTAATCCATTCATCCTTGTCAACATCTTCCATTGCCACTTTATAAGATAATAGATCCTCAACACCATCATTAGCTATGATGTCTTGGGCTTCTGTTAAACCCATGTAGTGTTCAGATGGGTTCATAACTCTCTCACTACATTGAGGCAATCTCAACTCTTGAGATGGATGTGAATGACTAGATGAATCGCCATCAACAACTTTTGTTGATGTATCAGCCCCTTCAACAACCTTTATTGAAGTCTTAGTAGATTCATTAGAAATTTCATTTAAAACTATTTTACTTCATGGTTTATGGTCCTTCATGTGATATTCTTCCAAGAAGATAGTGTTTGTCGATACAAATACTTTATTCTCACTTGGATCCAAGAAGTATCCACCTCTTGTTTCCTTGGGGTAGCCTATAAATAGGCATATTTTCAAACGAGGTTCCAAGTTTTTGGGGTTTGTCATTAGCACATGGGCTGGACATCCCTAAATTATGAAGTGGTGTAAACTACCTTTACGACCTCTCCATAACTTAAAAGGTGTTTCAGAAATGCTCTTTGAGGGAACAGTCTCAAACCATATCCATCAAGGTTTAATTTCACCTTTTCGATACAACATTTTATTGAAGTGTACCTGAGGCTGAGAGTTGGGACGTAATTCCATGTTCTATCATATAATTCTGGAATCTTAAGTCCATATACTATCCACCAGGATCCAGTGTCTTATAAGCAAGCAATGGAGGATGTTGAAAAGATGAGTGGATTAAAGCCATGAATCAGGAAGTAGAGTCTATGTACTTCAATTTCGTTTGGAAACTTATGGATCAGCCTGATGGGGTAAAACCTATAGGTTATAAGTGGATCTACAAGAAGAAAAGAGGTCTAGATGTAAAGGTGCAGACCTTTAAGGCTAGACTCGTTGCAAAGGGTTATACCCAAGTCGAGGGAGTAAAGTTTGAGGAAACTTTCTCACCTGTTGTCATGTTGAAGTCTATCAGGATTCTCCTGTCCATAGCCACATTTTATGATTATGAGATATGGAAAATGGACGTCAAGACTGCCTTTCTGAATGGTAATCTTGAGGAGACCATCTACATGGCTCAACCAGAAGGACTCATTGTTCCAGATCAAGAGCAAAAGGTTTGCAAGCTTAATAGGTCCATTTATGGGCTGAAACAAGCATCTAGATCTTGGAACATTAGATTTGATAGTGCGATCAAATCATTTGGTTTTGATCACAATGTTGATGAGCCTTGTTTTTAAAGAATATCATCAACAACTCAGTAGCTTTCCTAGTGCTATATGTGGATATTATCCTACTCATTGGGAATGTTGGTCGCCCAATTCCAAATGAAATATTTGAGAGAGGTGTAATTTGTTCTAGGAATTCAGATTATAAGGAATCGTAAGAACAAAAGGTTGGCTTGTCTCAGGCATCGTACATTGACAAGATGTTGATCAGGTACTTGATGCAGAATTCCAAGAGGGGTTTATTACCTTTCAGGCATGGAATTATTTTGTCTAAGGAACAATGTCTTAAGACACCTCAAGAGGTTGAGGAAATGAGATGAATTCCCTATTCATCAGTTGTTGGTAGCCTTATGTATGCAATGCTATGTACTAGACTTGACATTCGCTATGTAGTGGGGATTGCCAGTCGATATCAGTCCAATTCAGGATTAGATCACTGGACGGCGGTCAACACAATCCTCAAGTATCTTTGGAGAATGAGGAACTATATGCTCGTGTATAAAGATAAGGATTTGATCCTTATAAGATACATAGACTCTGACTTTCAGACTGATAGAGATTCTTGGAAATCGACATCAGGGTCGGTCTTCACTCTGAATGGAGGGACTATAGTTTGGCGAAGCTTCAAGCAAGGATGCATCGCGGACTTCACTATGGAAGCCAAATACGTAGCCGATTGTGAAGCTGCTAAAAAAGCTATTTGGCTTGGGAAGTTCCTTATAGATTTGGAAGTTGTTCCAAATATATCTTTCCCAATCACATTCTATTGTGATAACAGGGGGGTTGTGGAAAATTCTAAGGAACCTCGGAGTCAACGAAGAGGCAAGCATATCGAACGAAAGTATCAATTGATCAGGGAGATTGTGCATCGTGGTGATGTGATAGTCACGAAGATCACGTCGGAGCACCACGTTGCCGATCCGTTTACAAAGGCTCTCATGGCTAAAGTGTTCGAGGGTCATCTGGAGAGTCTGTGTCTACGAGACATGCAGTACCTTGTCTAGAGAAAGTGGGAGATGATACTGGGGTATAGAGTATACCCTAGTTAATTATATATTGTGCTTGTTTTTGTATTGTACATTACTCTTCCGAGGCATTAGGACAAGTGGAAGATTGTTGGGATTGCTGTTCTAATTCTCCCAGTGGTCTCGTAGTTTGTAAACATTTGTACACATATTGTTATTAATAAAATAAATGTTATTTTATGAACACTTACTCAAATCCAATAAACTAAGATTCGTGGTTATTTCATGTAACTTAAGCATGTATGTGGCGACATACAAGTGGATCATGCCTTAAATAATAACCTAAATCGTCTGTAGTAGATGGATAAAGGAGGGATACCTTATCCTGTTGATACTACAGATACGACTCGCTTTGTAGATGTTGAAGGAACTCTTTTACAATAGTACCTCTGAGCGGAAGCGGATCGTTCCAAACTCATTGTGACAGAATTGACGCATTTACATTCTAACAAAATAAATATGCGATATAGAACAAATTACCGACATGCTTTAAACAATTAAAAAACAAAGAGAAGAGATACGTACCAGTTGAAGAACCTTTCTTCACAGAAAATCTCTTTCTCGCCAAGGACTACTTCTCTCACTCTCGCTAAGCATGTCCAAGTAATAGTTCACCAAATCACCCAGTCGTTTACCCACGAATAAACTCCACGGGAACACCGCAGCAACAGGGATTACACCACCACTTAGAACCCTCAGTATTCTCGGCATGAGAATCTAGGAGGTGTGGGCTCTATTAGATTTGGTAGAGGGAAGGAGGAAAGGAAGATCGTATACCACGACCAAGCAAGTGGAGAAGGCTGATGTTTATCGTATAGACGATGCTTGATCGTTTAGAAGAAGGTACACGATCATTTAGCAAATGCTCGGGCGCGCGATCGTTTAGGAAAGAGCTAGACGATCATTTAGCAAATCCTATGTGATCGTTTAGAAAGAGGCGTGCGTGTATACGATAGTGTAGCAACGTTGAGCTAATGTGTAGTCTCTCGATTTGCTATGTGATAGGCCGTATACGACTCGTGAGAGAATTATCTGATCTCTTGCAAAATGAAAACAATTTTCATTTTATTCTTTAATTACAAAAACTGAATGAAACCTCCCACTATCACACGGTTACAGAGAAAACACCGGCGCAATTATCCTATAATTGTCCAATTAAAAATAATAAATATAACCATATTATATTCATTAACCTATGGTTTAATATCACATCATATGCAATACATTAACTATAGTCTTTTCTCCTCCACTAGATATAAATCATATTTATATCATTTTTCTCCAAATAATATATCTCATACATAAAGTCAATCATATCATATATAATTAACCAGTTCAATTATATCATATATAATCAAACTCCCTCTTGTCAATTTGAACACTTCAAACTGACCCAAAAACTGATTCTCAACTTGAATCCATTGAGCTACCAAGGGGACCTTATAGACCTATGGTTCCAACGGTACGTGAATAGTGTTGGATTTTATGTCCTAAAACTCGTAGTTTGTAAATTAATAAATATATTCTGTTTTGTTTTTCGATAAATTTGTTATTGAAATTGTAATCTTGAATCCAATAAACTAAGGTCCTGAGGCTATTTAATATAGTTTGAACTTTATGTAGTGACATAAAGGTGGATCATGTTCAAATATATAGCCAAAATGGTCTATAGTATATGAATAAGGTTAGGCGCCTTATTCTGGGGACATTATGGATGCGGCCCACTTTGTAGTTAGTACAAACGATGTGATCCTGAATTGTTCATATAGAGATATGTGAGTGGGGGCATCCTATGTAAAGAGTTTACATAAGACTAAACCATGAAATAGTCACTTTTTACGTTATAAATACCGTTTTATGTATAAAACTGACTATTTCGTTAATTGATGACCTAGGTAACTTAATCTTAATCCTGAGCTAACTATGAACTCCTGTTCACTCAGAATTATCCTTAGATCTGCATAGGTGAGGGCAGCTCAATATCACTGGCCCAATAAGCCTCCCATTTCAGGGGTAAGATCGGATGGATAGTTGGGAACATAGGGTGTAAGACGAAATTCACTCCTACCCGTTATAGGGACAGTAGATAGATTGTTCCCTTTAGTACTGAATCTAGGTCTTGAACAAGGAGCCCCACCCTCTCCTTGGCCCGAGAGGGATTCGGTTTATAGGTTGGAACTTAAACCAATTGTTCATTAGAGGATCAGTGGAACTTAAGGAACAAGATGTAGTCTTGGGGGTAAAACGGTTGTTATGACCCAGCCGAGATTACGAACAACCTGTGAAGGATTAACTTACTAATCATAGCTATATAAAATGGACACAAATATATCTATAGTGAGGGGAGTGCAACTACAGGACTTTAGTGGAATGACCCGTTAGTTAACGAATGTTGATTAGCTCCGTCTAAAGAGTTTAGCTAGCTAATCTCGGATCGTTGGAGCCCATGATCTATAGGTCCATTAGGTTCCCCTACTAGCTCATATGGAATAAACTTAGAACAGTATGATAGAATAATTCGAATTAGGTAGAGAAAGAGAAACCGACAAGTATATGTGATATAGTGGTTGGGTTTTTTGGCTTAGAAATACAGGTTTAATATTTAAATGTGATTTAAATATAAAAAATATGAATATGTTCATATTCGGACGCTCGGAAATAATGGAAATGGTCAAAGTTGTAAAAAGTCAAAGAGTTGTTTTTTGACTTTGACCAAGCTTATATTCAAATGTGATTTGAATTTTGAAAAAATGAATGCAGATTCATGCTCGGGTTAGTCAACACGGATAAAATCATAAAATGTCAAAATGTTGACTTTTTGGTCAAAGTTTGACTTTGACCAAATGTCTATTTTGCCCTTTGACTATAGTTAGTGGAAAAATCCAAACTTTTGTTGGATAATTCCACTAAAAAAATAGTGGGCTAGGTGTTGGCTTATAGTGGAGACATTAAGCCCACTAAGTGAGTGGATTCTAGGTGTTGTTTTTTTGTGAAGTTTTTTTCATGCAATTGTTGCATACCTTTTTTCTATAAATTGGGCACTTCAATTTAGTTAAAAGACTTTTTGCCATTTTGAAAATTAGTTTTTTGATATTTGGACTGGAAAATTACAACTTTGTGAAAAACAAAGGAAACACCCAAACCTACTCAAAATTCCATTCCTTATTTTCATCTCTTTTCTCTCTCCCGGTTCTCTTCATCCACCGAGTGCCACAACTCAGTTCTGAGTCTAGAGGATAGTAGGTCAACTCTAGTGGTGGTCCAAAAGAGTTCGGGTCGAGATTCGACAAGGAGAAGCGGCTTTCGGGAGCTTCAAAGGTAGCATCTCTACACTTTTAATTCACTATTTTCCTTCAATTGCATGCTATTTTCCTTTAATTTAGAAGCAATTAGAGTGTAATTAGGTCCCAATTCCACTGCATATGTCTCATATTCCATCATGTGGTATCAGAGCATGCTAGAATTACTCTCAATTTCTTTTGGTGGGTATTTTTTTCCTATCTATTCAAGTGTTGAATGAAATGGGGACTAAAGTGGATTTATTATGATTTTGGCATTTTTTTCTCTTTAAATTTCTTATGAAAATTTGTAATTGCTCACTTGTTTATGAGCATTAATGTGTGAAAAAGGGTCTGTAAATTTGTTGGAGTCATTAGAGTTGACTTTAGGCTATAATTGCTTGATTCCAAGAGAGAGAACAGAAGCAAAAATGGAGAAAAAAAAAGCTTACAGACCTGTTTTTGGCCACAGATCCAAGAGTTCAGCTCCCAGACCCGACCCGCCCCAGTTCGCCACCCGGATTCTCTTGCACGCACGCCTGCCCGATCGAATCCGACCCGAGCGCCCACCTCTCTCCGATTCGCACGACCCAATTTGAAGCTGCCCGCCCGCCTCCCGCCTGCTCGCGACCCACGCACCTGTGCGCCCGCTCCGCCTCCATCGACCTGACCCGCACTTCCGTTGACTGCCCCAGCATGCATTGACCAGCCGGTCCAGACGGTTTGGACCCGTCCGTTTGACCTGGTTAAGCCCGTTTGACCGGTTTAGCTTGGTTTTTGGTGTTTTTGGGTCGGTTCGAGTGATTTCTGAGCGATTCCTGATGGTTCAAAGTGTTTGAAGCCGGTTCAGGGAAGCTGATTGCTGAATTTTGTAATAAATTAGTTATTTGTTTGTATTTAATGCCAAAATCGGTCCACTTTAGTGTTGTTTACCTATTATGCATGTGATGGATAATGTTCTTTGAATATATGTGCATATAGTATGCCATATAGTTTTAAAATCCCACCATAGGAAAAGCATGTGACATGCATTTGTTATATCTTATAAGTGTTATAAAATATATACTATGCATGCTTAATTTTAATATAAATGTTATATTAAAGCATGTTTGATTGAAAGAAGCATGTTATAGATGAATGCTCTAGGGTTATAATTGTTTAATTTATTTTATAATTGTTTAAAATAACCTAGAGTTCTAAAATCTATAACAAAGATAAGATGCATGCTCATTTAGGGTTAACCATCGAGAAATCCCAATTTTCATAGAAAATAGGTTGATATCTTGTAAAACTGAAGTTACAAGAAAACTCACCTGGCAAGATCTTGGCAAAAAGTCAGATAAGATGACTAAGGTTGAAGGTTTTTAAGTTGACAATTCATGGAACACTTACTACCTGGAGATCGAGCCAGCGTCTGAGTTAGGTTAAACCGGTTTTATGAGCATTCGTGAGCAGTGTGAGGTAATAAAATTTGTTTATCACCTAGACATCGTAGGTTAAAAATCCAGTATAAAAGATATACTCAGATGAATCATCTAGACTTAGGATATGTTTTAGTTAGTCGAAATGTATCGCTAAATATTTTATACCCTAACCGTTTAAAACACTTCAGTTGGAGAAAAGTAATCTACTTTTAGCTCTAGCGTCCCTAAGAGTTCACACCGTGAGATTCATGCTTGGCTTTGGGCTGCCCTGGGAGCGGACTCCATTCGGAGAGTGTTTGCATGAGTCAATACCAAGGTGAATAGGGGAAATTGTTCATAGTAAGTGGGAGAAGGAAGTGTGTCAATACAACCTACGGTTTCTTCCATTAGGTCACACCGTGAGATTCCTATAATGCGCCTGTATGTCTGCCCTGGAGCGACCTTACCAATCGGAGGGTTGTATTATAGGATTTGGAACTCTGCGAACTCTAGAAATAGATAGGGTCTCTCAGGTCTGTTTTCATTCTTGTCTTTCCAACTTCGGGAGCATAATGATTCCAATCTTTGAGGTCTGAAAATGGAGGGTCGCACTTATGAGAATTACAAAGTGTTAGTAAATTCTTGACCAAAGTAGCGATAACTAAGTTACTATAGGAATAAGAGTTATTCTGGTGATAGTATCTAGTCAAGATAGTCTTGGTTCAATGGAGAAATAGTCGATCACCCCTCGGTGGAGGTTATTCTAAACCATTGAAATATCGTTGCAAAATATAATAATGAAGGGTACATTATTAGATTGTTTGCTAAACTTGATTGGATTTAACAGATTAATGTTTTTACTAAAAAGGATATGTTTTTCTTTTCAACATGACTAGCTCTTTAGATCAACTCTTAGCTTTTGAGAAACTAAACGGCGATAATTACTCAACATGGAAAAACAATATGAATTCAACACTAGTAATAGATGACTTGAGATTTGTCTTAACTGAGGAATGTCCTCAGGCCTCTGCCTCGAAAGAAGCACAAAGTAAATATGATTTACTAGTTGCTGAGATATGTTTAATGGAGGATGATACCTTAACCTGGATATTAGATTCAGGAGCCACTACACATATTTGCTTTTCTTTACAGGAAACTAGTTCCTGGAAAAGATTGAAGAAGGCGAGATCACCCTCAAGGTTGGAACAGGAGAGGTTGTCTCGGCCGAAGCAGTGGGAGACTTGAAGTTGTTTTTCAACGATAGATATATCATACTTAAAGATGTTTTGTATGCACCTCTTATGAAGAGGAATTTAATATCTATCGCTTGTATTATGGAACAAACGTATAAAATATCTTTTGAAGTTAATGAAATGTTCATTTTCAGAAAAGGTATTCAAATTTGTTCTGCTATACTTGAAAACAACTTAAATAAGTTAAGACCAACTAAAGCAACATTTGTCTTAAATACTGAGATGTTTAGAGCAGTCGAAACTCAGAATAAAAGACAAAAAGTTTCTTTTAATGCCTATCTATGGCACTTAAGACTTGGTCACATAAATCTCAATAGGATTGAGAGATTGGTTAAGAATGGACTACAAAATCAGTTAGAAGACAATTCTTTATCTCCATGTGAGTCATGATCCACTTTGGTTATCACTTAAGACATGATCCACTTGTATATCTCCACATACATGCTTAAGTTACAAATGACAACCAGGGATATTAGTTTATTGGTTTGTGGTAAAGCAAATAACACATCCAATTAGACAATAAGTGAAAAAAAAAACTCATATATTATACATCACAAGCGTTTGTTCAAAACTGTGTTTACAAACTACAGGACATAAGAGTTTAGGGCATCATCCCAACAATCTCCTACTTGTCCTAAAGCGAGTGTGGTGTACATACAACTAGTACAAAACAATAAACTAGGGCACTAAGGCCCAATACATAAATATCTCTCACCTTCCTTAGTCCAGCCGCCAGCGGTCCCGTAGACCCATGCTCTGAAGGTGACCCTCAAACACTGTAGCCGTGAGAGCCTTCGTAAATGGATCAGCAACATTGTGCTCTGAAGTAATCTTCGTGACGATCACATCCCTTCAATGCACTGTTTCGCAGATCAGATGATATTTCCACTATATGTGTTTGTCGCGCCGGTGACTCCTAAACTCCTTGGAGTTCGCCACAACACCTCTATTGTCACAATAGAGGATGATGGGCCTAGACATGTCTGAAACAACTTACAGATCTTTCAGGAACTTCTTGAGCCAAACGGCCTCCTTAGCAGCCTCACAAGTCGCTACGTACTCAGCCTCCATCGTGGAATCGGCGATGCACTCCTGCTTAGTGCTTTGCCACACTACTGCACCTCCGTTAAAAGTAAAAATTGACCTCGAAGTGGACTTCTAAGAGTCCTTATCAGTCTAAAAGTCAGAATCCGTGTATCTAGTAAGGATCAAATCCCTAGTTCCATACATGAGCATGTAATCAGGGTCAGACAATCTATAGCAAGTCACAACACTTGTAACTATTCTACAAAGTGGGCCGCATTTGTAACGTTACCAGGATAAGGTTTCCCTCTTATATCCATATACTACAGACCATTTTGGTTATCACTTAAGACATGATCCACTTACATGTCTCCACATACATGCTTAAGTTACAAACGACAACCAGGGATATTAGTTTATTGGTTTGTAGTAACACAAATAAAACATCCAATGTTCATAGACAATAAGTGAAGAAAATATCATATATTATACATGACAAGCGTTTGTTCAGAACTGTGTTTACAAACTACAAGACACAAGAGTTTAGGGCATCATCCCCAACAGATGTTACAAGTGTTGTAAACTACTTCAAATGGTCTGATCCTGACCATTCATGTGGAGACATGCGAGCGAGGGTATCCTATACAAAGAGTTTTTATAAGACTGAACCATGAGATGATTAGTCTCTTTATATAACGTCGTTGATAATTGAGACTTACATTTCACTAAAATGACCATAGGTGACATGACCTTAATCCTAAGCGAGTTGGGAACTCTTGCCTATGAAGGCGGTCCTTTGATTTTTATGAGTGAGAGTGGCCAGATTGCCAACTCAACAAGCCTACACATTTTGGGGATTCTTCTGATCGGGAAGTTGGGAATTCAGCTACACAAGATAGAATTCACTCCTTCCCCAAAGCAGGGGTAAGTAGATAAATTGCTCCCTTAAGAGCTGATTCCGGGTCTTGAACATAGTGGCCACATCCTCTCCTAGCTCGAGAGGACTTAGTCATAGTAGGACTATGATTTATTGTTCATTAGAAGAATTAGTGGTACTTAAGGAGTTAGATGTAACTACACGGGGCAAAACGGTGAATTGGCCCAGTTGTACTTATGAGCGATTTGTGAAGGGTCATTGCACTATTGATTGGTCATATGGACACAGAAATATATTTGTAGTGCGAAGAGTGCAGCTGTTGGTCTTTAATGGATCTCGTGATTAAAGAGTTTAATTAGTTATTCACATACCGTTGGAGCTTCAAGCTACAGGTTCATGAGGTCCCCTTGGTAGCTTAATGGGTTCAAGTTGAGAATCAGATTTTGGGTTAATTTGAAGTGTCCAAATTAACAAGAGGAAATTCAATTATATGTGTTATAATTGATTTGATGTGTTTGATACATTTTCATTAGAGGAATTAATATAAATATAATTTATATTAAATACCATAAAATAGAAAAAGAACTATGGTTTATATGTTTCATATGATGAAATACTAAAACTATAGGTTATAAATATAATATGATAAGTTGGTTATTATATTTATTTATAACATATTAATTATATGATAAATAATTATTCCTTTTCTCTAATAATCGAATTGAGTGGGAGATTATTGGAAGTTTTATGGTAACTGTGAGATAAAAGGAAAATGGGTTTTCCAAAATTAAGTTGATGATTCATTTAGAATAATCTCACAAAAAAAGGCAATCAAGTAAAAAGGTTTTAATAAGAGATAGCATAGAGAGCATACACGATCGAGCTACGAGTTTATTATACGATAGTTACTCGCTTAATTGTTGCTACACGATCGAGTAGCAAAGTCTATATGATAGGCTTCTGTTTACTAAACGATCGAGTATTCCATCTATATGATAGAAAATATTCATCTCCCAATTACTCGATCCTCTACCTCCTACTTTCTTCAATCCAAAATCATACAGAGCCCACAACTTCTGGATTCTCATACCGAGAATACCAAGGTAGCCATTGTGGTGTTGTTCTAATTCCGTTCGAGGATTGAGTTGGACTCGATTAGGATCGAGGTTCATTTAAACATTCGTTGAGATCGTGTTTTGATTGTAGCGTTCGAGTTCATGATGATTGAACGATTTGCGGAACGATCGAGGGATACTTGAAGAAAGGTTCTTCAAAGGTTCACATACTCTATCCCTTGTATCTTCATTTATAAGTAGCATGCTGTAATTTTCTGATTATGTATAATCGTTTTCGTATAAGACTGTAATTGTTTGTGTTCATTCTTAATGGGATTTGGAATGATTCACTTTCACTCACATGGATCTCTGTTTTATATTTCCTTCACTAAGTTGTATAATTAAAACCGATCAAACAAGTAGAGGCAAAAAAGAAACAAATTGATCTATATTAGATTTTAGCATAACTCTAAAACATTCAATTAATTTTGGAAAAAACTAAATGAATCCCATTTAACATCTAATTTTTGCAATGATGCTTCAGTGATTTAGGACAAAAGCCACTTAAGGGTAGCCAGTTGCCCATTCACTGAACTGAGACATTCCCAACCAATTATTACACCAGAATAACTCTTATTCCTTTAACAATTAGGCATCATTGATTTGGTCAAGAAATCATTAACTAGCTTAAAAATTTCTCGTAAGTGTGACTCTTCATTTTAGACCCTAGAGTTCCACCCCAATTAGCCAATCTCAGGGAAAATCGATTGGGGCAAAAACTAAAGCAATCCTTTCCATTTTTGGAGTTCACCTTGATGTTGATCTAATGCACAAACCATTTGAAGAGAGATGCTCCTACAGTGCCTCAAGGTCGTGCAAGAAGATCTCATGTTGCAAACTAACGAAGCAGACCGTAGGACATATTGACACATATCCCTCTCCCACTTACTATCAATACTCTTTCCATTCACCTTGATATTGACTCATGCAAACACCATCTGAAGGGGGATGCTCTCAGAGCGCCTCGAGGCCAAGCATAAGTCTCACGATGTGAATATTGAGGGAGAAATGTGAGTGGAAGATTGACGTATCGTATACATCGTTTTCCTCTCACTAAGTATTTTAAAAACCTTATAGTTTATTTAACTTAGGAAAAATATGGCTAATTATTTTTACTAAGTAATTATTTATGTTTGCCCAACAGTAACACTTACTTTGAATAGTTAAATAATTTTGATTAATGTTTGTTAAACATTTTAGCAAACTCTAATCAACTATTGCATGCTTGTTATTAATCTATCTAATTCATCTTCCAGGTCAGCTCCCAAATAGAGATGTTCCGTTTCTGTTAGCTTAAATACCCCAGCCTAGACAGAACTAGCCTTAGACAAAGGTCCCTTATAGATACGTTTCTACAATTTTAGAAGGTGTTTGGGGCAAGGAGTTAGTTATTATAATCCTAAGTTATTGTAGTTGGGTTATAATAGTTTGTGTTTGGGCATTAGATTATTTTAGTTTGGATTATAATAGTATGTATCTGAGGTTTAAACTATTTTAGTTTGAAAAGAAAATAGTAAACATTGTAGCAATGAATAAAAAAATGATGAATGTAAAATAGTAAAAATTGTAGCAAATAGTGAATGTTATAGCAAATGAGGGTTTTGAAATAGTGTTGACTGTAGCTAATTAGGGAATATAAAATAGTGTTTACTATAGCAAGAGATGGTTATTATAGTCTTAGGATAGTCCTTGCCCCAAACACATTCTTAATCTTTTATTAAAAACAATTTAATCCTATTAAACTTATTAAAAAGATTAAACAAATTTCTAATCTCATTAGAAATTTTGTGATCTTAGGTCTATGTGAATCATATTTTAAAACTATTTTAAAAAATGATTTGAACCTAAGTTTGCATGCAATTCTGAATGATTGATTTTAATTTCCAATTTCATTTAATTATAACGTTTATAAAATAAATGAAACAAATTAAAACCATTCATTGCACTTGATATCATACTTTGTAAAATTATAACATTTATAAAATTACCTAAAGTAATGACATGCTTCATGCAATCTCCATTTCATTACTTAACATACATAACAATTATATACTAAAGTAATGAAATAAAATAATATTTGTACATACATCCAACTATATATTATAACTCTTATAATATAAATGATGCATGACAATGTTATTATGCATGCATACATATAGTATAATACTTATATTATATGATGCATGAGCATGTTATAAAATAAATCATGAAACTATATATTATAATATTTATAATATCGATGATGCATCAATAATGCATAACCTATGGTAAGATTTTACTATATGGCATACATTATGGCACATATAATTAAAATTAAACTATACATCAAATGCATAACATTGATATTAATTTAATCAATAAAAAAACTAACTATTACATAAATAATAGTTTAACCGGTTTAAAATAGGTGAATCAGACCTTGTACTAGATGAACCAGACCACCAAAAACCTGAATCGCCCACGAACCACTTGAACCAAGTGAACTAGATGCGAACTAGCTGAACCAAAAACTGAATCGCGTGCGAATCGAAAATTTTTTTACGTCCCGGAGCATTGTAACGCTGTGACCTGATGCGTTGGTTTATCATGCGATGATGTGTGGATGCGATGATCATACAAGTTTTCCTAACGAAGCCCAAGTATAAGCCTTCTGAGGTTCCTGGTAAATCCAGGGTCGAACACAGGGACTACTAAATAGATATGCGACAGACTCTCTGATTTTGTTGTGATGGTGATAAAGAAGCACACCCCTGTTTTGATTTAGACTTTCCTATGCGATGGAGTTGAACACGGAGTGATGAAAGCGTAGTGTTATAACAAGTATGCGATGAAGGGGTTGAGAAGAGATTTAGCTAACATTTCTCAAGATTGTGTACAAGGCATGCGATCATGCTATACACAAATATTAGTACTACATTTCTCGATGTATAATGCCACATTTCCTATTTCTAGGACGCATGCGATGTGTATGGAAAGCAGCAGATAGAACTTATTTTTAAGTTTCTACTCTTTCTTATGCGATCTAATCCGACTTTCTCAAGCCTAGATTCTATCTTTAGACTACTCTCTCAAGTACTTCCAAATGATGAATGACACATACATAAAACAAGAGGAACACATAAAATGCATAGCTTAAGTCATGCTAGCTAAGTACTTCTCAACCCGTTCACAAATTTAGTTACTCATGCATGATGTGGAGAGACTGAACATAAATCGAAATTAAGTTTCCATTGTTGCAAATAAAGTGTTGAGTACAAAACAACAAATGGATTGAGAAATAACAAGCCAGGTAAGCAATGTCTTGCTTTCCGTGGCCTTTTACACTACTCTTTATCACTTCAACTCTGTTCTGATTTGCAGACTCTTGCTCTTGCAAGGGTTGGACTTCTCTCCTTTGTACTATTTTCCGACAGTCTCTCGATCTTTTCGGAAAGTGATTTCTCTCTACTTCGCCTCGTCTCCTTGCTCTCTTCCTTTTCTGCTTCTCTCTCTGGTAGCATTGGGTATTTATAGATTTCAAGGTGAAGCAGCTCTTTTTACTAATGATTGCAAAGATGGGTAGCATTAATTTTCCTACTCTGTTGCGCTATCTAAAAGTCATTGGAAGTTCAATGTACTTGCAATAGTATGGTTTTTAACGGCTGTCAACTGAATTTCGAAATTGATCGTTATCAGCTTTACATCCCATCATGATTTATTATGTCGTCGCCTTTATGTAGGTCTTTATGCAATCGCCTTTGAGAAAATTCTCATGATCGCAAATTCAAGCGCGCTGTCGCATTGTGCCCTTAAATCGAAATTTCATATGCGCCATCACATTGTACCTCACAGAATAGGCAAATTAACTGCTTTTATGCGATGAGCATTAGCGATCACGATTCCTTTTAGTTTGGAACTTTCAAACATAATATTGCCTATTTTATCATCGCTTTCTCCCATTGTTTTAATAATTTGAGCTGTAATAACTTGTATTTCTACCTGTTATCACATCCTCAAATTTAAAACAATGCTTGTCTTCAAGCATAAACTAAAGATTTTCTTTAAAATTTCAATCGCCTTCACCCTACCTAGGCTTCTCAAGGTGCCTTATTCAAATTGCTGAACCAATGCCTTTTTAATTTCAATCCTAATCTCTTCCTAAAATGTTTCTAATCTTTAGGGACCACGAGCTTAATCTTCAAAAAAATCTTTACTCGTTTCCAGGACATTGCATGATTTATTTCAAACTTTATCAAACTAGGGTGTTCAAGTGATTTTGACCCTCGCACAATTTAGATATTCGTTTTGTGATCTTGCGCTGATCCGAGTGCCCAACCTTCATTTTGGCTTACCCCTATAGGTGTCATGCAGACATCCAACTACGAGCAAGGTGCTCTTTTTCAGTCAAAACTCATGCCCATCTCTTTATTTGGCAGCGGAGTTGCGATCACTTGGTTTCTGAGTTGATCACGATTCCCACCTTCGTTTTGGCTTGCCCCCACGGGTGTCATGTGGACATCCAACTATGAGCAGGATCCGATCTCAACGTTATATAATTTTTTTTCTAATCGAAATGAAGTTTTCAAAAATAACAAGTTTGAAAATAACAATACTACCCCCAAAGTTAGCACACAACAATGTCCTCATTTCTAAAAGACGAAATAATTCATGCGATGGACTCGGAAAATTTTGTAAAAATAGTTTTGAAGGAAAGATGGTAGAACACTAAATTTTAGAAATATTTCGTGAATTGATTGTATCTGACTCTAGTGCATGCGGTAAGAAAAGAAGCATAAATTTCATCATTGAAGTCATAGTGGGCAAGGGGTGAATGCGATGACCAAATAAAGCAATAAAAAATTCAAGATTGAGTCAAACGAAAGAGGATGCGGTAGTAGAATTCAACAATATTAGATTGAAAATGAGAAGTGCAAAAATTGAAATAAGATGAGGCAAGGAAGAACACAACCCCCAAATTTAATTTTTTGCCCGCATCATTTTGATCGCATCCTTTCTTGTGATAGGTTGATTCTTTGATTGCAATGGGCTGATTGAACCAGTCGCGTGTTTTGAGGTTATCACATTGCTCCATCGCAATCGTTTACTACCATCAGTATGATGAATATCAATAAGATAAAAAGTATGAAAGAAAGAGTTGGCAATTATAAAGAGTAGTAACCATGCAAAATTAAGATAGATTCTTGAAAGAAAAACAAAAAAGGATACTAAAAAAGGAGATACTTCGTCCTTAATGAATGTGTGTTGCTTATCATCACAAGGACTAAGTGTTTCTTCTTTATTTTGGCTTCCTCAAGTAAACAGAGGTTTTCTTGCATTGGAAATCTCCTCCATGATACATCTTTACTCTTTTTTTGTCCATTTACTTAAATGTGTTGGTCCCATCTTCTTTTGTATATTCTACTGCTTCATGCGGGAATACTTCCTTAATTATGAAAGGCCCGGACCAACGTGATTTCAATTTTCCAGGAAAGAGACGCAACCTATAATTGAACAGTAATACTCTCTGACCAGCCTTAGATTTTTCTCATACAGACGCTTACCATGTGATAACGGGCAGAAATGCACGTTATCATAGTGCTAAGTTCATAAACAATGCTTGCTTGCGTTGATAAAATGTATTAGATTACATCCAAAAAGCATTAAGTTTATTACATTGCGGTCGCATGCGTTCATCGCATAGGAATAGTTGATTTTTGTATTTTTACGCAGAATATGCGTTGACACAAGGTGAAAATTGCGATCATAGGAAATCATTGGTCGATCGCAGCATTACCGCAAGGCTTTGCGGTGATTGTGTTTGCAAACATTTGCTCAAGAAGGATTGCCACAACTTGGTCAGCACAACTTGGTGGGCGCATCTAGGTGAAAGACATAATTAATCACGATGGGACAGAAAGCTGATGACAGTCGAATCTGAATTAAGTTGACAACTGTTAACGATAACAAGTACATTTAGCTTTTCGGTGACAAATATTCGGCGCATCAGTCAGGGAATTAAAGCCATCTCATCTGTGCAATCATAAGAGAGAAGCCGCCTTTCATCCCAGAAACTCTATAAATACCGAAGGCAACCTTTAAAAAAGGGGTTCGAAAATTCATAAGTTCGGATCAGTTAGCTCGACATGTCTTTGTCCATAGTTTTTCCTTTTTATTTTAAGGCGGAGCAAGAGAAGAGTAGAGATGCCGGAGATCGCTCAGGGCAACTCGAGAGAGAACCCTGAGGCGTAGAAGCAGAGAGCGGGCCGACTCTCGTGAGCGCGAGATTATCTTCTGAACACGAGTAGAAAGATAGTGTAAAAGCCTGGGAAGCAAGAGATTGTTACCAGGCTCTTTCTTCTATTCTTGCATTGTAGTTTTGTACTTCATCTTTATATTTATACAATGGAAGTTCTTATTCTACATCTGTTCACTCTCTTAGTACGCATGAGTAGCTAAACTAGTCGAATGGGTTGAGAA
Organism: Benincasa hispida; assembly: GCF_027475165.1. Taxonomy (NCBI): domain Eukaryota; kingdom Viridiplantae; phylum Streptophyta; class Magnoliopsida; order Cucurbitales; family Cucurbitaceae; genus Benincasa; species Benincasa hispida. Next base: position 38,244,279 of record NC_143481.1, on the reverse strand, counting down.
GAACTTAGCTAACATGACCTAGGAAGTCCATTGCTTGCGATTATATTGTGTTATGCTGTGCCAAATATCCCTTTAAAGCTACTCGAGAGAGAATTTAATGAAAGAACCTAAGACTCGAGAGAGCTAGGTTAGAATCTAGACTCGAGAGAGCAAGATTAGAATTGCATAAACAAGAGATAGGGACTTAGAAATAAGCTCTGTTTGCCAACTTGCGTCGCATGCACCCTAGAGATAGGTATGATATTATGTGGCCGCCTTATTTGTGTGTGTGTCATTTCATCATCGCATAAATAAGAATAGAGGCTTATGTGTAGGTTCTATAGACTTATCGCATATATCGCATGCGTTCTAGCATTAGAAGCCGTAGCATTCGCATTGAGAGATGGTTTACTATTGTATGTGTGTTGCATGATCGCAAAGCATTAACGCATCCTAAGAAGTGTTAGCCGAAACCCTTCTCAACCTGTTCACCGCATACTTATCGTATTTTCCGTTTGTCAACTCTCTTTTTAAATTCCGCCGCATTTCTTTATTTTTATTACCGCAACCAACTTTCCCAACAACTATTGATTTATTTGGTTACCGCAAAATTTTCCTGAAAAATTACCACCGCATATATTTTCCAAGTCCCTAAGTTCGACCCTGGACTTACCAGGAAACTCAGTGGGGTTTACACTTAGATTCCACTGAGGAAACTTGAGTGCTCAACGCATTTTTCACCATCGCATTTCATCCATCATTCCACATCATACATCATCAAGCCATCGCTTGGTGTGTTCCTTGTAAATTTTGGCATTCTCATACGCCTGTAGCCTCCATTCGTCCAGCTTTAGTAGCTGGAGTTTTCTCTCTTCCCCTGCAGCCTTAAGATCAAAGTTAAGCTTCTCAACTGCCTACATCGCCTTATACTCTAGCTCCAATGGCAGATGACAAGCCTTTCCAAACACCAACGCATACAGTGACGTGCCTATGGGTGTCTTATAAGCAGTCCTATATGCCCACAAGGCATCGTCAAGTTTCATGGCCCAATTGATGCATAGAATTATGATGTGTTATGGTGTGAGTTTGCAGTGATGTGTATTATGCGGTGATCATGCAAGCTTTCTTAACAAAGCCCAAGTATAAGCCTTCTTAGGTTTCCTGGTAAGTCCAGGGTTGAATATAGGGGCTACTAAGTAGATATGCGACAGACTCTTCGATTCTATTGCAGTAATAAATAAATGAAGTGGATAATGTTTTGAGTGAGATTTTTCCTATGCGACAGAATTTAATGCAGAGTGATGAAAGCGTAGAGTTACAATAAGTATGCGATGAAGGGGTTGAGAAGGGGTTTAGCTAACATTTCCTAAGATTGTGCACAAGTTATGCGATCATGCTACACATAAATAACAGCACATGCGATGTGTATGCGAAACAGTCGATAGGACTTATTTCTAAGCCTCTACTTTTGCCTATTGATAACGTGCAAAAATGCACGTTATCATTGTGCTAAGTTCTTAAACAATGCTGGCTTGCGTTGATAAAATATGTTAGATTGTGTCCAAAAAGCATCAAATTCATAATATTGCAGTCGCATGCATTCATCGCATAGAAACAGTGGATTTTTGTATTTTTATGCAAAATATGCGTTGATGCAAAGCGGAAATAGCGATCACAGGAAATCATTGGTCGAGCGCAGCATTACCGTAAGGCTTTGCAGTGATTGTGTTTGCAAACATTTGCTCAAGAAGGATTGCCGTAACTTGGTCGGTGCAACTTGGTGGGCGCATCTGGGTGAAAGGCATAATTAATCACGATAGGACAAAAAGCTGATGATGGTCGAATTCGAATTAAGTTGACAGCCGCTAACGATAAAATGTACACTCAACTTTTTGGTGACAAATATTCGACGCATCAGTCAGGGAATTAAAGCCATCCCATATGTGCAATCATAAGAGAGAAACCGCCTTTCACCCCAAAGGCATCCTTCAGAAAAGGGGTTCACCAATTCAGTAGTTCGGTGAGTTAGAGAATTTTTCCTTAGATAGTTTAGCCTTCTTCTTAAATTTTTCTTTTATTTTAAGGCAGACGCGAGAGGAGGCTATGTCGACAGATCATTCCGGTAAGCTTGGGAGAGCGTCGGAAGCTTCAAGATCGGAGAGAGGGTCAGCTCCTGCGGAAGCAGGAATATCTTTTGAACCGAATAGAGATTACCAATGTAAAAGTCTCGATCAGTAAGGGATTGCTACCAGGTTCTCTACCTTTATCTTCCATTGTTATTTTGTACTCAAACTCATTTATCAAAATGGAATTTACTTCTCTCTATCTGCTCACTCTCTGTTATTTACGCATGAGTAGCTAAATCTGTTGAATGGGTTGAGAAGCATTTAGCTAGCACAACTGGGAATCTTCATTCTATGCAATTATCTTGTATTATGTATGCTTCATACGTCCATTAGAGATACTTGAGAGGGTAGTATAAGGACAGGATCTAGGCTTAGGAAGGTCAGGTTAGAATCTAAGCTCGGGAGAGTCAGATTAGAATGTATAATTAAGAGATAGAAGCTTAGGATTAAGCATTATTTGCTATTAATGCATCGCATGCATCCTAAAGATAGAATATGATTGTACGCGGTCACCTTGCCTTTGTGCATCCTGCATCATCGCATAGGAAAAGAGTAGAGACTTAGGAATAAGCTCTATCAATACTTTAGCATTCAACACATGCGTCCTAGACTTAGGAGCACCGCATTTGTATTGGGAAATGACTTGTTGTGCATGGGTGTAGCATGATCGCATAGTCTGACGCATTCCCAAGTAACGCTAACTAAAGACCTTCTCAACCCGTTCATCTTCATACTCAGTGCATATATCACACAATCAGACTTTTCTCAAATCCACCGCATTTGTTTATTTTTCATTACCGCAAACAACAACCTCAACAACTATTGATTTATTTGGTTACCGCAAAGTTTTTTGAGAAATTACCACCGCATATTATTTTTTCCCAAGTCCCTGAGTTAGACCTTGGACTTACCAGAAAACTCAGTGGGGTTTACACTTGGATTCCGCTGACGAAACTTGAGTGCTCAACGCATTTTTACCATTGCATTTCATCCACACTTCCACATCATAAAATAACGCATCAAGTTTTTGGCGCCGTTGCCAGGGACTTCGGCAAAATAGTATGCTAACGATAATTTTTCTGATTTCTTTGTAGACTCTCAATCTCTGGCGAATTACAACCCAGAGATTGAGAAAATGTTTAGATGGAAATTGAGAAACAACCAACAACAACAGTCAGATAAAGAAGAGATGGCAGAGTAACCTAGAAACGGAGCACCAAATGAAAACAACGTTATGGCCGATCCAATCCTACTAGCTAACAATGGCAATAGGCCCACTAGGGACTATGCATCGCCAAACCTCTATGATTTCTCTTCAGAAATCATGAGGCCTGCCCTCGATGGAAGCAGATTTGAAATGAAATCGGTGATGTTGCAGATGATCCAAACTGAAGGACAATTTGGAGGTCGGCATGGTGAGGACTCGCACGCCCACCTTCGTAGCTTTATAGAAATCTGCAATACTTTTGTGTTCCTGAACATCTCTGTCGAAGAAGTTCGACTAACTTTGTTTCCATTTTCTCTTTGTGATCAGGCAAGGAAATGGGCGTATTCCCTCGAGTCGGGAGAGATCACTTCTTGGGAACAGGTCGTAGAGAAATTTATGAAGAAATATTTTCCACCTACCGAGAATGCTAGACGAAGGAAACTCATAACAAATTTTGAACAAAACATGGACGAATTGCTCAGTGATGCCTAGGCGAGGTTTAAAAGGTTGGTTTGGGACTGTCCACACAATGGGTTGTCAGACTGCCTTCAGATGGAAATCTTTTATCATGGTTTAAATCACGCTTCGCAGATCGCTGCTAATGCGGCAGCTACTGGTGGTCTGCTTGACAAAACGTATGACGAGGCTAAGAATATCCTGGATCGCATCTCTAAAAACCATGAGGATTGGAGAGAGAGTGATCACAGACTGAGAATCAAGGATAACGACACAAGTAATGGTGTTATTGCTTCACTACAAAATCAAACGACCGCAATGATGAACTTAATTCAAGGAATTGCGATCAGCAGCCCAACACTGCAAAATGGGCAAGTCAATGCAATTAGTCAAAACACCGCAAGATGTGTGACTTGCGGTGATGGGCACCCAATGGAAGAATGCCAACAGAATCCATAGTCTATTTTCTTTGTGAAAAATAATCCCTTTTCGAATACCTACAACCCCGGATGGAGAAACCACCCCAATTTTGTATGGAAGAATCGACAGCAGAATTTCCAATCTGTGGCGTAGAAAGAAGGGCCACCTGGATTCTTCCCGCGCAATAACGGTCAGACAAGCAATCAAGCTAGTAGCTCGCAACCACCGCAATCATCCTCCTTGGGGAGCCTGCTGAAGCAGTATATAGAGAAAACGAAACTGTTCTTCAAAGTCAAGCTGCGTCCATCCGCAATCTAGAATTATAGATAGGCCAGATTGCAAGTGAGCTAAAGAATAGACCGCAAGGGGCTCTGCCGAGTTCAATAGAACTATCATGCAACCCGGGGGGATAAGGTAAAGAGCAATGTCAGGTTGTGACATTGCAAAGTGGAAAAACTGTGGAGGGAGAAAGAACAGAGTTGAGCCGGACTGCTCCCATTGCGGCGGAACCCGAAATTGCGACGCCACAAGAAAAAGAAGCAATACAGCCAGAAGTTGTGTCGACCTTAAAGCCAACAGAGAAGGGGACCGTGAGAGTGCAGTTACCACCTTTCCCGTAGAGACTGAGAAAGAAAAAGAATGAAGAGGTACAGTACCAACATTTCCCATCTATGTTAAAACAATTACATATTAATATTCCATTCAGTGAAGTGATTGAGGAGATGCCTGCATACGCGAAGTTTCTGAAGGAAATGGTAACCAAGAAGAGGGGCACTGATAAGTTTGCCAGGTGGCGTTAACACAAAGTTCAAAATCAATAATCCCACTAAAGATGAGCGATCTTGAAAGCTTTACTATACCTTGCTCCATAGGAGGACTGTACATCGGGCAAGCTTTGTGTGACCTTGGAGCCAACATCAATTTGATGCCTCTGTCGATCTTTAAGCAACTGAATGTGGGGCAACTTGCGCCCACGACCGTGACTCTCTAGCTGGCCAATAGATCTCTGGTGCATCCAGAAGGAAAGGTGAAGGACGTGTTGATCACCATTAACAAATTTATCCTACCTACCGACTTCATCATCTTGGATTACGAGGCCGACAAAGATGTGCCCATCATTCTGGGGCGACCATTTTTATCAACAGGTCGTGCCCAGATCAATGTGCATAAATGGGAGATCACTTTGAGTATCAATGGACAAAAGCTCAAGTTCAACATAATCTGTGCCATGAAGTTTCCTGACGAAGAAGACCTACATGACTCAGACGACGACCAGAATTTGATTGAAGAAGAAAATTTTGATGAAGAGAATGAAGAGGAGGATGCAAGCACATCCATTGCTGCCTGTAATACGATCATAACAAAAACAAGCAAGGAAGAATAGATGATCGAAAACCAAGAAAAAGATCAAACAGAAAAAGAAGAAAGAAAAACAACGCAATCGTCCCTAGTAGAACCACCAACATTGATATTAAAGACCCTACCGAATCATTTAAAGTACGCATTTTTGGGGTAGAACGAGAAGCTGCCGGTAATTATTTCCTTTGAACTCAACAAAGACCAGGAGAATGCGTTGATGAGCATTCTGAGGAAACATGTGCGAGCAATTGGCTGGACGCTCGTCGACATTAGAGGAATTAGCCCAGCGTACTGTATGCACCGAATTCGTCTTCAAGAAGACCACAAAGCAACGATCGAACATCAGCACAGACTCAACCCTACGGTGAAGAGGTTGTTAAAAGGAAGATCATTAAATGATTAGATGCAGGCATTATTTATCCTATAGCAGATAACACGTGGGTCAGCCCCGTGTTATGTGTGCAAAAAATTGGTGGCATGACAGTATTCCCGAACGAAAACAATGAACTAATACCGCAAAGGACCGTCACTGGGTGGCGCATTCGCATGGACTACCGCAAGCTGAATGCGGCCACAAAGAAAGATCATTTCCCCCTACCATTCATTGATCAAATGCTAGACCGTCTAGCTATAAATGACTTTTACTGCTTTTTGGATGGTTATACCGGGTATAACCAGATTATGATAGCTCCAGAAGACCAAGACAAGACCACATTGACCTGCCCATATGGGATCTTTGCTTTTCGTTGCATGCCATTCGGCCTCTGCAATGCGCCAAGTACGTTCCAAAGGTGCATGATGGCCATCTTTTTAGACTATCTTGAGGACTCTATTGAAATCTTTATGGACGACTTCTCTGTTTATGGGCATTCCTATGAAGTTTGTCTAGCCAACCTGGAGAAGATACTAAAGAGATGCGAAGAGACGAAGCTGGTTCTTAACTGGAAAAAATTCCATTTTATGGTAAAAGAGGGCATCGTGTTGAGGCACAAGGTTTCCCGGGACGGATTGGAGGTGGATAAAGCAAAAATCGAAGCAATTGAGAAACTTCCACCTCCAACAAGCGTGAAGGTTGTATGAAGTTTCTTGGAGCATGATGGATTCTATAAAAGCTTTGTCAAAGACTTTTCGAAAATAGCACGACCACTGAGTGCGTTGTTGGAGGCTGATAGAAAATTTGAGTTTGACGACAATTACCTCAACGCATTCAGAATTTTGAAGAATGCACTGATTACTGCACTCGTGTTAATTGAACCGTATTGGACACTTCCTTTTGAACTAATGTGCGATGCAAACGAGTATGCAATGGGAGCAGCTTTGGCACAAAAGAGAAAAACAATCTTACATCCCATTGCATATGCGAGTAAGACATTAAATCCTACTCAAACCAATTACACCACCACAGAGAAAGAGCTACTTACGGTAATTTTTGCGTTGGAAAAATTTCAAGCATATCTGTTGGGAACAAAGGTACTCATCCATACTGATCATTCGGTAATAAAGAACTTAATGACAAAGAAGGACGCAAAACCGAGGTTGATCGGATGGGTTCTCCTCCTTCAAGAATTTGACATAGAAATAATTGATCGAAAGGGGATGGAGAACCAAGTTGCGGATCACTTGTTGAGATTGGAAAACCCTGAGGTTGACCGCAATGAGTCAGAGGTGAATGCGGTGTTCCCGGATGAGCAGCTGTTCCATATTGAAGAATTTTTGTGGTACGCTGACATAGTCAACTATCTGGTTTGCGAACAATTTCCTAAAGATTATACCTACCACCAATAGAGGAAGCTCAAACATGAATGCAGATCATATTTCTGCGATGAGCCGAATCTGTATAAAAAGAGGGCAGACTAGATTCTGCGACTATGCGTACCAAATGCTGCTCAACAACGCATATTATCGCAATGTCATGACTCACCATATGGTGGCCACTTTGGAGGACAATGCACCACAGCCAAGGTTTTACAGAGTGGATTCTTTTGGCCAACATTGTTTAAGGATGTAACTGACTACGCGATGAAGTGTGATCGATACCAACGCACAGGTAACATTTCATGGAAACATGCAATGACGATGAACATCATCTTGGAGCTTGAGTTGTTCGACGTATGGGGTATTGACTTCATGGGACCATTCCCTCTCTCGAATGGTAAAAACTATATTTTCTTAGCCGTCGACTATGTATCCAAGTGGGTAGAGGCAGTGGCATGCGCTGTAAGCGATGCGGCGGTAGTCTCCTAATTCCTGAAGAAAAACATTTTCACTCGTTTTGGCACTCCACGTGCTATCATAAGTGATGAAGGGTCCCACTTTGTCAATCATACTGTCAAGGAGCTGCTGCGCAAATATAACATCCTCCACAAAGTGGCCACTGCATACCATCCGCAGATGAATGGTCAGGTCGAGGTGTCCAATCGAGAAATCAAGCTGATACTTGAGAAGGTAATAAGGCCTTCGCAGAAGGATTGGGCAACAAAGCTCGACGATGTGTTGTGGGCATACCAGATTGCATTTAAAACACCCGTAGGTATGTCCCCATATGCGTTGGTATTTGGTAAGGCATGTCATTTGTCTCTGGAGCGGGAATACAAATCAATGTGGGCGGTGAAGAAGCTAAACTTTGACTTAGAGAAAGTAGGAGAAGCACGAAAAATTCAACTCGTCGAGCTGAAGGAATGGAGGATGAGCGCATATGAGAAAGTAAAGATATATAAGGAGCGCACAAAGTGCTGGCACGGCAAACACATATGCGGTAAAAATCTCCATGTGGGACAAAAGATCATGCTCTTCAATTCACGGCTACGACTCTTTCTTGGAAAGTTAAAATCGCGTTGGTTCGGACCCTTCATCATTAAAGAAATATTCCAACATGGTGTGGTGGAGCTGATTACCGAAGACGGGAGTCGTACGTTTAAAGTTAATGGCAGCGAGTAAAAGCATATCACGGAGAAGGCTGGCATCGCCAAGTCGACTTCGTGGAACTGAGAAACTTTGAATAAAGAAAGAAGTAGGTGGTCCCTACATTATCAGACGATCGAAATTCATCAGGGACACATGTTTTGGGAATCTTGGAATCTTTAGACTTTTCTCTACTACTCTAAATTTTCATTCCACTATATCCTTTCAGTTCTTTATCTATTACTTTTGTCTAAAAAAAAAACAAAAAACAAAAAAACAAAAAAAATGGAGATTGCGGTAAACGAATGTTGTTTTGTTTAAAATTATTTGATCCTCTCACTGTTTTTTTTGCAACGATCGAGGTATAGGATTGTGGAGGTGTTACACGAAGAAGCAACTTTTCTTATTCTGTCACCGTAATCCAAAGAAGATAGATCACCGCAAAGAAGGATGCATCAATACACAATGCGGGCGACAGCGCAAATTTGGGGGTTGTATTCTTCCTTCACTGTATTTCAACTTTTGCACTATCGCATCGCATTTTAGTTTTAAAAGTTTTATCACCGCATCCTCTTTGATTACCGCAATCATTTGACGTGGATAAATTTAGTAAGTTACCGCATGCTGTCTCTTTGCCAATTATGATTTCAATGATGAAATACATGCTTCTATTTCTTTCGTATATACTAGAGTCAACTTAATTTTAAGATAGTCGCCTCACGAAATATTTCTAGAAGTTAGGGGTCTGCTAGCTTTCTTTCAAACTCTCTTTACGAAGCTTTCTAAGAACATCGCATGACTTCTTTCAATTTTTTGGCAATGAGGACATTGCCACATTTTAAATTTAGGGGTGAGGTATTTATTTTCGACCTTGCTATTTTGAAAAAACAAAAGGAGGAAGAAAAGAGCAAAATAACAACTCCACTGTCAACGCAATGGGAAACCCATGTTGAGAAGAATTAGTCTGAGAAGAGTACATTGCTCATAGTTGGATGTTCGCATGACACATGTGGGGGCAAGCCAAAACGAAGGCAAGGCACTTGGATTAGTGCAAGGTCATAAAAATAATAATGTCAAGAAATATGCAAGGATGAAATCATTTGATACCCCGATGGAAATGTTTTCTTTCTGAAATAAATCATGCGATGTCCTGGAATTTAGTAAAGTCCTTTTGAAGGTTAAGCTTGCAGTCCCTAGGTCTTAGAAATAATTTAAGAGGAGACTTGAATAAGACTTAAGGAAATTTTGGTGTATAGGATTTGAATGAAGTATCCTTGAGAAATCTAGGAAAAGAGAATTGTGGTCGACTTGCTAAAGGAAATCTTTAGCTTATGCTTGAGGACAAGCATTGAATTTGGGGATGTGATAATGGGCAGAAATGCAAGTTATCATTGTGCTAAGTTCTTAAACAATGTTGGCTTGCGTTGATAAAATATGTTAGATTGCATCCAAAAAGCATCAAATTCATAATATTGCGGTCGCATGCGTTCATCGCATAGAAACAGTGGATTTTTGTATTTTAATGCAGAATATGTGTTGACGCAAAGCGGAAATAGCAATCACAAGAAATCATTGGTCGAGCGCAGCATTACTGCAAGGCTTTGCGGTGATTGTGTTCACAAAAATTTGCTCAAGAAGGATTATCGCAACTTGGTGGGCGCATCTGGGTGAAAGGCATAATTAATCACGATGGTTCAGAAAGCTGATAACGGTCAAATCCAAATTAAGTTGACAGTCGCTAACAATAACAAGTACACTCAGCTTTTCGGTGACAAATATTCGGCGCATCAGTTAGGGAATTAAAGTCATCTTATCTGTGCAATCATAAGAGAGAAGCTGCCTTTCATCCCGGAAGCACTATAAATACCAAAGGAATCCTTCAAAAAAGGGGTTCACCAGTTCAACAGTTCGGCGAGTTAGAGAATTTTTCCTTAGATAGTTTAGCCTTCTTCTTAGATTTTTCTTTTATATTTTAAGGCTGGCGTGAGAGAAGGAGGCTGTGTCGATAGATCATTCCAGTAAGCTTGGTAGAGCGCCGAAAGCTTCAAGATTAGAGAAAGGGCCAGCTCCTGCGGAAGCAAGGATATCTTTTGAACTGAATAGAGATTGCCAGTGTAAAAGCCTCGGTCAGCAAGGGATTGCTACCAGGCTCTCTACTTTTATCTTCCATTGTTATTTTGTACTCAAACTCATTTATCAAAATGGAATTTACTTCTCTCTATCTGTTCACTCTCTGTTATTTACTCATGAGTAGCTAAATCTATTGAATAGGTTGAGAAGCATTTAGCTAGCACAATTGGGAATCTTCATTCTATGTGATTATCTTGTATTATGTATGCTTCATTCATCCATTAGAGATACTCGGGAGGGTAGTCTAAGGACAGGATCCAGGCTTGGGAAAGTCAGGTTAGAATCTAGGCTCGGGAGAGTCATATTAGAATGCATAATCAAGAGATAGAAGCTTAGGAATAAGCACTATTTGCTATTAACGCATCGTATGCATCCTAGAGATAGGATATGATTGTATGCGGTCACCTTGCCTTTGTGCATCTTGCATCATCGCATAGGGAAAGAGTAGAGACTTAGGAATACGCTCTATGGACACTTTTGCATTCAACACATGCGTCCTAGACTTAGGATCACCGCATTTGCATTAGGAAATGACTTGTTGTGTATGGGTGTAGCATGATCGCATAGTCTGACGCATTTCCAAGTAATGCTAGCTAAAGACCTTCTCAACCCGCATACTCAGTGCATCTATCACACAATCATACTTTTCTCAAATCAGTCGCATTTGTTTATTTTTCATTACCGTAAACAACAACCTCGACAACTATTGATTTATTTGGTTACCGCAAAGTTTTCCGAGAAATTACCATCGCATATTATTTTTTTCCAAGTCCCTGAGTTCGACCCTAGACATACCAGGAATCTCAATAGGGTTTACACTGGATTTTGCTGAGGAAACTTGAGTGCTCAATGCATTTTTACCACTGCATTTCATCCACACTTCCATATCATAAAATAACGCATCACCTATACGATGATGAATGATGCATACATAAAACAAGGTGATCGCATACAATCATTCCTATTTCTAGGGCACATACAATGTGTAAATAGCAATAGAACTTATGTCTATGTTTCTATTTCTTACTTATGCGATTCTAATCCGACTCTCTCAAGCCTAGATTCTATCTTTAAACTACTCTCTCAAGTATGTCCAAATGATGAAGGATAAATACATAAGACAAGATGATCGCATAAAATGTAAATCTTAAGTCATGCTAGCTAAGTACTTCTTAACCCATTCAGAAATTTAGCTACTCATGCGTGGTATGGAGAGATTGAACATAGATTGAAATGAGATTTCCATTTTTTGCAAATAAAGTATTAAATACAAAATAACAAATGGATTTGAGAGATAACAGGCCCGGTAAGCAATGTCTTGCTTCCCGTGGCCTTTTACACTGCTCTTTTATCACTTCAACTCTGTTCTCAATGTGGATTCTTGCTCTCACAAGGGTTGGCCCTGTCTCTTGTGTATTGCTTTCTGGCAGTCTCTCGATCTGTTCAAGAGCGATTTCTCTTGGCTTTGGTCGTCTTCTTACTCTCTCTTTCCTCTACGTATATGTATGAGTAAGTGCGTGAACAGACTAACTGACTAACTCCTTCTAACTCTGGTGGCCTTCAGTATTTATAGATTTTAAGGTGAAGCAGCCTTTCTTGCTAATGATTGCAATGATGGGCGGCATTAATTCCTCTACTCTTCTGCGACGTTTAATGGTCATCGAAAGTTAAGTGTACTTGCTACAGTGTGGCTTTTAACAGCTTGTCAACTAAATTCAAAATCGACTGTTATCAACTTTCCGTCCCATCATGATTTATTATGTTGTCGCCTTGATTCGAGGTCTTTATGTGGCCACCTTTTAAGAAACTTCTCACGATCGCATGACTTGCGATCACAATCTTCAAGCGTGCTGATGCATTGTGCCTTTGGATCAAAATTTCATATGCACCATCGCATTGTATGTGCACAAAATAGGTAAATTAACTATTTTTATGCGATGAGCGCTTGCAATCGCAATTCCTTTCAGTTTAGCGTTTTTGGACATGATATTGCCTATTTTACCATTGTATTCTCTCATTGTTCTACTTATTTGAGCTGTAATAACTTGTATTTGTACCAGTTATCATGACCTAACGTTGCAACGCTATGGAAAAAAAATTTATGTCCGCCCTTCGCAATGTTGCAACGCTAAAGCATAGCATTGCAACGTGTTGTACAGTCACTATTGTATAGTCACGAATTCCTTCGTTTTTTCTCTAATTTTGGCCTTGTTTTCACAAAAAAAAATACAGGGAGCAACATGAGCGACTCAAGGTTAATGAATTATTGATTCTATAACAATAAATATGCCCAAAACTATTAGCCCTTACAAATCAAATTTGTAAAGAAAGTTGTAAACCTAAAGCTTAATCCCGAAAACATCCATAAATCACAAAATACATTCATCCATTCATCATCAACATGATGAAAGGTATAGAATGCAATATCATCTATATCATCTATCTCACCATGCGTATCAATGGAGCAAAGAGACAATACTCTTCCAAAAATTTCATGGCATCATAAATGTTGAATGACTTTACTTCCCCATCAAATTGTACTAACAAAGACCATTTATCTACATTGATCCTAGTTTTTGTTGTTTTCATGAAGGGTCTACTAAGTAAAATATTAGAAGAAGAAGTAGAGTAAGGTTGATCCATTTTCAAGATGTAAAAATCAACAGGAAAAATCAATTATCCTACTCTTAACAAGGCATCCTCAACTATGCCTAAAGGTTGTATGTATGATCTATCGGTTAATTGTATGCAAACATTGGTTTTTTGTAGGCCACTCAATTTTAGGTCTTCATAAACATGGTAAGGCATAACATTTATTGAAGCACCTGAATCTAACATAGCATGAGTAATAATTCTATCTCCTATTTTGCATGGAAAAATAAACATTCCCGGATTTCTACATTTTTTAAGAATGTCTTTCTTTAATAGAGCACACACATTTTTACTAACCATTACTCTCTCCTCTTTCTTCCTTTTTCTTTTCTTATTACACAAAAAAAAAATTAGCATACCTAGGTATTTGTTGAATAGCATCAAACAAAGGGATGTTAATTTGTACCTTTTTTAAAGTCTTAATAAGTTTTAAATCAGCGTCTTCTACCTTAGGCCTTGCTAATCTACTAGGGAATGGTGCTTTAGGTACATATGGTTCTACTTTAGGAGGGGAGTAATCACATACCTCGGGAAAAATAGAAGTCTCCTTTGGTTCACTTACTATTCTCTCTTGTTCTTTCATTGCATTTTCTTGCTTCTTTAGAGGTGATTGAACTAGGCTAGCTTCTTGAGAGGAAAAAGAAATTTCCTTCCCACTTCTAAGAGTTATGGCACCTACATTCGTGTGCTCCAGTTGTGCGGGAAGCTTTCCAGAGGATTTACTCTCAAGTTTGCTTACCACAGTTATAAGTTGAGTGATTTGAGTGCCTATGTTTGAGAAGTCTTGTCTAGTGTCTTGTTGAAAGGATTTGGTATCTTGGTGGAGTTGGATGTTGTCTTTTTGCAATTGTTGGAATTCCTGTTGAAATTTTAAGGAGTGGTCAACAAGTGATTTTACAACATCCTCTAAAGATATACCCGAGGAAGATGAAGAAGAAGATTGGTTTCGATTTTCAAATTGTCCTTGAAATCCTCACTTTAAGTTAGGATAATCTCTCCACCCATGATTATAGGTTTGCCTATGCGAATCATACTTCCTTTGGAAGCCTTCTATTGCATTCACTTGAGCTTATGAGCAAGCTTCAGAAGTATGTCTGGTTACTCCACATGCTCCACATGTCTTAATTTGAGGAAGGTCGCCTTGAGAGACTTTAGTAAAAAGAGATACAAGGTTAGAAACTTGCGTTCTTAGCTCACTTACTTCACTGGATTGAGCAACAGTGTGATCGAGAGTCATTGTCTCAAAATTCTGAGAGTTCTCCACCATAGTGGATATGAGTTGACTAGCTTCGGTGGACATCTTTTCTGCAAGAGCCCCTCGGGCTGCAACATCAATGTTGCTCCTCTCAAATGGAAGAAAACCTGAATAAAAATATTGAATAAGATATTGTTCAAAAATTTGATGATGAGGAAATGAAGCACAAATTTGTTTATATCTTTCCCAATATTCATAAAGTGACTCTTCTACAATTTGTTTAATTCCATAAATTTTTTTTCTAATATTATGTGCCTTAGATGCAGAAATTTTTTTTTCTAAGAACTTCTTTTTCAAACCATACTATGTAGTGATGGATCCTGCTGGTAAATAATACAACCAATCTTTAACCACATCCTTCAAAAAGAAGGGAAAGACCCTAAGATTAAGTCGTTCTTGAGTTGCTTCATGCGGGTGCATTCCATCACATTCTAGATGGAACTCCTTCATGTGTTTATGCGGGTCCTCGCTAGGTTGTCCTTTAAATGTAGGCAAGAGATGCACAAGTAAGTTCGAATGGGACGATAATCTCCGGATATACGATGCATAATGGTTGTTGATTATAGTCTGGCTACGCTAGTTATCACAAGGTTTGTTCCCTTGCTTCTCCCATGTTGTTTAGTTGAGTTGGTTCTTCTTCTTGATCCTCAAAAGCTTGTTCTTCAAATTCTTCTTCTTCTCCTCTTGTTCTTTCCTTTTGAAGCCTTCTTTCCTCACGGTCAATATCTATAATAAAATGACAAAGTAGACTCCGAGAGGGGCAGATTATGCACAAAGGAATTCTTAATCAAACTAACTATTTTTGGGTTTATTATTTATTTTATTTATTTTTTTTAAAAGGAATTCAAAATTCAAATAAGCCAATTGCATGGTTCCTCGGCAATGATGCCAATTTGTTCGAGATAAAATCAGTGTTGTTAATTCAATTTAACTCAAAACAAATGAAATTTATAATACTCAAACAACAACTAAAGCTAGCAAGTAGCAGAAGTAAAAGATCGATCAATAAGGAACCTCTATTAATTAGCAAGATTTGACTTTTGAATTCCAAATTGTAACAAATGGGGGTTGTTGGTTTAAAGAAATTAAGTAAAATCAAAATAAAAACAATTGCAACAAGAATTGTAACACAAACCTTCTCTCTCTTTTTTTTATAGTAAAGATTCGATAGAGAGAGATTCTTGAATTTTATTAGCTAGGTTAATTCTATCATTGATCTTGAATAAATACATGAAAATTCACCATAATCCAATAGGGTAAAAACCCTAAAGATCCAATTAGCTAATTAACATGTTCAATATTAATTAGCAATAATCTAAGTAAAAAATACTTCAATTAGGCAAATTCACGTTCTTTTCTTAGATTGCTTTAGAAACTAGGGTTCTCTTGATTATGACATTCAAGAAACACTACAGAGTTAATTTCGAGAACGATTTGATTAAATGCTCTAAATTAAGAAGTTCAAGAATTAATTTTGGAAAGTCCAAATTAAAACAAGAAATATTAATTTTTGTAACCTATCTTACTATTATGCAACAGTGCCAAGCAAGAATTGCTAACAAGAAATTAGTTAAATCAAGGCGTCAAGTATTTTCCATTAATTTCTATTCAAATTCAACACAAGTATCCAAGCTTCAGCATCCACTGGATCAGTGGTCCCTTCAAAAGTACTTGCTCCCATGCCTTAGGCCGTTCTATCTCATATTTCTTCTTAGAATCTAATTAAATTGTACCTAGACTTTCAGTCAAGCGTTGTGCGAATCTCTCCAAATATTGTTCTTCCAACATAATTTTTTCTTGGGAATAACTTGCTCAACTTTCACTCCCTTCTTTATATCTACTAACACTTGCTTGGTTTCTTTGTCTCCCACTTCTCAACATGGTTTCTATAAAAGAACTTGTCAACACATAGATCAAAAACTAGAAATTTCATTAACACAACTACTTTTTAGAACATTATTATTTTGTTACTTATTACTATAATTTACATCCTATTCATGCATTTATATAATATACTTATAGTTTACATTCATTGTTTCTTAATCACTCTTCTATTTTCTCTTTTCCTTTTCATGTTATTCCATATGTTTCTTCTGGTTTTCAGACACATTCTTCCAAGGAATATCCTGGTTGTAAGCAAAAGCAACAAAAAGTGTTTTGAAGGTTTGTCTTCTTTTGACAAATTCTCCATCTCGTCTTCAGTATCATCATTATAACATCACTCGTTGTTTGACTAGGCCCTTCCTTTATTTAAATTTTCTTCATACATACCCCAAGATTTTTCGTCATTCGGAATCCAAGGTGTTGTTTGTCTGTAAACATATCTTTTTGGGGTAGATCACTTCTACTTGTTTCTGTTTCTCCTTATTCTTCTTTCGATAGAGCATGCTCCTTCCGAAGGTGTCCCCTTTTACCACATTCGAAACAAGTCCTTGAGGGAGTTAGGTAGGGTCCTAAGTGCTTTCCATTACATTTAAAACCTAGTACGCATGCATGTCTGATTTGTTCTATCAATTCTGGTTCCATATAGGGACAAGGGGCCCATCGATACTTTCGATTTTCCTCTAACGTCATAGTAGATTATTCTACTTTTCAATCTATTTGTTCCTCAAACACGTGTTCCCTAAAACATTAATTAAATTAGAATTATAATAATCATGTAGTTTCAAACAATTCATATTTCCATTCACATAATTTTTTTCTAGTCTGGTATCTCCTGGACTCCTTATAGGTTTCTTCTAGATTGTTTCTTTACCTTCTTCTATAGATTGGTAGTGTTGTGAGTTCCAGCTCGAATTGTTGCTATGTCTGCCACTTATGTATTGTCTCCCCAATCCAATTTTAACTAATTTCCAAGTTTTCTTTTAAACTTACAGCCCTTCAAATTTCCCTGAATCCTCTCAACTTTTGTTAACTCAGGTTTCCTCAAAACTTTATGATCTGATACCAACAAGTCAAACTCCCTCTTGAGCTTACCTCTTTCACCTGAAAGAAGGCATGAAGATAACAGACATCACCCTTTTGTAACACCTGCTATCCATCACCTTGCACTTACCAAATTGATCTTAAACTCTATTTTGATAACTACTACCCGTCTTAAATCTATATTACAACAACACTTTAGCCATGGTATGAAATAACAACAACTCTCTAGTTGATTATTTTATATCAAACCATTATAATATTTACAAAACTTTAGACTTAGCTTAGATAACTCTACTCCTAGGCTATAGAACTCATAAAAGGATATCTTAACCCTGAAACATGGCTACAATGTGACAGACCTTGATCTTAGCAGAACCTTGGAACTCCATTCTTGCGCTACCGTATATGTGTGTGTGGGGGGGGAGGGGGGGGGGGGGATGGGGACAAAACATTTGGAAAACATGAGTTGGAAAATCTTAATGAATGGCATGTTTAGTATAAAAATAGATTTGTTGTTACAAATCATTTTTGGGAATAAAATTTCACAAATAATCAAATACAATATGCATGACCTCAACCTGGTAACCGAGATGACATTGGCACAATCATATGTTCTTTGAAAATGCAATACTTCAGCCAAATACTATTTTAAAGGAAACAATCTCAGTACCTAAAACAACCCGCACATCGACAATATCCTACTAGACATACTCGGGTATGCTAATAATCCCAGCCAGATTATACTAACAATCCCAGTCAGACATCTAGGAGATATGCTAACAATATCCCGGGTATAGTTCTAGTTTCCAATTCAATTCATAATAAACATGCATCCTCATAATATTAGGAAATGAAATCACTGAAAACAACATATTTCCCGATCATGCCACAACTTTCAAAACCACACACACACACACACACACATATATATATATATATACACACACATACATACATATATATACATAAAGGCATATCAATTTGCAAAGATAGAGAAAGAAGAACCACTCACGATTCACCGGGAAAAAAGGTTCCCTAATATCCTATATCTTATTTTCTTCCTGAATCCTGAGCCTGTATTATCCCAAATATCAACTTAGAATCCCGTGTTTAGGGTTAAAATAGTCTTAAAATACTTTTTTAACCCTAATCCTAGATTATCAACCCACTAGGCTCAAACTATATCTTCAATTTGGAAAAAGAAACAGCTATTGGACGTAGGGTTGCACTTCACAGCCAAGTTAGACACATGGACAGAAACACCAATGCTTGGTTCAACTTGTTCAACGCCTAACAGTCAAGCTTGGACGACTGGTACAACACTTCAACGTATGGTCTTCCCTTTAAATTCCAATTCTCTCAAATCACTCTCTTTTTAAGACTTCTCAAGAGATCAGAAATTTATGGAGTGAAAGGTAACTCCCTGAAGGGTATTTATGGGCCTCCTCAAGTCATCCATGTCATCCTTTCAGGCCTCCAACGACAACCACCTCCTCTTTGAAGGAAATTTGAGTGCCTTTTTTCCGTTGAGCCACCACCTACTTGTATGTACGTAAATCGTGTCCTCCATTGCACATGTCCAACGTACACATAATTTTGAGGTGGTTGTCCCATATTCAATCTTGCATTTTCGCCCTCCACCTCCTATCGGTTTGCCAAAATTTCATATGAAGAAGCCATGTTCCTTCATTTTTATCACTCAATGCTCAAATACACCTTGTTGGACGCATGGTCCCTTGGTTCATGCATTTAACTCCCCAAATCCCTACTTCTTGGCCTTAACTTCCTTTTTGTAACATGGTTTCCCCCTTGGTTTAGTTCCAAACTTCCTACTATAAATCCAAGATGAAACTAAACGCATGCCTCCCTAGGGTTTGTGCATCAAAACCATCCTTTTGAAGTTTATACTTCCCATGTACTTCCCAAATGCCTAACACCTTGGCTCATGTGTCCAAGCATGTTGTCCCCTTATGGTATGTGTTTGCTTTGTCTTTCCTACGATTTCTTGGTGCAAATTCCTCCTAAATAGTTATCTCATAATCTATTCTTGCCCTTCACGTGCTTTAAATGGCATTCACATAGCTTTCTATGCGTCCACCACACTTCCTAGGTGTCCAACCTTTCCGACTTTAAGGTTCTACCTACTTATTATGTCATATGTTGTCCAGCACTTAGCCAAATTCCCAACCTAAACTTGTTATGCGTCCAACCCTAGTTTTCTCACTTAGTTGTGTATAGTTCAATGCTTAGTTGTCCAACACTTGACCATTTATTTCCTTATGCATTTAACTAACCCTAGGCATCCCAAAATGGTTCTTTTTGCCCTAGCATGTGTCTAAGTGAGCCTATTCTTGTTCAAGTATGCTCCAAGGCTCCTACAATTCTAGTTATGCTTCTACTTCTAGGTTGACTCATCTCATACTTAGTACTTAGTCCAAATTCATTCTTCTTCCTTGGACTAGGCGTTCACCTTGTCTTCCAACACCTGAATTCCAACTCCTAAATTGACCACATGTTTCCAATACTTAGAAATTTTCCTAAGTGCTAATACTTCATTCAAGGCATGGTTTAGGTACTTAGCTAATCTTTTCCTTTCAATGCTTTTAAGTGTGAACTATTTTCATAACCTAAGGAATCCTATGAGGACTTAGGTGTCACAAAAAAAGTTTCCTCCTTTTTTTTACAATGGAAAAAATAAGACAATGTGGTCTGATTATAGCTATGATTCGGCGACGATGACTAGTTTGATTACGTTGAAAATCTTTCCAGTTTTCCAAGCCCCATCACACCACCAACAACAGATAAGTTGTTTGGGGAGGATGACGATTCTTCGGATGCCTGCTTCTCAGACTACTCATCCGATCAATGGACTTGGAGTTTGGACGACTCTAGCATTGACACACGTCTCACCACATTGGAGCCCCAAACGATCAGTAAACACAATGAACTAGCAG
Source organism: Benincasa hispida (assembly GCF_027475165.1). Classification (NCBI taxonomy): domain Eukaryota; kingdom Viridiplantae; phylum Streptophyta; class Magnoliopsida; order Cucurbitales; family Cucurbitaceae; genus Benincasa; species Benincasa hispida. Next base: position 38,223,915 of record NC_143481.1, on the reverse strand, counting down.
ACAGGGTAGAAGGGAATGTGAGCACCAACAAAGGACCGCTTTCACAAACAACTCCCACCCCGACAGTGGGAACTGGTTCTTGGTTCACAGCCAAGTGTGAACCAACCATCTTCTCATGAAACATCATTGATATTGGTCAACTTCCCTAAAGATCGAAAAAAGGAAAGGGGTAGGTGGATGAGGTGGGGAGAAAGCGTTATGCTAGAGAAGGACCAAACGACACGAAGGTTTAGAAGAAGAACTTCAAACAACACTAATGATCATATCCAGTGACTCTAAGTAGGGTTCTTATTCTTGTGGTGGGGCTGGGGAGTTGGGGTTTTCTTATTCTTGTTTTTTTTTTTTTTTTTTTTTTTTTTTTTTTTTTTTGGTTTGGTGAATGGTGAACTCCGACCTCATTAACTCTTTTGTATGATCATCTTCTCCATTGTATAAACTTTATTTTGTATACATTTTTTTTCTACAAATGAATGAATATTTTTGCTTTTATAATCTGCTATTTTTTCTTTAATTTTTCATCAATATCTAGTTTGTAGGATTGCATATGTACGAATGAACTGGTAATCCATATACATGAGGCTTAATTGGACAACCACATTGTAAATTTTTCCTATCAACGAAACATTATAGTGATAGACCAATAACCATAGCATGAATGTGGTTATAACAAAAATTTAAAAATTCAACGTTCGAACCAATCAAACAAAATAAAATCGATAAAAGCATCGATATATTAATTTTTTTCGGCTTTGCCAAAATAACAGGTAGATCGGTAAGACAAAGAAAGGGTGTTATAAAATGTTAAAGCGGCCAAAATCGATACCAATAATTCTATATGTAAATCGGTATCTCCTTATTTCAAAGGAAAAATGATGAAAATTGAGACATAAATATTTATAACAAATATGTGAGGCCCAATGCATATTCAAATGCAATTGGATTGAGAACCTTCCCAATCTCAATCAAAATACAATATTTCATTATGAATGGTATGATAGACCCTACTTTTAATTACGATTACATATGAACGTGTAAACAAAAGATAAATAATATGATAGAGACCACAAACCGAATTGAGATTAATTTATCCTCATTCCCCTTATGTAAACGTGGTGTGACAAGTAAAACAAGCAATGAACCAATTAAATGGAGTGGTAGAAATGTAAATACCAAACCTTCCAATGGCATTTCCATAGAATATTGCTGTTTCGTACACGAGTACTTTGATTCCAGCCTCGCAGTACAACAAACCCAACCAAGCATAAAAAATTGGAGGCCGAGGGTTTAAAACGGCCCCTTCATCCAAACGCCAACAAGAAACTCGATTTCTTTGCCAAATTCACATTCACATTCTCTCTCTCTTCTCCGATTCTGTAAATTTCGTTGCAGAGAGCGAAGATGATGCACATGACCTTCTACTGGAGCAAGGAGGTGACTCTCCTCATCAATTCATGGCGGACAAATTCATGGTTGAGTTATTCCCTCTCTTTGCTTGCTTGTTTCATTGTCTCCATTTTCTACCAGTATTTGGAGAATTATCGAATCCGTTTGAAGCTTCTTCTGTGTCGGAAGCCATCGCCGTCAGAGATCGAGGCCCCTCTCCTTCGATCTAAAGTGGCTGGGAAGTTTCAGGCTGTGAGATTTGCTGCAGCTCTGTTTTACGGAGTCAACTCGGCGATCGGTTACCTTCTGATGCTCGCGATTATGTCCTTTAATGGCGGAGTTTTCGTTGCAATTGTCTTAGGGCTTGCGATCGGTTATTTGGTGTTTAGGAGTGACGATGAGGACGTTAGTGTTAGTGTTGAAAATCCTTGTGCATGTGCTTAGTTCTTTCCCAAGGAGCCAAACAGATAAGAAAATGAAACAATTGCTATACCTGCTTCTTTAAATTATGAATAGGTTTTTTTCATTGTTTTCGTTTCTTGCAGAATTGATTAATCGGTCCTGTTGTTCAATTATGCTATTTGAAAATTTGTAGCTCTGTTTAGATCTGTTCTGGGTAGGAAATTTGTTCATAAATATGATAAAATACTATGATTGGGAAAGAAAATTCCGTTAGATTGGGAAAATTGAGCAGCCAAATTGGGGTATTGATATTGGAAATTGTGGGCAAGAAACCCCATACATTAGATCGATCCCTATCTGTTCTGAATTTTGATTTTGATCTGACAGATAAGGTTGCTGATAATGGCATTTCCAATGGTTCGAATTTATTAAATTTGAAGGTACCTCACATCTTTATACTTTTGATTCAATGCATAAAACCAACACATTTTCAGTTCATCATTCTATCTTCTTGGGATGGAAAATATTGCATTATCTATATTTGGGGTAAATTCTATCTTCATTATGTGGGTGGACTATTTTGGACAAAATATTTTTTTTAATCAAAATATATTTGGACTCTTGTCCTTTTAACAAAATTTAAACTAGAAAAAATGCACAATAACTCATCCCAATTTATCTCAACTCTTCCTTATTCCCATGTTTTCAATGGCTCTACCCATCGGCCACTATCACACTCCAAGAACTAATTCTAGGCTCCAACAACTACCTCCAATGACAACTCTGGCGACCAACTCCGGACTCTGACAACCACCTTCGATAACAACTCCGATGACCAACTCCGAGTTTCGACAATCACCTCTGATGATAGATCCGACGACCAACTCCGAGCTTCGACAACCTTCGTGCGACCAACTTCGACAACCAATTCTGGCCTCCAACAACCACCTCTGGTGATCCAACTCCAACACCACCTTCGCGTTATCAACTCCGACGACCAATTGGCTCCGATAACCACCATCGACTACAAACTCCGATGAAAATCATCTTCGATGATCACCTTTGAGTGAGTAACTCCGACGACCAACTCGAGGCTTCGACAATCACCTTAGACGACAAACTCCGACAACCAACTCTAATACCACCTTCATGCGATTTCGGGCTCCGACAGTCATCTCCGGCTACAATTTTCAGCAAAAATCATCTTCAATAATCAACTTCGACGACCACTTTTGCCTGACCAACTCGAGGATTCGAAAACTACCTCTGATGACAAACTTCGACAACCAACTCCAATACAACTTCATGTGACTAACTTCATACTCCGAAAACTACCTCCAACTACAAACTCCAGTAAAAATCAACTTTGACAACCACTTCTGACTACTATAAGACTGGTGACTATTAAAGTATATTGTAGAGTTGTTGATTATATTAAAACATATTATTCTGTCTACATTAAGTACAATATTTATACATAATGAATTCACATATCAAATGAGTGTTAAGAATATTTAGACAAAAAATATGTATGTAGTTGAAAGTATGTAACATATAACAAAAAAAAACATAAAATGATAATTTTTCCTGGAACATTTTCCGGCAAGAATTAGTGAAAAATAGAAATTTGTTTTTTGATGATCATCCAAATTTAGAGAAAATGAAAATGGAACTATTGAAGAAATGTGGTGACATTGGTTGTTACAATGATAGGTAGATTTAATTAAAAAAAACATGACATAGTAAAAATATAGAGCAACAATAGGAAGAAGAAGAAAAAAAAAAAAAAAGATAATGCAATTTGTGGAGAAAAATTAGCTAAAATCAAAAGAGTTGATTTCGCTTTAGTTTCTCATCTTATTTAACTATATTTCTACCGGAAATGTAACAGATTAATTATTGTTCATTACCCAAAAAAGAAAGAAAGAAAAGTTTTAAAAATTAAAAGAAAAAATTCAATCCATATTTTTATTCAAACAAAAAAGAGTATAATTATTGAATAAAAAAGTTTCAAAACAAAAATATTAATCATAAAAACATATTATTTAGAGCATGTTTGGGCCTAAGGTTAGAGTGAGGTGGAGTGACCTATAAGCCCACTTCTTATTTGGGGCTCCAACATTTTTTAGTTGGAGCTCCAATTATACTTCACACTTTAACCCTAGGGGAACTCTTCCCAACCTCCACGATACATTGTTTCCATCTCCTCTATTCTCCATCGTATTCTTGTCCGATCGTTCTCCCTCGATTTTTCTCCTTTCTTGTTTGGTCAAACAGTATGCTCCGGTTTCATTCTTCCTTCTCTTTACTTCTCCGGCTTCATTTCTGGTTTTGTTCTTCCTTCTATTTACTTCTCCGGCTTCAGATATGGTTTTGGTGCCATCTTTAGATCTGGTTTCGCATTTGTTGCATGTTTTTCTTCAGATCTGGTCTCTTTTCGCCTTGCCACTCCAAATAATCTCTCTCGCCGCTCCAAAAATTTGATTCCCTTTTCTACTATATTCGATCTTCTCACTCTGTCGAAATAGGCATTGAAACTTGATAGAGGGAGGTCGAGATTTGGAGCTTGGTAGAGGGGAGGTCGAGATTTGGAGCTTGGTAGGGGGATGTCTAGATTTGGTGCTTTGAAAGGGGGGGACATCCAAATTTGGAGCTTGGAAATGAGGGATGTCCAAATTTTGAGCTTGGAAAGGGGGGATGTCGAGGGTAGTCTTCTTTTTTCCTTTTCCGGCCGATGATGAGGTTTTGATTTTTTTTTTTTTTTTTCAATTTTAGCTCAAAATTTTGTAAATCAGTGGAAAAATTATTTGATGTTCCTTATTTTGCTTTCAATTATTTTGCTTCTAAATTATGCTATTCATTTTACTGAATTCATTCTTTTACTTTGAATTACTACTATCTCTGAAAAATTTTGTAAATTAGTGGACAAATTTGTTCATTTCAGTCTCTGTTTGTCCATTGGTTGTCCAATTTGTAACTTTTGACCTCCGTTTGACTATTGTTTATTGTATATTGATTGACAGCGGTTGTTAGGTACTGTTTACTGCATTCATCATTAGCATCTACTTATGCAATTGGTATGTTATTTCTCTTGTCTCCAACATTTTATTATTCTATGTTATTTTTCTTATCTCCAACATTTTCTTATTCTGTGTTATTTCTCTTGTTGGTTTACTACATTCATCTTCTTGGTTTCTCATTTTGTTGGTACTGTTTATTGCATTCATCTTGTTGGTTTCTCATTTATCATATTCATGATATTATTTGAAATTCAAGTTTCAATGAATGAATTTCATAACTCTGAGGTTAGATCCTATTCCATTTTTTTGTTTTTTTGTACTTTATAATTATTCTCTCACTTGCCTTCAAGTATAAGGACAAACACATTCCATCTACTTCATAAATGTAAATGGTATGTCTTCTCTCTCTTTATCCAATATCTTTTTTATTACGGTTCTTGACTAGTGTACTAATGTTGTTTGTTATAATATGTTTTAGGGTTGGTCTTATACGAATCAGCCGGATCAAACATTGTTTACCAACTTTCACTTGCTAAGGTGTTTACATGCACTTAAATATATGTTACTTTTGTTAATTGTTTCTTATATTTGTTACTTTTGTAATTTGTTTTTCGCTATATTTGGATGTTTGACTGTAATAATATCACGATCCAATATTTGTTGTTATATTTGTAATTTTTTTTTTTTTTTTGTGTTCATTATTTTGCAATTTTACATTAAAAATAGATTTCCATGACAATTAGTCAAAAAAAATATAAATTTTTGCAATTGGAATGTATTATTATTATGAATTGGTATGTATTATTATTATGGAGCAAGAAAAAGTAACAAAAACAACCCTTAGAATAAAGGCATTAGAAAAAGTAACAACCATTATTATGAAACACGAACAAGTAACAAAAACAACCATTATAAAATTTAGGAAATTTTTGCAATTGGTATGTATTATTATTATGAAACAAGCAAAAGTAACAAAAACAACAATTAGAATTAACGACATTATTATTATGAAACAACCATTAGAAAAAGTAACAAAAACAACCATTTGCAATTGGTATGTATTATTTTCTCAATTTATAAAAATGAGTTTTATCAATGTGTTGCAAAGGAGTGAGACAAATACAAACAAACAATTGAATGGTAAAAAAATTGTTATAAATGGTAAAAAAAAAATCAAAGTATCTTTACATATATCATGACTAAGTTTATGGTATTAGAAAATAAAAACTTTTTCGAATTTGACTAAGTTTACTTAACAAAATAATATTCTTTTTTATATAAAAAGTCATATAAAAAGTGTTGTTTTTAAGTAATATAAAAATAGTATTATAAAAAAAAAGTAGAATAGAAAACACATCAAACGACTGTAGACATCGTATTAGACAATTAGCATACTTTCAACTCATTCATGAATCCGATTTATGTTGTTGTCAAATTACAAAAATGGATTGAAGATGTTTTACCATTTTATGTTAGTTACTTAATACAACTGGTGGATTAGTGGAACTGAAGTTATAGATATGGAGGAGATGGTTGCTATGTTCTTACATATTTTAGCCCATGACGTTAAGAATCGGATAGTTCAAAGAGAATTTGTACAGTCTAGTGAGACTGTTTCTAGGCATTTCAACACTATTTTATTAGCGGTGTTACAATTACACGACGTGTTGTTAAAAAAACCTTTGTCGATCACAAACTCGTGTACAGATCCGTGATGGAAATGATTTGAGGTACAATTCAACTACACTAGTGTTAGTTCAACGTGACTTATTTCTTAGGAGAACGTATGTGCATGAACATTTCTTATTTTGTTCGAATGCAGAATTGTCTGGGTGCATTAGATGGTACGTACATCAAGGTAAATTTCAGTGCAACTGGTCACCCAAGGTATAGGACGAGGAAAGGTGAAATTGCAACAAATGTATTCGATGTGTGTGACACAAATGGCAACTTTGTGTTCGTCTTATCAGGGTGGGAAGGATTCACAGCTGATTCTCGAGTTTCTAGAGATGTAATATCACGACCTAACGGGCTGAAGGTTCCAAAGGGTAACTAGCTACACATACCATCTCTCTCCACTCATTGTATTTGTAATATAAGGTTTGAATCGATTGGACGTTCAACAGGGTATTATTATCTATGTGATGTCGGATACCCAAATGCGGAGGGTTTTTTGGCTCCATATAAAGGCGAAAGATATCATCTTTCAGAGTGGCGTGGAGGAGGTAATGCACCAACAGCTCCACGAGAATTTTTTAACATGAAACATTCTTCTGCATGGAATGTCATCGAGAGAACATTGGGGTTGTTGAAGGGTAGATGGGCAATCTTGCGAGGACAATCATACTACCCAGTACAAATCCAATGTCGAACCATCATGGCGTGTTGCCTTCTGCACAATTTTATCAATAGGGAGATGACTAACAGTGAACTGATCGAGGATTTAGATGAGGTGGATTCAAGCTTTGCTACAACTAGGGGGAATGAGATAAATTATATTGAGAGTTCAAATGAATGGACCCAATGGAGGAATAAACTGGCGCAATAGATGTTTACTGAATGGGAGTTGCGTAGTGTACAGTGCCTTTATACTTTTTGTTTATTGTAGTGCCTTTATGAATGATTTCATTCGAAACTCTCACTATGTTTACTATATTTTGTGTTTAACTTTATCCATGAACTCTCTCATTAGCTATGCTACAACTATTTGTCATTTATTATTTAATTGTATTAAAATATGTACGTGTATACACTAGAATGTCAAGTTCCTCAAAAGCCCTGAAGCACACTTGGACTAAAGAGGAAAAAGCAAAGCTGGTCGAGTGCTTGGTAGCATTGGTCGCATCTGGTGGATGGAGATCAGACAATGGTACGTTTCAACCTGGCTACTTGGCACAACTATAACGTTTGATGGCTGAGAAGTTGCTTGACTTTAATATCCAAGGATCACCAACTATAGATTGTCGAGTCAAATCCCTGAAAAAAACTTACCAAGGGATCTCAGAAATGAGAGGACCAGCTTGTAGTGGATTTGGCTGGAATGAGGAATTCCAATGTATCACTACAGAGTGGGAGTTATTTGATGGATGGGTGAAGGTACAATTTTATCTAAATTGATTTACGAATATCGGTAACAAAATTATAACATCCATCTCACCCTTCATGCAGAGTCATCTTGTAGCAAAGGGGCTTTTACACATTCCCATACTATGATGATATGGCCTACGTGTTTGGCAAGGATCGGGCTACAGAAGGATGGTCAGAGACCTTTATGGACGTCAGGTCTAACGTGCCAAACCATATGAATGATGGAGTTTCTATTCATGAATCACAGGATCCAAACATCCCCACGATGTCTAGTCAGGGAATGGACATGTCACAGGATGACATGCATGGAACACGTACCGGTCGAAGCACTGAAGGAGGAAATGCTTCAAGAGGAAGTAAGAGGAAGCGAAGTAGGAATCAATATGAAATGGCAGAGATTTTTAGGAATGCGATGAAGTTCGCAAATGACTAATTAAAGGCGATTGTAGAATGGTCGAAAGAGAAGCGTGCAATTGAAGTCGAACTACGTGCAAAAGTCGTAAACCAACTTCAAGATATTCCTGAATTGCATAACCGACAGAAGGTGAAGCTTATGCAAATCATATTCCACAGCGTGCAAGATATGGAGAGCTTCTTATCCGTTCCCACAGCCCTCAAGTTGGACTATTGTAACCTCTTCCTTGAAGAGAATGTTTGATTAACCCGTGTTTTGGACTACTTTTCAATAATGAACAATGATTAGTTTGTTTCAGTTATACATTTAAGTTTGTAGTACATTTGGTACCTAAAAAAAAAGTCATATTTCAATCATGCAATCATGAGTTAGTTATTTTGTCTTTGCGATGCTTGTACCTAAAAAAAAGAGCTTTATATATGAAACACATGAATTGCATCCAAGAGTAATGCATTTTTTTCTTTTTTTGGCCATGTTAACAAAGGTATCTCTGAAAATGACAAAAAAATCTTAGTTAGCTTTTAATATAAATTACTATGAAATTAATTTTGTATAAATTGGTGGAACATATTTCATATGCATAATTATTATTATTATAAAATATGATAGTAGAAAAAGTTGCACATAGTCTAAAATAATCTACATTCAAATTATAGACTATTATAATTCAGACTATAATAACCTGCACTCCAAACACAGACTATTATAAGACAGAATACAATACTCTGCACCCCAAATACAGACAATTATAAGACAGAATATAATACTCTTCACCCCAAACACAGACTATTATAAACTAGACTATAATAGTCTGCACTCCAAACACAGACTATAAAAAACAGACAGTTTATTATAACTTATAGTCTATAATAACCTACTCTATGTCCCAAACGCCTCCTTAGAGTTCAAAAAATTGTATCAGATACTCAGACATATGAACTTAACTATGCACCCCAAACACAAACACATGAACTCAGACCAAATAACTCTGCATCCCAAACACAGAGATATGAACTCTACATACGAACTTCAGACATCTTATCTCAATTCAGTGTCCCAAACAGTCCTTAAAAGTCTGAGAATGAGAGGTCTCTTTTTGTTTCCTTCATGGATCAAGCGAATAATCACCCAAAACATTAGGTTATATTTTCTATTGAAAAAAATACAAATGGTCTATAAGAACATAGATAAGTGTTCCCTCAATTCTCAATCTCTTTTATATACATTTGATGAGTATTGTGGTTGAAGTGTTGCATTTAGAGTTATAGATGCATTTAGGGTTATAAATTTCTTTGATTAATCATGACACTTTAAATCCCTCTCTTGTTGGCTTTTTAGCATTTGATCTTAAAGTAATTAATTAACATTTTGGTGATAACAAACTTAAATCGATTTACTAAAATTTTTAGTCTTATGATGGTAGAGCTAATTGGCTTAATTATCAAATTGGAGTCACTCAGGGGGCGTTTGAGGTAATGAGTTAGTTATTATAGTCCTAGGTTATTATAGTTGGGTTACAATAGTTTGCGTTTGGGGTGTAGATTATTCTAATTTGGGTCAAAAGAATATAATGGCACAGAGGCCAATTAAAAACTAACTTCACATCCAGAAAATGACTAAAAACAATCTGTTTAAACAAGTATAACTGCCTATACACTTGTTCTCAATATTTGAGACTATTTTCGCTACATGAGAACAATAAGTCAAATTTACAAGAAAATAGTAAAAAATACGGATCTTAGGTACCAATGTAATTTGTCACACATACCACAAACCAAAAATTGAATTGAACAAATAATTAGACACAACAACAACAAAATAGAAACATTATATTTGCAATCTACCTTAAATCTCGGGATAAAACTCGCTCGAAATCGTGCACTAATGAAGAAAAACTCGACCCATTTACACCGGCATACCATAAGATTAGAGTTTTGGTCCCATTCTGTATAAGATCTTAAAGACGATCTTAAGTCACATTTACCTCGAGATCATATACAGTATGCCCAAAACTCAACAGGCCACCCAATCTCGAGACACATTCAATAGATCTCGGGCCTACTTCATCTAATTTAGCTCGAGATTCAAACATTTTTCACTCGAGATATGATGAAGTATCAAGAAAATCATCAACTACAGACAAGATACATAAAAAAAAAAAGCCTAAATATTGAACGAAAGAAAACATACAACCTATATTTCTCATATATCTTGGATAAACTCTAAAATCCTAACAAGACGATTTTTTAAGATGAACCATAGACTAAACAAAGGAAATAACATAATACCTCTACAATAACGAAGCTTAAGTATAAAAATAACCATGGAGACAAGGAAAATTCAAAGGAAACGTAGGGAGATCGAGGTGAAGTGAGAAACTGGAATGGTTTCTATTTACATGAAGATTTCTTCAAGCACGGGTATATTTGTTCTTTCAACAGGCTGGATAATTTGAATTCTTAACATTTCAAATTCAATCTCGAGGTCGATCTCGCTCAAGAAGGTCCAAGATTAACTCTTTTAATGAGTTTCAAAAAGCATGTTACTTTTGTAATGTGAAAACTAGAAAGGACTATTTTGGACAATTTTCCAATCCTATATTAGACTTAAAAAAAAAACAAAAACAAAAACAAATACCTCGATATTATCACACCACAATGGGCAAAAGATTATTCTAGTCCTTTCCTGCAAACACAAAGGAAAACAAGGGGGGGAAAAAACTCTCCATTCACAACTCCCATCCCCGTTTTTTTGCAAATTTTGCAATAGCATCGTAAGGGAATTATAATAATGACCAACAAAAGTGAAAATACAAGATTCAAAAGATTTTTTTAAGGAGCGAATTTCTTCGATCCAACAACAAATTTAAGCTTCGCAATTGTTTTCCTCAAAATCAACTTGTAAGCAATCGGATTGGACACTGGTTTTTCTGCAATTTAACAAAAAAGGCTAGCTTAATTCATTCTTTAATTGCTAAGGTTTCAGCGAGAGGAGCCATAAAGTCGATTTGAAGTTGAATTGCTGACATTGCAACAATGGAGCTAGAGTCACTTGTACCGCTATGCCCAAACCTATCGATGTTGATGAAGAACACCAAGCTGCATCAACATTGATTTTAACAAAACTTTGGAGGTGGTATCCAAGACTTTGGAGATGTATAATCCTCTTAGCAAAAATTTCTCGAACGGTTGAAGCCTCTAATTTTTTGGGCTTTGGAAGACTCCCAATAGCATTTACAGTACTTTGAAATCCAAGTCCATTGGGTAGGAGGAAGAGCATATACTCCTTTTGTGATGTTATTCCGATCATTCCAGAGAGTCCAGTATGTGGTTGCAATAATCTCCAAATTGTTGTTGGACATGAGATGATATCTATCGATGAAGCTGCCATTAAAATTGTCAAGACCTGCCAATAAAATTGCCAAATAGGTTGTGATCTTCCAATATAAGATGTCAAACAGAAGCTTTTATAGACTTAATGGATGATGCTTGATTTTATGAAGTGGAAATGTGGATGATATACGTTGATGGAATTGCATTATGCACTCAAGTTTTCCCAACGGAATCCAAGTGTAAATTCTTCTGAGTTTCCTGGTAAATCCGGAGTCGAACACAAGGACTTGTGAAACAGATTGCGTTGGTAATTTTATGAAGAACTTTGCAGTAATCGGGTAAATAAATAAAGTGTTGGGTTTGTTATTTGCGTTGATGAAAAAGAAATAAATAAAGGCGGTGGATTTGAGAAAAGACAGTTGTGTGATAGATGCACTAAGTATGCGATGAATGAGTTGAGAAGACCTTTAGCTAGCATTACTCGGGAATGCATCAGACTATGCGATCATGTTACAACCATGCATAACAAGTCATTTTCCAATGTAAATGCGATGCTCCTAAGTCTAAGATGCATGTGTTGAATGCAAAAGTGTCCATGGAGCTTATCCCTAAATCTCTACTCTTGTCCTATTCGATGATGCAAAATGCATGAAAGCAAGGTGACCACATACAATCATATCCTATCTCTATGATGCATGCGATGTGTTGATAACAAATAGTGCTCATTCCTAAGCTCCTATCTCTTGATTATGTGATCTAATCTGGTTATTCCGAGCCTAGATTCTAACCTGACCTTTCTAAGTCTAGATCCTGCCATTAGACTACCCTCCCGAGTATCTCTAATGAACGAATGAAGCATACATAATACAAGATAATCGCAAGAATGAAGATTCCCTAATTGTGCTAGCTAAATGCTTCTCAACCCATTCAATTGATTTAGCTACTCATGTGTGAATAACAGAGAGTGAATAGATATAGAGAAAGAAATTCCATTCTTATAAATGAGTTGAGTAGAAAATGACAATGGAAATTAAAGGTAGAGAGCCTGGTAGCAATTCCTTGCTGACCGAGGCTTTTTACACTGAAATCTCTATTTTGTTCTAAAGATGTTCCCGCTTCCACAGGCGTCAGCCCTCTCTCTGTCCTTGAAGCTTCTGGCGCTCTCCCAAGCTTATCAGAATGATCTGCCGGCACAACTTCCTTCCTCGCGTCCGCCTTAAAATGAAAGAAAACTAAGAACAAAGACGTGCGAACTGAAGTATGAAATTTTTAACTGTTGAACTCCTGCACCCCTTCTCTGAAGAATGCCCTTGGTATTTATAGAGCATCCATGGTGAAAGGCGGCTTCTCTCAACTTAATGCCGAATAATTGCCACCGAAAAAGCTGAATGTACTTTGTGACCGTTATTGGCTGTCAACTTAATTCGGATTCGATTGTCATCAGCTTTATGTCCCATCGCGCTTAATTAGTCTTTCACCCGAATGCGCCCACCATGTTGTATTGACCAAGTTGCGGCGATCCTTCTCAAATGAATGTTTGCGAGCATGATCAACGCAAAGTCTTGCGGTGAAGTTGCGCTCGACCGATGATTTCCTATGATTGCAATTCTTGCATTGCGTTAACACATATTCTGCACAAAAATACAAAAATCAGCAGTTCTAATGTGATGAACGCATGCGACCGCAATATTATGAAAACGATGCTTACTAGACGCAAGTTAACATATTTTATCAACGTAATCCAACAATTTTTAAGAACTTAGCACTATGACGTGCATTATTGCCCGTTATCACACCCCCAAATTTAAACAATGCTTGTCCTCAAGCATAAGCTAAATATTCCTTTAGCAAGTCAACCGCAATGTTCTTTTCCTAGATTTCTCAAGACTACTCCATTCAAATCCTATATACCAGAATTTTCATAAGTCTTATTCAAATCTCTTCTTAAAATATTTCTAAGACCTAGGGACTGCAAGCTTACCTTTCAAAAGGACTTTACAAAATTCTTGAACATCGCATGATTTATTTCAAAAAGAAAATTTTCTACCGGAGTGTCAAATGATTTTATCCTTGCATAAAAAATTTTCTTCATTGATATATTTCTTTTCTGACTTTGTGCTGATCCAAGTGCCTTGTCTTCGTTTTGGCTTGCCCCCACAGGTGTCATGCGGATATCCAACTACGAGTAATGCACTCTTTCTCAGACTAAACTCATACCTATTTGGTAGTAGAGTTGCGGTCATTTATTTATGCGTTGATCCTGGTGACTAACTTTCGTTTTGGCTTGCCCCCACGGGTGTCATGCGAACATCCAACTACGGGTAAGTGCCTTTCACAACTTAACTCTTATCAACATGGGTTTCCCATTGCATTGACAGTGGAGTTGTTATTCTCAATTTTTTTTCAAAATAGTAAGGTCGGAAATAAATACCTCACTCCCAAATTTAAAATGCGACAATGTCCTCATTGCCAAAAGATTAAAATAAGTCATGCGCTGTTCTAGAATGCATTGTAAAGAGAGTTTGAAAGAAAGCTAGCAAACCTCTAACTTTTAGAAATATTTTATGAGGTGACTATCTTAAGATTAAGTTGACTCTAGTATATATGACAGACATATAAGCATATTTTTCATTATTGAAATCATACTTGGCAAAGAGACCTTATGCGGTAACTCACTAAATTTATCTATGTCAAATGATTGCGGTGATTAAAGAGGATGCAGTGATAAAACTTTGAAAACTAAAATGCAATGTGGTCGCGCAAAATTTGAAATAAAGATAAGGATACACCCCCTAATTTTGTGTTGTCGCCCGCATTGTGTATTGACGCATCCATCTTTGCTGCGATTTATCTTCCTTGGATTGCGGTGATGGAGTAAGATAAGTGCTTCTTTGTGTAACATCTCCATATTCCAGCGCCTTGATCATTGCAAGAAAACAAAGAGAGGATTAAATTATTTTAAACAAAACAAAACTTGTTATCGTACTTTTTTTTCCAAAATAGAAATAGCAATAGTAAAATAAGGATAGATAACGATTGAAAGGATATAGTGAAAATTCCGAATAGTGGAGAAGGGTTGAAGAATTGATGTTCCCAAAACTTGCATCCCTGATGAGGCTGAATCATATAATACTCAGGGACCACTTATTCCAGGCTGGTTTGTTCACGTCCATGGTGGCTTTTCTCTCTTTTCCTTGTCCTCTGGGATCTTTACTGCCTTAATCTGGAGTTTCTCCCCATGAATGCTCATTATAATTTTCCCCTTGCACACATCAATTTGAGCACAATCGGTTGAAAGGAATGGTCGTCCCAATATGATGGGCGCATCTTCGTCTGCTTTATAATCCAAAATGAGGAAGCCTGCTGACAGGATGAATTTATCGATTGAAATTGCGGTATTTTTCAACTCTCCTTCAGGTTGTATTCAAGATCTGTTCGCGAACAGAAGAGTTTCCTTTGTGGGCGTAAGTGTGCCGGCATTCAGTTGTTTGAAGACTGATAGCGATATTATGTTTATACTTGCCCCAAGAATGCATAGTGCTTGGCCACTGAAGGTCCCTCTGATAGAGCATGGGATCGTGAAGATTCCTGGGTCGACCATTTTGGGTGGGATCATATCATTTTGCATTGCAGCCACTATTGTGATCTTTCCTTCCTCATTTGTTCTTCTTTCAGTCTTGCGGAGTTGCTGGTGGTTGAACTACTTTTATTCCAAGATCTAGAGGCTTAAGGGTGGACGCAACTTCAGGGTCTATTTTCTCGGGCTTCTCCAAACTATAGGTCAACAAGTCTTCGGTTGTTGCCACATTCAAGTTGGTCGCAATGTGTTTTTCCCTTACTTCCGCAGTCATGTTGACGCTTAGCAAGGAGACTGCTAAGCATTGTTCCTTCCCGTTACCCCCAGCTTGCGAGGGAGCTCAGTTGAGCTCGGCAACGCTCCTTGCGGTCTATTTTTTAGCTCGCCCGTAATTTTTCCCATTTGGATTTCGAGATTTCTGATGGATGTAGCTTGGTTCTGAAGCACTGATTCGTTTTTCTTAATGTATTGCTTCAGCAAGCTCTCTAAGGACGAAGATTGCAGTGGTTGTGAGCTGCTAGCTTGGCTTTGGGTTGGACCGTTGTTTTGTGGAAAAAATTCGGGTGGTCCTTCTTTTTGTGCTACAAGTTGAAAACTTTGCTGTTGATTTTTTCACGCAAAATTTGGGTGGTTTCGTCACCCGGGTTATATGTATTGGAATAGGGATTATCTCTCATGAAGCATACCGACTGCGAGTTTGTTGGGCATTCCTCCATCGGGTGAGCATCACCGCAAATGACACAACTTGCGGTCGTTTGAATGATTGCACTGACCTGCTCTTTCTTCGCTCCCGTTTTATTAATTATGATGCCTTGTATCAGACTCATCATCATAGTCATTTGATTTTGCAGGGATACGATGGCCCCATTATTTCCGTCATTTTCTTTGATTCTTAATCTTTGATTTCTTTCCCTCCAATATTCGTGATTTTTGGAAATGCGATCAAGTATACTATTTTACTCCTCATATGTTTTGTCGAGCAGACCACCAGGGGCTATCGCATTGGCAGCGGTCTATGAAGAGGGGTTCAATCCTTTGTAGAAAATCTCCATTTGCAGGCAATCTGGTAAGTCATTGTGTGAGCAGTCTCTTACCAGCCGCTTAAACCTCGCCCAAGCATTGCTGAGTGATTTATTATCTTCTTGTTCAAAGTTTGTTATTAATTTCCTTCTCCTTGCGTTCTCAGTTGGTGGGATATACTTCTTCATAAACTTTTCCACCACTTATTCCCATGAAGTGATCTCTCTCGGTTCGAGAGAATATGCCCATTTTCTCGCCTGATCCCACAAAGAAAATAGAAACAGAATTAGTCGAACTTCCTCGGTTGAGATATTCGGGAACACAAAAGTGTTGCAGATTTCTATGAAGCTCTGAAGGTGGGCGTGCAGGTCTTTGCCACGCCTTCCTCCAAACTGCCCAACAGCCTGGATCATCTGCAACATTACCGGCTTCATTTCAAACCTCGATCCATCTAACGCCAACCTCATGATTCCTGGAGAGAAATCATAGAGGTTAGGTGACGCATAGTCCCGGATGGGTC
This sequence comes from Benincasa hispida, assembly GCF_027475165.1. NCBI lineage: Eukaryota > Viridiplantae > Streptophyta > Magnoliopsida > Cucurbitales > Cucurbitaceae > Benincasa > Benincasa hispida. The sequence continues at coordinate 38,207,159 of NC_143481.1, read as the reverse complement.
TATTGCAGTCATTCGCCAGAAGGATGGGGTTGGCCGTTAAATTATTCGCGTTAGCGGTCCTTACATCTAGTTGCTCCGCCATTCTTGGTGTTCTTTCTTGTTGTTGTTGGCGGTCTCTTAATCTTCTTCTGAATGTCCTCTCAATCTCTAGGTCGTAATTTGCCAAAGATTGAGAGTCTACAAATAAATAAAAAAAAATTACAGTTAGCACTTTATTTTGCCGAAGTCCCAGGCAACGACGCCAAAAACTTGATGCTTGATTTTATGAAGTGAAAATGTGGATGATATGTGTTGATGAAATTACGTTGTGCACTCACGTTTCCCCAGCGGAATCCAAGTGTAAATTCCTCTGAGTTTTCTGGTAAGTCTAGGATCGAACACAGGAACTTGTGAAAATAAATTGTTTTAGTAATTTTTATGAAGAACTTTGCGGTAACCGGGTAAATAAATAAAGTGTTGGGTTTGTTTTTTGCATTGATGAAAAAGAAATAAATAAAGGCGGCGGATTTGAGAAAATACAGTTGTGTGATAGATGTACCGAGTATGCGATGAACGGGTTGAGAAGTTCTTTAGTTAGCGTTACTCGGGAATGTGTCAGACTATACGATCATATTATAACCATGCACAGCAAGTCATTTTCCAATGTAAATGCAATGCTCCTAAGCTCCTATCTCTTGATTATGTGATCTAATCTGGTTCTTCCGAGCCTAGATTCTAACCTGATCTTCCTAAGTCTAGATCTTGTCCTTAGACTACCCTCCCGAGTATCTCTAATGGACGAATGAAGCATACATAATATAAGATAATCGCAAGAATGAAAATTCCCTAGTTGTCCTAGCTAAATGCTTCTCAACCCATTCAACTGATTTAGCTACTCATGGGTGAATAACAGAGAGTGAATAGATATAGAGAAAGAAATTTCATTCTTATAAATGAGTTGAGTACAAAATGACAATGGAAGTTAAAGGTAGAGAGCCTGGTAGCAATTCCTTACTAACCGAGACTTTTTACACTGAAATCTCTATTCTGTTCTAAAGATGTTCCCGCTTTTGTAGAAGTCAACCCTCTCTCTATCCTTGAAGCTTCTGACGCTCTCCCAAGCTTATTGGAACGATCTACCGGCATAACTTCCTTCCTCACGTCCGCCTTAAAATGAAAGAAAACTAAGAACAAAGATGTGCGAAATGAAGTATGAAATTTCTAACTGCTGAACTCCTGCACCCCTTCTCTGAAGAATACCCTTGGTATTTATAGAGCATCCATGGTGAAAGGCGGCTTCTCTCAGATGGGACGACTTTAATTCCTGACTGATACGCCAAATAATTATCACCGAAAAAACTGAATGTACTTTGTGACTGTTATCGGCTGTCAACTTAATTCGAATTCAACTATCATCAGCTTTATGTCCCATCATGCTTAATTAGTCTTTCATCCGGATGCGTCCACCATGTTGCGTTGACCAAGTTGCGGCGATCCTTCTCGGGTGAATGTTTGTGAGCACGATCAACGTAAAGCCTTGCGATGAAGTTGCGCTCGACCGATGATTTCCTATAATCGCAATTCTTGTATTGCGTTAATGCATATTCTGCACAAAAATACAGAAATCAACAGTTCTAATGCGATGAACGCATGCGACCGTAATATTATGAAAACGATGTCTACTGGACGCAAGTTAATATATTTCATCAACACAATCCAACATTGTTTAAGAACTTTGCACTATGGTAACGTGCATTTCTGCCCGTTATCAATGACTTATACATTTTTTTATTCCATATATTTTTAATATATAATTTATTAAATGAAAAAGATCACATTCTACTAGATTTCGCTATCAGATCTCTTGATATGATGAGATAATTCAAATATATCATGTAATACTTGTTGGAGGATGTATAATATGTTCCCATATATGTTTAGATTCGAGAATATATATATATATATGACATCTTGTGTATTTGATAATATTCTAGTATTAGTCAAATATACAATGTTTTATTTTGCTACACGTTAGATAAATGAGCAAAATGACTGCATGTAATGAATCATATAATAGTCGCATCTTGCAACAATTTTCTATTCGTCGGAGGCCCCAATTAACTAGGCGGGTTAAAAGAGCGGGATAATATGCAACTTATTTTAATTTCGTTGTACAGTTGAATGCGACGAATACTAAACACGTCTCTAATTGCGACGATTTGGGCTTCGTCACAGGCCCGATGACTTTAGGGTTTTTACTTTTTACCGCTCAAGTGTACTTCAAGCGTTCTTCATTGTGAGCAGAGCACCTGGAGATTCATCTCTGGCCACCTGAAAATTCATCACCGGCCACCCATGCCATTGACGTCGATAGTGAGCTCCTTTGTCTTGTCTCCTCTCTGCCTTGCTAACCACAAATTCGCCGGTACGTTCTTCTTCCTTCTTTCTTCTTCCGACCACCATTCGTTTCTTTCCCAAATTCCACAAGAGTAATACTGCAATAGAAATTTTGCTAAAGCATTGGACTCTCTCGCTATCTTTTCACTTCGTGAGGCAAAAGTATCATGGAAGGTTTTCTTCTAATTACACTTGGGGATTGTAACTGAACTTAACCAAGAATCATTAGTGAGGTTACTCAGTATCATGTCTACTGTCTAGTTTCATGGTTGGGTTTGCTTCTAATTTTTTCAGTTTCAAATTAGTTGATTCTTGCTTTCATGTCTTGTTGTGTTAATTGGTTAAAAGTCCTATTTTGGAGAGAATAAAATTGTGTTAATTGGTTCTTGCTTTCAAGTCTTATTGTGTTAATTGGTTCTTGCTTTCAAGTTCTATTGTGTTAATTAGTTAAAAGCCCTATTTTGGAGAGAATAAAATTGTGCTAATTGGTCCTTGCTTTCAAGTCTTATCGTGTTAATTGGTTCTTGCTTTCAAGTCTTATCGTATTATTTGGTTCTTGCTTTCAAGTTTTATTGTGTTAATTGGTTAAAAGGCCTATTTTGGAGAGAATAAAATTGTGTTAATTAGTTATTGCTTTCAAGTATTATGGGAAATTTGGGCCAATGACCTAATATCTAGGCCTATAATGTCAAATGACTCTATTTTTTTAAAAACTGTCAATTGATCTTCTGCTGATATTATCACGGTATGAGATTACAAGAACTGTCCCTGATAACTATCTCGCTCTCGCTGTTTGTCTATCTTCCATCGTGATGTAATTGTTTGTCACTGTACGATTGATTTGACAATCTTCACGAAATCTGTCTACAACTTAAAATCGTTAACACATAGTAAATATGTAATAGTGAATTCTTTAAAATCTAAACTTCATTTGAACTGTCATTTTGTTGAACGAAGATTTATTGAACGAGGTTTTCCATAATTGAGTTTTCTGGAACCAAACGGAGTTTTCAGAACGAGTTTTTAAGAACGGAACGAACTTTTTTTAAACCTGGTTTCATTGGTGTTTGTAGGAACATGGTCTCAAAAAAAGTATGTAAATAGCATAACGAAACAGGTGTGAGAAAGAGCGACAACGAGAAAGGTGGAGAGAGAGAGATTGAGTGACAACGAGAGAGCGAGATTAAGCAATAGCGTGAGAGCGAGATACAGCAAGAACGAGAGCAATTGGGAGCGAGAGTCACAAGAGCGAGAGAGATCAATGTGTATTACTATTTGGTTAATAAAAAATGTTTTCTTGCTTTGTAGGATGACAAAAAAAAAAGTGTACTAATTCAATACGAGGTCATTGGGATGAGAACCAAAATTTGTATATTGGAGGTGAGCTAACAGGAATCATTGTGCCTATTACGTTGAAGTATGAAGAACTTAAACTCACATTTACAAGGTCACAAATGTAAGTTTCTCAGAGTTTGATGTTTAATAAAAGTTAAATATAAGCTTGACTTTGAAGCCCCTCCACAATACAAACGGAATGACGGTGATGTTCGCTTCCTTATTTTCTGAGAAGATTTTTCTATAGTTCAGTTATATGTAACGCTAAAATCATACCACGACAAAAATGTGAATATGAGTTATGATGGTATAGGTGTAGACAAACAATACGGGGTATCATATGAGTTTAATCGAGAAGAGAGTGATATTCCATTGTTTATGAACACTTAACCATCAACATTATCAATAGATAATGATAGCATTCATGCAGTGGACTCAGAAAGAGAAACTCAATGTAACAGACTTGTGAAAGGTGGGAACGTGTTTACCAAACAGAACGAAGATGCGATAATATGACGTCCAATAGTGTAAGTGTTTCAATTCATTGATTAAAGAATATCGACAACTGCCCATAATGTGATTATTGGAACATGTTCGAGGCTTCATCCAATCGTGATTTTATGAATGGAGAAATTATTAGGCATCTCGAACGACGTAACACTCAGACTATTGTGAAAATCGATTAGCAATTGAGTGTGACAAGGGCAGACGATATCGAGTTGAGTCGATTGATTGTTATAGAATCTATGTGTGGGACAATCGATTGGATGGTATTGTGAACCTCCATATGAAGGAATGCACATGTAAGGAACTTGACTCACTTGGTATCCCATGTTTGCATGCAATTGTGGCTGCGCGAGAACGAAACATCTCCATCCGAGGTTTGTGCAGTCCATTCTATAGCGTTGACTCTCTTATGGCTTCTTATGTAGAGCCCGTAAATCCGTTCAGTCACATATATGAATGGAAGAGACCTCCGGGATATGTGGAAAAACATATTGCACCTCCTCGAAGAGTGATACAGGTTAATCCAAATGATTCAAATATTGGTCGATTGTAATTTTTTATGTGCCACTTGTAATCCTCAAAACTATAATTTTCTATGTGCCACTTTAATTCTCAAAACTGTAATTTTCTATGTGTCATCCTTAAAACTGTAATTTTCTATGTGCCATTTGTCTATTCACGAATCTCTTCAAATGTCCCGCATATCTCGCTCTCCCTTTTATAAGTTTAATTAAGTGGTTGTCTATTCATGAATTGTTCTGGAAATATCTCCTTTCATTAATCTCACTATCATTTGTAATCCCTTTAAAATGTCTCGTTTATAAGTTTAATTACTAAAGTTTATCTATTCATGAATCTCTTCAAATGTTTCCCTTATCTCGCTCTCCCTTTTATAAGTTTAATTAAGTGGTTGTTTATGTTGGATTGTATCAGCAAGCAGCGGAAGCAACAAGGATCAATAAGCACTCTAATTCATTAATTTTTGCAGAAACTAAAGTATGCTATTGCAGAAATTAGAGATGTTCACGAGGCGGGGCGGGGTGGGGCCGGGGATGCCATTCCCTATCGCCGTTCCCCATTTCATTCCCCATCCCTGTGAATTCCCCATGGGGATCGAGGCGGGGATCCCCATGAGGAATTCGTGGGGAATTTTTCCCCGTTACTTTTTTTTTGGGTAAAAAGTCAATTAATTTAAATCAATAATGTGAGCAAATTTTAATTAAATAATTAACTTTATCACTAATGGTTAGTTTTGGATAACAAATTGAATTTAAAGATAAATTACTCAAAGTTTGGCCTAAAAAAGTTAATTAGTTTTTTTTAGTAGAAAGAAATAAATATAAATCAAATTATTCACATATATATAATTTGAATTTAGACATTCAATTTAAACATATTCATTATCTTTCCCGATAAATAATCAATTTTGAAATGTAAATGTAATATTTATATAATAATAATAACAACATAAGATTAGATAACTATACTAAATAAATATGTAAAAGCTAATTGGGGCGGGGTTGGGGACAGGGCAGCGACGGGGAATGCATTCCCATTCCCCGTCCCCAGGAGAGGGGGGCCCGCATGGGAAAATTAGACATCTCTAGCAGAAATAAGTGAGTTTCACGTCATACTTTTGTAGTTCTCTTGAAATCTCGATTTCAAGCTAAACTTTCTCCAAATCTCGTTGTAGACCACCTTAAGATCTTCCCCACTATTATCTTGGTTCTCTAGATTGAGTTGTGAGACTCAAAATAAGCTTGAATTAAGGGAATTTGGAGAAGAGCTCACAGTAACAACTCACTTGAAGAACACATTCTTCACACGAATTTTTCAGCCAAAATTCTAGAGATTGCATTTCCTCAAATTCACTCCAATCTTCTCAATATATTGTAGACAATCATGCAATGAAGATGGTTGCATGAGATGCAGCTCATGCTTGGAGTAATTGAAGTCTAAAGATGGTGGGTTATGGGTAAGCAACTATGAAGATGTAATGGAAAATACCAATTTTCCATTTTGTGTATTTTTCAATTTTCAAATTCCAAATTTGATTTCAAAAATAAAAATATATATATTAATTTTACAAATTAATTTTTCTAATAAAATTAATAAATAATTATTTAAACAATTTAAATAATTCTAATTAATTTAATATCAAATATTAAATTAATTTTATAAAAATCCACCTTCATATATTTAAATCATATTTAAATATTAATTCTCCAACTCCGTTTAATTCTTAAAATTAAACGTGTAATTATATTTCATATAATTACTAATTCCTTTAATTCTAATTTGAACGTTTTAAATTAACTTATCGCGCTACTTTAAAACTAATCCCTTTACGAGCTAGTAGGGGGACCTCGCGGACCTACAGATCATGAGCTCCAATGAACCGAGATTAATTGGCTAAACTCATTAGACCGAATTAACTCTCATTCTTTAACTAATGGGTCAAAAGCCCATAGTTGAACTCTTACCCCCAAAATTACCTTTTGTTTCTTAACTTATACTGATCAACAATTGATTTGTGATCCAATCAACAAGCTGAGTCCCTCTCAGGCCAATGAGAGGGTGTGACCCATTTTTCAAGACCCAAAATCAGCACTTAAGGGAACAACCTCTGTACTATCCCTAACAGCAGATAAAAGTGAATTTCTTCTTGTACTCTCTGTCCCCAGCTATCTATTCGGTCTTACCCCTGAAATGGGAGTTTATTGAGCCGGTGCTATTGAGCCAACCCTCACCTATGCAAATCTAAGGATAATCCCAAATAAACAGGAGTTCATAGTTAGTTCAGGATTAAGGTCAAGTTACTTAGGTCATCGCTTTGAAATAGCCAGTCTTAAACAGTAAACAGCGTTATAAAGTAAGAGTGACTGATTTCGTGGTCTAATCTCGTAGAAACCCTTTTGCACAGGGACGCCCCCACTTCTCATGTCATAACATGTACGAATTAGAATCACATCGTTTGTAGCACTTTACAACTCTTTGTAACAACTACAGAACAAACCGCATCCAATAGTGTTACCAGAATAAGGCACCCAACCTCATTCATATACTATAGATCATTTTGACTATTTACGCAAACTGATCCGCTTTTATGTCTCCCATAAAGTTCAAGTACTCAAATAATAGTCAAGGGACTTTTAGGTTTTCTAATAAACAATATATTCAATAACAACTTATTGAATTTTCAGAATAAGTTCTATTGTTGACAAACCACGAGTTTTAGGACATAAAACCCAACAAACTTCTACTTAGACTAAAACTCTAGTGGTAACTAATATATCCAATATATAAGACTAAGTTTTTGAGTTTTATAGAGAAATACAATAAACTAGGGTAACCCATACCCATGGTTTACCATTCAGTATCTCATACCGATATTTCTCCCAGTTGCCCTAGGTTATTTATCTAGTATTGTTAGTCTTGATTCTCAAACACTTTAGCCGAGAGAATCATTGTAAACATGTTAGTGTAGAATAAGCTTTTAATTAAACTATATGGGAATGGTTCTTATTCTCAATAATGACCAGGAAGTCATACTTTCCTCCCACTACATTGAGGTACTCTCAACTTTTTGAGTAAGACGTGTTTGACTTGTCTTAACAACTCTTGTTAACAGTCAGATCTAGAAATCTTTAAACTTTCTATACTTTGATCTTGCCGTTTTTAAATATTTGAATATTTGCAAATGAATTTCTTTCCAGTAGATTTCTTCTTCCCTTTCCCTTTATCCTTCTTGATAGGAATACTCTTATTCTGTGAAGAGGAAGCAACATCAGGCTTGGAGGACATTCCTCTCTTTTCAGCAGTAGTAACGTTTACTTCTAATTCCAGACCTTTAGTTCTCAATATAGCCTGGTAAGTCTGTCGCTCATTCAGTAGAGTTGTCAAACTGTATTCAATTTTATTCATGAGTGCATTCGTACAAAATTGCAGAAAACTCTTTGGAAGAGATTCTAAAATAAAACCGACTTGACTTCTCTCGTCAACAACAATGTCGTTTACTTCTGCCACATTAAAATGGACTATCATGTCCAGGATATGTTCACGCACAGAGACCCCCTCTTTCATGTGGCTGTTGTAAACGTACTTGATAATATCATACCTTAGGGTGAAGGACAGTTGTCCAAATATCCCTCGTAGAGATTCCATAATCTCTTTGGCAGTACCCATATCCTCATGTTTCTTTGCCAAAACATTAGATATGCTGGTGAGGATATAAGCACGGGCTTTATCATTTGCCTTGATCCATCTATTATATGCATCCGGAATAGTTTGGTTTGTGTTAGAGCTGGGAACAGGAGGGCAATCCTTTGTTAAGACAAACCGTAAATCATCTATCACCGGTATAGTGTTCAAATTTGATTTCCAGGTCACATAATTATCCTCGATCAGTTTATCTGACGCTAACAATTGTATTATCGAACTGGTCATAATGAAATTATAAAAAAATTCTATAAGTGAATTGCTTTTAAATCCAATCAAGTTTTAGCAAAGTAATAATAATGTACCCATAACCATTATTTATTTGCAATGATACTACAGCAAGACATTCTTGACTAAATACTATATCCAGAATAACTCATATTCTGATAGTCATTTAGCTATCGTTTTTAGTTAGAAATTACTGACACCTAATAATTCTGTAAGTGTAACCCTCCATTTTTAGACATTAGAGGTCGGCCCTAACTATGCTATCGAAGTAGAGAGTCAAAGTTGGGAATGGACCTAAGAAATCTTATCTATCTCTGGAGTTTGAGTTGTTTCGAATCCTATGTTATAACCCTTCATGGGGATAGCCATCGTTAAACGACTAGCAAAAGGCCGCTTAAAGCTAACCAGCAGGTGCAACATCGAAATCTCATGGTCCAAACTAAAGGAAGAGACCGCTGGATAGTTGACATATTTTATTCACCCACTTACTATAAACTACTTCCTCGTTTACCTTGTTATTGACTCATATATCCACTTTTCGTATGGAGGTCACTCCCAAGGTGACACGAAGCGATATATGAATCTCACGGTGTAAACTATGTGGAGACATGGTAGTTGAAATCTATATATCATATATTTGATTTCTGTTCGAACAACTTTCCCTTATTTGCCGAAATATAGATTTAAGCTAAAACATACTTTTCATATGGAGGTCACTCCCAGGGTGACACGAAGTACCGCTTAAATCTAGATTGTGAACTCTTAGGGACGTGAGAGCTAAAACTAACGTATCATATATGTTATTAATCTTCCACTGAACTTTTCTAATAACTTTATCATGTAGAAGTTATTGAACTGTCACTGAAGTAATTAATTAGGGTAAATTTCTACTTAGGTTCTTTTCTGGCTAATAAAAACAACCCTAAGTCTATGTGGTTTATCTAAATATAATACTTATAAATGGATTTGGACCTACGATGTCTAGGTGACAAACCGTTTTATTTCGTCACACCGCTCACGTACGCTCATAAAACCAGTTGCCAACGCTCAATAATTTGGCCATAATCCCCAGGTAGGAGATGTTCCGTATACCGTCAACTTAAGTACCAATAGCCTTCGACAGGATTATATACCGGTTGAGTTTGTAACCTAGTTTTACAAGATTTAACGATCTATTTTAACTATTAAAATGAGTGGTTAACCTACGTGAGCATACAACTGTTATTTGTTATGACTTTTAAATGTCTAACCCAATTTTATAACAACTTACAAAATTTTAGACATGCTAAATATCCACAACATGCATAAAGGCATTAAATATTTAATATAATAATTATATTAAATACAAGAAACTCTAACATGCATATTATATATTATAATAGATTATAACATACTTTCAATGCATGTAACATGCTTCTTACAGTGGGGTTTTAAATCTACATGGCATACTGTATGCACATACAAGATTTATTTAATTATAACATACATCAAATGCATAAATAATTAAACACAGACTGATATGGTTTTAGTTTTGACATAAACAAGCAAACAAAAGTCTACTTATTACAAACAGCTTCAAAATCGCTTTCGGATCGCTCGAACTGCTCCAAACCGAACCCAAACAACTTGAACTGGACTCGAACTGTCTGAATCGAACCAGCAAAAAACCATTTGAGGCTGAACTGGACTGGACCTCAAGAGATCCGGTTGAACCAGTTTCTCTTGCTCCATGCTCGAAATATCGCTAAGGCTTTTCGTTTAGCATTGACGACCATCGTCTTGGGCGATCGTTTAGTGTTGGCCTGATCGTATAGCGCCTGACCAAGCTACATGATCGTGTAGTGTCTTCCATCTATCGCATAGTGTCATCGTCTAATGTCAGACAATGCTACACGATCGCTTAGTATCTAACACTATCGTGCAACACCATCGTCTAGCATCAGACAAATACTACACGATCACTTAGCGCCATCGTATAGCGCCTCTTCTTGATCGTTTAGCGCACGAAAAAAGGTAGACGACCATGTAATGCTATTGCATAGCACTTCAACGCATCGTTTAGCTGCTGTGCAAAGCTATATGATTGTGTAGTGCCATCGCATAGCATTTCAACGCATCGTTTAGCTCTCGTATGTATACGATCGCTTACACGATCGTCTAGCACACATTAATTCAACGATCAATGCCCATAGCTACACGATCGTCTAGCTTTTCTTCACATCATTTAACTCCCATAGCTAAACGATCGTCTAGCACTGAACCTCAATGACGATATGAACAGAGGCTGAAAAAATGGAATCTGCAAGTCGGTCTTCTTCACTTGTTTCTTCAATTACATCTTAATTTCAACTATAATGACTCCAAATAAATTACAAACTCTTGAGAACACATAAAAGCTCATCAAACAAGAGCCAATTACAAATTTAATTGAGAAATTAAAAGCTAAAAACTCAGAAAACCATATCAGTGTAGTAGTTTCATATAACTCATGAAAAACACCCACCACACCAAAATTAAACTAAATTGAATGCTTAAATGATGCTCTAATACCAATTGTTGGATTGTATCAACAAGCAGCGAAAGCAACAAGGGTCAATAAGCACTCTTATTCATTAATTTTGGCAGAAAGTAAAACATGGTATTGCAGAAATAATTGAGTTTCAAGTCATACCTTTGTAGTCCTCTTGAAATCTCGATTTCCAATTGTAACTTTCTCCAAATCTTGTTGTAAACCACCCCAAGATCTTCCCCACTATTCCCTTGGTGCTCTAAATTGAGTTGTGGGACTCAAAATAAGCTTGAATTAAGGAAATTTGGAGAAGAGCTTACAGTAACAACCCACTTGAAGAACACATTCTTCACACGAATTTTTCAGCAAAAATTCTATAGATTGCATTGCCTCAAATTTACTCGAATCTTCTCAATATATTGCAGACAATCATGCAATGAAGATGGCTGCATAAGATGCAGCTTATCCTTGGAGTAATTGAAGTTTAAAGATGGAGGGTTATGGGTGAGCAACTATGAAGATGTAATGGAAAATACCATTTTTCTATTTTGTGTATTTTTCAATTTTCAAATTCCAAATTTGATTTTAGAAAAACATTTTAATTTCAAAAATAAAAAATTATTAATTTTACAAATTAATTTTTCTTATAAAATTAATAAATAATTATTTAAACAATATAATATCAAATTAGAATCACATCGTTTATAGTTACAACTTTTTGTAACAACTACAGAACAGGCTGCATCCAATAGTGTTACCAGAATAAGGCACCCAACCTCATTCATATACTATAGATTATTTGACTATTTACTCGAACTTGATCCACTTTTATGTCTCCACATAAAATTCAAGTACTCATATAATAGTCAAGGGACTTTTAGGTTTATTGGATTTCTAATAAGCAATATATTCAATAACAACTTATTGAATTTTCATAATAAGTTCTATTAATTACTAACCAGGAGTTTTAGGACATAAAACCCAACAGTCTATTCATGAATCATTCTGGAAATGTCTCGCTCTCGCTAATCTCGCTATCACTGGTAATCCCTTTTAAAATGTCTCACTTATAAGTTTAATTACTAATGTTTTTCTATTCATGAATCTCTTCAAATGTCTCGCTTATCTCGCTCTCGCTTTTATAATTTAATTAACTTGTTGGCTATTCATGAATCTCTGGAAACATCTTGCTCTCGTTAATCTTGCTATCACTTGTAATCCCTTTTATAATGTCTCGCTTATAAGTTTAATTACTAAAGTTTGTCTATTCACGAATCTCTTCAAATGTCTCGCTTATCTCGCTATCCCTTTTATAAGTTTAGTTAGGTGGTTGTCTATTCATGAATCATTCTGGAAATGTCTCGCTCTCACTAATCTCGCTTGAATCATTCTGGAAACATCTCGCACTCGCTAATCTCGCTCTCTTGCTATCACTTGTGATCCCTTAAGTAATGTCTCACTTATAAGTTTAATTACTAAAGTTTGTCTTTTCACGAATTTCTTCAAATGTTTCGCTTATCTCGCTTTCCCTTTTATAAGTTTAGTTAACTTGTTGGCTATTCATGAACGAATCTTCCTGGAAATGTCTCGCTCTCTCTGGATCTCGCTCTTGCTAATCTCGCTATCACTTACACAACTTTCCTCAAGTTTGTCTATTTATGTTATTCAAATGTTTGTCTATTCATGTTAGTTCTATACCAATAATTTAAATAACATGTTAGTAAAATTACATCAATAATATACATAATATACACAATATACATGCACGTCAATAATATGGAGAGTTCGTTCCACAATTGACATGCCAATTGCATCCTATAGTCACTCAACTTCTCCTTAAGTGATTACAGATGTGGCACTACCAGTCACTAAATGTTCTAAGAATTTTACAACAAATATCCACAATCTAATGACCCATGCTGTGTGTTCGTAGAGGTAGGTTGGGATATCTTCCAATGAGACGTTTCTATGTTCGGCTTTCAACGTTTCAAGTCACAGTAGTGAAGAAGCGATGGTAGGGTGTAATTCAACGGTTCAAGGAAAGACTCCAGCTTCTTCTTTGATGTCATGGACGGTAGTGAATTAAATACGACCAACCGACCTCTATTTAGATCGAATGCAATCAACATCCAGAGTTGATCAATGTTTGTTGTCATATACATGAAGTCCATATCTGACCACTTGACATCGAATTTACCCATGACATAATCTAGAAACGTCTCTTCCCCCCATTCTACAGCAACATGCAAAGTCGACTTGTTCTTAATATGTTTGTAGACCCCATCTCGAGAATTTAGATGACTCTATACGTTGAAAAGAACATTAAAAACACATAATAGTCAACCAACGTATTCCTATTCAGAAGTTCAGTAAATGGTTACCGTTATTCCAATTGGTAGGATGGTGAAGCTGACTATACACACGTCTGGTCGCCTATAGAATTTATCTTTTATGAACTGAAATAGGATATTTAGGGTCTACATCCAAAACAAGATATATGTTAGGAGAGGGGAGTAAACTGTATGTACTTGGTAAAAAGGGCTAAGATCGTAAACTTACGTCACACTCAATAAATGAACTTGGTTCGGTCAACTCTTGGAAAAAGGACTCAGATAATGACTGAACTGCATTTTCTGGAATCTCGTTGTTTTTATTCTTATCGGCAATCCAGTTCATCATTTCCTTGAATACACCAGTTAGATCCTCATGCTCTAAGGAGCATTGGATCGTCGCTTTAAATTGTATCGTGGTACCCCAGGGAGAGGGTACTTAATATTTGGACGATCCAAAGGAAGTTGAACCTTAATTTCCTTATATTTTGTTATTTTCTTTTTTGGTTCGACAGGAGGTATGTATTTATCAATGACCTTTCTCTTACGTGTTGTTTCTTACTCTCAACCATAACCTATAGAAATATAACAACATGGTGAACAAGTCGAATAAAAAATATGAAGAAAGAAATTTTCGAATCACATAATGATCATACCTGTGAATCGAGATGTATGGTGTCAGAGGAGGCCGTGATATCAAGCTATACAGATGAATTGAGATGTAAAGGTAGGGTAGGTGACTTAGGTGGAGGTGGGGTAGGTGACTTAGGTGGAGGTGGGGTGGGTGACTCGGGATGGGGGGACATGGTGGCATCGTGGCCTGTCTATGGAGTGGAGGACCTCGTCGTCTCAAACACCGTGGAACCCTTTATAGACTATAATAGAGACAAAATAGTTGACAATTGTGCTTTGATGTCTCTCTTGTCCGTCTCCAGGTTCGATACACGAGCATTTAAGCTCGATATTGAGTTGTCAATGCTCCGTAGGTACGAATATACATCAGGATCAACATTACCTCCCTCTCTGTGGCCCGAAACCTCAGGCTCAGAACGATCTTCCTCCGGGATAGAACAATCCTCCTCAGGCTCAGGACGTACGTCACCCACCAGTACATCATGAAACATATCCTTGCTAGGGCTGTAAGTAGGCTGGTTGATGTTTTGGTCCCCATCAGATTCATCGTCCCTCATTCCACCTTCTAAATTACCCTGCTGTTCACCTTCCCCACCTTCTGAACTGTTCTCTAAACTACTTCCACTCTTTGAACTTCCAGAGCTCCTTGAACTCTCGATGTTGGAGTGTGCTTGTCATATGACCTTTTTATCAATTGGGGTATCTCGAAACCTTAACATCGGACATGACAAGACCCTTTTTTACTTTTGTTTGCATTAAAGAACCCAGTAAGATGGTTAGTGTATATTTAACAACCGAATAAACATATTGTGGTTAGTTAGATTACACTTACATTTTGAGACTAAAAAATGTCTCTCTCGATGCTTTGAATGACACTGAATAGGAGCATGACCACCGTAATATACGAGGCATAACTACCTTTCTCTTTCAAGTGATAACGTTCCCTGCTATTGACGATAGGATCTCATACGTCCACATCTAAATCCAAACAACTCGTATTTATAACTATGTTAATGTTAAACTAAAGATAAGGTTAAGTTAAGGAACATCTACCTGGAATGCTTGGGGAAATCCACGGAGCGAGTACTTCACAACATAATTTTTATTTCCCTTCACCTTCTCCTTGTATAAACCAACCTTGTCATTCAGTGCAGTCTTCAGGGCGTCGAGTGTCCTCTCCCAAATAATTGTACCCCAATCAAGATTTTTGTAGTAATCAATATCTTCAACATCATCAAATAGAGTACGATTGGCAACATTCTTTTGCTTGTTTTTACCCATAATTGCAACCTTTTGTGTAATATACTAGGGTAATTTTAACAACATCATCGTCATTTTCAAATACAAAATTTTTGTATTCTTCTTCAAGTAAATTAAAGTGGAATGCGTCTCAGGTCGACCGATTATCAAAGTACCTCGTCAAAAGTTCTTGTGAGGACTTCTCACTCCGTACAACTCGCGTAGGAGACTGCCACAAACCAGTGATCAATAAAAAGTCGTCCTTTGAAAATGTGTCGACCTTTCCTCTGATAAAGAAACTAATCGAGTCCACTCCCGACTTCTTCACTTCCCTCAATAACATATGGAGGATTAGTGGGCTGTTGAATACAAGTTCAGTGTCTACGAAGTGACAAAAATTTGTTCTCTTGAATAACTCTAACTGCCTTCCAGTAAGCTTTTCCTTTACAATATTGTTGGCATTGGCAACATAGGTCTGGCACGTTACTTGCGAGGAAACCTATCAACTTCATGAATTTTCAAAGATTTAGACATCTTAAATTACTCTTGCATTGTATCAACATTCAATTTATCAGTTAATAGGTTCGTACTAAAAATCACTAATAAAACATACTGTTAAAGTCTCGCTCTCCCCAATCTCGCACATCTCGCTCTCTCAAATCTCACTCTCGCATATCTCGCTCTCTCTTATCTCGCTATAGCCCATCTTGCTTTGACTCGTCTCGCTCTCGTCGTCTTGCTCTATCTCATCTCGCTCTAGCCCATCTCGCTTTCACCCATCTCATTCTAGCCTATCTCGCTTTCGTCCGTCTCGCTTTATCCCATCTCGCTTTCGCAAAACTCGTCCACTACCTTGTCTGATTCTAACTTTATCTTCTTCATCCTCAACCAATGTAGAACACATTGAAACCCAAAATAAAAAATAGACACAACTGATTAAACCTCGAAACCAGTTATGAACGTGACAAACGATCAAACGAAACCAACCAACAAACGCAACACAACATGCAAGACAAAAATTAAATTCACTTACCCAGTATAGAACTTCAATTACGGCAGTAGATCGGTGATGGTTTTGTAGAGCGAGATTGAATGACACTTGCACGAGAATTTTGAGCATGGGACAATCGTTGAGTTTGAGCGCATGAGTATCATATATACTAGAGGGGCATTTTTGTAATCTCATACCATGATGACATAAGCAGAGGGTCAATTGACAGTTCTTTAAAAAATGGGGTCATTTGGCATTATAGGCTGAAATATTAGGTCATCGGCCCAAATTTCCCAAGTTTTATTATGTTAACTAGTTAAGGATATTTGTAATAGATAGTAGAATAAGAGAAAAAATCTAAAAATATATTACATCTTTAAAATATTTGCAAATATGGATGACTTGACTAGTCAATATTCAATTTTTTTTAATTCTTAATTTCACCCTCCCTTGTTTTGTCCTATTGCACACTTCTTTTTTTTTTTAGTCTTTTTATTTTATTTCCTTTCTTCGATTTTTGCTTCTTTCTTTTATTTTTTTTATTTTTTTCATTTCCTTCTTTTTCCCTTTCTTCTTTCTTCTTTCTTCTTTCTTTTAGTTTTCTTTTATTTCTTCGTTTTTTTCTTATTCATTTTTTTATTTTTATTTTTATTTTCTTTCTTTTCTCCGATTTTTCTTCTTCCTTTTTTTTATTATTTTATTTTCTCTTCTTTCTTTGATTTTTTGCTTCTTCTCTTTATTTTTCTTTTTTCTAATTTTTCTTTCATTTCTCTAGTTTTTGCTTCCATTTTTTCTATTTAATTTTCTTTCCTTTCTTCGGTTTTTGCTTCTTCTCTTTCTCTTATTTTAAAAATTTTTCTTTTCTTTATTTGAAAATTTTCTTTTTCTCCTTGTTTTTTCACAAAAATTACGAGGTTGAGTTTCGTACCCAAGACTTAAAAGTATTCAATTCATAAGTGATTTAATACCAACAAGCCAATCATCAAGTTTGATTATTATAACAAATAATAACTATAAATAACAAATGAAAGTCTAGATAGCCACTAATATTTTCTATCATTGATAACTTAATCTTTGATTATATTTTCATAGTTAATAGCCACTTATAGAAATCTATCATTGATAGCGAACTTAGTGAATTTAATTAATAAAGTTGAATCTCGAGCTAAAATATAAGTGAAATGCGTAGAAGTTATCACTAATAGCATGTTTATTAGTGATAGAAGCTATCATCGAAAGGAAAAGGGACTTATAAATGTTTGAGAATGACAAGAAAGGGGCAAAAGGTGTTTAGTGACTATGATTGATAGAAGTTATTACTGATATCATGTTACCAGTGATAGAAGCTAATACTAATAGCATGTTATCGATTATAGAAGCTGCTCGATAGCACATTATCGGTGATAGAAGCTACCCGATAGCACATTATCAGTGATAGAAGCTACCACTGATAGCATGTTATCGGTGATAGAAAACTTAGGTGATATCTATATATCGGGTTTCTTTCAAAGATGATAACCAGTTATAAAAGTCTATCATTGATAGCCTTAAGTGTTAATATTTCAGGTTGATTGTAATTGATGAAAGTCTATCAGTGATAGCAACTAATAGCTGCTATTAGTAATAGCCATGATAAAAGATTATGAGTGATAGCTACTGTGGTAATCGAAGTTGTTGGTCTTCTTTCAAAGTTGATCACTATTTATAAATCTATTATTAATAGCCACTAATAGCCTTAAGTATTGATATTTCAAGGCTGATTCCAATTAATGAAAGTGAATCAATCATAACTACTAATAATTGATAGCAAATTAAAAACTAATATTTTAAGATTGTCTTAATTTTTCTCAAATTGAAAGCTATCGCTGATAGCAACTATCATCAATAGCAATTGATAGAAGCTATCACCGATAGCAGCTGATAGCAGCTATCAGTGGCTATCACTGATAGTTGCTATCAGTGATAGCTTTTAATTTGAGAAATTTGGGAAGAAGCGAGCAAAATGGTGGCTAGGCATGAGTTTTTTAGTCTTTTACCATTTTTTTAATCTATATATACAATTATTTTATCATTGTAATACATATTCTATTATTTTGGGCTTGAATTCTATTTATGCAATTAGTCCATTGGTTAAAAAATCCTATTTTAGGGAGAATAAAATTTTACTAATTGGTTCTTGCTTTCAAGTGTTATTGTGTTAATTGGTTAAAAGTCTTATTTTGGAGAGAACAAAACTGTGTTAATTGGTTCTCATTTTCAGGTCTTATTGTGTTAATTGGTTCTTACTTCCAAAGAAATGTGCTCACAAGAATATGTCTAATCATTGGAGACACGTCTTGCAAAGACGTAAGAAATGGTAGAGAATGAAATTCGAGATAGTGAAAGAAATAGAGCTATTATAGAAGAAGCATCACAAAGTTAATGTCAAGAACTTAAGTTGCAAAATGTTGCAAAATGTTTGATTTTATTTTCCTAGTTTTTGTAATGAAGGTAGAAGAAACATGCTTATATTTGTTATTATGTAGAGAATGATTGTGGGAGGGAGGAGAGGATAATTGATGTTTATTATTTTGAATGGAGGGTGGTAAGGAATTTTGGCAAAATATGTGTAATTTTGGAATGAATGTGGAAGAGCATGTTTTTATTTGTTGTGACTTGAGTTTTGTGATGGGATGTGATAATTATGTTTAAGAGTAACTTGTGATTGATAATAAAAAAAATGATTAATCTTTTATGTCGATGGTAAATATGTAAGAGTTTAATATTTAATCTTTGATATGTTTAATAATATACGACTTCTATTTAAAAATAATGTGTGTAGGACTAAGAGCTCGTTTGTTGGTGGCTATCTAGCTCTTTTGGAAGAATGTATTTTGGTATAATACATGTTGGACTAAATGATGCGTGGTTAATGCGATGAAATAATGGTGTAGAATGTGATGGTGGAATATGCGTTGTGCATGTAAGTTTTCTTAGCAAGATCCATGTATAAACCCCTCTAAGTTACCTGGTAAGCCTAGAGTCGAACACAGGGACTAAGGAAACGGTATGCGATGGTGATTTCTGATAACTTTGCAGTAACAAATAAATCAATGTGTTGGTTGGTATGTTGTTTACGGTATAAAGTTTATATGGCGGAATTGAGAAAAGAGCTAATAATGCGAAAGATACAATGAGTATGCGGAGGAACGGGTTGAGAAAGTCTTTAGCTAACGCTTCCTGAGATTGCGTTCAAGCTATGCGATCATGTTACATACATGAGATAGTAAATTTTCCAATGTAAATGCGATAGCTCCTAGTTTTAGGACGCATGCAATGTATGCGATGATGTCTATAGAGCTTATTCCTAAGTCTCTATTTCTTGCCTATGCAATGATGAATGATGCACACAGGTATAAGGTGACTGCATACAATCATATCCTATCTCTAGGGTGCATGTGATACGTTAATAGTAAACATAACTTATTCCTAAGCTTCTATCTTTTGATTATGCGGTTCTAATCTGACTCTCTCGAGTCTAAATTCTAATCGGACTTTTCCAAGCCTAGATTCTATCCTTAGACCACCCTCCTGAGTATCTCTAAAGGACGAATGATGCATACATAATACAAGATGATCGCATAAAGTGAAGATCTTAGGTCATACTAACTAAGTGCTTCTCAACCCATTCGACAGTTTAGTTACTCATGCGTAAGGTAAAGAGAGTGGACAGATATAAAGATGCAATTTCCATTTTATAAATAAATTCAGAATATAGAATGACAATGGAAAGTAGGGATAGAGAACCTGGTAGCAATATCTTGCTTCCCAAGGCTTTTACACTGAGTCTTCTCTACTTTGCCCAAAAGATGTTCTTGCTTCCACAAGAGTTGGCCCTCTCTCTGTTTTCGACACTTCCCGGCACTCTTCCGAGTTAACCAAAACGATCTCTCAGCATATTCTCCCTTCACTCACCTCTGACTCTCCGCCTTCTAAGTATGTAAAATCTAAGTATATGGTGAAGACAAACTCTAAATTATGAATAGCGGAACCGAATTCTCCGAACTCCTTAACAAAGGTGGCCTTCGGTATTTATAGAGCTTCCGGGTGAAGAGATTTTCTCTCAAATGATTGCATTGATGGGATGTAATTAATTCTCTATCTGATGCGTCGATTGATTGTCACCGAAAAGTTGAGTGTACTTGCTATAGTGTGTCGTTAATGGCTTGTCAATTTAATTTGGAATCGACTGTCATCAGCTTTCTGTCCCATTGTGATTTATTGAGCTTCCACCTTGATGCATCGGCTTTATGTGGCCACCTTCTTTAGCAGATCTTCACGAAAGCATATGATCGCATAGCCTTGCGGTCACAATCTCTTAATGCGCTCAGACTCTAAATTCCTTGGATCGCAATTTCGCCTTGCGCCAATACATTTTCTGCACAAAATACATAAGTTAGTTGTTTTAATGCGATGGACGCATGCGATTGCAATGTTATAAACTTAATACTTTTGGACGCAATTTATATATTTTTATAGTAACAATTCTTCATTGTTTTATACTTTGTGCTGTAATAACGTGCATTTCTTCCCGTTATCACACCCCGAAATTTAAAACAATACTTGTCCTCAAGCATACACTAAAGATTTTCTCTAGAAAGTCGACTGCCTTCTTCTTTCCTAGATTTCTCAAGGATGCCTTATTCAAATCCTATGTACCAAAATCTCCTTAATTCTTATCTGGGTCTCTTCTTAAAATATTTCTAAAATTTAGAGACCACAAGTTTAACCTTAAAAAAGACTTTACTAGTTTTCAGGGCATCGCATGATTTATTTCATATAAAAAAACTTTTTCAACTAGGGTATTTTCAAATATTTTTATCCTTACGTAATTTAGATATTTTTTTTTCTATGACCTTGCGCTGATCCAAGTGCCTAGCCTTCGTTTTGGCTTGCCTCTACGTGTGTCATGCAGACATCCAACTACGAGCAAGGCACTCTTTCTCAGTCTAAACTCATGTCCATTTGGCAGCGGAGTTGTAATCATTTTATTTATGTGTTGATCACGATTCCTACCTTCGTTTTGGCTTGCCCCCACGGGTGTCATGCGGACATCCAACTACGAGTAGGATCCGATCACAACGTTATGTTTTTTTTAATGCCTAAAAATAGCAAGGTTTGAAAAGAATACCGCATCCCCAAATTTAAATGCAGCAATGTCCTCATTGCTGAAAGATTGAAAGAATTAATGCGATGCTCTTAGAAAATTTTGTAAAAGTCAATTTGAAAGAAAGCTGGTGGACCACTAACTTCTAGAAATATTTCATGAGTTGACTATCCTAAAATTAAGTTAACTCTAGCATATATGAAAAATAGAGGCATGCGTTTCATCATTGAAATCATAATTGGCAAAGAGAAATAATACGGTGACTTACTAAATTAATCAATGTGTAATGATTGCGCCGATTAAAGAGGATGCGATGATAAAATATCAAAGTTAAAATGTGATGCGATAGTGCCAAATTTGCAATAGACAAAGTCAAGGAAAGATACAACCCCCAAATTTGCTCTGTCGCCCGCATTGTTTGTGATCGCATCCTTCTTTGCGGCGAACTTCTATCTTCAATTGCGGTGGCAGAATAAACTAGTTGCGTCTTTCGTGTAGCTATTCGTAATCGTTCACCACAATCGTTGCAAAAAAGCATTAAGAGGGTCAAATAAAAGAAAGAGTTAGCAATTTTTTTATATAAAGAAATAAACGATAACAGTTATAAAAGAAGGGTAGTGAGAGTTCATTAATCAATAGTAGGAAAAGGATATTCTAAAAGACTTGCGCCCTGATGATTTTCTGTCGCATAATAACACAGGGACCGCTCGATTTTTCTTCATTCAGAATTTCTCAGGTCTACAGAGGTATTTTCCTGATGAAAATCACCTTCGCGATATATCTTGACTCTTTGCCCGTTAACCTTGAATGCGCGGGTCCCTTCCTCATTAGTCAATTCGACTGCACCATGCAGGAATACTTCTTTGATTATAAAGAGTTCGGACCAGTGTGACTTTAATTTACCGGGAAAGAGTCGTAGCCACGAATTGAATAGTAAGACCTTTTGTCCGACGTGGAGATTCTTCTTGCATAGTTGTTTGTCATGCCATTGTTTTGCGCGCTCTTTGTAAATTTTGGCATTCTCATAAGTTTGCATTCTCCATTCATCAAGCTCGACCAACTAAAGTTTCCTTGCTTCCCATGCAGCCTTTAAGTTAAAATTAAGCTTTTTCACTGCCCATAGTGCTTTATGCTCCAGCTCAAGCGGTAGATGACATGCCTTACCAAATACCAATGCATACGGGGACATGCCTATAGGTGTCTTATAGGCGGTCCTGTATGCCCACAAGGCATCGTCCAACTTTGTTGCCCAATCTTTTCGTGAAGGCTTTACCACCTTCTCTAATATCAGCTTGATTTCTTTGTTGGACACTTTCAGCTTGACCATTTGTCTGTGGATGGTATGCAGTGGCCACCTTATGGAGGATATTATATTTGAGCAGCAAATTGTTGACGATGTGATTAACAAAGTGGGAGCCCTCATCACTTATTATGGCACGTGGAGTGCCAAAACGAATGAAAAATATTTTTCTTTAAGAACTTGGAGACTACTATCGCATCACTTGCGGCGCATGATACCATTTCTACCCATTTGGAAACGTAGTCAACGACTAATAGAATATATTTGTGACCATTCAATGGTGGAAATGGTCCCATGAAGTCTATGCCCCAGATGTCGAATAATTCCAGTTCTAAAATGATGTTCATGGGCATTGCATGCTTCCATGAAATGTTTCCCGTGCATTGACACCAGTCACATTTCATCACATAGTCTTTTGCGTCCTTGAATAATGTTGGCCAAAGATACCCACTTTGTAACACCTTGGCTCCTATGCGTTGGCCTCCAAAGTGCCCTCCATATGGCAAGTCATGGCATTGTGATAATATGCATTGGTGAGCAGCGTCTGGTACGCATAGGCGCAAAATCTGGTATGATCCCCTCTTATAAAGATTATGCTCGTCCCAGTAATATGATCTACATTCATGTCTGAGTTGCCTCTTCTGATCGTCTGTGTAATCCTTATAGAATTGTTTGCAAACTAGAAAATTAACCACATCTGCGTACCATGGTAATTTTTCAATTTTAAATAGTTACTCGTCTGGGAAAGTTGCGTTCACCTCTGACTGGTTGCGGTCAACTTCTAGATTTTCTAATCTGGATAAATGGTCCACAACTTGGTTCTCCTTCCGATCAATAATTTCCATGTTGAATTCCTGGAGGAGAAGAACCCATCTAATCAATCTTGGCTTCGCATCTTTCTTTGTCATCAAATATTTTATCACCGAGTAGTTAGTGTGAATGATTACTTTAGTTCCCAGCAAATAAGCTCTGAATTTTTCCAACGCAAATATCACTGCAAGCAATTCTTTTTTTGTGATTGTGTAATTTGTTTGAGCAGGGTTCAAGGTTTTACTCGCATATACAATGGGATGTAGCATTGTTTTCTTCTTCTGCGTCAGTACTGCTCCCATCGCATAACTGCTTGCGTCGCACATTAGTTCAAAGAGCTTTGTCCAGTCAGATGCGATCAACACAAGCGTGGTTGTTAATGCATTCTTCAGTATCATGAATGCATTGAGGCATTGGTCATCGAAGTCAAACTTTCTTTCTGCCTCAAGCAACGCACTCAGTGGTCTTGCAATCTTTGAAAAGTCTTTCACAAAACGTCTATAAAAGCCAGCATGTCCTAAGAAGCTCCTGACAACCTTTACATTCGCTAAGGGTGGAAGCTTTTCAATTGCTTCAATCTTCGCTTTGTTCACCTCCAGCCCATCCTTGGAGATTTTATGCCCAAGCACAATACCTTCCTTTACCATGAAGTGGCATTTCTCCCAATTCAGCACGAGGTTCATCTCTTCACATCTTTTCAATATCTCCTCCAAATTGTTGAGACAGACTTCGTATGTTTGCCCATACACCGAGAAGTCGTCCATGAAAATTTCTATCGAATCTTCAAGATATTTAGAAAAGATGGCCATCATGCACCTCTGGAAAGTGCTTAGTGCATTATATAGGCCGAACGACATGCGTCGAAACGAAAATGTTCCATACAGGCAAGTGAATGTGGTTTTCTCTTGATCTTCAAGAGCAATCATGATTTGGTTATAGCCGATATACCCATCCAAGAAGCTATAGAAATCATTTCTAGCTAGACGGTCAGTTTGTGGTAGTCTATGCAAATCTGCCATCTAGTGACGGTCCTCATTGGTATCAGTTCGTTGTTTACATTGGGGACTACCGTCATCCCTCCTTTCTTCGTCACACATTGCACGGAGTTGACCCATGTGCTGTCGGCTATTGGATAGATAATTCTCGCGTCCAACCACTTGATTATTTCCTTCTTCACGACCTTCTTCATCGCAGGGTTGAGTCTGCGTTGTTGTTCGATCGATCCTTTCTGATTGTCCTCGAGACGAATCCTATGCATGCAGTATACGGGGCTGATTCCTCTAATTTCTGTGAACGTCCAACCAATTACTTTTACATACTTTCTTAGGAAGCTCAGAAGTGCATTTTCTTGATCTTCATTAAGTGCAGAGGAAATTATTACAGGTAGCTTTCCATTCTGCCCTAGAAACGCATACTTCAGGTGCTTTGGAAGGGTCTTCAGCTCTATTGTTTGTGGTTGTTCCAAGGATGATTTTGTTGTTTTTCTTTCTTCACTCGTTGTCAACTTGTCTTCTTTGGATGCAATCATCTCATCTTCTTTGGTTGTTTTTTCTGTGATTGCATTGCAGGCTACTATGGATGTGGTCGCATCCTCATCTTCATTTTCATCTTCAGACTTTTCTTCTTCATTCAAACTTGGTTCATCATCTTATTCATCGAGGTCTTCTTCTTCAGGATATTTCATGGCTTGGATAATATCAAACCTGACCTTCTGTCCATTCACACTTAATGTGATCTCTCCTTTGTACACATCAATTTGAGCGCGACCTGTGGATAAAAATGGTTGCCCCAGGATGATGCGTACATCTTTGTCCGCTTCATAGTCCAGGATGATAAAGTCTGCTGATAATATAAATTTGCCAATCATAACTAGAACATCCTTCACCTTCCCTTCTGGATGCACAAGAGATCTATCAGCTAATTGGAGAGTCACCGTCGTGGGTGCCACTGCTTGAAAATTGAAAGGGGCATCAAGTTGATACTGGCCCCAAGATCACAAAGCGTTTGACCAATACATAACCCTCCAATTGAGCAGGGTATTATGAAACTTCAAGGGTTGCGCATTTTCAGTGGGATTATGGATTTTAAACTTTGCGTCAATGCCACCGTTGTGAACTTACCAGTGTTTCTCTTCTTCATCACTATATCCTTCAGAAACTTTGATACTTGGGCATCTGTTCAATCGCTTCAGTGAACGAAATGTTAATATGCCACTGTTTCAGCATATCCATGAAGCGTTGATACTGTACCTCATCATTTTTCTTCTTTTTGAGTCTCTAGGGGAATGGTGGCAACTGTATTCTCATGGTCCCCTGTTCTTTCGACTTCGAGGTGGACGCAATCTTTGGTTCCATCGCCTTCTTTTCTTCTGTTTCTTCTTGAGTCAACGGGATCTAAGGTTCTATCGTAATTGGAGCAGTCCGGCTAGGCTTCTTCTTCTCCTTCGCCACAGTTTTTCCGCTTCGCAACATCACAACTTGACATTTCTCTTTTCCCATACCCCCTGGGTTGTGTGGGAGTTCTGTTGAACTTGGCAGTGCCCCTTGCGGTCTATTCTTGAGTTCGCTCGCAATCTGTCCTATCTGAATTTCCAGATTGCGGATAGACGTCACTTGATTTTGAAGCTCTGTTTTATTCTTTTCAATATACTGCTTCAACAAACTCTCCAAAGATGAAGATTGCGGCGCCTGCCAACTGCTAGCTTGGTTTTGCATTTGACCATTTGTTCGCGGGAAAAATCCTTGTTGCCCTTCTTTTTGCGCCACTGGTTGAAAATTTTGTTGTTGATTTTTCCACGCGAAGTTAGGGTGGTTTCTCCACCCAGGGTTGTATGTATTGGAAAACAGATTATTTTTCATGAAATAGACTGATTGTGGGTTCCTCAAGAATTCCTCCATTGGATGGCCTTCACCGCAAGTAACACAACTTGCGGTCATTTAGTTGATTGCATTTACTTGCCCACTATGCATTCGTGGGCTACTGATTACGATTCCTTGTATTAAATTCATCATTGCAGTCATTTGGTTCTTTAGGGATGCGATGGCTCCGTTATTTGTGTCACTGTCTTTGATCCTCAATCTTTGATCGCTTTCTCTCCAGTTTCATGATTTTTAGAAATGCGATCAAGTATATTCTTGGCCTCATCGTAAGTTTTATCGAGCAGACCTCCAACTGCTACTGTATTGGCAGCCGTCTACGATGCAGAGTTGAATCCGTGCTAGAAAATTTCCATCCATAAACAATCTGGTAAGCCATTATGTAGGCAATCTCTTACCAGCCTCTTAAACCTCGCCCAGGTGTCACTGAGCGATTCGTCAATATCCTATTCAAAATTAGTGATCAGCTTCCTCCTTCTGGCATTTTCCGTCGGGGGGAAGTACTTCTTCATGAGCTTCTCAACTAATTGTTCCCATGATGTAATCTCCCCTGGTTTGAGAGAATAAGTCCATTTTCGTGCCTGGTCACACAACGAAAATGGAAACAATGTTAATGAAACTTCGGAGGTGGGCGTACAGATCCTCGTCATGCCTATCGCCAAACTGTCCGACAGTTTGAATCATCTGCAGCATCACCGGTTTCATTTCGAACCTCGATCCGTCAAGAGCTGTCCTCATAATTCCTAGTGAGAAATCATAGAGGTTGGGCGACGCATAGTCCCGGATGGGCCTATTGCGGTCGTTCGTCAAGAGGATGGGATTCGCCATGACATTATTTGCGTTTGGTGCTCCATTTTCTGGTTGTTCTGCCATGTTTGGATCTTTCTCTTGTTGTCGCTGGCGGATGTTTCTTCTTCTTCTTTGTAAAGTTCTCTTAATCTCTAGGTCGTAAATGGGCTCAGAATTTTGTCCTTCACTCATACGACGCCCGCTTCTTCCCTTACCTAAGGAGAAGCAGTGCACAGGGATGGAGAGTCTACAAAGAAAATAAAAAAGTTACCGTTGGCACAATGTATTGTCGTAGTCCCCGACAACGGCACCAAAAACTTGATGCATGGTTAATACAATGAAATAATGGTGTAGAATGTGATTGTGGAATATGTGTTGTGCATGCAAGTTTTCTTAGCAAGATCCAAGTATAAACCCTACTAAGTTGCTTGGTAAGCCCAGGGTCGAACACAGAGACTAAGGAAACAGTAAGCGACCGTGATTTCTGATAACTTTGCGGTAACAAATAAATCAATGTGTTGGTTGGTATGTTGTTTACGGTATAAACTTTATGCGGCGAATTGAGAAAAGAGCTAATAATGCGAAAGATACAATGAGTATGCGGAGGAATGGGTTGGGAAAGTCTTTAGCTAGGGCATCCTGAGATTGTGTTCAAGCTATGCGATCATGCTACACACATGTGACAGCAATTCCTTTTCCAATGCAAATGTGATAGCTCCTAGTTTTAGGACGCATGTGATATATGCGATGATGTCTATAGAGCTTATTCTTAAGTCTCTATTTCTTGCCTATGCGATGATGAATGATGCACACAGGTACAAGATGACCGTATACAATCATATCCTATTTCTAGGGTGTATGCGAGGCGTTAATAGCAAACAAAACTTATTCCTAAGCTTCTATCTCTTGATTATGCGGTTCTAATCTGACTCTCTCGAGCCTAGATTCTAATCTGACTTTTTCAAGCCTAGATTCTATCCTTAGACCACCCTCCCGAGTATCTCTAAAGGATGAATGATGCATACATAATACAAGATAATCGCATAAAATGAAGATCTTAGGTCATGTTAGCTAAGTGCTTCTCAACCCATTCGTCAGTTTAGTTACTCATGCATAAGGTAAAGAGAGTGAATATATATAAAGATGCAATTTCCATTTTATAAATAAGTCCAGAATATAGAATGACAATGGAAAGTAAGGATAGAGAGTCTGGTAGCAATATCTTTCTTCCCAAGGCTTTTACACTGAGTTTTCTCTACTTTGCCCAAAAGATGTTCTTGTTTCCACAAGAGTTGGCCCTCTCTCTGTTTTTTACGCTTCCCGGTACTCTTCCAAGAAGATCTCTCAGCGTATTCTCCCTTTACTCGCCTCCGCTTTCTAAATATGTAAAATCTAAGTATATGGTGAAGACAAACTCTAAATTCTGAATAGCGGAACCGAATTCTCCGAACTCCTTTAACGAAGGTAGCCTTCGGTATTTATAGAGCTTCAGGGTGAATTTTCTCTCAAATGATTGCACTGATGGGATGTCATTAATTCTCTGTCTGATGCGCCGATTAATTGTCACCGAAAAGTTGAGTGTACTTTCTACAGTGTGTCGTTAACGACTTGTCAACTTAATTCAGAATCGACTGTCATTAGCTTTCTATCCCATCGTGATTTATTGAGCTTTCACCTTGATGCACCGGCTTTATGCGGCCACCTTCTTGAGCAGATCTTCACGAATGAATATGACCGCATAGCCTTGCGGTCGTAATCTCTTAATGCGCTCAGACTCAAAATTCCTTGGATCGCAATTTCGCCTTACACCAACGCATTTTCTGCACAAAATACATAAATTAGCTGTTTTAATGCGATGGACGCATGCGATCGCAATGTTATAAACTTAATGCTTTTGGACAAAATTTATATATTTTTACCGTCACAATCCTTCATTGTTTTATATCTTTGTACTGTAATAACGTGCATTTCTGTCCGTTATCACTAAACTAAACTTGTTGGTGATAATATTCAAACCTTGTTTTGGAAAATTATTTTTGTTGTAGTATATATATTAAAGATTTTATAAACATATATATTAATCTAGTATAATATTTTATTCATATTTGTTTAATTTCCTAATTTGTATATACAGAGTTGCAACCCCGTTGTTTGCTATCAAGAGATAATGTATGCAACGAACAATAATTATTTTTAAAAATTTGTAACAAATGTAAAACATCACAAGATTATTGTTGAACCTAGAAACGATGCATAATGTACCAAATAATCAATTGTTGTAATTTGCGACATCTTGCTAAATGTCACATGTTGCAACTTTATTGATTCCTCACATAGAAAATGCGACATTTTATAAATCTATTGTATATTGCGATATTTTTCCTAAATTGTTACAAAAAACTTTTACTGACTTGGCTGCTAGCGAAAAAATATTTGTTGCTCAATATTATTTACGATGAAAAAATAGATTTTGTAACGAAATTTTGTTATTACTAACAGTCATACTTCTTGTAGTAATTTAAGGGAGATATGAATATGTTCTCATGTATATGTTAGTTAATTATTATCTACTTTATATTATTTAATATACATTTATATATGCGTCAATGGAAGTTCTACATGGTTTCTCTCCATAATGAAGGTAGGGCAGCTGCCTTGATGATGAGAAGGAAAATCTCACCTAATTTGAAAAGAAAATTTTCCTTGTACAATTTCAAATGTACACCATTAGGCATTAGAGAAAATAGACAATGCATTAATTGTCTCTTAAATTATTTTATTTTACTAGAAATATATGATTCACTGAGAATGGAGGCTTCCTAGTAATTAACTCTTACTTTTGTGAAAATATGACTCATAGGGCATTTCCTATCATATAGAAATATCATGGATTCATTGGTTCTAGATTAATTGTTTTTATTATTTTCTTATTCTCCTTGTTCTTACAAAAACGAAATTATTTTCTTGTATTTTTGATAATATATTTGTTTTTGTTATTTTTCTTTTGACTTGTGATTAATCAGTACATTTAAAATATTAATACCGTTTTATCAATATAATTTTAAGAAAAAACAAAAACAAATATATAATTTTATAATTATGTAGACTAGATGAAAAAATATGGTAAAATATTTTGGTTTTATTTTTATAAAAACTATAAACTTAAAAAAAAGTTGAAAACTAAAAACAGTAACCAAACAAGTACATTTTTTGTTTTTTAATCAAAAAATAAAAGATTAAAATAAAAAATGAAGTAATTATCAAATAAGGTTCAAATTATTGTTGAACAAGACTTTAGTGGTTGAAAAGTAAGTCTCTCTAAAATCTCACTATACAGTAGTTGAGATTGTAAACCACAACATATCCGTACTAGACACTAGTTGAGATCGTAAATCATAGCATAATCGAAAATTAAAACAAAAACAAAAAACATCATATGCATTGCACTTACATTAACACAAATGATAATAAAATCATCAATAATCTATATTATCAAAAAAGGATTACGGGTAAGTTCGTAATAATCCTTCTCAAATTCAACCATCAATATGAAAAATAAACCCACTACATGGCTGATCTATATTTTCAAGCTTTCATTTATTATATGGTCGGTCTATATATAAATATCTGTGGCCATAAATAATGGTGGAACTTGGTAGTGGGCATTCTTCCGGTGGCTACTGGATCTTAATTCATATAAAGTTTGTGAATTTAGGAAAAACTAGCTATTTTCCATGGTAGGTCACCGGTGGGTGTAAATGAGACCCACCCCACCGACGCCGCGAATTAAACTTTAGTTCCCCTAATCTTTTTTCACCTTCTTGCAGATTTGACAAACTCAGTTTTAAAATTAGGTTCATAATCTAGATTTATTACTTTTTGTAAAAATGCTAAAAAATAAGTCTAACTCATGAAATATAAAAAAAAAATTGGATACACCTGATATACACGCTTGATACATTATTGATATACACTTGATTCACTACTGATATATACTTGATACACTTTGATGTACCTGATACACTGCTGATACACACTTAATAGATGTTGGAGTTAGCATGCAATTAGCGGAAGAAATCAGAATCATTAAGCACTCTATTATCAATCTTAGCAACTAAGACAACATGCTCACCAATTAAAAAGAGGATTCAAGAAGTTACTTTTGAAGAACTTCTTCAATCCACGAAATTAGCTGGAATCTCCACTTCAAATGATTGTAGACCACCACTTAGTCTTCCCTACTATTATCTTGAACCTTAGATTGGATTGTGGGATCCAAAATGAGTTTGAATTCGAGAAAATTTTGGAGAGAGGAAGAATGGCCTTTTGGTGTACAAGAGTTGAAGAACTCTTCTTTTTTTTTTTTTCTAAAAAAAATAAAAAAAAAAAAATAAAAAAAAAAACTGATTACCAACTGCATGTCCCAAATCTCACTAAATGAAAATTGTTTTATTCACATCAGCATGCAATTACATTGCATTGAGGCTTGACACCACATACTTAAAGAAATTAAGTGGGAATTGAATATTGAAAGTGGGAAAAACCCATTTAATCTGATATCAATTTTCGATAAAATTAAATCAATTTTAAATTTAATTTACTTTCCAAAACCCAATTTGTATATTTTGAACTTTATAAAATTCAAATTTTTAAATTTCAATTTTAAATAAAATTAATTTTAAATAAAAATTATTTAATTAAACAATTAAATTAAAATAATTTAATATCTAATATCAAGTTATTAAAACATCAATTCCATAATCACGAATCTTTATTCATGTAATTAATATTTAAATATTATCTAATTCTCCAATTTCATTTAATTCGATAATTAAATGTGTAATTATATCGTATATAATTTCTGATTTCCTTAATTCGAATTTCAACGTTTCAAATCGTCTCATTGCGCTATTCTAATGTTTAATCTGTTTGTGAGCTAGTAGGGGACCTAATGGACCTACAAATCATGGGCTCCGACGATCCGAGATTAACTTACTAAACTCTTAAACCCAAATTAACCAACATTCATTAACTATCGGGTTACTCCACTAAAGCCTAGTAGTTGCACTCCTCTCAATGTAGATATATTTTTGTTCACTTGATTTAACCATATTAGTAAGTCGATCACTCACAGGTTGTTCGTAATAACGGTTGGATCAAAAGTTATTTTACACCCGAGATTACATCTTGTTCCTTAAATCCCATTGATCCTCTAGTAAACAATTGGTTTGTGTCCAATCACTAAACTGAGTCTCTCTCGGGCCAATGAGTGGGTGTGACCACTTGTTCAAGACCTGGAATCAGTACTTAAGAGAATAATCTCTCTACTATCCCTAAAAGTGGGTAGGAGCGAATTCTTTTTTGCACCCTATGTCCCCAGCTATCTACCTAGTCTTACCCCTGAAATGGGAGGCTTATTGAGCTAGCACTATTGAGTCAACCCTCACCTATGCAAATATAAGGATAATCCTTAATAAACAGGAGTTCATAGTTAGCCTAGGATTAAGGTCGAGTTACCTAGGTCATCGCTTTGAAATAGTCAGTCTTAAACAGTAAACAATGTTATAAAGAAAGAGTGACTTTATTTCTTGGTCAAGTCTTATTCAAACTCTTTGCATAGGACACCCCCATTAGTATATCTCAAGATCACATCATTTGTATTAAATACAAAGTGGGCTGCATCCGATAGTGTTACCAGAATAAGGTACCAAACCTTATTTGTATACTATAGACTGTTTTGGCTATCTACTTGAACTTGATCAATTCTTATATCTCCACATAAAGTCCAAGTATTCATGTAATAGCCATGGAACTTAATTTATTGGATTTAGTCTTTAAGTGTAATTTATATATTTAATAACAGTTTTATTGAATAAACGTCAATAACATCTTTATTATAAAATAGAATATATTTAATATTACAAATTGTGAGTTTTAGGATATACAACCCAACAAACTCCCACTTGAAATAGAATTCCAGTGGATTTACGTATATACAAATATACAATGTTGAGTATGAGAGAATAAATACAATAAACTACGACATCAGATAACCAATAATTCTCCCACTTGCCCTAGATTTATCTATGTCGTAGTCCTAGTCCCACTAGGTGACCCTCGAATACTTTAGCTGAGAGAGACTTAGTAAATGGATAAGCTAAGTTGTCTTTTAAAGTTATCTATGTGAGATCCTTGGTGTACTATCTCCTTGATGAGATGGTACTTACGCTCGATATGCTTTTCGCGTTATGCCTTCTAGGTTTTTTGGAATCTACAACTGCTCCACTGTTATCACAATAGAGGGTGATCGGTAGGTGCATATTTGGAATGGTCAAGAACTTTCTAAGCCATACTGCCTCACACGCAACTACATACTCTGCTTCCATGGTGAAGTCAGCAATACAACTTTGCTTTATGCTCCTCCATACTATAGCTCCTTCATTCATATTGAATACTGATCACGAAGTTGATTTTCTTGAATCCACATCGGTCTAAAAATCAGAATCAGTATATCCTATAACAATCAGATCCTCAACACAATACATAAACATATAGTCTCTTGTTTTACAAAGATACTTGAGGATGTTCTTAACAATAGTCCAATGATCATATCCAGGACTGTACTGATATCTGTTGACTATTCCAATTGAATAGCATATGTCAGGGCATGTACACAACATAACATACATCAAACTTCTAACTGCTGATCCATAAGGAATTCGTTTCATAACCTCAACCTCTTGAGGTGTCTTAGGACATTGTTCCTTAGACAAATGAATTTCATGCTTGAAAGGTAACATTCCTTTCTTGGAATTTTGTATTTTGTATCTAGACAACATCTTGTCTATATAAGATGTCGGAGATGATGCTAATGCTCTGTTCTTGCGATTCCAAACTATTTGAATCCCAAGAAAATACTGCGCATCTCCCAAATCTTTCATTTGGAATTACGATGTCAGCCATCTTTTAACGCAAAGAATCCTATCTCATTCCCAATGAGTAGGATATCATCAATATATAAAACTAGAAAAGCTATAGTTTTGTTGACAATCTTCTTATAAACACAAGGTTCATCAACATTCTGTTCAAAGCCATAAGATTTGATCGTAGTGTCAAGTCTCATATTCTAGGATCGAGACACTTGTTTCAACCCATAAATGTATCTTTAAGCTAACAAACCTTTTGCTATTGACCCTATTCTATAAACCCCTTTGGTTGAGACATATAGATACTCTCTTCAAGATAGTCATATAGAAAAGTTGTCTTGACATCCATTTGCTAGATTTCATAATCATAAAAAGCAGCAATGAACAAGAGTATTCTAATAGACTTGATCATGGTAATCAAAGAGAAGGTTTCTCCATAGTCCATCCCCTTTCTTTGGGTAAACCCTTTTGCCACAGTTTAGTTTTGTAGGTCTGTACCTTATCAACTTGGTCTCATTTTCTCTTGTAGATCCATTTGCAACTAATGGGTTTTACCCCTTCTGGTTCTTCCATAAGTTCCCAGACTGAATTTAAGAACATTGACTCTATTTGGAGCTCCATGACTTTTATCCATTAGTCCCTATCCACATCTTCCATGCTTGTTTAAAAGTCAATGGATCCTCTAAGCAATCACTAGGTATGACGACCTGAGTCTTCGCTAAACCCATGCAATAGTCAGGCTGATGAACAACTCTCCCACTACTTCAAGGCATTTTCAACTTTTGAAAAAGATGTGAAGTACCATTTTCATCAACAACTCTTGTTGAAGGACCATCTTGATCAACAACTCTTATTGATTTATCTGCAGGTTCTCTAGACATCTCGTTTAATACTAGCTTACTACACGGTTGATAATTTTGTCTCTAGGAATGTCGCATTTATCGATACAAGTAATTTATCTTCCTGAGGATCATAGAAATAACTATCTTTTATCTCTTTAAGATAGCCTATAAATAGGCATACTTTAGAATGATGTTCCAATTTCTTTGGGTTTTGCACTAGTATATATGCTAGACAACCCCGAATCCTAAAGTGACGTAAACTACCTTTACGTTCTTTCCATAACTTATAAGGTGTTTCTGAAACACTTTTCGAGGAAACCATGTTCAAAATATATATAGTAGTCTCTACTGCATGTCCCCAAAAAGAATTTGAAAGCTGAGCATAACTCATCATAGAACAAACCATGTCTAAAAGGGTTCTATTTCTCATTTCTACTGCATCATTCTGTTGAGGTATACTAGGTGCTGTGAGTTGAGACTGAATTCTGTGTTCTATCAAATAGTCTTGGAATTTTAAGTCCATATACTCACCACTTCGATTTGATTGAAGTGTTTTAATCGTTTTACCTAATTGATTCTCAACCTCTGACTTATATTCCTTGAACTTTTCAAGTGTCTCGAACTTATGATGCATTAGGTAAATGTAGCCATATCTAGAATAATTATCGATGAAGCTAATGAAATATTCATACCCTCCTCTGAGCATTAACATTCATCGGACTGCAGAGGTCTGAATGTACTAGATCTAAGAGTTCTTTGGCTCTTCTTTTCCTATAAAAGATCTTTTGGTCATTTTACCCTCAAGACAGAATTCACAAGATTGCAGAGAGTTATCTTCTAACTGAGTTTCAATCCTATTGAGATTAATGTGACCTAGTCTTAAGTGCCAAAGATAGGCATTAGGAGAAATTTTACGTTTTTTGTTTTGAGCCTCAACTGTTTTAAACATCTCTATATTTAGAACATCTTTTATCTCAGTTGGTTTTAACACATACAAGTTATTTTACACTTTTGCAGAACATATTTTGATACCTTTAGAAATAATGAACAATTCATTACATTCAAAAGAGACTTTATACTTGTTCTAGCAAACATGAGGTATATATTAAATTCCTCCTCATTGAAGGAATGTAATAAACATTTTCAAGTAAAATGAATCCATCTTCAATAAATAACTTCATATCTCCCATTGTTTTAACTTAAAAACCTTCTGATACCTACCTTAAATTGTTTCGCCTTCTGTAAGCTATCACCAGGAACTAATTTCCTGAGTGAGAATACATATATGGTTAGTGACACCTAAATCTAATATCCAGGTTAATTTATCATTTTCCACTAAACACATCTCAAAGATAAGCAAATCATATTTACTTTGTTGTGCTTCTTTTGTTTCCTCATCTATGACATTCAAAACCTTTTGATTTGCAGATGAGTTGAGAGATAGAGGATATTCCTCTGTTAAAACAAATTTTAAATCATCATTCACTAGTATATGTTATATTTGATATTGAATGATTAAGACCGTTACTTTTATTGGAAGCGCGTGATTTTAAAGAAGTCGACATGTTGAAATTATAAGTAAATTCTAATTAGTAAATTGTTTTTAAATCGAATCATGTTTTAATAAAGTAATAATGTACCCAAATTTCATTATGTTATTTGCAACTATACTTTAGTGAGTCAGAATAGATGATACTGAGGTGCAGTCAAATACTCCTTCACCAAAGCAAGACATTCTTAACTAAATACTAACTCCAAAATAACTCTTATTCCTATAGTTATTTAGTTACCGTTTTTTGTCAAGAACTTACTAACACTTAGTAAATCTTGTAAGTGTAACCCTCTATTTTCAGACCTCAGAGGTTGGCCCAACGATGCTATCGAATTGGAAAGTCAAGGTTGGAAATCGACCTAAGAAATCCTATCCATTTCTAGAGTTTGAGTTGTTTCGAATCCCATGTTACAACCCTCCGAGGGATAGCCAATGTAAAATGACTAGCTTATGTCGCATAAAAACGACAAATGGGCGCAAAATAGGAATCTCACGGTCCAAACTAATGGAAGAGACTGCAGGACACTATCTTTGACCCACTTACTATGAACTACTTCCCCTATTCACCTTACTATTGACCCATGCAAACACTTTTCGAATGGAGGTCACTTCCAGGGTGACACGAAGCCGAGCATAGATCTCACGGTGTGAACTCATAGAGACGTGAGAGCTAAGAATAACATACGTATATGTTATTAATCTTCCACTGAAGTGTTCTATTTGTGTTGGGTAAATATTTACTTAGGAATATTCCGGCTAATAAAATAACCTAAGTCTAGGTGATTATCGAAGAATAATGTTTGTATTTGGATTTTAACCTACAATGTCTAGGTGATAAATCAGTTTTAAAACTTTACATCACTCACACATGCTCATAAAACCGGATAAACAATGCTTAATTATTCGTTTATAATCCCCAGGTATGAGATGTTCCATAAACCGTCAACTTAAATACCTCCCATGCAAACAATTTTCGAATGGAGGTCACTTCCAGGGTGACACGAAGCCGAGCATAGATCTCATGGTGTGTACTCTTAGGGACGCGAGAGCTAAGAATAACATACGTATATGTTATTAATCTTCCACTGAAGTGTTCTATTTGTGTTGGGTAAATATTTACTTAGGAATATTCCGGCTAATAAAATAACCTAAGTCTAGGTGATTATCGAAGAATAATGTTTGTATTTGGATTTTAACCTACGATGTCTAGGTGATAAATCAGTTTTAAAACTTTACATCACTCACACATGCTCATAAAACCGGATAAACAATGCTCAATTATTCGTTTATAATCCCCAGGTATGAGATGTTCCATAAACCGTCAACTTAAATACCTCCCGCCTTAGATAGGATTATAGACTAATTGAGTTTGTAATCAAATTTTACAAGATAACGACCTATTTTAACTATTAAAACAAGTAGTTATTTGTTAACCTACATGAGCATGCATCTTATCTTTGTTATGGATTTTAAACGTCTAATCCAGTTTTTATAACAATTAGAAAACAATAGACATGTTGATTATCCATAAAATTCATCAGGAATTTCAAGATTTAATATAACACCTTATATTAAATACTTGAAACCCTAAACATGTATATTATGTATTATTACTCTTTG
Organism: Benincasa hispida; assembly: GCF_027475165.1. NCBI lineage: Eukaryota > Viridiplantae > Streptophyta > Magnoliopsida > Cucurbitales > Cucurbitaceae > Benincasa > Benincasa hispida. The sequence goes on along the minus strand of NC_143481.1, from coordinate 38,168,932 downwards.
TAACATACTTTCTATGCATGCTTCATGCTTCCTTGGTGAGATTTTAAATCTACATGACATACTATGTACACATTTAAGATTTATTTAATTATAACATACATTCACAATGCATAAATAATTAAATACATATTGATATGGACCTTTTTTGGCATTTCAAGCAAGCAAAAGACCTAAAATATTACAATAATAATTAAAAAAAAACTTCAAAAGGCTTCTGATCTTCATGAACCTACTCGACCAGGACCCGAACCACCCAAACCGAATCTCCAAAGCATCAAAGTAGGTTGAACTGGCCAAAATGGGATTGAACCAAACCTCCTAAACCTGAACCGGCTGAACCAATTCACTTGAACCGTCGGTCGGGTCACACGTGTTCAATTTGGGTTGGGATGAGCAACATTGAGATGCTTTATCCCTATATTACAATGCCACGGACAAATGAAGAACAACGTTGCAATGCTCTGTGGGTAGCGTTGCAATGTTGCGTGGCAGTAACTTCATTCTTGAATTTTTGCAGATGGCCTCTCTTGGTTCTTTCTTCAATTACAGCCTAGTTATAACTCTATTGACTCTAACAAATTTACAAACTTTTAATCATATATTAAGGCCCATAAACAAATAGCCAATTACAAAAATTGATACTTAATTGAAGAGAATTCAAATGTCAAAACTGAAATTATCCATATCAGCCACCATTTTCATATGACCTATAAAACACCTACCAAGCTAAAATTACCACAAATTAAGTGCTTAAATCATGCTCTGATATCAATTGTTGGAGTTAGCATGAAATTAGTGAAAGAAATCAGAATCATTAAGCACTCAAATTCATCAATTTTAGCAACTAAAACAACATGCTCATCAATTAAAAAGAGGATTTCAAGAAGTTACCTTTGAAGATCTTCTTCAATCCATGAAATTAGCTTGAATTTTCACTCTAAATGGTTGTAGACTATCACTTGGTCTTCCTTAATGTTCTCTTGGACCTTAGATTGGATTCTGGGATCTAAAATGAGTTTGAATTCAAAGGAATTTTGGAGAGAAAGAATGGTCTTTTGGTGTACACAAGTTGAAGAACTCTTATTCAATTAAAAAAGACCTGATTACCAACTGCTTGTCCCAAATCTTAGCTGAATGGAAATTGTTTTATTCAGATCCAACATGGAATCACATTGCGTTGAGGCTTGACGCCACATACTTAAAGAAATTAAGTGGGAATTGAGTGTTGAAAGTGGGAAAACCCCACTTAATTTGAAATTTGATTTAAAATCAATTTTTGATAAAATTAAATAAATATTTAATATTTAATTTAATTTCCAAAACTAAATTAAAAAATTGATTTATATATTTTGAATTTTCACAAAATTCAAACTTTCAATTTTCAATTTCAAAAAAAATTAATGCAAAAAATTAATTTTAAATAAAATTTATTTAATTAAACAATTTAATTAAAATAATTTAATATCTAATATTAAATTATTAAAACATCAATTCCATAATCAAGAATCTCTATTCATGTAATTAATATTTAGATCAAATTTAAAAATTATCTAATTCTCCAAGTTCATTTAATTTGATAATTAGACGTGTAATTATAACATACATAATTACGGATTCCCTTAATTTGAATTTGAACTTTCAAATTGTTTCATCACACTATTTAAAGGTTTAATTCATTTAAGCTAGTAGGGGATCTAATGGACCTACAGATCATGGGCTACAATGATCTGAGATTAACTGGCTAAACTCTTTAACCCAAAGACTTAAATACCTCCAATCTTAGACAGGATTATAGACCAGTTGAGTTTGTAACCAAGTTTTACAAGATAACGACCTATTTTAACTATTAAAACAAGTGATTATTTGTTAATCTAGGTGAGCATGCATCTTATTTTTGTTATGGATTTTAAATGTCTAATCCAGTTTTTATAACAATTATAAAATATTAGACATTCTGATTATCCATAACATTCATCAGGCATTTCAGGATTTAATATAAAACTTTATATTAAATATTTAAAACTCTAAACATGCATACTATAATAGACTATTAATAAACACTTGATATACTTGTTATACTATTAATACACAAAAACAATGATTAATTATTTTAAGTGTTTTAAATTGAAGGGTATTTACGTAAATAAAAACTTGTGGCAATTTTTAATTAAACATATCTTCTTAAATTAGGGTCCCTTTATGTTGGAAAAGGGAGGGGCTGCCGCACAGAGAAGAGAGAGGAAAGAGAGAAAATCGCAAAGAACTTATCGGCAACCACAACCGTCTTCTTCTCATCGTCCGTGAATGCTCTTGTGCCCCCTTTCCTCTACTTTTCAAGACTAAAGGTGGGTTCAAATGCCAATGACCCAATATTGTAAAGCTCAACCGACTTCTTCCCATCATCCTTGAATGCCCCTGTCTACTTCAACTCTTCTCCACACTTTCCGCCGTTCATTTTCGATGCCATACTGCATTTGCTATCTGGACGACATAGAGATTGAGACTAGAATGCAAGAGTTGGAGAGATGACTGAGAAGGGAGGGAGTCTGCACATGAAGAGTGTAGGTGAGGATTTGGCTATTTCTACAAAATCAAAAGAACACAAGCTACACTTGCAATTCCTTTAATTATATTTGCCACCCACTGCAATTTTTCAGTTTTCTTTTCCCTTTAAAAATACATTTAATTACTTAAAACTTAAAAGTAACCATTCGGTTTCTAAAAAATAAGACTTAAAAGGAAACTTTTCTTGGCAGTTATTTAGGGTATAGATGATTTAACTTTTCAAGTGTTTAATTTTCATAATAAGTCATTTAAAAAAATTTGAAGTATTTAACAACCACTCAAATTAGATTTTGAAACATTTCAAAGTGTATTTCAAATAATTTTTATCAAAAGAGTTTAAAGGGTGCATTTGAATTAACTTTTAAGTGCTTAATTTTAAAAATAAGTCATTTTGGAAAAAGTTGAAATGTTTGGCAAACACTCAAAATAGATTTTAGAACACTTTCAAAGTTAATTTTAAATAGTTTATATCAAAAGAGTTTAAATAAAAATGTTCTTTTTATTAAAAAAAAATACTTTTTTCTTTAGTCAATCGAAATGGGCCTTAAATAAAAAAAGATTTTTCTTTTTTTATAAAAAATCTCTAACTAATCCAAACATGCAGTTAGTTTTCTACTTTTAAATTTGTACAAAATTTAGCCATTAAACTTTAATACGTAATCGATGAGTTTTCGTAATTTACCATTTGTAACAATTCAGTTTTTATTATAGAACACATTACTATGATTTATTGAATTTTTTTGTACATGCAGACTAATTGATTGAGAATCAATTTTTTTTATAAAATATAAAGATTGATAAGTTGCTACATATAATTGAAATTGATATTTAACTTTTGAAGAGATTTTTCATGATTGATAAGGACTATTTTTACCTTACTAAGGTCTAGGAACTAAGTGATAACGGGTAGAAATGTAGGTTATTATAGCGAAAATAAGTAAAACAATGAGGGAATGCGACAGTAAAAATATACAAAATCATGTCCAAAAGCATTAAACTGATAATATTGCGATCGCATGCATCCATCACATAAAAGCAACTAATTTACTTATTTTATGAAAAAAAAATGTGTTGCCGCAAGTAAAATTGCGATTCAAGGAATTATGCGTCTGTGCACATTGAAAGAATGCGATCGCAAGTCATACGATCGTATGTGTTCATGAGAAATCGATCAAAAAGGCGGTCGCATAAAGACTGCGCATCAAGGTGATAGCATAATAAATCATGATGGGATGGAAAGCTGATGACGGTCGAATCCGAATTTAGTTGACAAGCCGTTAATGACACACCATAGCAAGTACACTCAACTTTCGGTGACCAATAATCGGCGCATCAGAGCAGGGGATTTAATGACCGCTCATCATTATAATCATTAGAAAGAAAAGCTTCTTCACCTTGAGCTCTATAAATACCAGAGGCCACCATTATAAAAGGGTTAACAAGTTAGATCATATACAAAATAGATAGTCATTAATCTATAGTTATTCTTATACTTAGAAGACGGAGACAAGTGAAGAGAAGATGATGCCAAGAGATCATTCCTGGACTGCTTGAAAGACTGCTAGGAAGCACTATAAAAGGAGGGAGGGTCGACACTTGCGAAAGCAAGGATATTTTTCTGGGCAGAGTTGGAGTGAAAAGACAATGTAAAAAGCCACGGGAAGCAAGACATTGCTACCGGGCTTTCTATCCCTACATTCCATTGTTGTTTTGTATTCTGCACTTTATTTATAGAAAATGGAATTCTCATCTCAACATCTGTTCAATCTCTCCACATTTCGCATGAGTAGCTAAATTTCCGAACGGGTTGAGAAGTACTTAGCTAGCATGACCTAAGATTTACATTTTATGCGATCATCTTGTCTTATATATGCGTCATTCACCCTTTAGAGATACTTGAGAAAGTAGTCTAAAGAAAGAATCTAGACTTGAGAGAGTCAGATTAGAATCTAGGCTTGAGAGAGTCAGATTAGAACCGCATAAGCAAGAGATAGAAATTTAGGCATAAGTTTTGTTTTCTATTATGCATCGCATGCACCCTAGAAATAGGATATGATAGTACGCGGTCACCTTGTATATGTGTGCACCATTCAACATCGCATAGACAAGAATAGAGGCTTAGACATAAGTCTTATCAACATTATCGTATACATCGCATGCGTCCTAGAAATAAGAACTACGACATTTTCATTGAGAGATGACGTTGTGTGTGTAGCATGATCACATAACGTGAATGCAATCTTAGGAAGTGTTAGTGATGACATGCAGAAATGCACGTCATCTTAGGCCTTTTATTTAGAATTATGAGGGCTGTTAAGCTGAATATGCAACAATTATGTTAGGAATTCATGAGAAAATGAGTTTGCGTCGTTCAGCATAAAAAATCTCGGCTAACCCACTATTACGCGTTATTATGCGTTCAATTGTCTATCTCTGTAGCTAACGCGGGAATCGAACGTAGACGCGGAAGCTGGGCTATCGCATAAACGACCGCATGCGGAAAAATTCTCCATCACAAATGTGTGTTCAATGCATGGGTGTTACGGTAATCAACCGCATGCGTTCATCGCATAGGAGTTGCGATCGTCAAGTGATTGCGGTCATTATGTAGAAGTTGCGGTAACCAAGCAATTGCAGTTATTTCAATATTGCGGCTACACGATGATAGCCATAATAGCAGGATCACCACAAGGTTGGTGGAATGGAAGCATCAATGCATATCTCGCGAAAAATCAAAAGATGATGTTGATATTTCACCTACCACGTCGTTAGCAGCCGAAATTCAGAAAAGGACCAACGCGCCGCGAATGTCAAAATTAGAGCAGGTCAATTAATGTTGTCAGCGATCAAGCTCTATAAATAGAAGTCGTTGAGCATAACTTCAAATCATCCAGAGTTTTCACCCAAGGTTTACTACCTTTGGGTGGATCCTTGTGATCCAGACTAACACGTGAGAAGAAATCTTGAGAGTTCATCTCCTTCATCCATTCCGAGTGACAACTGGAGACTTCGCCGGAGTTAGATCTCGAGAGACTCAGCTCCACCGCCCTTCCATGGCACCACCGGTAGCCTTGACATACATCCACTGGAAGCAAGACATTGCTTCCAGCTGGTCCTTTCATTTTCTTTTCTTTTCTTATATTGTATTATATTATATTTTGGATTAAGAAACTAATACATTGTGTGTTCAATGCATTTCTATGTTTCCTTCGATTCCATCTCCATCTTTCCTTGCTTAGCACCTTTAACATTCATTGCATCACTTAGTGATACTATTAGAGTATCGCATACTTAATCATGCGGATTATAGATATGAAGCATGTAGAAAACCACTGGAAGGTGTTTGTTGTGCGAATGTGTGAGAAAACCTTATTTTCTTAGTGTGAAGCTGTAGCAACGCCTGTCTATAGGTGGACGCAACACTTGTCTATGAGTAAAGTCAGCAACAACTAACTGCCTGGGAGGGTAAGTGGTTGGTCGCATTAAACAATATAAGCAAGTATTCACTATAGATAGGAATAATCTTACGTCAGCCAAGTTTATGCGGTTACCTTGTCTTATGATTGCATCATTCATCATTTAGACATACTTGGAAGAGTAGTCTAAAATCCAAATCTATGTCTCGGAAGAGCGGATTGGAACGCATAAGCAAGAATGGGAAACTTAGGAATATGCTCCGTTTGCTATCATATAGCATATGCACCCTACGAAGAGGATAGCCTGCATCCAAGAAGTAGGATACGGTGGCGGTATGCGGTCATCTTGTTTATGTGTGAGAGCACATGAGCAAGAATAGAGACATAGGAATAAGGCCTCTCGACATTTCACATACACATCGCATACGTCTTAGAATTAGGCACAAGTGTGTGTAGCATGATGACATAGCTTGCGTTGGCTGAGGTTACCCTTGCGGTCGAGCTTAGGGTTGCAATGAAGATATCCTCACATTTTATCTATTATCCATGCATTTACTACATGTCAACAGTTGTCATGTCTTTACCTCTCATTCATATTCTCATTGTTTTGTCTGTTAGATAGGAATAGGAGAAGTTATTAGCTTATACCCTCTATACATTTAGTTGGCATGAGTGTTGAGTTCGATCTCGGATCATCCGAGAAACTTGTGACGGAAATGCATGGTCATCGCATACATTCATTAACACGTAGTTTCATTCCAACGCATGACCACCGACATATGAGAATCAACGTATAATCTGAGACATGCATCACATATTGCGTCCCTCTAATTTTAGTCATCAATTCTTATCAGTTAGCTAAATTCCTTCTCAACCCATTCATCGCATACTCATTGTAATTCTCGATTTCATCAACTCTTTACTCGAATCCTTTGCATAGGAAACAAACTTAAACAAAACACCATAGTAACTTAGTAGTCCCTGTGTTCGATCCTGGACTTACTAGGAAACCTAGTGAGATTTATACTTGGGTTTTACTAGGAAAACTTGCATGTGCAACGCATAACTCATCACCATAAATATACACCATAATCGCATCACATTTACAACACATCAAGTTTTTGGCGCCGACTTTTTTGATTTTCTTTGTAGCTTTCGACCTCTGTGCACTGCAATTCCTTTAGTAAGGGAAGAGGCAGGTGTCGCATGAGTGAAGGACATGTTCCTGAGCCCAACTATGACCCAGAGATCGAAAGAACGTTCCGAAGAAGACAGAGAGACAACTGCCGACAACGGCAAGAGAGAAATCCTAGAATAGCGGAACAACCAGAAGACAGAGCAGCAAACACGAACAATATCATGGCAAACTCCATTCTCCTAACGAACGACCGCAATAGACCCATCCTGGACTATGCGTCGCCTAACCTTTATGATTTCTCCCCAGGAATCATAAGGTCCGCTCTGGACGGATTGAGACTTGAGATGAAACCGGTTATGTTGCAGATGATTCAAACAGCCAGACAGTTTGGTGGAAGGTGTGGCGAGGATTCGCACGCCCATCTCTGGAGTTTCATTGAAATCTATAACACTTTTGTGTTCCCAAACATCTCAGCTAAAGAAGTTCGACTAACGTTGTTCCCATTTTCATTATGCGATTAGGCAAGGAAATGAGCATACTCTATCGAACCAAGGGAGATAACCTCGTGGGAACAAGTAGTAAAGAAATTCATGAAGAAATACTTCCCCCTACCAAGAACACACGAAGGAGGAAGTTGATTATAAATTTTGAACAGGAAATTGATGAATCGCTCAACGATGCCTGGGCGAGATTTAAGAGACTAATGCGAGATTGTCCGCACAACGACTTACCTGACTGTCTCCAGATGGAGATCTTTTATCACAGTTCGAACCCTGCATCGCAGACAGTTGCCAATGCGGCAGCAGCTGGTGGTCTGCTTGACAAAACTTATGATGAGGCTAAAAATATTCATGATCGTATATCAAAGAATCACGAAGATTGGCGAGAAAGCGATCAACGACTACAAATTCGAGAAGGTGACGCAAACATTGAGGCCATCGCATCCCTACAAAATCAATTGAATGCGATGATGAATCTAATACAAGGCATCACAATCAACAGCCCCAGAATGCAAAGGGGGGCAGGTCAATGCAATTGAGCAGACAAGCACAAATTGTGCTACTTGTGGAGAAGCGCATCCGAATGAAGAATGTCCAAGGAATCCGCAGTCGGTATACTTTATAAAGAAAAATCCTTTTCTAACACATACAACCTCGAGTGGAGAAACCACCCCAACTTCGCTTGGAAAAATAATCAACAACAGAGTTATCCACCTATGGCGCAAAAAGAATGACCGCCAGGGTTTTTTCAGCAAACGAATGGTAACCGCAATATCAAGCTACCAGCTCGTAAGGACCGCCATCTTCCTCTCTGAAGAGCCTATGAATGCAATACATTGAGAAAAACGAGATGGTCTTCCAAAACCAGACGACTTCTATCCGCAATCTTGAAATCCAAATAGGACAGATTGCGGGTGAGCTGAAAAATAAACCGCAAGGGACGTTGTCGAGCTCAACTGAGCTCCCTCGCAACCCGAGGAATGTAGGAAAGGAACAATTCCTAGCAGTCTCCTTGCTAAGCGGAAAGACTACAACGGAAGAAGGGAAAGAGCCCACTAGGACCAATCCGAATGTGCTGGAATCCAAGAACCCATTGACACATAAATCAGAAGAGCCCAAGAAGATGAACCCAAAAGTTACATCCACCTCCAAGCCTCTAGAATATGAAACAGAAGAAGTACAACTACCACCATTCCCGCAAAGATTGAAAAAGAAACAGAATGATGAAGAAAAGATCGCTACGCAGTACGCAAAGGTCAAACACTGAAATCCCACCGAAGATGTGCGACCCAAGAAGCTTCACGATACCCTGCTCTGTTGGAGAGGTCTACATCGGTCAAGCACTAAGCGATCTTGGGGCAAGTATAAATTTAATGCCACTCTCAATATTCAAACAATTGAATATGGGAAAACCAACGCCCACGACGGAGATTCTCCAGCTTACGAACAGGTCCCGAATACATCCTGAGGGAGAGTTGAAGGATGTCTTAGTCTCGATTGACAAGTTCTTTCTACCGGCAGACTTCATCATTCTGGATCATGAAGTGGACGAAGATGCGCCCATTATATTGGGACGATCATTTCTATCGACTGGTCGTGCTCGAATTGATGTGCACAAGGGAGAAATCGTGATGAGCATTAATGGGAAGAAGCTCCGGATTGAGGCAATCAAGATCCAAGAAGATCAAGAAAATGAGAGAAAACCTCTGTGGACGTAAAGAGTCCAAATTGAAAAAGGAACAAGCGGTCCCTCCATTGATAGGCGACATAAACTCATCAAGGATGCATTTTTTGAATATCCTTTTTATATCTTTCTTCCATGAACTTACTTTATCCCTTTTTTTTGTACAAATACTACCCTTTACAATTATCAACTCTGTCTTTCATATTTCCTCTTGATTTTTTAGCAACGATAGTAGTAAACAATTGCGGTGGAGCTACGTGATAACTTAACAACGCGCGACCAGTTTGTTCAGCCCATTGCAATCGAGGAATTAACCCGCCGCAAAGAAGGATGCGATCACAGATGATGCGAGTAACAGAGAAAATTTGGGGGTTGTATATTTCTTTGACTTTCTTATTCCAAATTTTGTACTCTCGCATCTCATTTTAACATTGCTAATTTTATCATTGCATCCTCTTTAGTTTGGCACAATCATTGAATGTTGATTACTTTGGTTAGTCACCACATTTTTTTTCCTTACCAATTATGGTTTCAATGATGAAACTCATGCTTCTATTTCTCATCGCATGTACTAGAATCAACTTAATTTCAGGACGGTCAATTCATGAAACATTTCTAGAAGTTAGTGGTCCACCAACTTTCTTTCAAAATGATTTTTATGAAACTTCCTAAGAGCATTGCATGAGTCATTTCAGTCTATCAGCAATAAGGACATTACTACATATAAATTTGAGGGTGTCGGTATTTATTTTCAACCTTGCTACTTTTAGAAATTAAAAAAAAAATCATAACGTTGAGATCGGATCCTACTTATAGTTGGATGTCTGCATGATATCCATGGGAGCAAGCCAAAACGAAGGTGAGAATCGTGATCAACACATAAATCAAGTGATCGCAACTTCGCTGCCAAATAAAATGGGCATGAGTTTAGACTGAGAAAGAGCGCCTTGCTCATAGTTGGATGCTCGCATGACACCCGTGGGGGCAAGCCAAAACGAAGGCTAGGCACTTGGATGAGCGCAAGGTCACAAAAAGAATATCTAAACTGTGCAAGGATAAAAATCATTTGGAAACACACCGGTTGGAAAAAGTTTTGAAATAAACCATGCAATGTCCTAGAAACAAGTAAAGTCTTTTTTAAGGTTAAACTTGTGGTCCCTAAGTATTAGAAATATTTTAGGAAGAGACTAGGATAGAAATTAAGAAGATTTTAGTTCATAAAATTTGAATAAGGCACCTCGAGAAATCTAGGAAGGGAAAAGGTAACTGACTCTCTAAAGAAAATCTTTAGTTTATGCTTGAGGACAAACATTGTTTTAAATTTGGGGGTGTAATAACGGGTAGAAATGCACGTTATTACAGTGCAAATAAATAAAACAATGAGGATGCGACGGTAAAAATATACAAAATCATGTCCAAAAGCGTTAAACTGAGAATATTGCGATCGCATGCGCCCATCGCATAAAAATAGCTAATTTACTTACTTTGTGTAGGAAAAATGCATTGGCACAAGTAAAATTGCGATCCAAGGAATTAGGCGTCCGCATGCATTGAAAGAATGTGACCGCAATCATGCGATCGTATGTGTTCGCGATAAGTTGCTCAAGAAGGTGGCCGCATAAAGACTGCGCATCAAGGTGATAGCATAATAAATCATGATGGGATGAAAAGCTGATGACGGTCGAATTCAAATTTAGTTGACAAGTCGTTAACGACACACTGTAGCAAGTACATTCAACTTTCGGTGACTAATAATCAGTGTATCAGAGCATGAGATTTAATGACCGCCCATCATTGCAATCATTAGAAAGAAAAACTTCTTCACCTTGAGCTCTATAAATACCGGAGGCTATCATTGTAAAAGGGTTAACAAGTTAGATCATATACAAAATAGATAATCGTTAGTCTGTAGTTATTCTTATAATTAGAAGACAGAGACGAGCGAAGAGAAGAAAACGCTGAGAGATCATTCCTGGACAGCTCAAAAGACTGTCGGGAAGCATTATAAAAGGAGAGAGGGCCAACACTTGCGAAAGCAAGGATATTCTTTTGGGCAGAGTTGGAGTGAAAATACAGTGTAAAAAGCCACAGGAAGCAAGACATTGCTACCAGGCTTTCTATCCCTACATTCCATTGTTGTTTTGTATTCTGCACTTTATTTATAGAAAATGAAATTCTCATCTCAACATCTATCCAATCTCTCCACATTTCGCATGAGTAGCTAAATTTCCGAATAGGTTGAGAAGTACTTAGCTAGCATGACCTAAGATTTACACTTTATGCAATCATTTTGTCTTATGTATGCGTCATTCACCCTTTAGAGATACTTGAGAAAGTAGTCTAAAGAAAGAATCCAGACTTGAGAGAGTTAGATTAGAATCTAGGCTTGAGAGAGTTAGATTAGAACCGCATAAGCAAGAGATAGAAACTTAGACATAAGTTCTGTTTGTTATTATGCATCGCATGCACCTTAGAAATAGGACATGATAGTATGCGGTCACCTTGTATATGTGTGCATCATTCATCATCGCATAGACAAGAATAGAGGCTTAGACATAAGTCCTATCGACATTATCGTATACATTGCATGTGTCCTAGAAATAGGAACTACGACATTTGCATTGAGAGATGACGTGCTCTTGTGTGTGCGTAGCATGATCACATAACATGAACACAATCTTAGGAAGTGTTAGCTAAATTCGTTCTCAACTCGTTCATCGCATACTCATTGTAATTCTCGATTTCATCAACTCTTTTCTCGAATCCGTTGCATAGGAAACATACTTAAACAAAAAACCATCCAACTTATTTGTTTTTGCCACCGCAAAGGAATCAAATTAACTATCGCATAGTAACTCAGTAGTCCCTGTGTTCGACCCTGGACATACCAGGAAACCTAGTAAGATTTATACTTGGTTTTACTAGGAAAACTTGTATGTACAACGCATAACTCATCACTGCAAATATACACCGTAATCGCATCACATTTACAACGCATCACTAAGTTATTACAAATTTGAAAGTACAAGAACTAAATCGTTGCCAAACTAAAATTCAAATACTAAATTGTTAATTCAATGAAAGTTTAGGAATTAACTTTTTTTTAAAAAAAAAAAACCCATAACTAAATCATTATTATTTGATTTTTTAGTAGAATATGATAATTTAAAACTAAGGGGTATTTGTTCCACCAACATGAGTTGAGTTGGGTTGGTATAATATATCAACTCATTATTTGGCTCACCAACTTTAAATGTTGGTGGAGTTAAGTTGGTATATTTTACCAACTTATCCCAACTCGTCCTAACTCTTCTTTTTTCCAATGTTTTCAATGGCCCACCCATCGATCATTGTTACACTTTGGGAACTAACTTCGAGCTCCAACAACCACCTCCGATAAAAACTCTGATGACCAACTCCGGACTCCGACAACCACCTCCATGACAACTCCGACGACGAAATCCAACTTCGACAACCACCTCCGATGAAAGCTCCAACAACCAACTCTAAGCTCCGACAATCTTCGAGTCCAACTTTAACAACCGATTTTAGGCTTCAGCAACCACCTTTGGTGACCCAACTTCGACGACCAATTCCAGGCTTCAACAACAAACTCCGATAACCAACTCCAATAACCATCTTCATAGGCTCTGACAACCACATCCGACTACAAACTACGATAGAAATCACCTTTGATGACTACCTTTAAGAGAGCAACTCGAACAACTAACTCGAGTCTTTGACAACCACATCCGATGACAAACTCCGGCAACCAACTCTAATACCAACTTCATGTGACTTCAGGCTCCAACAACCACCTCTGACTACAAACTCCAAAAAAAATCATCTTTGATGAACAATTTCAATGATCACCTTCGCCTGACCAACTTCCAGCTTCAAAAACCACTTCCGATGACAAACTTCGATGACCAACTCCAATACCACCTTCATGCGATCAACAACAACCTTCGACTATAAACACCAATGAAATTCATTTTCAATAATCAACTTCGATAATCACTTCCGATTATTATAAGACTGATGATTGTTAAAGTATATTGTAGAGTTGTTGATTATATAAATAATAGTATTTTGTCTACATTAACTACAATATTTATACATAAAATTTGTAAAAAAAATATTTTTATTTAATTGAATTCACGTATCAAATGTGCGTTAATAATATTTAGATAAAAAGTACATGTGTAATTGAAAAATATGTAATATATAACAAAAAATCATTAGAAAAAATTTATGGAACATTTTCTAGCAAGAATTAGTGAAAAAAAATGGAGATTTGTTTTGTGATGTTCCTCCAAATTTAGAGGAATTGAAAGTGAAATTTTTGAAGAAATATGGTGACATTCCATTAGTTGCTAAGATGATGGGGTAGATTTAACTAAAAGAAAATTCAGGATAGAGTAGAGCAATAACAAGAAGAAGAAGAAAAAGAAGAAGATGACGATGAAATTCATGGACAAAAACTAGGAATCAAAAGTTTTGATTCTCTTTGGTTTCTCATTTTATTTAACCATATTTCTGTAAAAAAAAAAAATGTAATAGGTTAAATATTGTTCATTGCCTAAAAAAAAGGAAGAAAGAAAGAAAAACTTTAAAAATTAAAAGGAAAAGGTTGTAATCCATATTTTATTTAAACAAAGATATATAGAATTATTGAATAAAAAAGTTTCAAAACAAAAATAGTAATAATAAAAGCAAATTATTTAGAGTTAAAAAAAACTGCATCAGATACCCCAAATATATGAACTCAACTTTGTATCCCAAACACAAACATATAAACTCATACCAAATAACTCTACATCAAACACAGACATATGAACTCCACAAATATATGAACTTCATACATCTTATCTCAACTTAGTGCCCCAAAAAGCCCCTAAGAAATACGTACTACTTACCAATAAACTATTATCATTATTTACTTTTTACCTTTTTAGTACAATAAGAGTGGGAGATTCGAACCACGAATCTTCTAATACATACTATATGTCACGATAAGCTATGCTTGTTTTCTCAATTAGTTTGTTATTATCATCGTTGAAATCGTAGATATCTGAGTACATGAGTCTTTTTAACGTGCTTGAGTTTACCACTTGGTTGCATTTAAAAATACTTTGGAAACTTAGATGACTCAAGTTTAATGAGCTTTATAACTCATTGAAATTGAGTCGAGTTACTAACTATATTCACATCTAGTTGATTGGGTAGGTATATAAAAGTACTCAACCTATGTTTTATTAATAAATATTATTCAAGCAAGTTAAATAATTACAAAATGTGAATTGAATCATTTATGCCTTCGACATGATAACGGTAGTACAGATAGCAGACAGAAGTGTGTTATTTCTGGAACATGGTTATTGTGAGTTTTGGAACTAATTTGGGTGCTTTTATGAGTTTATTTTATTATGTTATAAGATTTGAAAAACTTGGATAATATTGATGGTTCATACCACAAATCGGAGTAATTGGAGTTTTGAGAAGTGTTTTCGAGAATCAAGTGATAGGATTCAAACAATATAACAACGACCCATTGAGATCTCTCCAAAATAATCAACTAAATAATTGTTCTCTAAAACACCACAACTAAATCACCAAATAATCACCAAACAATCAACCAACAATGGACAGTAATAAACCATAAACTTCTGAAAGATTAAAAACAAAGAGTACATACGTGGAAAATCCCCCACTCCTTCGATGTGGAGAGTAAAAACCACAGAACTTGTAAGAAGTCCACCCTTGTCAACTTCTCTTATTATGATAAAATTGAGAGAAAAGGAACTCAAATCAGTCATACAAAAATTCACTATCCACCAATACTATCATACATGAGAGATCACACTTAGATAAAAAAGAATAAAAATCACCTAGTTTTACATATTTTATTTGGCAGCGATTACGGACAAACCACATCTTCAAACAATGATCCAACCGTTCAAAACGAGATCCTATGTGTCTTGAACATTCTGACAAAATTTCAGCACAATCCAACGGTTCAAACTCTGTAAATCGATAAATTTGTAGAAGTTGTCGCTGAAAAACCGAACTGCTGTCTTTCTCTCCAATTTTCTGCTTTTTTTTTCACTCTATTTTTTATTAGAACATCCTTATATCACATAAAAGAAAACTTAAGGCTTTCAATATGGTTAACCTAAAAATTAAATCTAATTGAACTCAAAAAAACACAAATTTAAAATAAAATCTTACTTGTGAAATAAGTAGACTGGACACCCAAGATGATAAATAAGAGTATTGCAGCAAAAATTTTCGTGATGACAGTGTCTCAGCGTCATTTGGAACATCTCAACGCTTTAAATGTCGTAGCCAAGCTTCAAGAGTTGTGGGATCACAGCGGGAACGAGCGTGCCATGCATCAAGAGTTATTTTTTCCTGGCTTTTTGTTTAAGTTACAGTTTTGTATGGTGATAGTGAGTAAAGAAATTTGTATTTTGGGCATTAATGTATTGTTTTGGATTTGTTTTTTATTTAATTATAGATCCTTTTTTGCCCAAGTAAATTTGGTTCAATAATATTAACGAACGATCTGTCCTTAGAGGTTGGAGGTTCAATCTCCTGAACTGTAATTATTGTACACTTAAAAAAAATTATCGACTCTTTTCCATATATTGCAATAATCATTTGTGCAATTATGTGATTAATGTTTTTGTTATCTTACCTAGTTAATGATTAATTTACTGATTTAAATTTTGACGAGACTGGAATTCAGATGAGAACAAAGGTTTTTAAAAGTCATTTTGAGGAGATTAATTAATATTTTGGTTGTTTGTAAAGATCACATAGAGATGTTGTTAAGGATGTCAACACATAAATTACAGTCTTGTCTTTCTACCAAAAGAATAGGGCTTACCAAAGAAATATGATGGTTACAACAAAGTGTCTAACCATTTGTTTTGTTGAGTTATTTTTGCATTCCCAAATTAGGTATTCCATATTGTATAAATATATCACCTATGTACATTTCAATACACAAGAAATTATAAAGGAAAAGTTGGCTTGTCACTATCGTGTACCGTCTGAGTTATCGTCTACCTAATTGAAACTATCGTCTACACGATATCATCTATTGTCTATCTTCTGACGCTATCATCTACACAATATCGTCTATCTCTTGAAGCTATCGTTACCTCCTGACGCTATCGTCTACACGATATCATCTATCGTCTACACGATATCGTCTATCTCTTGAAGCTATCATCTACCTCCTTCAGACATCATCGTCTACCTCTACCAATTGCTATCGTCTATCTCTTGACGCTATCGTTTACCTTGTCTAAGTGCTATCGTTCGCCTCTTGACACTATCGTCTACCTGTTGACGTTATCGTCTACCTTTCCAGCATTATCGTTTACTGTCCAGTCGTATACCTCTTCAAAGGACAACAAGCACTTCGCCTTGTCGCATGAGTCAGCCATATCCTTCAACCTCACACTTTAACTTGATATCAAAGCTAATAATGACCAACGTCAATCAAGAAAACCTTAGAGCCACCCTCGGCACAACCAACTTCAGCGGCCCACCCTTGAACCAACTTCTCAATCAGATAACCTCCATTAAACTTGATCGCAGCAATTTCCTCCTATGGAAAAACTTGGCGCTTCCAATCCTTCGGAGTTACCGACTCGAAGGACACCTGACCAGACAAAAGGTTTGTCCCCCAATGTTTCTGCAACCTTCAATCGGTGAGAGCATATCAACTGGATCGACTGAAGCAGGAACTGCTCCGCACAGCACAGAAGGAAGCTTCGGTAGTGGTGCTTCCAGCTCGTCGACAACATTTGAGGTAAATCCTCAATACGAAGTGTGGATGGCTGAAGATCAACTCCTCCTCAGCTGGCTGTATAACTCCATGACATCAGAGGTTTCCATTCAAGTGATGGGATATGAATGTGCAAGAGATCTGTGGACCAGCATTCAACAACTCTTTGGTGTTCAGTCCAGGGTTGAAGAAGATTATCTGAGACGTGTTTCAAACAACCAGGAAAGATAATTTGAAAATGGAAGAGTACCTTCAAACTATGAAAATGAATGCTGACAATCTCAAGCAAGCTGGTAGTCCTGTGCCACCAAGAGCTCTTGTTTCACAGGTACTACTAGGACTTGATGAAGAGTACAATGCCATCGTGGCCATGATCTAAGGGAGAGCGGACATGTCGTAGCTTGATATACAGTCAGAACTTCTCTTGTATGAAAGGAGATTGGAACATCAGTCAATCCAAAAGACGACAGTAGGCTTCAACCAAGTCAGTAATGCATTAGTGAATATGACAAACACTAGACATGTCAACCAAAGTAACAAGACCAATAGCAGCAATCAGTCTACTGGGGGAGGACAACAAGGTGGTGGTGGCCATGGCAGAGGTCGAGGCAGGGGAATAAACAACAACAAACCTGTGTGTCAAGTCTGTGGGAAGGTAGAACACATAGCGTTCTACTGCTTCAATAGGTATAACAGAGACTTTGTTCTCAATTCTCCTCAAAACAAGGGACAACCCTTCCCCAACAACTAGACCAAAAACACACAACCTCAAACAACAGCCCTAGTCACTACTTATGGAAGTAACCCCTTTCTAACAAGACAAGAAAACATGACTGATGCAAATTGGTATGCTGGCAGTGGTGCCTCCAATCATGTTACCTCAGACTTCAACAATCTTGGCAATCCGACTGAATACTTAGGTACTGAAGCAGTCACTGTAGCTAATGGTAATACTCTAGAAATTTTTCATGTTGGAACTGCATGTCTGTCTAGTGATGCTTGCAATTTGAAACTAAATGATATGTTATGTGTGTCTGTCATAGCAAAAAAATTGGTCAGTATATCTAAGCTAACAAAAGACAATAACGTGTTTATTGAATTTCACACAGATTACTGTCTTGTTAAGGACAAGGGTACAGGACAAATAGTAATGAAGGGAATACTTAAAGATGGACTATATCAGTTAGAGGGTGCATAAGTTAGCTCGAAGTCACTAGGAAACGGAGTACCATCGCAACCAGTGCACAAGAATAAAGATTTGCCTGTTTTTAGCATATCTTCGAAGCATAGGGTGTCTAAGGTTACATGACATAGAAGGCTTAGCCATCCTTCGTAAAAAACATTAAAGTTTATTATCAAAGGCTGTAATCTCCCTATATTATCTAATGAAGAGCTCAAATTTTGTGATTCTTGTAGCTATGGCAAATCGTATTCTTTAGCCTTTCCTAACTCTAATTCAAGAGCATCTACAACCTTTGAACTTATACATACTGATTTGTGGGGTTCAGCTTCTCTCTTGTCTACACATGGGTACAAATAATATGCTATCTTTGTTTATGATCACAGTAGGTACACATGGATCTATCCTTTGAGGTTAAAAAATGACACACTGGAAGCTTTTCAACACTTTCTCACCATGATACAAACTCAGTTCAATACACTGATCAAGTCCTTACAGTCGGATAATGGTGGAGAATTTGTCAAGATACACAAAGTCTGTCATCAGCTTGGCATTGCCTCCAGGTACACCTGTCCATATACGTCAGCACAAAATGGAAGGGCTGAGAGGAAGCACAGACACATAGTGGAGACAAGGCTAACCCTACTAGCCCAAACACATCTTCCCTTACATCATTGGTGGGATGCTTTCTTATACTCAACTTTGCTGATTAATGGCCTTCCCACCCCTGTCCTAAATGGGCAGTCTCCAATGGAAGTGATGTTAAAAAAGAAGCTCAGGTTTGAGGAGCTTCGAATATTTGGGTGTGCATGTTTCCCCTACTTGAGACCGTAAAATTCACATAAGTTGAGCTATTGCACAGAGAAGTGCATCTATCTCGGTCCGACTGTGAATCAAAAAGGCTATAAATGCCTCCATCCCAGTGGTAGGCTATTCATCTCTCGGCATGTTATGTTTGATGAAACTGACTTTCCTTGTCAGGTGTCTCCTTCAACTTACAAACCAGCCAAGCAAGCAGTTGTCGTCCACTCGGTTTTCTGGTTGCCCCTTAGTTGGGACACGCCGCACAGTGGCTCTATGCCCTCTACGTCCACAATCTCACTCTCACCAATTATCAGAACAACCTACACCCAATCACCAGCTAATACCTCTACAGACAACCCAACCTTCCCACCTCCTTCTTCTAATCGTCTACCCACCAATTGTGTACCCAACGATCGTTTACCCTCATCGTCTAGTGTCCAGCCCACTAATCATCTACCCACCAGTTGTTTACCCAGCTATCACTCACCCAACGATCGTTCACCTACCGATCATTTACCCAATGATCGTTTACCCTCATCGTGTAATGTCCAGCCCACCGATCGTCTATCCACCGATAGTTTACCTAGCGATCATTAGATGTGAGATGCTTTTAACTCTAAGCATTGAGAATTAACTGAGCTCGAGAGAGCATGTTAAGTGTTTATACCTTCTTGACTTATTATCGATTGAATGAAGTCGATTCCAAAATATCTTTTTCAATTATTGTCTGCGATTAGCTAGGAGTAGGAGTAGTTTTAGATTAATCCAATACTAGAAATTTTACCGATTAATTGATGTATGATTCACTCTTATGTGTTCTCAAATTGACATGTTAAAGTGAACATAGCTCAACGATATTGTACTCCATCAATGAGCTCAAATCCCCAAACTCCCACTTGCATTAGGAAATAAAAGGAAAAAATACTCTTTTGATCCTTAAATCTTGCGTTCTAGTTTACATTTGGTCTTGTTAAAATTGTACTCACAAGTTTTGAGTTTTATTTCTATTTGGTTATTAAGTTCCAAATGATGCAATTTCACCGTTGAACTTCAATTTGAGTTCTTATTTGGTCCATGTCTCAATATCTTACACTCTTACATCGAGTTGACGAGAAGTTCCAATCAATTGAACTAAAATCATTATGAAGTAAAATTTTTAAAACTATTTTAATAGCAATGGAAAAGGAGAACTAATTAATTATTTTAAATTAATTAATAGACATGCATACTAAAGACTTATAGGGTGTTTGGGGCGTGAGTTAAGTTATGAAGTTTCGAGTTTAGAAGTCTATATTTAGGTTATAGAATTGTAAGATAAGTTTCTCAATAAATATAGAAACTTGAATAGTATTTACTATTGAAATTGAGTGGTTGAATACCAACTTTACGTCAAACTCCTATAAATCTTGAAATCTTCAACATGTTTAGTACGTGTTTGGTTTTGCCTTCGATTTTCGGAACTTATCATTGGATTCTTCTGGTGCTGGAGCCGTAGCCATTATTGAGGGTCTCCGTTCGGCGGCAAGAATGAGTGAACTCATATACTAGTTCTATCTGCTTCCATGGCTGACATTAAAGAGCTAGCAGCTTCTTTTGTTTCAATCTGCTTCCAACATGTGCCTCCTTAAATTTCGTAGCGCATGATTTTGGCTAGGTTTTGGAGATTGAATTCGAGTACGCTATGACTCGAGTGCTTTCCCTCTGGGGTCATTTCAAAGGACTTTTCCATTTTTTTATTTTTTTTTTTTTACGATCAAGGCATGTTTATGAGTTAGATTGGATTGGATTGAAAGACTTTTTAGATTTAACTCAATTGTTCGGGTTGTAAATTTCTTCAATCCAAATAACTCTTATTAAAAAATGAACCCAATCCAACTCAACCATGAAATATTTGGGTTGGGTTGGTTCGGGTCAATCAGATCATTTATTTAAAATTTTATTCTAAAAATAAGCAAAGCATAAATATGTAAAAACCTAATTTAATTATTTTCATATATTGAATTAAGATTAACTACTCAACTTCAATTTATATAGTGAAATTTTTTTCTAAGGTGTAAAGAAACTACTTTTAAGAATTGTTGAATAATAAATTATTAAAAAAATATTGAAATTAAATAAAATTAAAATCAATATATATATAAATAATTGTGTTATGAGTAAAAAAAAATATTTTTTAAAATTAATAATAAATTCGGATTGGTTCGGGTTGGTTTGAGTTATATTAGGTGAACCCATGAACCAACCCAATCCATAAAATTTTCATTTATTTGAACTCAACCCAACCGAAATCGCACGGGTTGGGTTTGGTTGATCGGTTTTTTCGGGTCATCAAGTTTTTTGAACACCCCTACAAGGTAGTGTAATTTTTTTTTTGTTCTATATTGACTAAAAGAAAGAAATAATAAAATTGTTAAAAATATTTTTAAATATAACAAAATATCATTGTTTATTTATGTAGATTTTGATAAAATATAGTGATAGACACTCATAGATGTCTTTATAATACTTTGTTCTATTTGTATATAAATTCTTATTTTCCTATGTTTGAAAATGGTCAAGAAAAAGGTATAGTATTTTGAAGTCATTAAAAAAAAGGTTATCGGATTAGCATGACATTAATAAAGGCCGTTTCTATATAAAACACCTTAAAAAAAAGGCCCATATTACATTAATATTTTAATATTTCTTTTTTTTAAAAAAAAAAAAAAAAAAAACCTATTGGTCTCTCAATTTTCATTAATATAAGTGGTTACTTACAATTTAACCCTCATCTATATATATATATAGTTCTTTCTCCTCCATACATATATTTTTTTTCTTCCGATGCTTTGAGATCATTTCTTTCTCCTCACTCTCTTTTCTCATTCTGGCGATGTGAGTTGCAAGTGAGATACGAACGACGTGGGACTGTCCAGCGGTGTGGCGAGTATAGGACGGCACGAACGACGTGGGGCGAATTGACGCGCAGGCGATGTAGGCGGACTCAGAGTGGACGAATGACGATGGCGGATATGGAGCGAACGAACGACAATGACAGACTCAAAGTAGACGAATGGCGACGACGGACTCAAAGCAAATAAACAGCGAACCTGATTCAACTGTTAGTTTTATTTTTCTTATTTTTTATATATACTGTGTTATGTATATATATTTTTTAGTTTTTTAAGGAAACTTAATATATACTGTGATGTATATATTCATTTATTGATATAAACGAGATTATTTATTTATTTATTTAGACTTCATATATTATGATATGTACAAATTTTGATTGTAATGATTTTTGACTACTTAAATGGTATATATGATATATATACTGTGATGTAAATGAAATGTATGAAGATTTATATATGTGGTATATTTCATACATTGGTTTATACTGTGATTTATGTTGAGCATCGAGTTAACCTCTAATTTATAAATTATAGTTTATTTCACATATTGGTTAGAATATTCCAAATACCTAACAAAACAAAATGTTATAAGGGATATTTTAAATAACCATGGATCCATAAAAAAACCAATAAGGTGATACGTGAAAACCAACATAAATGAAAAAAATAAATTTTTATTGAATGCATTTTTCTCTTTAAATTGGAAAATATATACTGCGATATATGTATTCGTTTATTTGATATAAATGGGACTCTATCAATTTATTTGTATATATTCCAAGGTATATTGATAATATTTCAAGGTATATTGACATACATATTAGAACATCGTAGAATATATTACCGTCAGAAGTGATACCAACTAAACAATGTAATATATTACATTAAAACATATAATACTCAAAACAAACAAAATATATATCACATAATATTAAAAATCAAACCAGGTATATATCACATAATATTAAAAACTAGAAAAGCCATGAAATGAAAAATAAAATAATACATTTTCTCTGTATAATTGAAAAATGAAAAAAGAGTTGCAATAAATATATTTTTCTCCCTAATTGGAAATGTGAATAAATTATATTAAATTCATTTTTATGAAAATTGGATATAAATAGATGAAAAAGAAGTATAATTGTCCAAATTTAATATAAAAGTCCCTTTTTTAGGCCGTCTGCTTAGAAACCCCTTAATAAAGAGATATTTGGCCCGTGTTTCTGCCGTGTTTTCATTCCGATGATAAAAGGGTCACAGCAACAAGTATTAGAGTTGAAAAGCCATATAAAAGATTCGCCGTTCCGCTCCTTAAAACTCACGCCATTATCGGCGCCGCTCAAATAATTTCTAATGTGGCCCTCGTTTCTCAGCCTCGTTTCCTTCTACGGCGGATATCTCCGCCGCTGCTTCTCCGCCGCCGGCCTTTCGCATCAAGTCATCAACATCGATGACCAAACAACCATCGCCTTTTGGGGCCCTAAGCCCAATAAATCCACCGCAAAACCCTCCCTCCTCCTCCTCCACGGCTTCGGCCCGATGGCCATTTGGCAATGGCGTCAACAAGTCCAATTCCTCGCCGATGATTTCGACGTCTACGTTCCCGATCTCGTCTTCTTCGGCGGTTCGACTACCAAATCGGCGGAGAGGACGGAGATTTTTCAGGCCATGTCGGTCGGAAAGCTTATGGAGAAGATCGGAGTGAAGAAATACTCGGTGCTGGGAACGAGCTACGGCGGATTTGTGGCGTATCATATGGCGAGGATTTGGCCGGAGAGGATCGAGAAGGTTATAATCGCAAGCTCCGGTGTTAACATGAGACGGAAAGATAACGACGCGATGTTGAAAAGAGCTAACGTGGAAAAGATCGATGAATTTTTGCTGCCGGTGACGGCGGAACAGTTACGGACGTTAATGAAGCTCGCTGTATTCAAGGGAGTTGGCAGAAGGATGCCGGACTTCTTCTTGAACGATTTTATCCATGTAAGCACAAAAATGGTTACATCATTTTTTATTTTTTATTTCTTGCTTTTTTAGTACTAAAATATAAACATAGATTATTAGTTATTACACATCAAATCTAACATTAAAAATTTAGATTAAATGGTAACGTATTAAAGTTTTGAAAGTAAATTGTTACAAAATTGGATGCATAAAAAGTAAATTGTAACAAAGAGGTGAGGAACTAAATTTGGTTCCTTTGTGAAACTTCTTCATTAAATAAAATTATTTTTTAACCTATATTTTTTATTATTAAAAAAATGACAAATATACTTTTTAGTCTTTAAAATTTGAGTTGGATATTATTTTAATTTATGAGTTTTCATATTCGATATTTTAACATCTCAATATTGATTTTAGCAAGACTAATGATTAGGTATAGCTTGATCTATGCTTGCTCAATTTTTCTTTATCCAAAATAAATAAATAAATAATAAAAATAAAAATTCATTTTAAAAAAGTTGCAATATTAAAATTTTTATTCATCGCCTAAGTATTTTTCTTTTAAATAACATTTTAGTTTCATCACCAACTTTCTCTAAATTAATGGAAAGTTGACTTTATATGCATACACACATATATATATGATCTTTTTTTTCTTTTTCTTTACCTTCGTGATTGATTTTGGTTTTTTAATTTTTTCTCAAACTTCTCTTAATCAAAATATAAACATCAACCAAGTTGGCGTGTGTGTTTTGTTTTCTTGGATGGTGAACCATACATAGTTATTTTAATTTGAATTTTGGGTTATTATTTAATTATTTAAAAGGCAGATGGTAGCGTTGATTTGTTCGCTGTATCTAAGGGAAATAGTTAATGCGTCTAAAGTTATTGGTAGGAAAAACCTTCCCCAAATTTAAAGTTGGAAAAAAATGCCCTTTGGATCTTTTTGGAATTTGGATTTAGTTTTATTTTGTCTCTAAATTTCTAACATTTTGTACTTCTGAACTTTGAGTTTGTTTTTATTTCTGTCTTTAATTTTAAGATTTATATTTACCCTTGATTTTTTATTACATACTCAATATTTTAATATCATTTAATTGAGATAAAAGAATTGAACTATAATCATTAAATTAGTTTTCACACTATCAATATTAAATTTAATTGAAAATTTGGAAAACTGTTAATTTATATTCTAAACTTTAGAGGTTGTATCAATTTAAATCAAAATTAATAACGGTATCAATTTAAACTTTAAATCTTTGTAAGTGTATCAGTTTACCATCCATTACGTTATGTTTGGAAAAGCAATACTTGTAGTTGGATCAACTAAAATTTTAAACTCTCACAAACGAATCAATTTAGACATTGAGTGGGAATTTTCTTTGAGAATCGTTCATGCATTTACTCTAATTCTTCATTTTGTAAAATCGACATGTGAAGAAGTCTACACGTATTTGAGAATCAATGCATGAATGATTTTCAAAGGTAATTGTAGTGAAGGGTTTAAATTGAGTGGCTTATTAAAATTTAGGAGTTTAAATCACTCAAATTATAAATTTCATATAATATCGGTCAACCGAAATCTAGGAAGGGTGTAAATATATACACTTGATAAAATTTATGATTTAAATTAATACATTTATTAATTTATGATTTTAATTGATACAACCTTAAAATTTAGTGGAATAAATTGATATTTACTTAAAGTAAAGGAAAAAAAAACTAAATATGAGCATTTAAAAATAAAATTGTAAAATATCGAGTTTTAGGGATGATGAAAACTAAACTTTTATAATTTTTTCCTTTTAAAAGTTTTGTTAGGTGACTTTTGGTTTGACCTTTAAAAGAAGAAGGAAAAAAGACATAATTTTGATGCTTTGTATTTTATTTTAAGCATGCTCCCAAGGTGTATAATAATATTTATAATATCCCGGCTCATGAGATTGATGACTTTTGGCGGTCTGGTCGATATGACCTGTAGACTTTTTCTATTGATAATTAATGAATGTTTTTCTTGCCTAATAATAATAATAATAATAATAACATAAACATAAATATTGCAAGTTGCTTATGCAATTAATTATGCAGGCAGTTAATTTTTTGTTTTGTAGAATTAATATGTTATCTCCACATTCTAGGTTATGTTTGTAATTAATTCAGAAAATATGCGTACATGTAAGATGTTGTTTAGAATATAGTTTCAAGTGTTTAATTTAAAAAATAAATCATTTAAAAAGAAATCGAAGCTTTTGATAATCATTCAAAATAGTTTTTCAAGTGTATTTTAATCATTTTATCAAAAGTGTTTAAATAAAAATGAGTTTTTTGAAAAATACTTTTTCATAAGTCAATCCAAACGAACTCTTAGTGTATGAAATTGAGTAATCATATAAGGTAATTGTTTCAAATAGTAAATTTGCTAAAAATATTCTCAAGTATAGGAAAATGTCACTGTCTATCAATGATAAATCATGATAGACATCAAAACTTGTACAGATATTGATAGATAAATATCATGATCTATCACTGATAGATAGTGACATTTTACTATATTTATAAATAAATTTGTTTATTTTTCTCTATTTGAAAACAATCTAATAATACATGTGTGTATGTAAAATCCAGAAATTGTACATGGAAAAGAGGGAGGAAAAGATTGAACTCCTAAAGTCGCTCACACTTGGGAGAGAAGACACTATCAGCCTCTCTCCACTTTTCCAGGTGGGTTTTACATTTTAACTCTATCATACTTAATTCCATCTACTTTACTTCCTTTTCAAATGTCAATTTTTATTCTTTCAATAAATTTTAAAAGCTAATTCATACTTTAATTTTAAATTTATTGTTGTGATCACTCTTCGAAAAAAAATCTTAATTATTGTTATTTTGGATGAAAATTGATTTCAAAATGTTTCTTTTTTTACTTTCGATAATTTCATTCGATCCTTAGATTTCAGAAGGTTACATTTTTATCTTTTGAATTTTAAGTTTCATTTTTACTTAGATTTTAGGTTTTAATATTTGACGCTTTTACTCTCTAATATTTGTCGTTTGGGTTAACTTTTAGTTGATTATTTTAAAATAATTATGATGTTATTAGTTTTTATAAATTTAAATATTCATAAGAAATTAGTAAAATTTATTTAATTCTTTTAAATTAACTAATGGACCTTAACACACTAGGAACTGTGAGTATGTAGTAATTTTTTTTTTTTTTTTTCAAAATTAGTGTAAATCTTTAAGTTTAGGGATCAAATGGGAAGTAAAGCTTCAAGTTCAAGGGTAAAAATGTAACATTTTGTACTTAAAAAAAAAAAATGTAGCATTTTAAAGCGTGTGAACAAAGTAGAATGTTAAATTCAAAAGTGAGTAAAAATGTAATATTTTGAGACTTAGAAACCAATTAGTAAAAACTAACCTCAAAACTTTATGACCAAATTAAATAGTGTTTTTTCTTTTGTTAAAGGTAAAAAGACTAAATTTATACATTTGAATATACATAAACTATAATAAAATAAGATTTAAAGTATAGTCCGTATTGAAATTAAAATGACATTTTAACGTAATCTTTTTATATTTGAGGGAGAGAGAGAGAGCTCCCATATTTTTACCTTTGTAAATTTGGTCAGTGAATTGGATGAATATGTGCAGGAGGTATTGATAATATGGGGAGATCATGACCAATTATTTCCCTTAGAAATGGCAAAAGAGCTCAAAGAGTAAGTTTCATTTTTTAATGAATTAAACCATAAATTCAAACCAATTAATGATGTAATAATTTGTTAAGATTTTGGTGGGCTTAATTAATTAGTTTATAAATGTTGTGTTGAAGGATTATTGGGGAGAAGACAAGACTGGAAGTGATGAAAGACACCTCGCACGTGCCGCAGATTGAAGCCCCTGCAGAATTCAATCGACTTGTTAAGACTTTCTTATGTGGGCCTTGACTTACACTGTTTCTTCTCTCACTTCTCACTTCATGAATTAATCAGACTCTAAATTCCCATTTTCAATATTTTGTTCTTGTTCGTTGCACAATAATTTTGTTTTAGTTTTCTCTTATATCTATACTATCGTTTCGTAAATTCTTAATTAGAATTTTAAAATAAAAACAACTTGTTTTGAAAATTACTTTTTTTGTATCTTAATTTTTGATAGGACTGTTTAAAAAATCCGATGATTCAAAAAAATTGATCAACTCAACCTAAACCACATGGGTTGGGTTATCAACTCATTTGGGTTGGGTTTGATTCAAATAAATGAAAATTTTATGAGTTGGATTGGTTTATTGTTAATCTTAATTCAATATAGGAAAATAATTAAATTAAATTTTTATATATTTACGTTTTGTTCTTTTTAGAATAAAATTTTAAATAAATGACTCGATTAACCTGAACCAATCTAACCCGAATATTTCATAGTTGGGTTGGGTTCACTTTTTAATAAGGGTTATTTGGGTTGAAAAAATTTACAACCTGAACAATTAAGTTCGGTCTTTCAACCCAACCCAGTCCAATCTATAAACACCCTAATTTTTGAAAACTTTAGTAAAAATGGTAATTACAAAACAAAGAAATTAATATATATTAATAGATGAAATTAATACCTATAAGCTTAATTTTAAAAAATCAACTAGTTGTCATTACATATTCTTGGTGTTTTGCATCAATAGTTTATTTTATTATTTTTTAGTACAACAAAAAAGTATAAAGATTTGAACTTTCGATCTCTTTCAATTATATATATTATTTCGAAAATGAAGATAAATGAGAGAGAGAAACAAAAATACTACATATCCATGGTGTGTCTCCTATAAATAAGCTTTTGCTTAAATTGTATCTTTCATGGTTGTAGGTTTTATGTTTGTATTCGTTTTGTTCTTAATAATATACTTAGCTTTATCCGGAAAAAATCAACTTGAACTTGAGAAAGTGCCATCAAATGTTCTAAAGTTTACATATCTTTTACTTTTATGGTTGGTTTTTTTTTTCCCTTCATCGAATACAACAACGAACTGCGAGATGCAGGATTGAACTTCTGACCTCTTAGAACGGAGGTCATGCCAATATCACTTAGCCAGACTCACTTTAGCTAATTCTACCATTGTTAATTCATCAATTTTAACAAACTAATAACAATAAAGTAAAACTAGTTCATTAATTTTAGGGGTGTTCAAAGAACTTGATGGCTTGAAAAAATCGATCAACCCAACCCAACTATGCAATTTGGGTTGGGTTATCAACTCATTCGGATTTGGTTGGATTTAAATAAATGAAAATGTCATGCGTTGGGTTGGCGAACCTATGAACCAACCCAACGCATGACAATTATAACCCAAACCAACCTAAACCAACCCAAACTTATTATTAACTTTAATATATATATATATTTGTTACTTATAGTACAATTATTTATACATATATTGAATTTTGTTTTATTTAATTTTATTATTTTTTAAATAATTTATTCTCTAACAACTTTTGAAAATAGAATCTTAGCACTTTGAAAGGAAAATTTTCATTATATAAACTGAAATTTAGTTGTTAATCTTAATTTCAATATATGGAAATAAATTAGATTTTTACGAATTTACATTTTACTTCTTTTTAGAACAAAAATTTAAATAAATGACCCGAGTTACCCCAAATGGTGTATACCAAATGAGAGAATTTTATTAATGAATCAAAACTTGTCGGTACAAGAAGACAATCTCTCTATTAATAGAGAATTGGAAAGTAAACTAATCCTAATCCTAATTAATTAAAGAAATTAATCATAATCCTAATAAATCAAAGAAATTATTCCTAACCCAAATAAATTGAAGAAACTAATCCTAATCCTAATAAATCAAGAAACTAATCCTAATCCTAATATATTAAGGATTTGCACGTAATTCCCTAATTTACCTTAATCCTATTACATCATAATCCACCCCCACAAAACCAAACTCTTCCTCGATTTGACCTAAGGAGCTAAATGGAACCCGTCTAGAGCATGATAAGAAAGAATGTCAGCAATGTTAAACACAGGGTTGATGTGGATATCAGAAGGTAACTCAATACGACAAGCATTATCTCCATAAACTTGAGTTATAGGAAATGGTCTCAGCTTCCTATTCTTGAATTTGTTGTAAGTTCCTGTAGTATATCAAGCCTTTCTTAAATGAATTATCACTTGGTCACCAACATAATATTGATGAAGACGAAGGTGTTTATTCACTGCTTTCTTATAAGCTTCGTTCGAGCGTTCAATGTTTTGTTGGACTTCTTTGTGAAGTTCAACAATCCTATCAGCCATATTTTTAGCTTCACTACTAAGATCAACATAAGTGAGCTACTAGATCAACTGTTAGCCTTGGCATTTTAGTATAAACTACCTCGAAGGGACACTTTTCTGTTGAACTATTTTTCAAGAAGTTGAAAGCAAATTCAACTTGTACCAAAATAAGATCCCATTGTTTAGGATGGTCTCCGGAAAGGCATCAAATTAGATTGTCAAATGTTCTATTTGTTACCTCCATCGGACCATCGGTTTGAGGATGAGCAGTGGAACTGTACTTGAGTGTCGTGTCAAATTTCTTCCATAATATCTTCCAGAAATGGCTTAATTTTACACCTCTATCAGATACAATAGTGCGAGGAATACCATGTGATCTGACAATTTTTCGAAGAATAAAGATTAACAATATAAATGACATCATGAGTCTTTTTACAAGGAAGAAAATGTGCCATCTTACTAAATCTGTCGACTACTACCATAACTGAGTCATGATGTCTTTGAGTACATAGTAAACCTAGCACAAAATCCATCGAAAACCTATAAAAAAATCCATCGATAAGTTCTCCCAAATATTTGTTGGAGTTGGTAAAGGGGTGTATAATCCAACATTGGTTGAAGATCCTTTTGCTGTTTGACAATTAAAGCATCTTTTAACGAACTTTGCACATCCTTTTTTAACTGAGGCCAATAGTATCTTTGAACTATGAGATCTAATGTTTTATCTCTTCTAAATGGCCAGAGAGACCACTTGAATGAAGTTCTTTAATCAAAGTCTCTATTGAGGATGTATGAGGAATGCATAACAAATCACATTTGAAAAGAATACGAAAATTGGCTGAATTAACATGATTTGTGCATTGCAACCAAATTTTACCAAAATCCGAATTCGTTAGTATATAAGTCAAGGAGATTTTCAAAAACAATTATTTCAGTTCTAAGTATTGTTAATAGGCTTGTCTTTCTCTAAAAGCATCTGTCACTTTGTTCTCTTTTCTCGATTGATGCTTTATAACAAAATTAAATCGTTGAAGAAAGGAAATGCATCTACTGTATATCTTATTTATGTTTTTCTATGATCAAATGAACTTAATGTTGGGTTTTATGTCCTAAAACTCGTGGTTTGTAAACAGTAGAACTTAGTCTGAAAATTCAATAAAGTTGTTATTGAATATATGATTTTTTAGAAATCCAATAAACCAAAGTCCCTTGACTATTACATGAGTACTTGAACTTTATGTGGAGACATACAAGTGGATCAAGTTCGAGTAAATAGTCAAAATGATCTATAGTATATGAATAAGGTTGGGTGCCTTATTCTGGTAATACTATTA
The DNA here is from genome assembly GCF_027475165.1 of Benincasa hispida. Taxonomy (NCBI): domain Eukaryota; kingdom Viridiplantae; phylum Streptophyta; class Magnoliopsida; order Cucurbitales; family Cucurbitaceae; genus Benincasa; species Benincasa hispida. Next base: position 38,137,396 of record NC_143481.1, on the reverse strand, counting down.
GATGCGGCCTACTCTGTAGTTGTTACAAATAGTTGTAAAGTGCTACATATGAAGTGATCCTAATTCGTGCATGTTGGGACATGAGAAGTGGGGGTGTCCTGTGCAAGATCGGGCCATGAAATCAGACACTCTTACTTTATAACACTATTTACTGTTTAAGACTGATTATTTCAAAGCGATGACCTAGGTAACTTGACCCTAATCCTGAGCTAACTATGAACTCCTGTTTGTTCGGGATTATCCTTTGATTTGCAAACGATGAGAGTAGACCAACTGCCTCTGCTCAATAATCTTACCATTTTGGGGATAAGATCGGATGAATAGCTAGGAACATAGGGTGTAAGACGGAATTCACTCCTACCCGATTAGGGTTATTAGAGAGGTTGTTCCCTTCAAGTGCTGATTCTGGGTCTTGAATAAGAGGCCTCACCCTCTCATTGGCCTGAGAGGGATTCAATTTGTTGATTGGATCACAAATCAATTGTTCATTCGGGGATCAGTGGAATTTAAGGAACAAGTGGTAATTTTGGGGTAAGATAGAGATTCGACCCAGTCATTATTACGAACAACCTGTGAAGGGTTAATTTACTAATCATGGTTATATCGAGTAAACATAATATATCTACAGTGAGGGGAGTTCAACTATGGGCTTTAGTGGAATCACCCATTACTTAACGAATGGGAGTTAGATCGGTCTAATGAGTTTAGCCGATTAATCTCGGATCGTTGGAGCCCATGATCTGTAGGTCTGCGAGGTCCCTCTACTAGCTCGTAAATGGATTAGCTCTAGAATATCATGATGAGTTAATTTGAATTGTTCAAATTAGAATCAAATGAAATTGGAGAAATAATATTTAAATATGATTTAAATATTTGAAGATGGAATTGCATAAAAATTAATTTAATATTTGTTATTAAATTAATTAGAATTATTTAAAATGTTTAAATAATTATTTATTAATTTTATTAAGAAAATTATTTTATAAATTTAATAATATTTTCATTTTTATTAAATAAAATTGAGTTATGAAATCAATTTATTAAAATGGGGTTTTCCATTGTCTTCATGTAGTAGCTCACTAAACAACCGACTTTAAGTCTTCATTAACTCCAAGCATGAACTGCATCTCATGCAGCAAATCTCTTTGCATGAATGTTTGCAATATATTGAAGAGATTGGAGTGTTTTGAAGGGAATGCAACCGAATAATTGTTCTGAAAAATTCGTGAGAGAAGAAGTTGTTCTTCTACTGGATTGTTACTGTGAGTATTTTCCAAATTCTCTTAATTCCAGCTTATTTTGAGTCCCACTACTCAATCTAGAGCACCAAAAAGATAGTAGGAAAGATCTTGGGGGTGGTCTACAACCAGATTGAGAGGAGATTTGTAGCTAAATTTGAGCTTAGAGGAAGTTCTTCAAAGGTATGTCATGAAACTCATTTATTTCTGTTGAAGCATGTTTTCTTTTCTGCCAAAATTAATGAATTAGAGTGGTTATGGATCCTGATTTCTTCCGCTGCGCATTGGTACCTTCCGACACTTAAGAGAGAAATAGTCGGTCAAAAGGATAAATTCTCTATAGAGTAGCGTTTCTATTGTCTAAGGGCCTTTATGAATGCATATAATTCAAGCTCATAAGTACTCCAATTTAATTTTGATCCATTAATTTTTAACTAAAGTATTCAATATGATGTTTATTTTGTGTTAAAACAACTCCTATGCCTACTCCTGAAACATCAACAACTACTTCAAAAGGAAATGAGAAGTCTGGTAGTTATAAAATAAGTCTTTCATATAGGCGTTTTTTAAGTGTTTGAAAACTAGTGTCCTACAATTGCTCCAATTTAAAAGCTCTTTTTTAAAGACAATTAGTAAGTGTGACCGCTATGGAGCTAAAGTTTTTAATGAATTTTCTGTAAAAGGAAGCTAAGCCTAAAAAGAACTGAACTTGTTTTATAGAAGTGGGTGTAAGCCAATTGGTTATTGCTTTGATTTTAATAGGATCGACCTTAATACCACACACTCCAATAATAAATCCTAGGAAAGATATTTCATTAGCAAAGAACAAACATTTGGTACGGTTGATGAAAAGTTGGTTATTCTCTGATAAATACAGATTTTGAATGTTTTAAATGTTCTTCTTTTGTCTTACTATAGATTAAGATACCATCAAGGTAGACCACTACAAATTTATTAAGAAAAGGAAGAAGAACCCAATTCATTAGTTTCATAAAGGTACTTGGCGCATTTGATAGTCCAAATGGCATGACTAACCACTCGAATAATCCTTCATTTATTTTGAATATTGTTTTCCACTCATCACCTAATCGAATCCTTATTTGATGGTATCTGCTTTTTAGATCTATCTTTGAAAATAGGGTGATCCATCCCAATTGATCCAATAAGTCACTAATTCGAGGAATAGGGAAACGATATTTAATAGTGCTTTTGTTGATTGACCTACTATCAACACACATCTGCCAACTCCCATCTTTTTTATGTGTTAGTAATGCTGGAACTGCACAGGACTAATGCTAGGTTGGATATGTCCTTTGGGAAGCAACTCTTACACTTGGTCATGGAGAATTTGATATTCCTTTGGGCTCATTTTTTAATGAGGAAGTTGTGGTAGGCTTGCTCCAGGAATAAAATTGTTTTGATGCTGGATGTTGCGAAGTAGTGGAAGATCTTCAGATGTTTTCATTAAGGAGGGATGTTCTTGTTGGGTTGTATGTCCTAAAACTCGTAGATTGTAAAACTAAACATATTCTATTTGCAATAAAGAAGTTGCTGAGATTTTGTTCAATAAAACTATTATTGAATATGTAAATTGCACTAAATCCAATAAATGAAGATCCATAGCTATTTCATGAGTACTTGGACTTTATGTGGAGACATAAAAGTGGATTAAGTTTGATTAGATAGTCAAAATGGTCTATAGTATATGGATAAGGCTGGGTACCTTATTTTGGAAATACTATCAGATGCGGTTCACTTTGTATTTAGTACAAACGATGTGATCCTGAATCGTTCATGTGAAGACATGCGAGTGGGGGCATCCTATACAAAGAGTTTGTACAAGACCAGACCAAGAAATAAAGTCACTCTTACTTTATAATGTTGTTTACTATTTAAGACCAACTTTTTCAAAGCGATGACCTAGGTAACTTGACATTAATCCTGAGCTAACTATGAACTTCTATTTATTCGGGATTATCCTTAGATTTGCATGGGTGAGGGTTGGTTCAGCCGGCTCAATAAGCCTCCCATTTCAGGGGTAGACCGGGTAGACACTTGGCGACATAGGGTGCAAGACGAAATTTAATCCTACCCATTTTTAGGGATAATAGAGAGGTTGTTTCTTTAAATGCTGACTCCGGGTTTTGAACAAGGGGTCACACCCTTTCATTGGCCCGAGAGGGACTCGGTTTAGTGATTGGATCACAAACAAGTACTCATTAGAGAATCATTGGGACTTAAGAAAAAAGATGTAATCTTGGGGGTAAAAAAACTTTTGACCTAGCCGTTATTACAAACAACCTGTGAAGGGTTGACTTACTAATTATGGTTATATCGAGTGGGCATAAATATATCTTTAGTGAGGAGAGTGCAACTACTGAGCTTTAGTGAAGTGACCCGATAGTTAACAAATGTTGGTTAATTCAGTTTAAAGAGTTTAGCCAATTAATCTCGGATCGTTGGAGTCCATGATCTGTAGGTCCATTAGGCCCCCCTACTAGCTCACAAACAAATTAAACCTTAGTATAGCGTGATGAAAAAATTTGGAACATTCAAATTCGAATTTAGGGAATCAGTAACTATATACAATATAATTAAAAGTTTAATTATTGAATTAACCGAAATTGGAGAATTGGATAATATTTAAATTTGATTTAAATATTAATTACATGAATAGGGATTCATGATAATGGAATTGGTGTTTTTCAATGTAATTAATTAATTAAAATTAATTTTATCTAAAATTAATTATTAGGATAAATTTTGTTTAAAATTAGTCTAGTTAAAATACTAATTATTGAATTAGTATTTATGAAATTTAATTTTCAAAATAAAATTGAAAAAAGAGAGGAAGTGAGTTTTTCCAACCCTTTCCACTCATAATTCCACTATGTTTAAAGTGTTTTGGTGTCCTTTTGGTATGCAATTTGATTGCAAGACTCACTTAATTAAGAACCAACAAGATTCTATTGAGAAAGATAGAAGTTGCATGGCTGATTTTTTAAAAAATTCTGGATGAAGAAGAGTTCTTCAACTTGAACACCAAAACAATTTTTCTTAAAAAAATTCCCCTAAAATCAACTTCATTTTGGGTTCCACCACCCAATCTAAGGTCCTAGAGAATAGTAGAAAAGATCAAATGGTAGTTCACAACCGTTTGAAGAGGAGATTCAACTTGGAATTACTGAATTGAAGAGTTCAACAGAGATAATCTCAAAACCCTATTTTTCTTGTTATAAACATGCATGTTTCTATGCTAAAATGGATGGAATTAGAGTGCTTAATGATCCTGATTGCTTTCGCTAATTGCATGATAACTCCATCAGTTCTATTAATAACTCTTCCAACTCCTTAGAAAAAATGGTTTTATCTTCTGCTCCATTGGTGCCTTTAACTATGAGACCCAAAATGTTCTTTTTAGCTTCTTTGACAGATTCATTTCCCTTTTATAGTGAATAAACTTCCATTTTTTTGCCTTGTTGCTCTTTTTCTGTGGTGCTTGACTATGTAATGGTAGAAGGACAATTTTCTTGCCCATCCATGAAAACTTATATGTGTTATCTCGACCCGTATGGATGGTTTGGAGGTCATATTGTCATAGCCTTCCTGATAGAACATGGCACGGATCTGTGTCCAAAACATCACATATAATTTGGTCCTTGTAGTTGTTACCAATTGATAATTGTACAATACAAATGTCTTGTATCGGTGCTTTACCACCTTCCTTGATCCAATTGACCTTACGTGGGTTTGGATGGGGTTCTGTTTTGAAATTCAAAGCTTTACCAGTTTTGGAAAGATGTTCTGTCTGTTTGCATTTGAAATATTTCCCCATGTTTGGTCTACTGTGAGGGTTTCCTTGTGCTTTCTTGATTGAAAATTCACTGGCTTTGTCCTTCACTGGTAGTTGTTTGACTTCTTTACCTCTAGAAGAAGATTCGGGCTGATTCGAGGCAGTCTTTGAAGTTGTCCCATATTTCTTTTGAATTCCAATGTGGCATTTTCCCACCATGGTCTCCTTCTCGATCTTCTTGATTGTTCTTCATTCATTTCCTCTATGGTCCCAACCAACGAAATTGAGTCAGATAAAAGGATGAGAGGGTGAATTTTAACTTTATTTTTTATGTGTGAGAGAGTGGCTCCAAGTGACAACTAGACTTCAAGACCACGTTGATATTTTAGAAAAAGGTGGGCTTGGGCACTTTTGCCGAAGCAGAAACGGTTGGCGCTGATCTTGTTGAGGTAAGAAACGGAGGAAAGGGGGGAAAGCGAGGCCTTTACTTTAGTATTGAGTATTAAGTAGCTAAGTTGACAAAGGCGTAGACCTCCCACGAATTGGGAAATGATATGGTTCTTGTTTTCTGCCAAGTTAGTTCTAGCGCCTAAGCGATGGAATTCCTCTGTGTATTCCGCTACTTGCCTTAAATCTTGTCGGCAGTTTTGATATTGACTATAGAGGAATTGTTCATATTGAGTCAGTAGAAATCATTTCCTCATCATCCTTTTTATTCCCTTCCAAGTTTTGATGGGTTCTTTTCCACATCTCAATCGATTTTCTCTGGTTTGTTCCCACCTTGCAGCAACACACCCTTTTAGTTTGAATGTAACTAAATTTACCTTCTTGTTGTTTAGAATATCGGCATACTTAAAAAAAATTCTCTACACTTTTGATCCATTCAAGAAAAGCTTGGATGTCACGCTTTCCAAAGAAATTTGGTAGGTTCAATTTTATTTTGTAGTCGTTGTGTTCCTCCCTTTGAAATTGTGGTCTGTGGCCTCATTTTCCATGTCTTCCTCTCTTAACTCCTCTTCTTTCTCTTCTTTGTTGGATATATCCTCAAATTGTTGGTGTCTCCTTTGATAAGCTCTCGATCTTGGTTGTTCTCAAATATTAAATGGTGGTTTTCAAATGTTTCTTGGAAAGATTTGAGGTTGGAAGGCGTTATGTAGACTTTCTTGATCATTAAGATTTCATTCTACTTTCTACTCTTGGGGTGGTTTTACAATGTCTTGCAAATGTTTCTACCCTTCAACAACTTGATCCAACTGAAGAGACATGTTCTCTAGAAAATTCATAATACCATCGATAAATTTTTCAACTAATTGTAAGTGTCAGGTCAAGGCCTTTGGTGTCTTGATTTCTTTCCCACTATTGCTTTCTAAATGTGTCAATCATAAACTACACTATGATATATATGCGATGTAACGTTATGCGCTCAGCTGTAGTCAATCATGCACTAGTCACAAGTTTTCTTATTCTCTTGCCAAGTAAAACAAGATAACAAGTTTCTTGGCTGCCTAAGGTCAAACACAGAGATTTGTACTAAGAATGCTATAGAAGTGTGTGAATGCAGCGAAACTAATGTTGATAAAGTGGAATTGAAATCGTGCGATTAACAAAGCTATGCGATGTAAGTATCTAAACTAGCAGTGCCTACTTTGAAATTGATTCTGAGAAAACTTAAGTAACGTAGCAGCCTTACGTGAGAGAGATGTATGGAGAAATCAGGGTTTCAGGGGGGAGGGAGAGTGGGGGAAGGGAGGGATCAATGCTGCATCTATGATGCATGAATGTTATTACCTTGAGCGCAAGGTTATTTCTATCTCTAAAAACACTTCTTACTTTGCTTAATGAGATCCACGAATACTTACCCTCTCGGGCAGTTAATTATAGCTAGTTAACTCAATGAGTGATCATAGGCAAGCATTTAAATAGTCATACATTAAGCAAACAAGGTAACTTTTACAGATTCAGCTTAGTTCATGGAATTAACCTTCCCCTTCACCCCATGAAAAATTAGTTACTCATGTTAGAAGAGAAATGAAGGTAGAGATGGAGAAAATGATGAAGATAACCTTAATAATAATAAGATAAAGATAGAACAATTGTTTACAAAATGAATAATCTCTTAAACAGAATGTAATACAACAACAAAAAGTAGTAGAGAAGTAAAAGGAAGGTAGTTGTTAACAATTTCTTGCTTCTAATAGACGGATGTCAAGGCTGTTGGGGATAAAGTGGTTATGTGAATGGAGAAGGCCCTCTCAAACTCTTTCTCTGATGAAGATACCTTGGTATTCTCGGTGGGAGAATTTAGAAGTTTGGGCTCTATATGGATTTTGTAGAGGGAAGGAGGAATTGACAGATCTTATAGACGATTGAGTAAGTGGGAGATAACAGAAGTCTATCGTATAGACTGGGTACTCGATCGTTTAGTAATGAGTGTTTATCGTATAGCAAACTCTATGCATGATCGCTTATGTTCTCAAGCTATCGTATAGCTATTTTCTTTTGTATGTCTGATTATCACTCGATTCTTAAAAAATGAAAATGATTTTCATTTTATCCATAAGTTACCATAACTGATCACAACTTCCCACTAAATTGGTTATTAGGAGAAAAACCAAAACCAATTATCTCATAATTGATTTAATTACAAATAAATAATATATTCATAACCTATAGTTTTAATATTATATCTCATGCAATATATAAACTGTAGTCCTTTCTCTCCTTTATGACATTTAATATAAATCATATTTATATTAATTTCTCCAATCAATGTATCTAATACATCAAATCAATTATATCATATATAATTGAATTTATTTATTTATTATTGGGATTGGTGTCCTAATTCTCACGGAGTCTCGTTGTTTTGTAAAGATACACATTGTTCAATGAATAAAATAAGTGTTATTTAATTCTGGCATTTACTCATATCCAATAAACAAAGCTCATTGGTTATCTTATGTGAACTTAAGCATGTATATGTGATATACAAGTGGATCATGCCTTAAGTGATAATCTAAATCGGTCTGTAGCATAAGGATTAAGGTGGGATACCTGATCTTGGTGACACTACGGATACAACCCACTTTGTAGAGGTTTGCAAGTGTTGTAAACTACTACAGATGGTATATCCTGACTATTCATGTAGAAACGTGGAACGGGGGTGTCCTATACAAAGAGTTTGTATAAGACCTTGACCACGAGATGACTAGGCTCTATATATAACACCATTGATACTAGAGACTTGCATCTCACCTAAACGACCATAGGTGACACGACCTCAATCCTGAGTGTTTTTTGAACTCCTACCTTTGAGGGCGGTCCTTTGATTAGTATGGGTGAGAGTGGCCAGATTGTCAACCCAACATGCCTACCTTTTTGGGGAGTTGTCTGATCTGGGAGTTCGGAACTCAATCCACAAGATGAAATTCACTCATTTCCCAAAGAAGGGATAAGTACAGAGATTGCTCCCTTAAGGGTTGATTCCGGGGCTTGAACATAGTGGCCACAGTTTCTCTTTGGAAGAGAAGATTCAGTCATAGTGGGACTATGACTTATGTTCATTAGAGGGATCAGTGGTATTTAAGGAGACAGATGTAACTATAAGGTAATAACGATTATTGGCCCAGCTATACTTACGAGCGATTTGTGAAGGGTTGTCGCACTACTGATTGGTTAAGATGGACACATAATATATCTGTAGTGAGAAGAGTTCAACAGTCGGTCTTTAGTGGAGTGTCTGGCAGTTAACGGATGGTGGATCCCATGACTAAAGAGTTTAGTCAGTTATTCATATACCATTGGAGCTTCGGATCTACAGGTCCATGAGGTCCCTTTGGTAGCTTGGATTCTGTTGAGGATCAATTCTTGGTGTTGATTTGAAATGTTCAAATTGACAAGAGGTATTTTGATTATATATGATATAATCGATATGATGTATAAGATACATCTAGTGGAGGATTGATGTAAATGAGATTTACACTGGGTACCATGGAATAGAAAAAGAACTATGGTTTGTATGTTTCATGAGATGAAATATTAAAACTATAGGTTATAAATATAGTATGATAAGTTGGTTATCATTTATGTTTATAATAATATTAATTATTAGATAATTAATACTTTTTCTTTTAAATAACCAAAGTAATGGGTGGTGATTGGATCATGGTAACCGTGAGTTTAAAAGGAAATTGGTTTCCTATTTTGAAAAAGAATTTTTTACAAAAGTTTGAAAAAGATTTTGAGTCTTCTCTCGGCATATAGAAACTCACGGTGGTCGTCAAGTAAATACAGATTTACTAAACGACGGCTAGGTGAGCTAAACGATCGTGCAGTGTTTACTAAACGATCACATAGCTTTACTAGACGATCCCTGGCCCAAGCTACACGATCGTGTAGAGTCTGTACGCGACAGACCGAGCTAAACAATAGAGCTAAACGATCTCATAGTTTTTACTAGACGATTGCATAGCTTTACCTAAACGATTGGGCATCGACCTATACGATAGGTCTCCAACTTCTCCCACTTACCCAGTCGTATACGAGATTGTTGTTTATTCCGGTCGTCTGCCTCATACCAAGTCTGAACAGAGTTCATCCTCTAGATTCTCACACCGAGAATACCAAGGTCGCCTTGTTGATGGTGTCAGACTTAACTCGACACCGTTGAGGTTTTTTGGAGGCCGTTCGTGGTGCTGTGGAGGCCGTTCGTGTTGTGGAGGAGTTCGTGACCAAGGAGATCGTTGAGGATGAGCGTGAAGTGTTCGTGCAATGTCACGATCGTGTAGATCGAGTGTTTGTGGTTGCTGTTGTTCAAGCGGTCGCGCAACGGAGCGTGGAGACGCTTCTACCGATATGCATAAAGTTTGTCTTTCTATGCATTTGAGTTTATTCATGCTGTAATTTCTCTATATAATTGTATAACCGTTTGTTTTGAAGACGACTATAAATGTATTGTTGATTCATGATTGTAATTTAGAATAGTCTTGCTTCCGCTACTCACGAAAATCCCGAATCCGATTTCCTTCAATTTATATCATATATAATCAAATTTCCTCTTATTAATTTGAACACTTTAAACTAACCAAAAAACTGATTCTCAACTTGAATCCCTTGAGCTACCAAGGGGACCTTATGGACCTATAGCTTGAAGCTCCAACGGTACATGAATAACTTACTAAATTTTTTAATCATGATATCCACTATCTGTTAACTATCAGACACTCCACTAAAGACCGTCAGCTGCACTCTTCGCACTATAGATATATTTTTGTGTCCATTGTATATAACCAATCAATAGTACGATGACCCTTCACAAATCGCTCGTAATTATAGTTGGGCCAATTTACCATTTTGCCCTTATAGTTACATCTAACTCCTTAAGTACCACTAATTCCTCTAATGAAGAATACATCATAGTCCTACTATGAGTAAACACTTCTCAATCCATGAGAAGGTGTGGCGTCACATTATCCAAGCCCTGGAATCAGCCCTTAAGGGAACAATCTATTTACTTACCCCTACTTCGGGGAAGGACTCTTAAGGGAGCAATCTATTTACTTACCCCTACTTCGAGGAAGGAGTGAATTTTGTCTTGTGTAGCTGAGTTTCCAGCTCCCCAATCAGACGAATCCCTAAAGTGGTAGGTTTGAGTCGGCGATCTGGTCACTCATACCTATGCAAATCAAAGGATCACCTTCATAGGCAGGAGTTCCCAACTCACTCAGGATTAAGGTCATGTTACCTATGGTCATCCTAGTGAAATGAAAGTCTCTATTATAAACGATGTTATATAACGAGACTAAACATTTCGTGGTCCGGTCTTATACAAACTCTTTTGTATAGGATACCCTTGCTCGCATATCTCCACATGAATGACCAAAATCAGATCATTTGTAGTACTTTACAACACTTGTAACATCTACAAAGCGGGCCGTATCCATAGTGTCACCAGGATAAGGTTTCCCTCCTTTATTCATATACTACAGACCATTTAGGTTATCAATTAAGGCACGATCCACTTGTATGTCTCCACATACGTGCTTAAGTTACAACGATAACCAGGGATTTTAGTTTATTGGTTTGTGGTTAATGCAACTAAAATATCTCATATTTCATAGAAAGTAGTGAATAAAATATCTCATATTATTACATCACAAATGTTTGTTCATACTCGTTTTTACAAACTATAGGACCCTACGAGATTTAGGGCATCAACCCCAACAGATGTCAACACTGCAATCATGGTCAAGATTCTAGATGCTTGATAGAAGATTTGTTGGTCTAGGCTCAGAGATCCTGAAGCATGCGGTCAACTCTATTCTGGAAGAGATCAACACATGCGATAAATCTTGTAGTCAACTGCAAAATAGACAATTTGGCACAATATAACTCATGATATACGATTAACGGGTGTTTTTAATGTACTTTAGTGCAAGTTTAATATTTATCATGAAGTCTTAGTAGAATCAACACATATTCTTCTTATCTACTCTCATTATTCTAAGTAAAAGGCTATAATAACTTGTATTTCTACAAGATATCACTCGCCATCAAGCCCAATAAATCTTGATGCTCTAATACCAATTGGTGTATACCAAATGAGGGAATTTTATTAATGAACAAAAATTTGCCAATACAAGAAAACAATCTCTCTATTTATAAAGAATTGGAAAGCAAACTAATCCTAATCCTAATTAATTAAAGAAACTAATCCTAATCTGAATAAATCAAATAAATTAATCATAATCCTAATAAACTAAAGAAACTAATCCTAATCCTAATAAATCAAGGAAACTAATCCTAATCCTAATAAACTAAAGAAACTAATCATAATCCTAATAAATCAAAGAAACTAATCCTAATCCTAATAAATTAAGGATTTGCCCATAATTCCTTAATTTACCTTAATCCTACTACATCATCAAACCAACTCAACCCAAAAATTTATTGGTTGGGCTAGGTTGAGTTTATTTTTTAATAAGGGTTATTTGGGTTAAAAAAGTTTACAACCCAAAAAATTAGGTTGAGTCTAAAAAGTCTTTCAACCCAACCCAATCCACAAATTCTCCTACTAATTTCAACTGAAATCCATCTTTCAAACATTTCAATGACAAAAAAGTATGCTAGGATTATGGAGACAAAACTCCAAATTGATGGATAAAAATATTAATCTTGACCAAAGTCAAAATAGAAGCAAAATGATTTTGACTAAAGTCAAAATTGTAGAGGGTGAAACTAAACTTGGTTAACTAAATTAAAACTAATATTTGGACGAAGATAATCGAGAACCAGTTATAGACAATGTATTTCGTTGAGACCCAAAGTTAAAGAAAACGACCTTAGTTAGCTCGACTTATTTGAGTTAAGAAAGCAAGTCGAGCTAAGAGACCGAGCTAAGAAAATAGGTCAAGCTGAGAGACTAAGCTAAGAAATAAGGTTATATATATGTGTGTGTGTATTAATAGAAAATAAATTAAAAGAAAAGTAATAAGAGGGAGGGTTGGGAAATTTTCGACCCTCCAAAAAAAGAAGAACCAACCCTACATGGGGTCGGCATGAAGCCTAGATAGAAGGGTCGACCCGAGAAGCTCGCCTCATATGAGGTCAATGCAAATTAGAACAAGGCTGATCCATGATGGGTCAGCATTTGAAAGCAAGGTGGGTCAGCACTTTGCCGACCCACTAACAATTGAGGTAATTTTCAAATGGACTTAGCCAATTTAATTTAAGATGTTGCATGGCCATGAGAGGTCATGCATGTGATATGACAACACCTATATGACCATACAACCAAGATATTACTTTTGAGGCAAATTTTGCATGCATGGACTTTATAAATTACATTTAGAGATAATTAGTAAAATGTCAATTTTCGTTTTATATAATCACATTATTAATTAAGCAATGATTATACTAAAGGGTCCTAATTAAATAATAAACCTAGTGGCTCATTAATCCATTGTTACTTGGACGTTAAAAGTTTATTCAAAGGTTGAATACATTGATGTTGAGATATGTAACGACGTTAGCAATGTCGGCTTAGATAGATAACAGCTAAAGGAAAGTCCGAAAGTGGCTTCAAAGAGGAAAGGTCATGTAAGCTTCAGTTACTAGTGGATCAACCTATATAATCTTTGAGCTACGATCAAAGAGGGGTAAGCAAAAAAACTATACTTATTTTCAACCAATTGAGCCATTTTCAAACATGATTCTAACTTGAGCGTCAAAGTGAATTTGGCTCAATACCATACCTGTGTTTAGCCTTGTTCATTTTCCTAGACCAAAGGCATCGGAAAAGCTGATATTGGGAGAGAACAACAGGCGAGCGAACAATCCGAACCTGACGAAGCATCTACCTGTCGATCACCATTCTTAAATTCCTACTATTTGAAATTATACTCCAGGCAAGAGTCAACATAGAAGATCTTACACACATCAGGGGCGATTGACAGTTCGGAAGGGTGAGCAGACAGAAGCTCGAAGGATGGAATATATAGAAAAATATGACTAGGTATAGACTTACAGGATTTCATCAAACAAAGGCAAAGAAAGAAAGCCAAGGATGATAAAAAAGTAGAGAGTCGATCGTTGGCAGTTAAGTTACGATGAATCCAAAACCAGCTAAGGGATACCAAGAAGGCATAGAACCACAAAGGCTTGGACCTTGATAATTTGTTAGATCAGGTAGACCCACCTTTCATGGATGAGATCATGCAGGAATCGATACCCCCTAAATTCAACTTACCTACTATGAAACTCTATGATGGATCGAAAGACCCATTAGAGCATCTAGATATGTTTCGATCATGGATGGAACTCCATGGAGTCTGAGATGCTATCAAGTGTCGGGCGTTTTCGTTTATTCTTGAAGGTCCCACTTAGAAGTGGTTTAGAAAGTTGAAAGGGAGATCGATAGCCTCATTTTGAGAGCTGGCAAGAGCATTCATTACCTAGTTCCTAGAAGGTCGAGAGCAAAAAAAAAAAAAAAAAAAAAAAAAACCTCCTACTAATCTGCTCACCATAAAGTAGGGAAGGAATGAAACACTAAGAGCGTCTATTGCAAGATTCAACAGGGAAACTTTGTAGATTGGAGATTATACTGATGGTGCTGCTTTAATAGCTATTGTAGCTAGGCTCAGAGATGAGAAGTTCCTCTAGTCCTTAAGCAAGAAAGCAACTACGACCTATGTCAAACTCCTTTCTAGGACACAGAAGTACATGAGTGCCGGGGAGCTCCTTCGCTCGAGAAGTGGTCAAGAAGAGAAAGCCACCCATCCTGACCATCAGAGGTCAAGAGAACGAGAGTATGAGGATTGACATGAAAACAAGAAGAGAAGGACAGAAGAACGACCAGTGGCACCAGTGGCTCGCAAAGGTTTGCCACCTAGTAAGTTTGAATGTTACACTCCCATGGTGGTACCTGTGGAGAAAATATTGATAGAAATCCAGGAAAAGAAAATGTTGAAGTGGCCAGCCAAGCCAAAGGTCGGTTCACACGAAAGAAACAGGACCATGGGCATACCACTGTAGAATGTTTTAACCTCAATGAGGCTATAGAAACTCTAATTTAACGAGGTTAGCTGAAGGAATATATGGGAAAAAGCGATGACCAGAATGGTAACCAAAGCAGAACAACTTGAAGTAGGAGAGATCGCACACTGACACCCCATAGAGATATTAATACAATCTTGGGTGGTCCAACTAGAGACAATTTTAGGAGAAAGCAAAAAAACAAAGCACGGGAGGTCAAACTCTTTCTCTAAGGGTCCAGAAGATATGTTCTACTGCTGTAGCAGACCAAGTTATCAGTTTCTCTAAGGAAGATGCATTAAATTCGCATCAACCTCACAATGACGCTTTAATTGTGTCTTTGACTATAGCGAATATCAAAGTGCATCAAATTCTATTGGATGGGGGTAGCTTAATAGACATTTTATCTCTTCATGCTTTCGACACTATGAGATTGAGACATGAACGTTTGAAAAGAAAGGCAACCCCGTTGTTAGGGTTTAGGGGGCAATTGGTATATCCGAAAGGTAGCATAGAACTCTCATTCACCTTTGAAGGAGGCATGGCCTATGTAACAGCGATGGTGGAGTTGGTGGATGATAAATCAATCTACAACGTCGTCTTAGAAAGACCATCCCTGCATCAAATAAGAGTTGTTTCATCTACCTATCATTAACTCTTGAAGTTTCCCACTTCAAGTGGGATTAGATTATAAGAGAAGAGCAGCTGATGTCCCGAGAATGCTTGCCATGAGAAATATGTTGTACCGGTATCGCAATGTTAGAAGGGGGGAGTGAATAGGGTTTAATTAAACTTTTTTTTTAAAGTGTGCTTAATTTTATCTAATTAGATATTTTTAAATTTAATTAATAAAAACTCTAATTTATGCTAAATAAAAAAATTTATAAAAATTATGTAACAATATACTCAATCAATCTCAACCAACAAAATCAAACAATTAAAATTAAATGCAAAAATAACTAGAAAAGAGATAGAGAAGAAGACACCGTGATTTTTATAGCGGTTTGATCAAACACGGCCTACATCCACTTTCCCTAATACCTCTTGGAACTTCAATTAAAAAAAAAAAAAAATCTTCTTTGACTTTTTCCATGAATGAGAGTCGAACCGCTACCTTACTCCTTTTACGAGTTCAGAGCAAACCTGATCCTTTCCACAAGTTAGGATTCAATCGTTATAATGTTTTGAAGCCTTAAGTCACACAATAAAACTCTCCAAAAAGTTTGGGTATACAAGTTTGAGCTCACATACTTAAATCCTCACAATACAATAAAAATTTCTCTCAAGAATAAGATGAAAAGAAAGAAAATGGGAAGCTTGTAGAGAGAGTAACAATGGTGATTTTTTTTGCTAATTTTAATGATTGTAAAATGTGGAAAGTTGAAATAATTTTGGAGAATATGAAGTATAAAAAAGAGAGGAAAATTGGGTAAAAATCAGATTTTTATTTGGACTATTGGATTGATCAAAAAGTAAAATGGAAGGTAAATTGAAAGTGAAAAAATAAAAAAAAATAAAAAATATATATTAAAAAAAACACTCAAAGTGACCGACGGTCACTTTTTATATATATTTTTTATTTGATTTATTTTTTTAAGTGACCGTTGGTCACTATATATATATATATATATATATATATATATATATATATATATATAATTTTCAACCAAAACAATTTCTTTTAAATCTCTTTTCTTTTAATAAAATCAAAATCCACCAATTGCAATTTTAAGCGCCATCTATCACTCACCTCATAGTTCCAAGTGGCACTCCCTAATTGGTCCAATTTGATGATTAATTTGCCACATCATCGTCTCGGATATTTTTTTCCATTACACTTCTTTTGGTCATATTTTTTTTTCATATGAACTCCGATTTGGGTGATTCAAAAAGCATCAAACTCGTTGTTTTGAGCTCTACGCTATGAATAATTCAAAATATCAAAATTGTTACTAAATAAAATTATGTTTATTATCATCAAAACATTAATTAATTGATTAATTAAAATTAATTAATTTGAGAATAAGGACCAAAAAGCCAACAAAATACAGAGGGTAAAGTAGAGGTACTACATACCATTGATGATATTGTTGGAAAGGAAGGTAAGTTGGCTCCCCAGGTCATGAGGGAGGTTGAAATCGAAGCCCATACCTTGGCACCTGCAGTGAGCAATGCATAAGTTAATGAAGCCATGACATCCTAAATTTTTAGGTTATTTTAATATTATTATCTTGAAATATTTGGGGGTTATTTTTGTTAGAGTTGATACTTTAAATCTCGTGGTCTTATAGTTTGTAATTGTATTTGTACAAATATTTCATTTATTTAATAAAATAAGAAGTATTTTATTCGACATTTAGTTGCATTAATCCAAAAATCAATAAACTAAAATCCAAGGTTATCTACTGTAACTTAAATATGTATGTGGAGATATATAGGTGGATCATGTTTAAGTGATAACCTGAACGATCTTTAGTAGATGGATAAGGCTGGGTACCTTATCCTGGTGACACTACGAATACGATCCGTTTTGTAGTTGTTACAATTGTTGTAAGTGCTACGAATGATTTGATCCTAATCATTCATGTGGAGACATGTGAGCAGAGGTATGCTGCACAAAGAGTTTGTATAAGACGAGACCACAAAATGGATAGTCTCTCTTTATAACATCGTTGCTAGAAGAGGCTTACATTTCACCAGGATGACTATAGGTGACTTGACCTGAATCTTGAGTGAGTTGTGAACTTCTGTCTATGAAGGTGATCCTTTGCTTTGTATGGGTGAGAGTGGCCAGATTCGCTGACTCAATAAGCCTACCATTTTAAGGATTTGTCTGATTGAAAAGCTGGAATGCAACTACACAAGAAGGAATTCATTCCTTCCCTATTGTTAGGGTAAGTAGAGAAATTGCTCCCTCAAAGGCTGATTCTGGGGCTTGAACAATGTGGCACCACACCCTCTCCTGGTTCGAGAGAAGTTCAGTTATAGTTAGACTATAACTAGTTGTTCATTAGAGGGATCAGTGGTATTTAAAGAGTTAGATGTAACTATAGGGGTAAAACTGTAATTTTGACCTAGTTGTACTTACGGGCAATTTGTGAAGGGTCAACGCACTGTTTATTGGTTATATCTAATGGACACGGGAATATATCTATAACGCGAAGAGTGCAACTGTCGGTCTTTAGTGAAGTGACCGTTAATGAAGGTTGATTAATTTAATTAACAAGTTTAATTAATCAATCAAATATCATTGGAGCTTTAATCTATAGGTCCATAAGGTCCTCTCGTTAGCTCTATTAGGATTAAGGAGAATCGAATTAATATTGGATCAAATTAAATTGTTCGAATTAATTAAAAGGAATTAATTATATAAAATACAATTAATGTATATGATACATCATAATATAAAGTTTTAGTAAGAGAAATAAATATTTGAATATGATTCAAATATTAATATATAAATGTAATTCAAATAAAAACTATAGGTTAAAATTAATATGAATATGATTCATATTAATATTATAGGTTATATGAGAGACTAATAAACTATAGGTTATGTTATATGTGATATAATATAAACTATAGTTTATATATTATATATGATATAACATATGGTTAATTATTTATATATACTAAAATTGGTTAGTATATGTGTTTTAATATTCAAATTATGTTTCTTTAATATTTTTTTTTTGAATATTTAATAATTTGAGAGAGAGAGTTAGTTTTACAACTCCTTTTTTCTTGAATCTCTCATAACAATGTGGGTGGTTTTTAACAGAGAATGAGTTTTCTTATTTCGTTCCCTTTGGATTCTCCCTCATGTTACACTCTTTATGAAATTCACTATGTAAACTCTCTCATAAAAAAATCTCTTCTTTTTTTTTTTTCTCCCAAATTAATCTCACTGAAGCCTACAAACTCTTAGTTGATTCTCATCATAGAGAATAACGAGGAAGCCTTCGTTGTGGTGCCCATTAGTTCTTTCTTCTTTGTTGCATTCGTGGTGGTGAGACTGAAAAAGGTGACTGTTCGTGAGATCCGGGAGGAAACATGAAGAGCAATTGTCTTCAAGGGTGAGTATTAATTTTCTTCTTTTCCATCTCCTTATAGCATGCTGGTTTTGGACAATGTTTATCGTATGAATTTTTATGTGATTCTCTGTATTTTTAATTTTTTTTTTCAAATTGAAAATTAAACCATATGGCATTCATATGCTTCCGCACGAGGTTCAATCCCTTCAATTTTGGATTTCGAGGTTAAATTGAATTGTTGTGCAAGGATGATTCAATTTAAGACTTACTTCGTTGAAGGATTTGAGAATTTAAATTTTAATTCAAGGAGAGTTTGAATTTAATTTAAGGGGAAGTTGGGTAAAATAATTTAAGGATTTGGAATTTATGTAAGTGATAATATGGGATTTAAGATAAAAAAAAATTGATAATTTTGAATTGGGAAAGAAGAATTAGGATATATATTTATTTGAAATCCAATTAGAATTTGGATTTATATATTTGTAAGGAGATTTGAGAAAATGGAAAAAAAAAAGAGGAAGGGAAAGTTGAAGTATTCAAACCCTTCCCCCCTGATTCTCTCTCTCATTTCTCCTTCGTATGAACCAGACCGATGTCGTTGCATCAACGTTGCTTCTAGTCATAGCTCGAGTTCTCTGTCAGTCGTGCCGATTCACTTCAAATCTGCTGGCCAGCTGTCAGTTCGCCGCCGGTAGTTTACGTCCGCATAGGTTTTCGTCACCTTACCTTTGATTTACTATCGCGTGTTATTGCCTTCATGTTGGTTGTCGACCACCACAAGCGGATATTGACGGTCAGCCTCGAACGGGCGTTGCCATAGTCCTCACTGCTGTCGCTTTTTTGTCGAATCTACTAGTTAGGTGAGATTTTGGTGTTTTCTTGTGGGTTTCTTGAATTATCTTGAATGCCCACTTAATTTTGGGTTAATTTATTTTAAACTAGTATGTTTGGATTTTAGATTTGAGTTTAGAGGAGTTTCTGAGGCAGAAGCAGGCTTTCCATCATCGTCAAGGGTGTTTTCAGCAGGATTTTTGTTTTAGTTCAAGTAAACTGTTGGAGTTTTTTTGTTATGGTAAATTTTTCTAAATTTTATTTGAGGTAAGTGATACCATTATCGGTGCCTTCGTACCAGGTGGCCTAGTTCAGAATTATCAAGTTATTTAATGGATTTTAGAAGCATAATTTGGTATATGTGTTACTCTGTTTTATGCATGAAAGTTATGAGGATTATTAATATGTTGAAACTATATGTTATGTTATGATTTAGGTTGTGAGACCACTTACGGGATTTATGTATGTGATACATGTTAGACCAATAGGGGCAATCTACTGTCTTGTGTCGAGCATGTTTTGATACAGTGGACCAGCGGGCCCAATTCCATGTTTGGATGGTACACCATAAGGCTGTTGGGATTGGTGTCCTAAATCTCTTGTATTCTCGTAGTTTGTAAACATTGTATAAACAAGATGTTATTAATAAAATAATTGTTATTTTATAAGCATACACTCAATCCAATAAACTAAAGATCCTAGTTTATTTTATGTAATTTAAACAAGTATATAGAGACATACAGATGGATCTTGTTTAAATAATAACCTAAACGGTTTGTAGTAGATAGATAGTCTGAGTATCTTATCTTTGTGACAATATGAATACGACCCGCTTTGTTGGTATTACAAGTGTAGTAAAGTGCTATAAATGATCTAATCCCGATCATTCATGTGGAGATATCTAAGCAGGGGTTTCTTATAAAAAGAGTTTGTATATGACCGGACCATGAAATGATTAGTCTCATTATATAATGTCGTTAATAATAAATATTTACATTTCACTAGGATGACCATAGGTGACATGACTTGAATCCTGAGTGAGTTATGCATTCCTGCTCATGAAGGTGGTCTTTTGATTTGTATATATGAGAGTGCCAGATTGTCAACTCAACGAGCCTACCATTCTGGGGATTTTTCTGACTGAGAGCTGGGAACACAACTACACAAGGCGGAATTCATTCCTTCCTCGATGTTGGGATAAGTAGATAAATTGCTCTTTTAAGAGTTGATTCGGGGCTTGAATATAGTGGTCACACCCTTTTTTTGGCAAGAGAGGGATTGGGACATAGTTGGACTATGACTTATTGTTCATTAGAGGAATTAGTGGTACTTAAGGAGTTAGATGTAACTACAGGGACAAAACAGTAATTTTGGACCAACAGTATTTACGAGTAATTTGTGAAGGATCATCGCACTTTTGATTGATTATATCCAATGGACACATAAATATATCTGTAGTGCGAGGACTAAAGCTCTCGGTCTTTAGTGGAATGACTGACAATTAATGGAGGTTGGGTAATTAAATTAAAGAGTTTAATTAATTATCCAAGTACCATTGGAGCTTCAATCTACAGGTCCATATGGTCCCCTCTGTAGCTCAACAGGGATTTAATTGAGAATTAATTTTGAATTAATTTGAAGTGTTCAAATTAATTGAGAAAATTAATTATATATGACAAAATTAATTAAATTAATTATATATGTGATATAATTAATATAATGTATCTGATACATTATTATATAAGTTAATATGAGAGGAATTTGAATATGATTCAAACTATATGGATGAGATTCATATAAGTGAATTTAGTGTAAATGTGATTTATATTAAATGCCATGTATGGTTGAGAGAAAATAAATCAAAAGGTTATATTGTATTTGATACAATACGTAACTATAGATTATGTATTATATGGATATAACATATAGTTTATATACATATAATAAGATTGTTATTATATGTATAGTTATTATTAATTTAATTTTTAGTAACTTAATATTAATTATTAAAGGGTGGGAGTTATAACTCCATCCCCTTAATTTATCTCAACTAAATTCGTGATGTAGGAAGAGGATATAAGTTGTCTGATGTTCATTCATCTTCCCCCTTGAAACTCGGGAGAAAGGTTCTCTCTGAAGGAAATTATACAAAGAAAAAGTTCTCTAAAAAATTCCCCCTCCTCCTCTTCATCTCCTTCCTCTTCCAAAACCCTAAGGCAGAGCCCACACTTTCTGCTTATTCTCAAACCCTAGGAGAATACAGAAAGCTCCTCTCTTGGTGGTGTCCCTTTTGAAAGAAGAGATCGTGATCCATTCGAGGGAGTTCGTGAAGAATTTGTTCTTCAAAGGGTAAGTCTTTCTTCTCCCTTTTTCCCTTTTGAATAGCATGCTGTAAATTTAATTTTAATGCATAATTTCTTCTTAATTTTGTAACTTTGTAAATTCTGTGAAATATGAAATTTTGGGATTGATCCCTGCTTTCCGCTGCAAAAACCTTCGATGGTTTTCCCTTCACAGGCTACTAGACGTGCATGAACTAATGGGTTCATTTGCATGATACAATTATGTGAATCGATAGGTTCACTTTTGAAGGAAATCAGACATGAGGATTTCCATGAGCAGCGGAAAGATCGTTCCAAATTTCAATCGTGTATGAACATTAACAATTACAGTCAAAAAATGGAAACATATGGTCATGCACAAAACGAAATTACAACATGCTTTTCTAAAGATCAAGGGATAGTACAGACATACCTTTGAAAACTCATCTCCAATCTCCCTTGATCACGAACGCTCGAACAAACTCCAAGACTGCAACCCGAACGCTCGAACACTACAACTGCTACACTGTACGATCCACAACAATCTCAAACACAACAATCACCCAGATAACGAACACAGTGAACGACCTCCAATAACCATGACTATGTCGAGTTGAGTAGGACACCACCACAATGGCTACCTTGGTATTCTCGGTGTGAGAATCCAGAAGTGTGGGCTCTGTGTGGACTTAGTTAAAGGACGAGGCTGGAGGATGACAATCGTGTAAACGATTGAGTAAGTGGGAGATGTCAAAGTTTATCGTATAAACAATGCCCAATAATTTAACAAACGCTATGCGATCGTTTAGCTAATCGGCCAGCTGAGTGACTATCATATAGAAACACTCCACGCTTGTCTAGTCTCTCTTCAGCTGTCGTTTAATAAATCGTATTTACTTGACAGTCACCATGACAACTTCTTGAGAATGGAAATCTCAATACAAAAACTACTAAATTTAGGAAAACATTTTTCCTTTTATCTCACGGTTACCATGAAACCACCAATAACCCCCCTCCCCCCCACTCAATTGATTATTAGAGAAAAAGAGATAATTATCCAATAATTAATATTATTATAAATATATATGATAACCAACTTACCATACTATATTTATAACTTGTAGTTTTAATAATTAATCTCATGAAACATATAGACCATAGCTCTTTTTCTATTCCATGGTCCTTAATGTAAATCTCATTTATATTAATTTTCCACTTGATTTATCTCATACATCATACCGATCATATCATATATAATCGAATTACCTCTTGTCAATTTGAACATTTCAAATCAACACCAAAAACTGATCCTCAACTTGAATCCATTGAGCTACCAAGGGAACTTAATGGACCTGTAGCTCGAAGCTCCAACGATACCTGAATAACTGACTAAACTCTTTAGTCACAGGATCCACAATCCGTTAAATGCCAAGCACTCCACTAAAGACCGACAGCTGAACTCTCCTTAGTACAGATATATTATGTGTCCATCTTAACCAATCAACAGTGCGATAACCCTTCACAGATCGCTCGTAAGTAGAGCTGGGCCAATAACAGTTATGCTACTGTAGTTACATCTAACTCCTTAAGTACTACTAATCACTCTAATGAACATAAATCATAGTCCTACTATGACTGAGTCCTCTCTTCCAAAGAGAAACTGTGGCCACTATGTTTAAGCCCCAGAATCAGCCTTAAGGGAGCAATTTATCTACATACCCCTGCTTCAGGGAAGGAGTGAATTCCATCTTGTGTAACTGAGTTTTCAACTCTCAAATCAGATGAGTCCCCAAAAAGGTAGGCATGTTGAGTTGGCAATTTGGCCACTCTTACCCATACTAATCAAAGGACCGCCCTCAAAGGCAAGAGTTCCCAATACAATCATGATTGAGGTAATGTCACCTATGGTCATTAAGGTAAGATGTAAGTCTTTAGTATCAATAGCATTATATACAAAGACGAATCATTTTGTGGTCCTGTCTTATACAAACTCTTTGTATAGGACACCCCTGCTCGCATGTCTCCACATGAATGGCCAGGATCTACCATCTGTAGTAGTTCATAATACTTGTAAACTTCTACAAAGCGGGTCGTATCCGTAATGTCACCAGGATCAGGAATCCCACCTTAATCCTTATACTACAGACCTATTTAGGTTATCACTTAAGGCATGATCCACTAGTATATCTCATATACATGCATAAGTTTACATACAATAACCATGGAGCTTTGTTTATTGGATATGAGTAAATGCCATAATGTAATAACTCTTATTTTATTCATAACAATGTGTATATATTACAAACAACGAGACTCTGGGAGAATTGGGAGACCAATTCCAACAACGTGCATGTTTTTGACGATGTGCCATGAGGCCATTGGACATGCGAGCTGGGGCGAGTGAGATTATCCTTTTAAATGGTTATATAGAAACAATTACAGTACACATGTCCCACTAGCCTCAAGCATTCACTGCATATGATTGCTTAGCCCGATCTCAATAATGGGATCATTTACTAAATATTTTATACTCATCCTTTATGCTTACATGTTTTTCAGGTAAGAGGAAGGATACACGGGCAAGTGACAAGATGAATCAATGTCACTGCCAAATGGAAACACTTTCGCATATGAGTTCTTGCGTCGTTTCCATGTTTTCCTACTTTTCATGATTGACATTTTGATAGAACTTAAGTGTTTAAGATTTTTTTTTTAATGTTATATTCCCTTGTTTTAAATTTCAACTTTTAGGGGTACCCCAAATAAAAACTTCATGAATCTTTGAGCTGAAAATTTGATTTGAATTCTTTATTAATTTAAACATTCTAACTTTCTTATTTTAAATGTAAATGTTTAAGTACAAGTTTCTGCTTGCATGAAGTAACAACTTTATTAGGTGTCCTAGAAAGTTGAGTCATTATAGAAGTAAACCTAGATGAAGTTACCAATCCCGAGCAAGAAGCTGAGTTCAAACCTCAGGGCAAGCCAATTGAGCCATTAGAGTCTATCCCATTACAATCTGACACCCAGAGAATATATTGAGACAAGGCTGGGAGTTAATAAGAGATAAGCTATTATAGCTTTTTTTAGAAGTAACTTAGATGTGTTTGCCTGGTCTGCAAATGACATGTCGAGAATGGACCCACAAGTGATGGTGCATCGACTTAGCATTGACCCAAGCTACAAACCAGCGTGCCGAAAGAGACAAGCCTTTGACCATGCTCATAATGAGATAATAGCTAAGTAGGAGGACGTTTTATTGCAGACAAAGTTCATTCAGAAGGTCCACTACTCATAATGGTTGTCCAATGTAGTACTCGTCAAAAAAGCTAACGGGAAATGGAGAATGTGCATCAACTTCACTGATCTCAATAAAGCATGCCGAAAGAATAGCTTCCCACTTTCGAGAATAGACAAACTCGTTGATGCTATTGCTGGCCACAGCTATTAAGCTTCATGGATGGTAATTTAGGGTATAACCAGATTAGAATGCACATCCTAAATTAAGAGGAAACCTATTTTGTCATTGTTATACTGCAATGTCGTTTGGGCTGAAGAATGCAAGAGCCATTTAACAATGTATTGTAAATAAAATTTTTGCTCTACTTATTAGTATGAACATGGAGGTCTATGTGGATGATATGCTGGTAAAGAGTAAGAAAGTGAGCCACAATGTAGACGACCTGACCGAAGCCTTTGGACCCTTGAGAAGATATCAGATGAAACTGAATATGAAAAAGTGTGCTTTTGGAGTGGCTTCCGTCTAGTTTCTAGGATTCATGGAAAACCAGAGAGGAACAAAAGAAATTCCAGAGAAGCTACGAGCTGTGTTGAAGATGGAATCTCCTAAAACAATCAAATAACTACATAGCCTAAATGGAAAGATAGCTACCTTTAGTCGATTCGTAGGTCTATCTATTATTAAGTGTCTCCCATTCTTTAAGGTATTAGGAAAAAACTAACTTTGAGTGGAAGAAGGAATGTGAGCAGGCTTTTGGGTAACTCAAGAACTATTTGAACTCAGTCTCGCTTCTTTCCAAGCTCGTGCCTGATGCTTGAATTTTATGAAGTGGAAATGTGGATGATATGCGTTGATGAAATTGCGTTGTGCACTCAAGTTTCCCCAGCGGAATCCAAGTGTAAATTCCTCTGAGTTTCCTGGTAAGTCCAGGGTCGAACACAGGGACTTGTGAAAACAGATTGCGTTGGTAATTTTTATGAATGGGTTAAGAAGATCTTTAGCTAGCGCTACTCGGGAATACGTCAGACTATGCGATCATATTACAACCATACACTGCAAGTCATTTTCCAATGTAAATGCCATGCTCCTAAGTCTAGGACGCATGTGTTGAATGCAAAAGTGTCCATAGAGCTTATTCCTAAGTCTCTAATCTTGTCCTATGCGATGATGTAAAATGCATGAAAGCAAGGTGACTGCATACAATCATATCCTGTCTCTAGGATGCATGCGATGCGTTAATAACAAATAGTGCTCATTCCTAAGCGCCTATCTCTTGTATTATGTGTTCTAATCTGACTCTCCCAGGCCTAGATTCTAACCTGACCTTCCCAAGTTTAGATCTTGTCCTTAGAATACCCTCTCGAGTATCTCTAATAGACGAATGAAGCATACATAATACAAGATAATCGCAAAGAATGAAGATTCCTTAGTTGTGCTAGCTAAATGCTTCTCAACCCATTTAACTGATTTAGCTACTCATGCGCGAATAACAGTGAGTGAATAGATATAGAGAAGGAAATTCCATTTTTATAAATGAGTTGAGTACAAAATGACAATGAAAGTTAAAGGTAGAGAGCCTGGTAGCAATTCCTTGCTGACCGAGGCTTTTACACTGAAATCTCTATTCTGTTCTAAAGATGTTCACGCTTCCACAGGCGTTGGCCCTCTCTTTGTCCTTGAAGCTTCCGGCACTCTCCCAAGCTTACCAGAACGATCTGCCGGCACAACTTCCTCCCTCGCGTCCGCCTTAAAATGAAAGAAAACTATGAACAAAAGCGTGCGAACTAAAGTATGAAATCTCTAATTGCTGAACTCGTTAACCCCTTCTTTGAAGAATGCCCTTGGTATTTATAGAGCATCCATGGTGAAAGGCGACTTCTCTCTCATGGTTGTACAGATGGGACGACTTTAATACTGACTGATGCGCCGAATAATTGTCACCGAAAAGCTGAATGTACTTTGTGACCGTTATCGGCTATCAACTTAATTCGGATTCGACTATCATCAGCTTTCTGTCCCATCACACTTAATTAGCCTTTCACCTAGATCCTTCTCGGATGAATGTTTGCGAGCACGATCAACGCAAAGCCATGCGGTGAAGTTGCGCTCGATCAATGATTTCCTATGATCGCAATTCTTTCATTGCATTAACGCATATTCTGCACAAAAATACAAAAATCAACAACATTAATGCGATGAACGCATGTAACCGCAATATTATGAAAACGATGCTTAATGGACGCAAGTTAAAATATTTCATCAACGTAATCTAACATTGTTTAAGAACTTAGCACTATGATAACGTGCATTTCTGCCCGTTATCACACCCCCAAATTTAAACAATGCTTGTTCTCAAGCATAAGCTAAAGATTCCTTTAGCAAGTCAACCGCAATGTTCTTTTCCTAGATTTCTCAAGAATACTCCGTTCAAATCCTATATACCATAATTTCTTTAAGTGTTATTCAAGTCCCTTCTTAAAATATTTCTAAGACCTAGGGACTGCAAGCTTACCTTTCAAAAGGATTTTACTAAATTCCGAAACATCGCATGATTTATTTCAAAAAGAAAATTTTCTACCGAGGTGTCAAATGATTTTATCCTTGCACAAAAGTTTTCTTCATTGATATTTTTTTTTCTGACCTTGCGCTGATCCAAGTGTCTTGCCTTTGTTTTGGCTTGCCCCCATGGGTGTCATGCGGACATCCAACTTCGAGCAATGCACTCTTTCTCAGACTAAACTCATACCTATTTGGTAGTGGAGTTACGATAATTTATTTATGCTATGATCTTGGTGACTTACTTTTGTTTTGGTTTACCTCCATGTGTGTCATGCAGACATCTAACTACGGGTAAGTGCCTTTCACAACTTAACTCTTATCAACATAGGTTTCCCATTGCGTTGACAATGAAGTTGTTATTCTCAATTTTTTTTTTTTAGAATAGCAAGGTTGAAAATAAATACCTCACCCCAAAATTTAAAATGCGGCAATGTCCTCATTGCCAAAAGATTGAAATGAGTCATGCGATGTTCTTAGAATGCATTGTAAAGAGAGTTTGAAAGAAAGCTAGCAAACCCCTAACTTATAGAAATATTTCATGAGGTGACTATCTTACGACTAAGTTGACTTTAGTATATACGAAAGAAATAGAAGCATATTTTTCATCATTGAAACCATACTTGGCAAAGAAACATAATGCGGTAAACTACTAAATTTATCTTCGTCAAATAATTACGGTAATCAAAGAGGATGCGGTGATAAAGCTTTTAAAACTAATATGTGATGTGATAGCGCAAAATTTGAAATAAAGATAAGGAAGAGTACACCCCTAAATTTGCGTTGTCGCCTGCATTGTGTATTGACGCATCCATCTTTGCGATCTCTCTTCTTTGGATTGCAGCGATGGAGTAAGATAAGAGGCTTCTTCGCATAACATTTTTGCAATCCAACGCCTCGATCGATGTAAATAAACAAAGAGAGGGTCAAATGATTTAAAACAAAACAATAAGTGTTTTTTTTAGAGCAGTGTAGATAACTAGTAAACAAAGTAATTGCGATAATAGATAATAACGAGTAAGATAAAAGTTCATGAAGTATTTGATGTAGGAAAAGGATATTCAAAAAGATTGCGTCCCTGATGAGGTTGAATCATATAATACTCAGGGACCACTTATTCCAGGCTGGTTTGTTCACATCCATGGTGGATTTTCTCTCTTTTCTTTGTCTTCTGGGATCTTTACTACCTTAATCTGGAGTTTTCTCCCCATGAATGCTCATTACAATTTCACCCTTGCGCACATCAATTTGAGCCCGATCGGTTGAAAGGAATGGTTGTCTCAATATGATGGGCGCATCTTCGTCTGCATTATAACCCAAAATGAGGACTGCCGGTAGGATGAATTTATCAATTGAAATTGCAGCATTTTTCAACTCTTCTTTAAGATGTATTCGAGATCTGTTTGCGAGCAGGAGAGTTTCCTTTGTGAGCGTAAGTGTGCCGACATTCAATTGTTTGAAGATTGATAACGACATTATGTTTATACTTTCACCAAGATCGCATAGTGCTTGGCCACTGAAGGTCCCTCCAATAGAGTATGGGATCGTGAAGATTCCTGGGTCGCCCATTTTAGGTGGGATCATAGCATATTGCGCTGTAGCCAGTATTGCGATTTTTCCTTCCTCATTTTGTTCTTGTTTCAGTCTTTATGGAGTTAGTGCTGGTTGGACTTCTTCTATTCCAAGATCTAGAGGCTTAAGGGTGGACGCATCTTCAGGGTCTATTTTCTCGGGCTTCTCCAAACTATAGGTCAACGGGTCTTCGGTTGTCGCCGCATTCAAGTTGGTCGCAATGTGTTTTTCCCCTACTTCCGCAGTCATGTTGTCACTTAGCAAGGAGACTGCTAAGCATTGTTCCTTCCCGTTACCCCCAGCATTGCGAGAGAGCTCAGTTGAGCTCGGCAACGCTCTTTGCGGTCTGTTTTTCAGCTCGCCCACAATTTGTCCCATTTGGATTTTGAGATTTCTAATGGATGTAGCTTAGTTCTGAAGCACTGATTCATTTTTCTCAATGTATTGCTTAAGCAAGCTCTCTAAGGACGAAGATTGCGGTGGTTATGAGCTGCTAGCTTGGCTTTGTGCTGGACTGTTGTTTTGTGGGAAAAATCCGGGTGGCCTTCCTTTTTGTACCATAGGTTGAAAACTTTTCTGTTGATTTTTTCATGCAAAATTTGGGTGGTTTTTCCACCCGGGGTTATATGTATTGGAATAGAGATTATCTTTCATGAAGCATACCGACTGCGGGTTTGTTGGGCATTCCTCCATTGGGTGAGCATTACCGCAAATGACACAACTTGGGTCGTTTGAGTGATTGCGCTGACCTGTCCTTTCTTCGCTCCCATATTATTAATTGCGATGCCTTGTATCAGACTCATCATCGCAGTCATTTGATTTTGTATGGATGCGATGGCCCCATTATTTGTGTCATTTTCTTTGATTCTTAATCTCTGATCGCTTTCACTCCAATCCTCGTGATTTTTGGAAATGCGATAAAGTATACTCTTTGCCTCCTTATATGTTTTGTCGAGCAGACCACCAGCGGCTACCGCATTGGCAGCGGTCTGCGAAGAGGGGTTCAATCCTTGGTAGAAAATCTCCATTTGCAGGCAATCTGGTAAGCCATTGTGTGGACAGCCTCTTACCAGCCGTTTAAACCTCGCCCAAGCATCGCTGAGCGATTCGTCATCTTCTTGTTCAAAATTTGTTATTAATTTCCTACTCCTAGCATTCTTAGTTAGTGGAAAATACTTCTTCATAAACTTTTCCACCACCTATTCCCACGAAGTTATCTCTCTCGGTTCGAGAGAATATGCTCATTTCCTTGCCTGATCACACAAAGAAAATGGAAACAGAGTTAGTCGAGCCTCCTCTGTAGAGATATTCGGGAACACAAAAGTATTGCAGATTTCAATAAAGCTTTGGAGGTAGGTGTGCGGGTCCTCGCCATGCCTTCCTCTGAATTGACCTACAGTCTGGATCATCTGCAGCATCACCGGCTTCCGTCGAGGGCAGGCCTCATGATTCTTGGGGAGAAATCATAGAGTTTTGGCGAAGCATAGTCCCTAATGGGCCTATTGCGATCGTTTACCAACAAAATTGGATTCGTTATGACATTGTTATCATTTGGTGCTCCGTTTCCAGGCTTCTCCGCCATCTCTTCTTTATCTAACTGTGGTTGCTGTTGGCGGTCTCTCAATCTTCGTCTAAAAGTCCTCTCAATTTCTAGGTCGTAATTCGCCAGAGATTGAGAGTCTGCAAAGAAATCAGAAAAATTACCGTTAGCACTCTATTTTGCCGAAGTCCTCGACAACGGCGCCAAATACTTGATGCTTGAATTTTATGAAGTGGAAATGTGGATGATATGCGTTGATGAAATGCGTTGTGCACTTAAGTCTCCCCAGTGGAATCCAAATGTAAATTCCTCTGAGTTTCCTGGTAAGTCCAGTGTCGAACACAAGAACTTGTGAAACAGATTGCGTTGGTAATTTTTATGAAAACCTTGCGGTAACCGAGTAAATAAATTGTTAAGTTGTTGTTGATTGCGTTAATGAGAAAATAAACAAATGCAGCGGATTTGAGAAAAGGAAGTTTGTGATAGATGCAATGAGTATGTGACGAACGGGTTAAGAAAAAGCGTTACTTGGGAATGCGTCAGACTGTGCGATCATATTACAACCATACACTGCAAGTCATTTTCCAATGTAAATGCCATGCTCCTAAGTCTAGGATGCATGTGTTGAATGTAAAAATGTCCATAGAGCTTATTCCTAAGTCTCTACTCTTGTCCTATGTGATGATGCAAAATGCATGAAAGCAAGGTGATTGCATACAATTATATCCTATCTCTATGATGCAATGGATGCGTTAATAACAAATATTGCTCATTCCTAAGCGCCCATCTCTTATATTATGTTTTCTAATCTGACTCTCCTAGGCCTTGATTCTAACCTGACCTTCCCAAGTTTAGATCCCGTCCTTAGAATACCCTCCCGAGTATCTCTAATGGACGAATGAAGCATACATAATACAGAATAATCGCAAAGAATGAAGATTCCCTAGTTGTGCTAGCTAAATGCTTCTCAACCCATTCAACTGATTTAGCTACTCATGCGCGAATAACAGAGAATGAATAGATATAGAGAAGGAAATTCCATTTTTATAAATGAGTTGAGTACAAAATGACAATGGAAGTTAAAGTTAAAGAGCCTGGTAGCAATTCCTTGCTGACTGAGGCTTTTACATTGAAATCTCTATTCTTTTCTAAAGATGTTCCCGCTTCCACAGGCGTCGGCCCTCTCTTTGTCCTTGAAGCTTCCGGCACTCTCCCAAGCTTACCAGAACGATCTACCAGCACAACTTCCTCCCCGCGTCTGCCTTAAAATGAAAGAAAACTATGAACAAAAGCGTGCGAACTGAAGTATGAAATCTCTAACTGTTGAACTCGTTAACCCCTTCTGTGAAGAATGCCCTTGGTATTTATAGAGCATCCATGGTGAAAGGCAATTTCTCTCTAATGGTTGTACAGATGCGACGGCTTTAATTCTGACTGATGCGTCGAATAATTGTCACCGAAAAGCTTAATGTACTTTGTGACCGTTATAGTCTGTCAACTTAATTCGGATTCGACTGTCATCAACTTTCTGTTCCATCGCACTTAATTAGCCTTTCACCCAGATGTGCCTACCATGTTGCACTGACCAAGTTTCTACGATCCTTCTCGGGTGAATGTTTGCGAGCACGATCAACGCAAAGCCTTGTGGTGAAGTTGCGCTCGACCAATGATTTCCTATGATCACAATTCTTGCAATGCGTTAACGCATATTTTGCACAAAAATACAAAAATCAACGGATCTAATGCGATAAACACATGCGACCGTAATATTATGAAAACGATGCTTAATGGACGCAAGTTAACATATTTCATCAACGCAATCCAATATTGTTTAAGAACTTAGCACTATGATAACGTGCATTTCTGTCCGTTATCAGTGCCCAACAAAGAGCTTTTCCTGTATCTTGATATGTCTAATTCCACAGTTAGTTCAATCTAAATCAAGGAGAATGAAGAATGATAGTCACCAGTATTCCACACCAGCAAATCAATGGTAGGGGCATAAACAAGATAACCCCAATTAGAAAAGCTTGCCCTCGCTTTAATGGTGTCCACCCGAAGGTTACACCCATATTTCCAAGCGCATAACATAACAATTTTAATCTATTTACCGTTGTGACTAGTGTTGAAAAAAACGATAGGCGTCGGACATACTAAAGAAAAGGGTAGTCAAGTTGGGGGAGTATGCATCTAATTTCGTCCTGGAGCTACAATGAAAGGATAGGCAGTAGTTGACATCATCGTCGAATTCACTCTTCATGCCTTCTTTAGTGATAACATGAAAGTGTGCATGATGGAAACACCACCTGAAAGCCAGAGCTACAATAACCCTCCATGGAGACTCTATGTGGATGAGTCATCCAACAGAAAGAATTGCGAAGCTGGTTTTCCGTTATTGTCACCAGAAGGAGGACGACTTGAATATGTTGTGAGGTTCAAATTTCGGGCCTTCAATAATGAAGTAGAATATGAAGCACTCTTGGCCGGACTATGACTAGCTATTGGGGTTGGGGTTACCAACATAGTTATCTATAATGCTTCTCAGCTAATAGTCAATCAGGTGGTCAAGATGTACCAAGCCAAAGAATACATAATGGTTGTTTATTTGGCAAGGGTTAGAAAGATGTTAAGCTCATTTGAGAAGTTAGAGTTAAAGCAAATACCATGATTTCAGAATGCCAACACTGACTCTTTAACCAGGTTGGCAATGGCTTATGACACTTAGCTTAGTAGAATGGTACTTATAGAGGTTCTAAAGGCACCTAACATATTGAGAGAGGAAGCCATGGAGATAGAGGACCAAACCTAGGTTGAGGATCACAACTGTATGGCTCTCTTAGTCGAGTATCTTGAAGGAGGGGTATTGCCAAATGACAAAGTTGATGCTTGATGACAAAGATGCAAGGCTGCCTATTATGTGATAAATAATGATAGACTGTACACGATGGGTTATTCTCTTTCTCTTCTGAAGTGTGTTGATCTAAATGATGCAGATTATATCATGCAGGAAATTCATGAAGAAGTATGTGGTAATCACTCTAAAGCTCGATCCCTCATGAAGAAAATAATTCGAAAGAGTTATTATTGGCCCACCATAGCTTGAGATATACGTAGATTCACCACGTCTTGTGATTGACATTAGAGGTTCGCGATTGTACCTAAGAAACCTCTCGAACCTATCATGAACATTATGAGCCCTTGGCCGTTTGCGCAATGGGGAATCGACCTAACTGGACCACTTCCTTCGCACAAGGGGCAGACTAAGTTTGTTGTTGTTGTTGTTGTTAATTATTTCACAAAATGGGCAGAGGTTGAAGCTATAACGACAATTATCAAACAAAAAATAACCAACTTCATCTGGAATCATATCATATGTCGATTCGATGTACCACATGTCTTGATTACTGACGACAGTTGTCAATTGATAATTTAGCATTATATCAATCTTGTGACCTTAGTATCAAACATTACTTTTCATCTCCAGCCCATCTGTAAGCTAATGGAGAGGTAAAGGCAGTCAATAAAATCATCAAGCGAAATATAAAAATCTAAGCTAAAAGGGTCGATGCTCGAAGATCTGATAAATGTGTTATTGGCCTACCAAATGGCATCACGAACTTCTACTGGTGAGACTCATTTTCCCTTGCATTCGAGGCTGAAGCTATAGTGTTGGTAGAGATTGGAATTCCATCATTCAAGGTCAAACAGTTCAATCTAACTAAAAAGGATGAGGCACTGCGGATAAACCTGGATCTTTTAGAAGAACACCATGAGGCTGCACATCTTTGGGTGATAGAGTATAAAAATCAAGTAGCTTGATATTATAACTCTCGTGTGCATAAACGAAGCTTTAGAGTAGGTGACTTAGTTCATACGCGAGTCATGCCTAACACTAAGGATCCTGATAGCAGAGTCTTGTGACTGAATTGAAAGGGCTTTTATCAAGTAATCAAGGTTATCTGACTTGGGACCTCTAGCTTACCTGACTTGAGCGAAAAAAGATTGCCACACTCATGAAATGTTGAACATCTAAAATTTTATTTTCAGTAGGCTTCTCTTTATATGTTAATAATAAGTGTTTTTGTATTTTTTAGTTTTGCCTCACGATTATTTTATAATTTCGTTTAAATAAGGCAATGAAATTTGTCTTTTTAAGTTTACAATGAGCAGTTTTAGTCTTTTAATTTACTCGAGCAACATGATTTTTCTCTCATGAATAAAATTACTCGTGCATGAATGGTGGGCGAAGAGTACTAATTTTGTAAAAGCAAAGGTTGAAACTACAAGCTTTGATAGGTGGA
Organism: Benincasa hispida; assembly: GCF_027475165.1. Classification (NCBI taxonomy): domain Eukaryota; kingdom Viridiplantae; phylum Streptophyta; class Magnoliopsida; order Cucurbitales; family Cucurbitaceae; genus Benincasa; species Benincasa hispida. The sequence continues at coordinate 38,102,438 of NC_143481.1, read as the reverse complement.
GCTACAAGCAAAGGAAAGCTACAAGTTTGAGTAAATAAAAGCTAAAGGTGCAAGTCTCAATGGGTCGATTTTCATCGCCGCACTATCGTTGTGTATATGTATGGATGATCTTTAGCCTTAAGTTGTGCCTAGATGAAGTATGTAATGAAGATAATGACATAGCACAAGTTTTCTGTGTTTAAACCCAAGTATAAATCCAAACAAGGTTTCTTGGTAAGTCTAGGGTCGAACATATGGATTTAGTAACGTGACTTATTTGAATGCTTTAATGATCTCTTGCAGTGAAGTGTAAATCATAAGCGATGTTGGTGTGATTCTAACTAAGTACACTAATAACTACAAGGGTGGTGATGATGATATGATGAGCGTGATGTGGTGCTTAGGCGATCACTTAAAGTAGCATACGATGAAGTAAGGTAAAAAAGCAATGGATAAAGTAGGGTTAAGAAGATCTGCTACATTTCCTTAAGCATAACATACATAGACATTCATGCTTCAACTTCTTGCAATGAATCCATCTCTTGGTCTCAAAAGCCACATTTTGTTACATCTCTAGAATGCATGCTGAGGTGATTTTTCACAGAATATCTAACTTTGTTTCTAATGCTAATTCTTTCCTTGTTTAATATAGCCTAAGTCACTTACTCTCTCAAGTGGTTGACTACTTGTTACCTAATCAAGTTCTCACTAAGTTAGGCATTGAGTTAAATGCAGATTAAACAAGATGAGCGTTTACTTATGCATGCGTTTGGAAAATGTTAATTTATCTTCTCAACCCATTGAAAATTTAGTTGCACATGATGAAATGGATAGAGAACCTGGGTGAGATAAAATGTTTGGTAATCATATTCATATTAAAAATAACAGAGTTCTCAAACGTAATTATTGAAACAAAGTATGAAGTGAAAGACAAATGTAAAATTGATAGAAAGAGATGCCAAGCCGCCATTCGTAATCTCTTGCTTCCTTTGGCTCCAATGTTGTTTACTACTAGTGATTTCTTTCAAGGTGAATGGTGAACACTCTCTCACTTCCCAGAGAATAGACTAAGCTCTCACTAAGAATCTTCACGTAAAGTAAAGAGGTTGAAGATGGAGGTATTTTTTTTTATAGAGCTTCCGCAATCTCTTATAAAAGTCTCTATATCTTGCATGAGCTGCTACGAGCTATTTATAGGTGTCAAAAGTGTATCATGAACATCTCTCAATGGTGTTCTGATACTTTTACATCCGTCGTCTGATCGTGTCACAGATTCATTGAATCTGGCATGTTTGAGTTGAAGTCGACTACCAACTTGTTTTGTGATTTGACAATTTGCCAACCACAATATCATTTTGTGATTTCATCGTGTACTTTAGTCTTCATCACGCGGTTTTTCTATGCATGCAAGTTTGTACTACCTTTCTTATATCTCTATGATCAAGGCTGCAACTTCCATCTTTAATGAAGCATTTACTTCTTTTTCACCAAACCCTGCGTCAAAAGATGTCAAAATTTATAACTTCCAGGATAGTGTCTCTTGTAAACATGTGATGACATAGCTTAAATTATTTTGATGAATCCTCCTCAAGTTAAGCATTTTCTTCTTATCTTCCTTAATTAATATAAATAAAACGCTACAATAACTTGTATTTCTACAAGTTATCACACCCTCAAATTTATAACAATGTTGTCTTTAAGCATATTTTTAGAGCTTTAGTTAGATTCTTAACTTGAAATGATCTGCTAATAGACTTCCCAACATGCTTCCAATATTTAAGACTTGCTAGGCAGATTGATCGGCTCGAAGTTCTATTTCGTTTCCTACAAAAGTATTTCTTTAATCTACATGCGGCAAGCTTAAGTCTCAAAATACCCTTATTTATTTCTCGAAAATTTTATTCTTCCTTTTCAGAATGGGCCTATGGTTCAAAGTTTTACAAAAATACATACATACATATATATATATATATATATATATATATATATTTTCATATATATCCTTCCTTTTATTTTCAACAGATGGGTTTTTGCTTGCCTCAAATGTCATCTTTGGGTTTTCTTCTTCTGCCCATGTGCGAGGCCTTGTCTTGGTCATGTTGCTTATTCCTAGAAATACCTCACGCAACTTTTTCTTCCTCTCCATGGCTACGCAAAGACTTTGGGCATCTTCTTTACTATTTAAGAGCCCTAATCTAAATTTCTCCATTCTCTCAAAGAATTTTCTTTCCACCCACTCCAAAGAGGATGCGGGGAGAATGATTTCTTATACCTTTTCTTCTTCTTTAGCTTGTGGATGTTTGCCTCAAGTCTGGACGTCCTTACTTCAATTTGTTTATCGCCCGCTCTCTTCCTTGGAGGCCTTACAACAAAGCTTTCTCCTTCCACCTCAAGTCTCTTTTTCTTTGCTGCTTTTTCTTCTTTTCTCTCTAACTCCTCTAGTTTTCTATTTTCATCATTCTTCTTTTTGGCTGCTTCATCCCATCTCGACTGCATCACTCACTTTCTTCTCCTTCTCCTTCCTCCCTTCGTTCAATACTTTCGAGAAAATCTCCAAAGACATGTTTTTCATTTCTTCTCCTTACTTCACTTATTCTTACTAAGTCACTATTGGTCGGTGGTAGTGGTCGCAGGGCTGTTCCTGATTCAGGGCCATCAAGTCGAATTATTTCCCTAAAGGGAATCGAATTCCCGCAAAAGTGTTGGATCGTTGTTCAATTTAAAAAACGATTTTATGGAAAACAAAATAGTGAACTACTTATAGAAAACAGAGGATAAACATTAACATTAAGCCTGCTATGACAAGAGGAAGAGAAGGGAAAAAGAATCTCATGTTTTTCCAATCCCAATCTTCTCGAAAATACCTTTCACTTTTCTCACGATTGCCTCTTAGACGATCAAGGACACCCCCGTAAGAATAACCTTGTTATGCTATAAGATTCAAGGGTTAGATGTGTGGTCTCTAAAACTTGGAGGACGAAAAGGTAAAGAGAATTTGTTGAGAGAGTGGAGAGGATGTTTGGTGGAGGCTAGGATTCTTTTTACAAAATGAATCTCTTGCCCTAAATGGGCTATAAAGATGTATTTATATGGAGAAGAGTCAACCCCTTCTCCAAGTTTTTCCTTTTCCACCCTTTGAAGCTAATTAATTAAATAATTCTTATTTAATTAATTAGCATACAAATTAAATAACTATATATTAAATCCAATTTGATATATAGTTAATTAATTAACATATTAACATCACATATTTATATGCATACACCTTTCAAACATTAACGCTAATTAACTCTTCATGAATCCAATTCACATGAATTTAATATTTGAATCTCATTAAAATATTTCTCTCTTTCATAATTTAGATTATAGATCACATCTATAATTAACCATATTATATATTAATCACATTAATATAAAATTCATTCAAGTGATTTGAACAATTCAAATAATTTCTCATTACTATCCTTTAGTGAGCTAACAAAAGGACCTTATGAACCTATAGATTAGAAGCTCCAATGATATGAGATTAATTAATTAAACTTTTTAATTAAATTAATCAATGTTTACTAACTACCGGTCACTCCACTAAAGACCGATAGTTGCATTATTTGCATTGTAGATATATTTATGTGTCCACAGATATAGCCAATCAATAGTGAGTCGACCCTTTACAAATTGCTCACAACTATAATCGGGTCAAATACCATTTTAGCCTTGTACTTGCACCTAACTTCTTAAATACCACTGATTCCTCTAATGAACAAATAGTTTATAGTCCAACTATAAACTGACACCTCTCAGGCTAGTGAGAGGTTGGGGCCTCATTGTTCAAGACTCGTAATTAGCTATTAAAGAAGTAATTTATCTACATTCTCTAAGGTCGGGAAAGAGCAAATTCCATCTTATGTAGTTGTGTTCCCAGCTCCTTACTCGTAAAATCCCTCAAAATGGTAGGCTTGTTGAGTCAGCTAATATAGCCATTCTCACTCATACAAATCAAAGGATTGCTCTCATAAACAAGAGTTGACAACTCACACAAGATTAAGGTCATGTCACCTATGGTCTTCCTAGTGAAATATAAGTCTCTTCTAGTAATGATATTATATAGAGAGACTATTCATTTCATGGTCCATGAACGACTAGGATCAGATCACTTGTAGCACTTTACAACAATTGTAACAGCTACAAAATGGGTCGTATTCTTAGTGTCACCAGGTTAAGATACCCAGTCTTATCCATCTACTACAGACCATTTAGGTTATTATTTAAACATGATTGACTTATATGTCAACCACATACATTTTTTAAGTTTTATAAAATAACCTTGGATATTAATTTATTGGATTGAATTAATGCAGTCTATATTAATAAAATACCTCTTATTTTATAGATATATGATTTATATTTATATACTACAAGATATATGAGATTTAGGACACCAAATCCAACATTTCCTATCTTCCCTAGTAGTGTTAAGCTTTATTGGACGTTTTCTCTCAATGGGGGAAGATGAATGGGAAAGGGCAAGTCGCGGTGGGTGGACTATGGCCAAGGGTTCAACGGCTTCGAGAAGGCTTGGATTTTGGGTGAATGAAGGGAAAACAGAGGACGACTTGGGACGGGGCATTGTGATAGTTGGATTTAAGTGCAAAATAAATATTTTTAGTGATCTGAGAAATGGGATGTTGAGCACCCAAAATCACAGTAGGACGACTTCGGCGAGATTGAAGGATGGAAGGTCTTTTGGTTTGGGGAGCAGGTTTGGCTTCAAAAGAGGAGAGGATAGTCATCTTTTGGTCAGACATAGGTGAAATATAGAAATTTGGATTAAAAGTGTAATTATAAGGTCACTAGGAAGTTGAGGGAGTTTGGGTACTAGAAAGTTTGGAAACACGAAAGTGGAAGAGAAAAAGGGGTATAGTAGGGGGGTTTTAAAGGCAAAAAATGTGCATGTGAAGCCTAACGTGCATGTGAAGGAAAACATTAGCACGATTATATCGTATTAAATGCTTATCTGACACCTTAGCGGCATGCTTCCAATTCCTAATTAGATAAAAGCCTTAATAGTCTACCCCAAGCGATTGTTGGGTGTATGTCCTAAAACTCCCAAATTATAAAATTAAACATATTCTATTTGCAAGAAGTTATTGAGGTTTATTCAATAAAACTATTATTGAATATGTAAATTGCATTTGTAAAAACTAAATCCAATGAATTAAGATCCATGGCTATGACATGAGTACTTGGACTTTATGAGGAAACATAAGAGTGGATCAAGTTCGAGTAGATTGCCAAAACGGTCTATAGTATACGGATAAGGTTGGGTACCTTATTCTGGAAACACTATCAGATTCGGTCCACTTTGTATTTAAGTACAAACGATGTGATCCTGAATCGTTCATGTGGAGACATGCAAGTGGAGGCATCCTATGCAAAGAGTTTCTATAAGACCGAACCGAGAAATAAGTCACTCTTACTTTATAATGTTGTTTACTGTTTAAGATTGACTAATTCAAAGCGATGACCTAGGTAACTTGACCTTAATCATAAGTTAACTATGAACTCCTATTTATTCGAGATTATCCTTAGATTTGCATGAGTGAGAGTTGGCTCAATAGCGCCGCCTCAATAGGACTCCCATTTTAGGAGTAAAACCGGGTAGATAGTTGGGGACATAGGGTGCAAGATGGAATTCACTCCTACCCACTTTTAGGGATAGTAGAGAGGTTGTTCCCTTAAGTACTGACTCAGATCTTGAACAAGGAACCCACCCTCTCATTGGCCCGAGAGGGACTCGGTTTGGTGATTGGTTAAAAAACCAATTGTTCATTAGAGGATCAATGGGACTTAAGGAGCAAGATGTAATCTCAAGGGTAAAATAACTTTTGACCCAATCATTATTACGAACAACTTGTGAAGGGTCGACTTACTGATTATGGTTAAATCAAGTGGACAGAAATATATCTATAATGAGAAGAGTGCAGCTACTGGGCTTTAGTGGAGTGTCCCGGTAGTTAACGAATGTTGATAAATTTGGTTTAAAGAGTTTAGCCAATTAATCTCGAATCATTGGAGTTAATGATCTGTAGGTCCATTAGGTCCCCTACTAGCTCACAAATGAATTAAACCTTAGAATAATGTGATGAGAGAATTTGAAACTTCAAATTTGAATTAAGGAAATTAGTAATTATATACGATATAATTATACCTTCGTCCTTATCAATGCCCTAGGAGTTCCAAAGCAAAAGAAAATGTACTTGGTCGAAAATTTTGAAATGGTGATCGTATCATTTTTGGCACATGCAACAGCTTCTACCCACTTCGATACGTAATCAATTTCAACTAATATGTTTTGTTAACTACAAGAAGGGGGAATGTCCCCATGAAATTGATGCCCCCATACGTCGAACAGATTAACCTCGAGTATGTTTTTTAAAGGCATTTTATTTCATGCAGAAATGTTCTCGTGCGTTGGCATCAGTCACACTTGATCATGTACTCCCTTACGTCTTTGAACAATGTTGGCTAGAGTATTCGTTTTGAAGGACTTTAACAGTTGTCCTTTGTCCTCAAAAGTGACCACCATAAGGAGAATTGTCACAGTTAGAGGGGATGCATTGAATTTCTACCTCAAGAATGCACCGAAACATGATATGATCAAGTCCTTGTTTAGGAGAAAAACCTCATCCCAACAATAAAATTTACTGTCATGTATGAGCCTTTTGCATTGTTGTGCATTGAAGTCCTAAGGCAATTCCTTGGTGGTAAAGTAATTAACCATATCTACAAACCAAGTTTCTTTGTCTTCAATCTTCAGTAGGCTTTCATTAGGAAACTTTTCTTCAATTTCTGTTGGGCCTTCCTGAAATTTCTTGTTTTCTAAGTGAGAAAGGTGGTTAGCCACCTAGTTTTCAATACCCTTCTGGTGTTTTATTTCCAAATTAAACTCTTCAATAGTAGTACCCAATGGATCAACCTAGGCTTTGCTCATTTTTTTCCATTAAGTACTTGATGGCAGAATGGTCTGTGTTGATTGTTATAGATTATCCTACTAACTAAGCTCAAAATTTATAAAACAAATACAACTGTTAACATATCTTTCTTTGTAGTAGTATAGAACACTTGAGATTCAATCAAAGTCTTTGACGCATTGAAGATTGGGTCGATGACAGTTCCCTTTTTCTACCCTAGCATTGTGCCTACCGCAACGTCACTGGCATCACAGGTTAAAATGAAGGGTTATGACCAATCAAAAGTCACAAGAACTGGTGTTGTTATCAATGCATGCCTTAGTTTTTCAAATGCCATTTTCAATTTCCATCAAAGTCATAGGGCCTGTTCAGTTCAAGCAACACGCTCAGAGGTCGCGTGATTTGTGAGATCCCTCTTACAAAACTTCTATAAGAGCTCGCATGCCCTAAGATACTTATTAGTGCCTTTACATTCACAAGGGCTGGCAACTTTGCAATCACGTCAATCTTTGCATTACAAACTTCAAGTCCTACCATGGAAACTTTATGACCAAGCACTATTCCTTCAATCACCATAAAGTGAAATTTTTTCTAGTTAAGGACTTAGTGAGTCTCCTCGCACCGGGCAAGGACAACTTCTAGGTTGCGAAGACAGGTCGAATATGAGTCTCCAAAAACTGAAAAAGTCATCCATGAGGACCTCAATAGATTGCTCAAGAAATTAAGAAAATATGGCCATCATACACCTTTGTAAAATGCCTAATACATTGCATAACCCAAAGGACATACGTCTAAATGCGAAGGTCAAAAAGGGGCATGTGAAAGTTGTTTTATCTTGGTATTCAGGAGCAATTAGGATTTAGTTCTAGCTGGAGTAACCATCTAAGAAGCAATAGAATTCTTTTCATGCAAGTCGGTCTAACATCTTGTCGATGAAAGGCAGTGGGAAGTGATCTTTGTTAGTCTCCGTGTTCAACTTCCAATAGTCTATACATATGCACCATCTGGTGATTGTTCTAGATGAGTTGGGCGACCACAGTGGTACCCTCTTTCTTAGGCACGCATTGAACTAGGCTAACCCAGCTACTGTCTGAGATGGGATAAATGACCCCTGCGTCGAACCATTTTATGATTTCCTTCTTCACTACTTCTTTCATTAAGGGGTTGAGCATGCGTTGAGGCTCAACAAACCCAGTCGTCCCTTCTTGAAGTCTTATTTTATGTATAAAATAAGATGGTTTGATTCTTCGAATATCAGTCAATGTCCATCCAATAGCTCGATATGCCTGTTTAGTACTTGCAATAAAAGCTCCTTGTTAGTATCAAAAAGTTTTGTTAAGATAATTACAGGTAAAGTGCTATGGTTTCCAAGAAAAATATATTTAGGTGATCAGGAAGTGGTTTAAGTTCAAGCATCGGAGGCTCTTTAAAAGAGGGTTGCATTGGTTTTGACTACCACTTGTTCAGGTAAGCAATTTAAAATTCTTTGTGCTTTCACCTAACGTCTAGACCTCACATTCCTAGTCCTGCTCTTCTTGTCTTTCCTCTTCTTAAATTATTTCAATAGTATCAATCAACTGGCACGTCTCTGATTCATCAGGTAACTTTAATGTGTTGAAGACCTTAAATTTAACTTCTTGGTCATCCACACGCATTGTTAATTCCCCTTGATGTACATCTATGAGAACTTTTCCCATGGCCAAGAAGGGTCTCCCAAGGATAATGGAGATGTCACTATCTGCTTTATAATCAGGATTATGAAGTCCACTAGGAAGATGAATTTGTCTACCTATACCAGTACATCTTCTATTTTTCTTTCAAGATAGGTGATGGATCGATCTACTAGCTCTAGTGTTACCGTGGTTGGTTTAACTTCCCCAATCCCAAGCTTCTTAAAGATTGACAATGGCATATGCCCTACATCGATTTCCCTAATTAAACACGGAATGATGAAGCTACCAGGATCTGCTAACTTCTCAGGAAGATTTTTCTTGAACAACATACTGCATTCCTGGGTTAGTGTCGCAGTTTCAAATTCACCGATCTTCCTCTTCTTTGACAAGATATCCTTCAAAAACTTAATGTAACTTGGCATCTGTTCCAACATCTCAACCAGTGGAATATTGATGTGTAACTATTTGAGAACATCAAAGAAATGCTTGAATTTCTTTTCATCATTTTTCTTTTGCAAGCATCGAGGGATGGTTGTTTAGGTGCGTTTGAAGTTTTTTTTTATTGAGGAAGGTCTTCTTCTCTTGGTTTTCTTCTTTCATCAACTAGAGGTGCAATGTCACAGTTTGACATTGTTATTTGCCATTGTTGTTGTTGTGTCTGGAGGCCTTAATGTTACTTGCCAGTGCACCATGTGACCGACTCTTCAGTAGTTCGCAATTTGTCCCACTTGCATCTCCAAGTTTCTAATAGACGACGCTTGACTTTTACACATTGTATCGTTTTGAACAATGTATTCCTTCAACAAAAATTCAAGCGAAGGTAAAAAACTCAACATGTTGGTACCTTTATTGTTAGACTGTTGAAGTGGTTGTTGTTGTGCCTACTGGAATCTAGGTGGGTGATCTTTTCGAACCATTTCAAGTGTGCGTGAGGATCCTCTCTGTGAGTCACACCAAATTGTCATGTAGTTTGTAGCATCTGTAACATCATATATTTCATTTTCAATCTAGTTCCGTCAGGAGTGAGATATATAATCCTAAACACGAAATTATATAGGATGGGTGAAGCATATTCACACATTGGTCGTGTGCTATTATTCGCTATAAGGATGGGATTAGCGGCAACATTTTCCAATTGTTGATCCACGTTCTAGTTCGTCTGGTTGTCAGCCATTTGTTTTTGCCTTTACCTTTGTCTTCTGTTAGCTCTGATCTTTTTATGAAAGGTCCTTTCAATCTATGGGTCGTATTTGGGTGAAAAAGTTTTTTCTTCACCTATAAAATGTTTACAAGCTCAGGCTCAGCTTGTAATACTCTGAAAACTTGGAAGTCCTACAAAAGAGATTCAATAAACCAAATCAAAATTAGTTATGTTGCCTAACTCCCCAAAAACGACACCAAAAACTTGTTCTTCGTTGCACTATTGTTGCGCATATGTATGTATGATCTTTAGCTTTAATCGGGCCTAGATGAATTATGTAATGAAGATAATGACGTAGCACAAGTTTTTAGTGTTTGAACCTAAGTAGAAATCCAAAAAAGGTTTCCTACTAAGTCCAGGGTCGAATACAGGGATTTAGCAATGTAACTTATTTGAATGCTTTAATGATCTCTTGCAGAGGTGTAAATTGTAAGCAATATTGGTGTGATTCTAACTAAGTACACCAATAACTATAGGGTGGTGATGATGATGTGGCAAGTGTGATGTGGTGTTTAGGGGATCACTTAAAGTAGCAGACGATAAACTAAGGTAAAAAAGCAATGAATAAAGTAGGGTTAATAATATCTGCTAACATTTCCTTAAGCATAACATACGTAGACATTCATGCTTCAAGTTCTTACAATGAATCCACCTCTCGATTTCAAAAGCCATATTTTGTTCTACATCTAGAATGCGTGTTGAGTTGATTTTTCACAAAAGATCTAACTTTATCTCTAAAGCTAATTCTTTCCTTGTTTAATGCAATCTAAGCCGCTTACTCTCTCGAACAATTGATTACTTGTTAACTAATCAAGTTCTCACTTAGTTAAGTGTTGAGTTAAATGCAGATTAAACAAGATGAACGTTTACGTATGCATGCATTTGGAAAATGTTAGTTTATCTTCTCAAACCATTGAAAATTTAGTTGTACATGATGAACTAGATAGAGAACATGATTGAGATAAAAATTTTGGTAATCATATATATTCATATTAAAAATAATAGAGTTCCCAAGTGTAATTCTTAATACAAAGTATAAAGTGAAAGACAAGAGCAAAAGTGATTGAATGAGAGATGTAAAGTTGTCAGTCACAATCTCTTGCTTCCTTTGGCTTCAATGTTGTCTACTACTAGTGATTTCTTTCGAGGTGAAGGGTAAACACTCTATCACTTCCCAGAGAAGAGGCTAAGCTTTCACTCAGAATGTTCAATGTGAAGTAAAGAGGTTAAAGATGGAGGTATTTTTTATAGGGCTTTTGCAACCTCTTATAGAAGTCTTTATATCTTGCATGAGCTACTACAGACTATTTATAGGTGTCGAAAGTGTACCCTAAACATCTCTTAAATCATGATCTGACACTTCTACATTTAATTCCATGCCCTGTTGCACCAGCTGATCGTGTGACAAATTCATTGGATCTGACATGTTTGAGTTGAAGTCTGTTGCCAACTTGCTTTATGATTTGACAGCTTGTCAACCACGCTGTCATTTTGTGATTTCATCGCATACTTTAATCTTCATTGCTTGGTTTTTCTTCGTGTGCAAGTTCGTACACCTTTCTTTTATCTCTACGATCGAGGTTGTAGCTTCCATCCTTCACAAGGCGTTTACTTCTTTTTAACCAAATCCTGCGTCAAAGGATGTCAAAATTTATAACTTCTAGGATAGTATCTCTTATAAACATGTGATCGTATAGTTTGAATTATTTTTTTATGAATTCTCCTGAAGTTAACACATTTTCTTTTTATCTTTCTTAATTATTTTAAATAAAATGCTACAATAACTTGTATTTCTACAAGTTATCAGTCGAGTTGCAAGCACAAGATGTGAGTAAAAGCAGGATACAAAGCTCCATAAACAAACGCTAAAATTGCAAGTTTCATTCGACTAAGCTACAAGTAAGTTTACATGCTCTAATATTAATATAAAAAAAACAAAAAAACAAAAACAAAAACAAGGCCAATGAAAGCCAACAAGAATTACAAGTTAAGAAATTTGAAACAAAATTATTATTCATCTCTGTTCTCGAAATCACCAAGCTCTGCGAAGGTTCTTGAATCAAGAAAGTCAGAGATACCTTGGAGGAATGTGTCAGTGAAGTTATGCTTAGGGGCAGCTGGAAAGGCTTGGCTCTAAAATACACCCATGCTATCGAGACTTTGGTTTTTATCATCTCGCCAAGCATTGACTTCGGATTGAACGAAGTTGTATTCGACATTAGTGTATTTTGCTTTAACAATGCCCATAGCCAGCGTGACTCCATATTGAAGGCAATTGTCCTCCATCTGATAGTATGCTTCCATTTTTTGGAAACTCTTAGCCAAGTATTTAGCATCTAATAACTTAGCCCAAGCTTCTTGCAATACAGTATCAGCATTGGATAGTTTCCCTTAGCTCGTTGATCGAAACATCGTATTGAGATTGAAATGTCACCAAAGATTCTTGAGAGTTGGCAAGCTTGGTAGACGTCTCATCATATAAAGTTGAAATTCGATTAAATTCTTCTAGAGAGACAGAACTTTGTCTGAGAAGTTCCATCCCCTCATGCAATCTCTCATGGTTTTGTTTATGAAATTCCATCTTGTCGCTTAACTTCTAGTAGGACATCAACATCTAGTAGAACGCCTTTAAAGAAACAAGAAAGATGGGAATATATATATAGCTAGAAAACATAAGAATATGATATGATGAAGTCCTTTATCATGCGGAGGTACTGCTTGACCCGTACAATACTCGACCTTTGGTCGACATGCCATTAGGCTGACACTTTTTTATTTTACACCAGCCCATTGAGCCATAGATCGGGTCAAGTATGCAGTCCCGTCACTTTCAGACTCTTCTAGACTTTTGAAGTCGAAAGGATATGGAGAGGATAAGGTAGATCCTTCAACAGTTAAGGGAGTTGGAATTATCACAGTTTGGTTAAAGACATGGTGATAAGGGGAAGTACGGATACATGGGCATAGGGAAGATGGTTCATTGGATGGACTCTGAATGGTGCCAAACCCTATGGTGCACCCATAGAAGTTACAGGAATAGAGTTTGTAGAGCGAATTTGGGAAATACGCGTGATAACCCCTAGTCCGGCCTCCATTCTTTGACGCATAGTTTTATGGGGAGCCATTTCTAAAAAAATGAGGGTTAGATAAAGCTCCAAAATAATTCTCCATAGCTACTTGTGTTTAAAAAAAAAAGAAAAAAAGAAAAAAGGAACCAACCAAACCAATATGTGTTGAGAGATCGAGCTCAAAGGTATCAAAAAATTATTGTTGAATCAAGCTCAAACCATAATGGAGTAGGTTGTCAGTCGAGAAGGCTTAATCTCGAAAGGTGACAGTTGTGCTAGTCAAGGGGGCTTGCGATCAACTATACAAAGCGAAGAAAAATTTTTCATAGTAAGTTGTAAAAGTTGATCCTAATGGAGCAAACATGTGAGAAACTTATTAAAAGTCTAAAACTTAGTCGGGACCAAGAAAGAAAGACCTTCATAGTCTGATGCGAGCCAATCACCATTGACCAAAAACTACTATTTTTTCCACCTTTTTGTGGCAATCACACATAAAACAATGGAATTTCTTTTGCAAATAGTAATATTATAAGAATCAGATGAAGATTTTTTTTCCTCTATTGTAATGGGATTTGGGTTCCCTAACTGAAGGAAAAGGATAAATAACCTAATAACACATGGTAAGTGTTGGGGAATAGTTGAAATGATGCTACGTTTGCATAAGTTAAAGACTATTGAATAAAGGTATGGAGCGGGAGTCTAACTCTGTAAGTGAACATTGCGGGATAAAAGGCTACTTAATCTAAAGGAGGGTTAGATAGCTCCTCATCTAAGGAGGGGATTTTCATATGCACAGAATAAGGAATCCTAAATTCATTCCTAAGAGAGTTTAAAATATTCGTGGTTAATGGACCCAAGGAAGGAATGTGAGGAACCAAATCATTATTTTGGAACCCACACTCCCTCCGAACATGATTCGAGGCCTTTAGTTGGGAATGAAATCAACATCATTGGAGTTGGTTGACACATCGACCCTTAAATCTAAGGCTTGAGTGTTCTCCATGAACAAAGATAAGCCAAATAAGAAATTATCTTAGAAAGATGGAGAAAGGTGAAAGAATGAAGTATGGTGAAGATGGAGAAAGGTGAAAGAGTGAAGTGTGGTGAATTTTGATGGCCAAGTAAATCCTCTTTATAGGGAAATTTGGCACGAAAAATGAAAAACTTACCAAGGTCAAGCTTAAAGCAATGGGTGCCTTAGGAGTTTGAGAAAGAGCTCTCAAACTAGGCTTCGTTTAAAAGCAATACATATTCTAGTTCGAAAAAGGGCAACTGTGGAGGGTGAAATTAAACCTAGATAATTAAATTAAAGCCAAGATTCGGATGAAGATAATTAAGAACCCATTATAGGAAATGTATTTCGTTTAGGCCCAAAGTTAAAGAAAACGACCTAAGTTAGCTCGGCCTATTTGAGCTAAGAAAGCAGATCGAGCTTAGAGGCTGGGCTAAGTGTATTATATTACTTCTGAGGAAAGTTTTGTATGCATGGGCTTTGTAAAGTATATTTTTGAGAAAATTAGTAAGATGTTAATTTCTGTTTTATATAACCACATTATTAATTAAGTAGTGATTAGGTCTTAATTAAATATTAAGCCTAGTGGCTTATTAATCCATTGTTACTTAGATGTTAAAAGTTCATCGAAAGGTCAAACACATTAATGGCCGAGATATGTAACGACTTTAACAATGATGGCTCGGATAGATGACAATTGAAGGGAAGTTTGGAACTGGCTTGGAAGAGGAAAGGTTGTGCAAGCCTCAGTTAATAGTGGATCGACCTATCTAATCTTGAGCTACGATCAAATAGGGGTATGCAGAAAAAAAAAAACTTAGACTTATTTTCTACTAATTAAATAATTTTCAAACCTGATTCTAACTTGAGTGTCAAAGTGAATTTGGCTCAAAACCACACCGATGTTTTGCTTTGTTTATTTTGCAAGACATTGGACTACTCTCCCTTAAGAAATACAAATTCACCATTGGCGATTTTCGATATCAACAAATTATTTTGGACACCCCTCAAGAGTAGTCCAATATTTATGTATTATACAAACTCCTTTGTATAGGACACCCCCGCTCGCATGTCTCCACATGAATGATTAGGATTAGACCATCTACAACATTTGTAACTATCTACAAAGCGGGCTGCATCCGTAGTGTCACCAGGATAAGGTTTCCCTCCTATATCCATATACTACAGACCATTTTGGTTATCACTTAAGGTATGATCCACTTATATGTCTCCACATACATGCTTAAGTTACAACGACAACCAGGGATCTTAGTTTATTGGTTTATGGTAAATGCAAATAAAACATCTCATGTTTTATAGACAATAGTGAAGAAAATATCTCATATTATTATTACATCACAAGCGTTTGTTCATACAAGTGTTTACAAACTACAGGACCCAACGAGAGTTTAAGGCATCAACCTCAACAGGATAGACTCTGAAAATGATGGGTCGAGTAGTAGTAATAAAAGATGGAAGAATAGGAATAAGGAGATAGAATGTTTTTACTGTCACAAGAAAGGTCATTTAAAAAATCAGTGTAGGAAACTAGAAGAGGATAAAAAAAGAAAACAAGAGGTAAATCAGGTTAAAACTGAAGAAGTAACAATAAATCTTGTTGAAACTGATGAAGAAATTATTAGTGATGTCTATGTCTACGTTGAGAATAACACACAAAATAGTAGCCACTCATCTGAATGGATAATTGATAGTGCATCTTTCATACATATAACTTCAAATAGAAGTCTATTCACATCTTTCACATCAGAACATCATGATCTAGTGATGATGGGAAATGGTAGAGTTTCCAAGATCACTAAAATTGGGAATATTAATCTGAAGACAGGGTGTGGAGAAAAGGTAGTACTACGAGATGTCAGGTTTGTGCCTAGGATGAAAATAAATCTCATCAATATTGGCAAGTTAAATGGTGAGAGTTATAGTTTTGAGTTTGGCAATCACCAGTGTAAACTCAAGTTAGGATCTCGGGTAGTGGGAGTTGGCCACAGAAATTCTACACTGTACAATTGTCGATTTAGTGTTTTCAAAGGATCAGAGAGATAGTGGATGCCATTTAAAGTTGCAGATGGTAGGTGTAGAGATACAGTTGAGTCAGAAACAATGATAGCTAGCATTTATCAGTTAGATCAAGATTCCCTTTAACGTTTCGGGGCAGGGACCCTCCACCTGATTCGATCGACTTTAGGATAACGAGAAGTAGTTCAATAACAATTGGAAAGTCTGAGAAAGGAAGTTAATGGCTATCACGAACCCTAACTGTTAGGCAATCGAATGAATTGATGGAGTCACAAAAGCGAATAAGGGCATCAAAGTGGAAGACCAGAGTAGTTGCTAAGGTCAAAGATAAAATCTCTAGCTTGGCTGCAGGCTTGAAGGAAGGAGTCAAACCATTTGTAGAATTTTTCTTTTTCAAGAATAAGTGTTCAGGATTGAAGAAGATCTTAGTTGGTACTGTTGGGTTTTATGGTCTAAAACTTGTAGATAGTACATGTAATTAATTGACCGTCATCAATAAAGAGTTATCGATGTTATTTCAATCAATATTATTGATTGTGTTGTATTCTATTTTGTCTTTATAACCCTAAATCCAATAAACTAACATCTTAGGCTATCTTATGAGTCTTGAATAGTATGTGAAGACATATAGGGATTAATGTTCAAGATACAACCTAAAGGGTCTATAGTATAAGGATATGGTTGGGTACCTTATCCTGGTAACACTATGGATACAGTCCACCTTTTATTTGATACAAACGCAATGATCCAACACGTTCGTGTAGGTGACATGCTAGTGGGGGTATTCTATGCAATGAGTTTGCATGTGATCGGACTGCGAAATAATAACCACTAGATGTAACATCGTTAACTAGTTAGGTTTCTATATCAATAGAATGACCTAGGCAACTTAATCTTAATCCTGAATATATTATGAACTTTTGTTCATAAGGAATTGTCCTTTGATTTGTATTGGTGATAGTGGCCAATTTTTCGACTCAATAAGCCTACCATTTTGGGGACAAGACTGAGAGGGGAGCTAGGAACATAATATTACAAGATGGAATTCACTTCTTCCCGACTTTAGGGTAAGTAGATGAGTGTTCCCTTAAATGATGTCTCTGGGACTTGAACAAATGGCTCTACCCTCTCGTTAACCTGAGAGGGGATTCTATTTAATGGTTGGACCATAAACAAGTTGTTCACTAAGGAAGCACTGGTACTTAAGGATATAGAGGTAAGCCAAGGATAAAACGGTAATTTGACCCAATTGGTGTTACAAACACTCGTGAAGGACTAACTTGCTGTTATTGATCTATATCCATGTGTTGGGGTTGATGCCTTAAATCTCGTAGGGTCCTACAGTTGTAAGCATTTTTGAACAAACTCATTATGTATTCAAGAAAATGTATGATATTTTATTCATTGTCTATAAAATATATGATATTTTAGTTGCATTAACCACAAACCAATAAACTAACATCCAAGATTATCTTTGTAACTTAAACATGTATGTGAAGACATACGGGTGAATCATGTTTAAGTGATAACCTAAAAGGTCTGTAGTATATGGATAAGGCTGGGTACCTTATCCTGGTGACATTACGAGTATGGTCCGCTTTGTAGGTGTTACAAATGTTGTATAGTACTACAAATGATTTGATCCTAATTATTCATGTATAGACATGCAAGCGGAAATATTTTATACAAAGGAGTTTGTATAAGACCGGACCACGAAATGTTTAGTCTCATTATATAATGTTGTTCATAATAGAGACTTATATTTCATCAGGATGATCATAGGTAACATGACCTGAATCCAGAGTGAGTTGTGAACTTCTACCTATTAGGGTGGTCCTTTGATTTGTATTGGTGAGAGTGGTCAGATCGCCAATTCAATAAGCCTACCATTTTGGGGATTCGTCTGATTGGGGAGCTGGGAACATGGCTACACAAGATGGAATTCACTCCTTCCCCAGACATGGGTAAGTAGATAAATTGCTCCCTTAAGGGCTGATTGCGGGTCTTGAACAATGTGGTGCCACACCCTCTTCTGACCCGAGAGGGGTTTATTCATAGTTGGAGTATGATCTCTTGTTCATTAGAGGGATTGGTGGTACTTAAGAAGTTAGATCTAACTATAGGGATAAAATGGTCATTTGGCCTAGCTATACTTACGAGCAATTTGTGAATCATCATCGTACTATTGATTGGTTATATTCAATGGACACAGAAATATATCTGTAGAATGCAACTGTCGGTCTTTAGTGGAGTACCCGACAATTGACGGATAGTGAATAATGTAATTAAAGAGTTTAATTAATTATTCATGTACCGTTGGAGCTTCAAGCTACAGATCCATGAGGTCCCCATGATAGCTCAATAGAATTTAGTTGAGAATCAGTTTTTGGATTAATTTGAATCGTTCAAATTAATAGAGGGATTTAATTATATATGATATAATTAAGTTGTTTCAATTATATGTGATATAATTGTCATAATGTATTTGATACATTATAACTTAATGGGAGGAAATAAATATTTGAATGAGATTTAAATATAGTTTCTATAAATTGGATTCATAGTTGTTAAATTTAATATAAATAAGATTTATATTAAATTCCATATAAAAAAGAAAAGAAACTATAATTTATATATCGTATGTGATACAATATTGAAACTATAGGTTATATGTTATCTTTGATATAACATTTAATATATAAGTGTTCTGTGTTTTTTGTCTTGAGTTTTAAGAGTTCTCAGTCTTCCTCCTCTGCCTTAAGTTTTCCCTCTTAACCAAAATAATCAGAGCCCATCACTCATGGGTTCTCACCCTAAGAATAGCAAGGTAATTTTGTGGTAGTGTCTGGGTTTTGTTTGACGTTAATCTTGAAAAAGGTCTTCAAGTTGTTCATGATTTATTTGAGGAAAAACGCGAAGAAAGGTCTTCAAATGTGATGTTTCTTGAAACTTTTTTTTTTTTTGCTATAATTTAGAATAAAATGCATATCTTGTTGTTTGTTTGCTGTAAACTTTGTATTCAATAAAAATGGAATTTGGTCGATCCGCTTCCGCTCAAGGTTCTCTCCCATTAGAGTTTCTTCACCATGGACACAGAAGTATATCTACAATGAAAATAGTGAAGTTGTGGGTCTTTAGTGGAGTGTACCCACAGTTAACAAATATTTATTAATTTGATTAATGAGTTTAGTCAACTAATCTCATATCGTTGCAGTTTCTGATCTGTAGGTCCATAAAGTCCTCTCGTTAGCTCGCTAAAGGATATTAACGAGGAATGATTTGAATAGTTCAAATCAATTGAGGAAATGTATATTCATGTGATTAATATATAATTAATTATAGATGTGATCTATACTTCACATTATGTGAGAGAGATATTTGAATGAGATTATAGCAGATTTGTGAGAATTAGATTCCTAAAGAGTTGTATACATATAAATATGTGATATGTATATGTTAATTAACTCTATATTAAATATTATTTAATATAGTTACTTAATTAATTAACTAATGGTTAATTAATTGATAAATAAATTTTATAGAGAGGTGGATGCATATAAACATGTGATGTTTATATTTATTAATTAACTATGTATATATATTAAATTGGATTTAATAAATATGGTTATTTAATTGTTGTGCTAATTAATTAAATAAAAGTTATTTAATTAATTTAACACAAGGGTAGAAAAGGAAAGACTTGGAGAATGGGTTAACCCTTCTCCATATAAATTCCTCCTTATGTTCTTTTTAGGGTATTTTTTTTTTTGTTTCATTTGGTAAGTTTTTAAACTAGTCACGAAAAAGAAAATCCTCTCTTTACTCTCTCAAAGAAATTTCTCTACCTCTTCTCTTCTAATTGTTGGATACCACTTATCCAATTATTAAAATTTCTAAGAGAATAACAAGGTTATTCTTGTGGTTGTGTTCAAGATCGATTGAGGAGACGTTCGTTTGAAAAGCTAGAGGAAATTTTGAGAGGCTCGAGAGTCTACAAGGGTAAGAACGGTTCTTCTCCTTTGTTTCTCCTTCGTTAAAGCATACTTTTATAATGTTTATCCAATATATGCTCTGTTTAGCATGCTATTTTTGTTTATCATAAAATGTAAAAACTGAATGCAGGACGATCCACACGCTTTCGCTCGGGATTCGATTCCCAACAGGTACCACTTAGCTGAAGTGGGAGTACATAACTGTCTTTTATGTCTGGGAGACAATTCCATATACTTGCTAAACCTCGGGGCAAGAAAAGATGAGCTATAATTATTCTTCTAATAGTTTTCTGTTTTGTTATTTTGTTGATTTTACATGTTTTATGTTCAACCTTGGAGTTTGCCAAGAAGATTAGAGATAACAATTGTAGTGGGAGTATAGTCTTGAAGTTTTGCCAAGATATTATGTTTTGTTGTAGTGAGAGGCAAGATCGTTGTTTTGTCTCCAAGTAAGAGAATGTTGGGATTGTGGAGACAAAACTTCAAATAAATAAATAAATACATACATATAAATTTTGACCAAAGTCAAAATAGAAAGCAAAATTATTTTGACTAAAGTCAAAATTGAAGGCAAAATTCTCCATTGGGCTTGGGCCCACTAATGAAATAGTTTTTTTTTTCTTTTTCCTCCATTAGCAACTAATACTTATATATAAATGTATGTTTAATGGTTTTGGGGTGTGGGTGTGTTGCCGCCAACCAAGAAAAATACCGAAAGTGACTTTCTTTCATACGACAGTGTGACAGTGAATAATTTTCTAGAGGGAACAACTGAGTATTATTTTGAATTTTTGGGTTTATCTTCGTTGTTAATTCCAAGATGCTGAATTGTGGTATAGGAAATCAAATAGTTCGTATTGGACTATATGGAAGAGATTTGTATCACGAGTATCTTGAACCATTGCAATCTTCATTATAGTAGAACTTGCAGTTGCAGAAGATTGAACGCAGTCCCGAATTTAGGGCGAATCAGTATATTTTTCGGTATCGTTCTCTTTTTTCCTTCTCTCAAATATTTGTTATTTTATGATTATTAATCATTTTTACTCTAACCTACGGAAGTGAGAATTTTAAATATAATATAGTTTACGCATTTTTTATATCTAAATATAAATTTCTAACAAAATATACCTGCATGAATTATTTAAAGCACAAAATTTATGAAGATCGATTAAATTTTTCAAAATTAAAACTCATAGACTTCAATAAATTTGTAACGACTTTGATTGTATATGTACATTTTAAAAATTATATCCATTGTCTCCATTGTCAACAAGAGCGTAGTTCAATTGGTATAATGTTCATATTATCAACCTCGTGGTTTGAGGTTCGATGGTTAAAATTGCAATAATTGTAATTGAAATTTTGAAACAATCTATTGGACATAAAATTGAAAATTTGAAAACATTGACGTATTAGATACATTTAAAAAATTCAGCGATCAAATAGATATAAATTTAAAAATTTAAAGATTAAATTTATATTTAGTTAAAACTTAAATAAGATTTGCAATTCGTGAATAGCTTCAAGCACTTTTGTGGGTGGCAAGACTATTTGCGTCGAAATTGATTCTTTTGTAACTAACTAAACATTTTAACGATGAGGTCAAGTTATTTTTCCTATTTAAATCTGTTGCTAGTTCAACTTAAGCATATCTAGCCATGACTTTTACAGAGTGTTTAATTGTTAAATTTTATATTTGATTTAACTTTTTAAAAATAAGTCATTTTAAAAAAGATTAAAGTATATGACAATCGCTTAAACTAACTTTTGAAATACTTTAAAAAGGTATCTTTAACCATTTTTATTAAAAAAGTTTAAATAAAAATAGTTTTTTTAAAAAATAATTTTTTCCCTAATCAAACTGAACCTAAATTTGGTGTGAATTATTATTTTATTTGTAAACTTCATGTGAGAATATGAACGTATTCAACTGTTTATTGTCATGTACTTTTCTCTTAATATTAGAAGTTGAAACTCTAATAATAATTGTAAATAAAAAATTAAAAAAAAATTCACGTTGGGAGGTATTAACTAATAGGTTAAAATACAATTTGGTCATGTAATCCGAAGTTTTTAATTTTTAGTCACTTTACTTTCAAATCAAATGTCAAATTAAATTTAAGATTATTTTGTATTTTGAATAAATCTTAAATTTAGTCTCTCATAATTATTTTTTTTATATTAAAATTGGTTAAATAATAACTATAATTTTCATGATAATGATAATAATAATAATAATAATAATAATAATATATTATTATTATTATTATTATTATTTGAATATGTTTTCAAAATTTAAAACGAAAATACAAAAATTGACCTCGTACAGATAATAGGGATTAAATTCAATATTTCTTAAAATTACATGAATTTAAATTGAACATTTAAAATATAAGTATTAAAATTGAAGAAACATCAAAGTACATAGACTAAAAAGAGCAATAAAACTGCACTTAAAAGTTTATACTTTCCATTTTCTAGATACAAAAAATACAATTATTTAATAATTAAAAAAAAAATTAATTGACATGTGATAATTGTTGTGCACAAGTTTTTTCATGGTACTAATATCATTCTCTCTCTCTCTCTCTCTTTTGTTTTTTATTATTATTATTATTATTATTATTTGAAAAAAAAAAACAGAAAATATACGTTTGAAAAGTGGGTGCGGGCAAAGTTTACTCCAATCCCCACATCGTCTTCTCCGAAAATAACCTTATAAACTGAACGTCCCATGTTGTCCCCTTTCCAACCAACTAAACTTCTCCTTTATTCTCACGCCTCTCACAACCTAATCCCAATATAACTCTCCATTTTTAATCTTCAACAATAACCTTCTAATTTCAATTCCACCCTTTTAACCACAAAAAAGAAATAAAAAATGCTTTCCTAATTATAATTCCAATTAATTTCTTCCCTTTTTATTCACCTCCTCCTCCATTCCTTCCTTCCAAATTACCTTGCCTCTCTCCTCTTTTTCAAAGTACTTTTGGTCATGGGAGCTATGAAGAACAAGCTTTCTACAACCCCCATTATTCTTCTGGCTTGGATACTTTTCTTTCAAGCAATTATATTTCTTGGAGCTGTTAATGCAGATTTGAACTACAAAGATGCTCTCACCAAATCCCTTATTTTCCTCGAAGCTCAACGCTCCGGCAAGCTCCCCCCTAATCACCGCCCCGCTTGGAGAGGTGACTCCGCTCTCGACGATGGAAAACTTGCCAATGTTCGATCCTCCTCTCTCGCTCTCTAATTCTTCTTTGAATTTACATGGCTTAAAGCTCTTTTTATTAAAACTAAACTAAATAATTATCAAACCAAACCTCCTATTGATTGCAGGTTGACCTGGTGGGAGGATATTACGATGCAGGAGACAACGTGAAGTACGGACTTCCGATGGCTTTCACCGTAACAACTCTGGCATGGGCAGCCTTGACTTACCCGGCAGAGCTGGAAGCCGCTGGGGAAATGGAGAATACCAAAGCTGCAATCCAATGGGGAACTGATTATTTCCTTAAGGCTGCTTCTCGTCGTAACCGTCTCTACGTTGAAGTAAATACGATTTGAATTGACTTTTTAAATGTTAAAAAATATATATATTATTTAATTTGAATCTAAAAAATGATTTAATTATAATGTTATTGAAGGTAGGAGATCCAGTAAAGGATCATGAATGTTGGGTTAGGCCAGAAAATATGAGGACCCCAAGGACTGTTCTGCAAATTGATTCGAATACACCTGGTACAGAAATTGCAGCTGAAACTTCAGCTGCCATGGCTTCTTCTTCCATGGTCTTTAGAAGCTGCAATCGTACATATGCTCGTCGGCTTCTCAACAAAGCCAAATTGGTATATAATTATTAACTTTTACATAACTAATCTCTAAATTAAATTCTATATTTCATAACACATAATTAATTAATTAAAAGGTTTTTAATTTTTATATAGTTCTATTTTGCAGCTTTTTCAATTTGCTAAAAACCACAAAGGAACCTATGATGGAGAGTGCCCCTTCTATTGCTCTTACTCTGGCTTCAATGTAATTTTCTCTTTTAGAAAAAATTATTAAATGAGATCTCACAATGGATTGAAAGGCTCGTGGTTACCTGTTTGAATAATTTCTATTTTTTTTTTTAGAGTTTTTCTAACCATAATTAACGGTAAAATTACATAGGACGAGCTGTTGTGGGCTGCCACGTGGCTATACATTGCAACAAGGAAACCAGTTTATTTGAAGTACATTCAAGAAGAGTCCATTAGTGCGAGTGTAGCGGAATTCAGCTGGGATCTCAAATATGCTGGTGCTCAAATTCTTCTTTCCAAGGTTCCCTTCCGCTCAAATTTAAACCATACTTTTTTAAATAAAATTAAAATGATTTATATAATAATCAGATCTAAAATATTATCATTGATCGATGCAATTATTTAAAAAGTTGTTATATAGTTATTGCAATTATTGGATATAAATGATATTTCTGTTTTAAAATGGCAGTTCTATTTCGAAGGAGAGAAGGAATTACAGATGTACAAGAATCAGGCAGATAGTTATATTTGCTCCAATCTTCCAAACAGTCCTTACCACCAAATTTATATATCTCCAGGTTCTCTATTTTTTTTAGTTATATGTTCATATGAGATCAGTTAATTAAATTATGGATGATTTGTTTTGTTAAGCGTTTTAATTAAATGAATGAAATTGTGTTTAGGTGGAATGGTTCACATGAGGGATGGAGCCAACACACAGTATGTTACTGGAACAGCTTTCTTGTTCAGTGCTTATAGCGACCTCCTTGCAACTTATAAGCAAACTGTTCAATGCGCCACCGTGCAGTTTGACTCAACCCAGCTCATGGCCTTTGCTAAAAAACAGGTATTTAATTCTTTGATAACGTTTCTGTTTCTAAATTAAGAAAAAAATTGTCGTTTTTAGTTTTTGAAATATATTCTTGTTTACTCCTAAATTTCTATATTAGTTCACCTATAT
The DNA here is from genome assembly GCF_027475165.1 of Benincasa hispida. Classification (NCBI taxonomy): domain Eukaryota; kingdom Viridiplantae; phylum Streptophyta; class Magnoliopsida; order Cucurbitales; family Cucurbitaceae; genus Benincasa; species Benincasa hispida. Next base: position 38,077,519 of record NC_143481.1, on the reverse strand, counting down.
TAGAGAAACGATGAATTCACTAGTCTAATTCTAAAAATATAAAACTATATATTTTTTTTATTTTTGAGAAATTTTTATAAATAAAAAAAGTTTCATCGTTTCGTTTTTAGTTTTCTGGTTCTTTTTTCTAGTTTTTCCCCTAAAAAATCCTAATTAAAGTGTCTTTTTTAAAAAATAAACCTAACATAACATTTTTTCAATATTTATTTAAAAAATTCTTTTTCTTTAGCTTTTAAATTCAATCTCCTAGAAAAATTAATTGAAAATTTTTTGAAGACAATTAATCACAAGAAATTATTTACTTTAGAAAAAATGACCTTTTAAAAAAAATATATTTTTTAACGTTCCAATTTAAGACGACTTTACCATTTATTTTTTATTGAAATATTTAAAAGTAAGAAGTACGAAGAATTTATCATATAATAAATTATGATTAAATAATTTGATAGAAGGCACGAAAATAAATATAGTCGGGATGTACTGTTTTCCTTATTTTTGTTCACAAACATTAAAGATCAAAATCTTCTTCCCTCCACAAACGCTATAGAAAATCCTCACGTTCCTTTTAATTTTTCGAATATTGACATTTTTGTCCCATTACAATTTTACTTCGGAAAAAAAAAACCCTTTTAAATTTCTGTTATTAAGAAAACAGATAACAAAATAAAAACCCAACAGACCTCAATAACTAACCAACATTTTTTTTTCTTTTGTTATATTTCGAAACTTGAATTTGAATAAAACTAATGATTCAAACAATGAGTTGAAATATGCAGATGGATTACGTGTTGGGAATAAACCCACTGGGAAGATCATACATGGTTGGATTCGGAAACAACCCGCCGACACAGGCCCACCACCGTGGGGCGTCGGTGCCGGTTCTGGCGCCGGACGTGGTAGTAAGCTGCCCAATGAGTTTCGTGGACTGGTTCAACAAGAACACACCCAATCCCAACGAGCTGACCGGCGCCATTCTCGGCGGCCCCGACCGCACCGACAACTTCGTCGACAAGCGTTGGGACTCGCCCATGACCGAGCCGGTCACCTACACCAATTCCCTCGCCGTCGGAGTACTAGCAAAGCTCGCCGCCCACAAATTTTAAAACAAAAAACTACCACTTCATTCTTCCCAAAAAACCATATTTCTTTCCTAGGCGTTTTAGGATAATTAATTTTTGGGAATTTTTTTTTTTATTAATCCTTTTGATTTTGGGATTTCAACACTTTGTAACAAATGTGGGATATGCAAAAATTGTGGGATGATTCAACTTTACTTCATATTTGAGAGAGGTAAAGGTGATCACGACACCTTTATTGTCGGGCTATGTATATGTATGATAAAAAGGGATATATATCCACATTTTTTTAAATAATATTTTAATTCAATTTTTTTTGATAAGTTACATATTATTCCTAAATTATTAATAGATGCATGTAAAAATATTTTGTATTTAAGTAGATATATTTACAAAAGTTTGAGATTTAAATTGGTACAATCTCAAGTTTATAGCTGCTATAAATAGAATTTTTTTTAAAAAAAATATATATTGGCAAACTTTCAATGGAATGTTTAGGATTTATAACACATAAAATTTGATAACTTGTCTAATTAGTATGTACAATAAATTTTTTTATATATAAAAAATGTTTAATAAGTCAAAAATTCAATTTCTCTAAATACAAAAGTTCAAAGACCTCTAAATTTAAGTATAGATCGGACATTTAAGAGATTGTATCTTTCATGAAAATTTAGGATTCCTATGGAACAAAAATCTAGATCAATTAGTTTATTAATCACTCTTCTTTAATCTTCATATTTTATAATTAAACTAAATTAATATGTTCATTTAGTAATAAAAAAAGTTTATCTAATTAACTATATTTATGTTTTTTTATTTACATATAAATAACTCTATTTAAATGGTACAATATTTAGCTCAATTAATTTTTAATTGAAATCTAAAGTAAAATTTTCAATTTAGTTTGATCATGTCTAAATATAATCTATGAAAACAAATACTATCAACCATATAATTGTGTTTTTTAAAAATAAGTTCAAGTATTTCAAATTACAATTTCGAATTGATATCTAATGTCATATCTTTTTTCCCAGATTGGTGACTGGTGTGGAGAGAGAAAATAAAGCGGGAAAAAATAAAAACATGAGAATAAAAGGAATATTTGAGTAATCTCACTAAGCATTCTAGTTTAGACGAATTGAATCACTCGATGCAATTTCGATCACGGTATTGCTATTTAATAAAATCGCAAGCACACAACCAACTTGACATGGAAAAGTCAAATCAAGCATCTCAAGCTATTAATTAAGACTAACATCTTAATTAAACTAAATGTAGTCCTACTAAACACGACAACATTCCATAAAAGTCAAACATTTGCATTATGTTATAAGGTACTACCATAGCGAATAATTAACAAGTAACACCTAATTTATTAACCGATTTGTTCTTTAGTCATGAATCGATCATGAAGCTAACGTACTCTAGGATGTCGTACAAGGCACATAGAGATGGTACCGATTCTAGCTACTTCGAAAATTGAAAACATAACAATTACGGATTATGCATCAATCTATAGCAACTAGTCATGCATCTAATAACCGAGGTATCAATCCAATCAATAAGTGCTTATTGAAAGATGTATAAACATATACTAAAGAATACTTGTAGTCACAAGAATGTGAATTTAAGCACAATACTCAAAAAAGTGATATTTGGGTTCGTCTAAAACCTTTAAAACTGGAAATCAACTAATCTTACCTTCCCAAGTAATCGAATTCCTTGTAGATACATATGAATGTGCATTTGGTAATAAGCATATTGCAGAGATTTGAGAAGAAATTATGAGAAATTTACCCTTGAAGACTTCTCTTCATGGTGTTTCCTCTCCAAGTCTCGAACAACTTCGAACTTGATCTTCCTCGAACAAAACTTCCACGAGCAGCACTGACCACAAACAATATTTGGGTTTTATGTCCTAAACTCGTGGTTTATAAACAATAAATATATTATATTTAGCAATAAAGTTGTTATTGAGGTTTATTCGGTAAAGATGTTATCGAATATGTGAATACACTTAAAAACTCTAAATCCAATAAACTAAGAACCCTTAGCTATTACATGAATATTTGAACTATATGTGGAGACATAAAAATGGATCAAGTTTGAGTTAGTAGCCAAAACGGTCTATAATATAAGGATAAGGCTGGGTACCTTGTCCTGAGGACACTATGGATGTGACCCACTTTGTATTTGATACAAACGATGTGATCTTGAATCGTTCATGTTGAGATATGCAAGGGGAGGTGTCCTATCAATGAGTTTGTATAAAATCAAACTGTGAAATAGTCATTTTTACTTTATAACACCATTTATTGTTAAGACTAACTATTTCAATACAATGATCTAGGTAACTTGATCTTAATCCTGAGCTAACTATGAACTCCTGTTTATTCGAGATTATCCTTTAATCTGCATGGGTGAAAGTGACTTGAGTTCACTGACTCAATATGCCCCCCATTTTAGGGATAAAACTGGGTAGATAGTTGAGGACATAGTCCTACAAAATGGAATTCACTCCTACTCGATTCTAAGAATAGTAGATATGTTGTTTTCTTAAATGTTGACTACGAGTCTTAAACAAGAGGCTTCACCCTCTCATTGACCCGACAGGGACTCAGTTTGGTTATTGGACCACAAACCAATTGTTCATTAGAGAATCAGTAGGACTTAAAGAACAAAATGTAATTTCAGGGGTAAAATGGTAACTTTGACCCAGCTGTAATTATAAACAACTTGTGAAGGATTGACTTACTAATCATGGTTATATCGAGTGAATATAAATATATCTACAGTGAGGAGAGTACAGCTACTGGGCTATAGTTGAGTGTCTCGATAGTTAACAAATGTTGGTTAGTTAGGTTAAAGAGTTTAGCTGCTTAATCTTGGATCGTTAGAGCTCATGATTTGTAGGTCCATTAGGTCCCTTGCTAGCTCATATCAGACTAAACCTTAAAATGTGATGAGAAAATTTGAATTGTTCAAATTCGACTTAGGGAGTAAGTGTTAATTGTATTCGATATTTTTAACATATCGTTGTTTAGTTATGAATTAAACGATTTGGAGAGTTGAAAAATATTTAAATGTGATTTAAATATTACACACGTGAATGAAATTCATGATCGAGATTGATGTTAATAATTTATTTAAAATTTGATATTAAATTATTATTAATTAAATTATTTAATTAATTATTCAAATTAATTTTTATTTGAAATTAATTATTTGAATTAATTTTATGAAAATTTATTTAAATTGTTTAATTTTTAAAATTCAAAAAATTAATTAAAAATGTGTTAGTGGAATTATCCAAACTTTTTCTCTTTAACACCTCAAATCCCATTATTTTAGTGAAAAATTTTGTGTCAATTTGTTGTGAATTGGTGATAAGATTACTCTTGCATGTTCTCTTTTTTAAATAGAAGATGAATTGCTGAGATTATTTCTTCTTAGAGGCTTAGGAAGCTGAAATTTTCTCTCACAAAATTAAGAACTCCAAACTCTCTTAAACTCATTTTTTCCTTCAAATTCATCACAAATTTGAATCCCACCATCCGTTCTCAAGTCGAAGAATAGCGTGGAAGACTCTAGCAGTGGTCCATGAAGTGTTTGTGATAAAAAAAAAAAACCAATAGAACGCTTCAATTTTAAACTTTATTAAGGTTTGCACATCAAACTTTGTTTTTACAGTTTTGAACTAGCACGCTTGATCCTTAAATTAATGAAATTAGAGTGCTTAAGATCCTAATTGCATATTTTTAATTCCAACAATTGGTATCAGAGCATGATTAAGCACTCAATTTGCATTAATTTAAGCTTGGTGGGTGATTTTTCATGAGATGAATGTTGTTGGTTGCTAAAGTTTGATATATTACGGTTTTGGCATCAAATTTAGCTTTAATCTATTGTACTTATTGTAATTGCCCAGTTGTTTATGGGCCTTAATGTGTGAAGAAGAGTTTGTAAGTTTGTTGGAGTCAAATAGAGTTGAAATTAAGCTATAATTTGAAGAAATTTGGAGCAAAATGTAGCTGAAACAAAAATAGGGAGTTGGGACCTAAGGCACAACATTGCAACGCTTCATCATAGCATTGTAATGCTGCTCATATTTTTTCCAAGAATGTGTGCACGAAGGAAGAACGATCTAGTTGGACGGGTTCAGTCCGATTCGACCTCATTCCAATCAATTCAGCCATATTTGAAACCTTGGAGGTTTGATTCAAGCTGTTTTCAACTGGTCTAGGCCAGTTTGAAGTGTTCGAGAATAGTTCAAGGTTGTTTTTTAAATTATTATTGTAATAATCTAGTTGTTTGATAGCCTAGGATGTAAAAACTGGTCCACTTTAGTGTGTTTAATTAATTATGTATTATGAATGTAGGTTTTAATTAAATTAAATTTGTTTGTGCATAAAGTATGCCATATAGATTTAAAACCCTACCATAGAATAAGCATGTTTCATGCATTGGAAGTATGTTACAAGTGTTATAATGTAGAGTATGCATGTGTAGGATTTCATGAGAATTAATATAAGTTGTTATATTAATTTATGAAATGTTTGATGTATGTTATGAATTTTGTCTAAGTTATAAGTGTGATAAAATGAATTAGACTTTTAAAATCTATAACAAAGATAAATTGCATGCTCACATAGGGTCAAAATCCACAACTTTTTTTAATAGTTAAAATAGGTCAATAACTTGTAAAACTAAGGTTACAAGATAACTCACCTAGCAAGATCCTGTCTAAGGCTGGAGGTACTTAAGTTGACGGTTTATGGAATACCTGCTACCTGGGGATCGATTCGGTATCTTAGTTATGTTAAACCCAGTTTTATAAGCATGTTGAGCGATATGAGGTGTTAAAAGGAGTTTATCACATAGACAATGTAGTTTAAATCTAGTATAGATGTATTATTTTAGCTTTACGTCCCCAAGAGTTAATATCGTGAGATCCATGCTCGGTTTCATGCCATCCTAGGTGAGGCCTCCATTCAAAAAGTGTTTGCATGGGTCAATAACAAGGTGAATAGGAGAAGTTGTTCATTGTAAGTGGAAGAAGGAAGTGTGTCAACACATCCTACAGTCTCCTCCATTAGGTTGCACCGTGAGATTCCCATGCTTCGCCTGTTTGTCGTCCTAGAGCATCAGAGGGTCGTGACATGGGGGTCGGAACACCGCAAACTTCATAAATGAATAAGGTCTCTTAGATAGTTTGTTGGGACCAATCTCTAAGATCTAAAAATTGAGGGTTACACTTACAAGAATTACTAAGTGTTAGTAAGTTATTGACTAAACAAGCGATAACTAAATGCTATTGGGATAAGAGTTATTCTGGTATTAGTATTTAGTCAAGAATGGTTTGGGTCAGTTAATGAGTAATTGACTGCCCTTGATAGCAGTTATTCTGACTTACTGAAGTATCGTTGCAAATTAATATTGAGTTATATGGGCACATTATTACTTTTGCTAAAATTTGATTGGATTTAATAGAAATTCATCAATAGAACTTATTTATATTTTCAGCATGACTAGCTCATTAGTTCACGTGCTCACGCCTAAACTGTGACAACTACGCAACATGAAAATCAAATTTAAACACGATACTTGTAATCGATGATCTTAGGTTCATCTTAATAGACTATTGTCCTCGTAATCCCGACTTGTCAACAAACCAAAATATTTGGGACACCTATGACAGATGGATTAGGGCAAATGATAAGACCTGAGTCTATATCTTAGCGAGCATATCTGATGTTCTAGCTAAGAAAATGAGAACAGGGTCACCACTAAGGTGATCATGGATTTGTTGCAGGCAATGTTTAAATAACTGTCTTCATCTGTCAGGCACAATGCTCTCAAGTACATTTATGAATCCCGCATGAAGGAAGAAACCTCTGTTAGAGAACATGTTCTGGATATGATAGTCCACTTCAACACAGCGGAGGTAAACGGTGCTGTTATAGATGAGAAAAGTCAGGTTAGTTTCATCATCGAATCTCTTCTGAAGATTTTCCTGTAGTTCCGCATAAATGCGATGATGAACAAGATTGAGTACAATCTGACTACTCTCTTGAACGAGCTCCAGACGTACCAGTCTCTTATGAAGACTAAGGGACAAAAAGGGGAAGCAAATGTTGCTACCTCAAAGAAGTTCCAAAAAGGATCATCCTCAAGAATTAAGTCTAGACCTTCCACTTCAAAGAATAAAAGTATTTAAATAAAAAAGAAGGGAAAAAAGAAAGGTAAGAGTCCTTCAACCCGCAAAAGCAAGGAAAAAGTTGCAGATAAAAGAAAATGTTTCCACTACAACGAAGAAGGACATTGGAAATGAAACTGTCCAAAATACCTTGCTGAGAAGAAAGTTGAGAAAATAAAACAAGGTAAATATGATTTACTCATTGTTGAAACATATTTAGTGGAGAATGATAATTCCACCTAGACTTTGTTTGTATTTTTTTTCAGGAAACTAGTTCCTAAAGGCAGCTTGGAGAAGGCAAGACAACTCTCAAAGTTGGAATGGGAGAGGTCGCCTGAAGCAGTGAGTGAGTTAAAGTTGTTTTTTTGGAATAGATTCATTTGACTAGAAAATGTACTTTTAGTTCATAATATGATAAGGAATCTAATATCTATCTCTTATTTGTTAGAACAAATGTATAAGATATCTTTTCAAGTTAATGAAGTGTTTACTAGCTTAAGAGGTGTACAAATTTATTCCGCAAAACTTGAAGACAACTTATACGTGTTAAGACCAACCAAGGCAAAAGCTATTTAGCATACTAAGATGTTTAAAATAGCTGAAACTCAAAATAAAAGGCGAAAGGTTTCTCCTAATACCTATCTTTGGCATTGAGACGACCATATTAATCTCAATAGGATTGGGAGACTGATCAAGAATGGAATCCTAAATCAGTTAGAAGAAAACTCTTTACCTCCGTGTGAGTCCTGTCTTAAGGGTCAAATGACCAAAAGATATTTTAAATGAAAAGGTCTTAGAGCCAAAGAACCCTTAGAACTCGTGCATTCAGATCTCTATGGTCCGGTGAATATCAAAGCACGTTGAGGTATGAATTGTTGGGGTTAATGCCCTAAACTCTTATTGGATCCTGTAGTTTGTAAACACCTATACTGAACAAACACTTGTGATGTAATAATATGAGATATTTTCTTCATTATTGTCTATAAAGCATGAGATGTTATATTTGATTTACTACAAACCAATAAACTAAGATCCCTAGTTGTCGTTGTAACTTAAAAATGTATATGGAGACATACAAGTGGATCATGCCTTAAGTGATAACTCAAATGGTCTATAGTATATGGATATAGGAGGGAAACATTATCCTAGTGACACTATAGATGCAACCCCCTTTGTAGATAGTTACAAGTGTTGTGGCATGCTACAATGGTCTAATCCTGATCATTCATGTGGAGACATGCGAGCGGGGGTGTCCTATACAAAACAGTTTGTATAAGACCAGACCACGAAGTGTTTAGTCTCGTTATATAACGTTGTTCATGACAAAGACTTCACTTCACTATGACCTTAATCCTGAGTGAGTTGGAACTCCTGCCTTTGAGGGCGGTCCTTTGATTTGCATGGGGATTCGACATAAACCTACCACTTTGGGGATTCGTCTGATTTGGGAGCTAGGAACTCAGCTACACGAGATGGAATTCACTCATTCCTTGAAACAGGATAAGTACATAGATAACTCCTTTAAGTGTTGATTCCGGTGCTTGAATGATGTGAAGCCACACATCTTCTCATAGCCCGAGAGGTGTCGACTCATAGTAAGACTTTGAGATATTGTTCATTAGAGGGATTAATGGTACTTAAGAAGTTAGATGTAACTATAGGGGCAAAACAGTAAATTGGCCCAACTATACTTATGAGCATCTATGAAGGGTTATTTTATTGTTGACTGGTTATATCTGTTGGACACACTAATATATCTGTGGTGAGAAGAGTGCAGTTTTCGGTCTTTAATAGAGTGCCCAACAGTTAAAGGATGGTAGATCTCGTGGCTAAAGAGTTTAGTCAACTATTCACATACCGTTGGAGCTTCAAGTTATAGGTTCATAAGGTCCCCTTGGTAGCTCAATGGATTCAAGTTGAGAATCAGTTTTTGGGGTAGTTTGAAGTGTTTAAATGAAAAGAGGGAGTTTGATTATATATGATATGATTAAATGGTTCAATTATATAGGATATAGTTGACATGATGTATGTGATATGTTATTTGGAGAAAATGGATATAAATATGATTTATATCAAGTAAAGAAGAAAAGGACTATGGTTTAAATATTGCATATGATGTGATATTAAAACTATAGGTTATAAATATAATATGATAAGTTAGTTATTATATTTATTTACAATTAAAACAATTATGAGATAATTGTTGGTGGTTTCTCCATAACCGTGCGTGAAAGTGGGAGATTATATTCAATTTTCATAACTGAAGGATAAAATGAAAATTGTTCTCATTTTGTAGTAGAAATCGTTGCATCGCTTCATTCGAGTATACTACCTATCGTTTAGCTCACGAGAGACTATACGACATCTCAAAATGTTTGTCTAAATGATCTTGTATTTGCGCATTTATCTAAATGATCATGTTGTCTTTTATTAAATGATCGCGTGCCTAAGCGAGCTTCTCTAAATGATCGTGTAAACGATCAAGCCAGTTTTCCTAAACGATCATGTACTTTTACTAAACGATCGAGCACAAGTCTATACGATAGACACGAACCTCTCCCACTTGCTTGGTTGTTCAATGCGATCGTTGTTTCCTCCTTCCCTCTACCAAATCCAACAGAGCACGTACCTCATTGATTCTCACTCTGATTGACTTGCGTGTTTAATGTTAGTGTGCTAAACAATTGAGTGCCTTATGCTTCATCACATTGTAAATGGTACTCGATCATTGCTAAGCGATTGTGGATGCTCGACCAGTTTACTAAACGATCAGGGAGGCTTCGTCCGGGCGATTCAAGACCCGGTTCGCCTTTGAATCAGTTTGCTCGATGGATTTATGTAATAGGTAGAATCTTTTTCCGGTTTTTTAGGCTAATCATCCCGGTCCATTAGTATTTGGTGAATGTACATAAGATGTATTTTTGACTATATGTCATATGGTATGCCATATAGTTAAAATCCCACCTTAGGTTATGCATTGGTCATGATCACCTCTATATTGTAAGTGTTATAATATAGTAGTTTGCATGATTTTAATTACATAAGAGCATGCTCATACATCATATAATATAAGAGTTATATTTATGCATGCATTAAGCATAGATATGCATCATCTTTATATTATAAGTGTTATAGTATAAGGGTGTATGGAAGCATATTTACTTAGTTCACTACAAATATATAAAAGTTATATATAGTAATGAATGGACAACGCATGAAGCATGACACATAGGTTAAATTTATAAGAGTTATAAATACCTAGTTGTTCATAACAATGTGAATGGGTTTTGGTTATTTCTTTTATAAGAGTTATAAGGGAAATTAGAACTAAAATCAATAAGAAAGACATGCATGCGAACTTAGGCTTGAATCATGGTTTTAAAAGAGTTTTAAAAATTGGTGGAGATAGACCTAAGATCACGGTTCTAATGAGATTAGCAACCTAAGGTTTAATCTTTTAATAAGTTTAATAGGATTAAATTGACTAATAAAAGATTAAATATGTAAAAAATCTATCTATAAGGGACCTTTTGTCTAAGGCGGGTTCTTTCTAGGCTAGGGTACTTAAGCTGACAGAAACGGAACACCCCTACCTAGGAAATACCTGGAAAGGTGAATTAGATAGATTTGATGCATGCATGCAATTTTGAGGACAGTTTGTTAAAGAGTTTAATGAAACTTGACTTGAACTTGTTTAATTTCAAAGACAAGAGTTGTTTTTTAAACAAATTAAACTGACTTAGATAAAATCAGTAATCGAATTGTCTAAGTTAATGAACTGCTAGATAGAACATTCAGTGGGAGGTACATTGGGTATGTGATACTTCATTTAAACCTCTTCGCGTTTCTCCTTTTATGTTCACATCGTGAGATCTATCCTTGGCCTCGTGGCATCTTGGGACTGTCCCCTTAAAGGATGGTGTTTGTGTAGGTCAATATCAAGGTGAATGGAGAGAATGTTCATAGTAAGTGGGAGCGGGACGTGCGACAACATATCCCATGGTCTCTCTCATTAGGTTGGATAACGTTTCTATGCATCATCTCAAGGCATCCTGGGAGTGTCCCCCTATAGGATGGCAGTTTTACACGACTCTATATTGGATAAGGTCACTTTAGTCTCTTGTCCTAATCTGCTTTTTCCCTATGGTGGGCGCATTAGAGCGGGAGTCTAGAGCCAAAAATGGTGACGGTTAGGGTCAGTTACAAGAGTTTTTCTACCTAATGGTTGAGAGTGTCTTATCCTAGTGAAAGGGCATCTGATCACCCCACCAGTGATGTTTGTCCTGCCTCGCTGGGGCATCATTGCGAAATAGATGTCTTTTCACTTAGGTACATGGAAACTATTTTGCTAAAACTAAAATTGGTGTTAAGAGTGGTATTGTATAGACTCATTAAGTTTATTCATTTTTTAACAACATTGTAATGGCTACAGCCACATATGATCACTATTAATCATCGATGACCTGAGGTTCGTCCTTATGGAGGAGTGTCCTCTTATTCCACCTTAGAACACCACTTGAAATGTTCGAGAGGCTTATGAGCGATGGACATAGGCGAACGAGAAGGCTCGAGCTTACATCTTGGCCAGTCTGAGTGACATTTTGGCCAAGAAGTATGAGTCTATGGTCTCAACACATGAGATCATGGAGTCCCTGTGGGGAATATTCAGACAATCGTCTGGTTAGCTCAAGCACGAAGCTCTCAAATGCATCTTCAACTCCAAAATGGAGGAAGGCACTTCTGTTCGTGAATATGTGCTGAACATGATGGTCCACTTCAATGTGAGGAGATGAATGGGTTGTTGGATCGACAACATCATGCAGCGGAAGAAATTAGGATCCATAAGCATTCTAATTGATTAATTTTGGCATAAAAGAAACATGCTAAAAACAGAGTATAATGGGTTTCAAGAACATACCTTGGCTGAACCAACGAAATCTCTATTTCCAGCTGTTAAATCCTCCAAATCCTTGTGTAGACCACCACAAGATCTTCCCTACTATCCTCTTGGTACTCTATATTGAGTTGTGGGACTCAAAATAAGCTGGAATCAAAGGGAATATGGAGAAAACTCACTGAACAAACCCATTGAAGAACACCTTCTTCATCCAAATTTTTCATCAAAAAATTCAGTCGGTTCATCATCCCTTTCTTCACTCCAATCTCTTCAATATATTGCAGACTATCATACAAAGAGATGTGTTGCATGGGATACAGCTCATGCTTGGAGTAAACCAAAGAAGAGGTGGTGGGTTTCTAGTGAGAACTTTGAAGATAAGTTGTTTTTCAAGTTTTTGTGATTTTTTAATTTCCAAAATCTATTTTGATTTTAAAATCATATTTTATTTCTAAAATAAAAATTTATTAATTTTACAAATTAATTTCATAAATTAATTGTCTAATAAAATTAATAAATAATTATTTTAACAATTTAAATAATTTTAATTAATTTAATATCCAATATTAAATTAATTTTTACAGAAATTCATCTCCATATATTTAAATCATATTTAAATATATTTTCTCCAATTCCGTTTGATTCTAATTTGAACGTTTCAAATTAAATTATCACGCTACTCTAGAGCTATTCCATTCTTGAGCTAGTAGCGAGACCTCATGGACCTACAGATCATGGGCTCCAACGATCCGAGATTAATCAGCTAAACTCATTAGACTGATCTAACCCCCATTTGTTAACTAATGAGTCACTTCATTAAAGCCCATACTTGAACTCCCCTCACTATAGATATATTATGTCCACTCGATATAACCATGATTAGTAAGTTAACCCGTCACAGGTTATTTGCAATAACGATTGGGTCAAATCTCTGTTTTACCCCCGAAATTACCTCTTGTTCCTTAAGTCCCCACTGATCCCCTAATGAATAATTGTTTTGTGATCCAATCACAAAACCGAGTCCCTCTCATGCCAAATGAGAAGGTGGGATCCCTTGTTCAAGCCCCAGAATCAGTACTTAAGGGAACAACCTCTTTAATATCCCTAAAGCAAGTAGGAGTGAATTTCCTTTTGCACCCTATGTCCCCAGCTATCTATCCGGTCTTACCCTTGAAATGGCAGTCATATTGAGTCGACGCTGTTGAACCAATCTTCACCTATGCAAATCTAAGGGCAATCTCGTATAAACAGGAGTTCATAGTTAGCTCAGGATTAAAGTCAAGTTACCTAGGTCATCGCTTTGAAATAGTCAGTCTTAAACAGTAAACAGCATTATAAAGTACGAGTGACTCATTTCGTGGTCCGATCTTGTACAAACTTTTTTGCACAAGGACACCCTCACTCTTCATGTCCAACATGAACGAATTAGGATCACTTCGTTTGTAGCACTTTACAACTCCTTGTAATAATTACAGAGCAGGCCGTATCCAATAGTGTTACCAGAATAAGGTACCCAACCCTATCCATATATTATAGATCATTTTAACTATTTACTCGAACATGATCCACCTTTATGTCTCCACATAAAGTTCAAGTACTCATCCAATAGTCAAGGGACTTTTAGGTTTATTGGATTTCTATTCGAGTAATAGATCTATTAAAAAACATCTTTATTGAATTATCAGAATAAGCTCCATTGATTACATACCACGAGTTTTAGGATATAACACCCAACATAGGTCATGCATCATGAGGGCAGCCAGGTTAGCATCATTCTACACTCGTTGCTAGATAGTTTCCTGCACTTTGTTAGTAATGCGATAATGAACAAAGTGGACTATACCCTTACAACTCTCCTCAACAAGTTGCAGACATTCCAATCCTTGCTAAAAAGTAAGGAGAAGAAGGTAGGTAAGGAAAATGTTGCTTCATCTTCAAAGAAGTTCCATTATGGTTTGACCTCAGGAACAAAGTCTGCACCTTCTACTTCTAACACTTCCAAGTGGAAGAAGAAGAAGGCTGGTAAGGGGAAGGGGAAGACACCTACTAACCCACAACCTGACGCCGAGTGGGATAGGCGACCGACGTCGGTTGACAAAGGAAAGTGTTTCTATTGCAACCAAGATGGACACTTGAAGTAGAACTGTCCTTGCTGGATCAAGAAGAAGAAGAAGGCTAAAGCCACAGCAAAACATAGTAAATATGATTTACTAGTTTTGGAAACTTGTTTAGTGGAGAATGATGACTCTGCCTGGATTATTGACTTTGGGGCCACTAATCATGTTTGTTCTTCTTTCAAGGGGATTAGATCCTGGTGGTAGCTTGAGGCTAGAGAGATGACAATGTGAGTAGGCACGGGCACGTCGTCTCAGCTGTGGCAGTGGGAAGGCTCTAGTTGACTTTACAGAAGAAGTTTATCATTTTGAATGATGTTTATGTAGTTCCCGAGTTAAAGCAAAACTTAATTTCTGTAAAGTGACTCATACATATGCTCCTAATTTTGATTTGAAAAAGTGTTTATTCATAAAGATGCAGTTGAGATTTTTTCAGCAAAACTAGAAAACAATTTGTATGTGCTAAGATCGTTAGCAACAAGTTCCCTTCATAACATAGAGATATTTAAAACTATCGTAACTCAAAATAAACTACAAAAGGTTTCTCCTAAGGAAAATGTCTAGCTTTGGCACCTTCGATTACAGCATATCAATCTCAATAGGATTAAGAGGTTGGTGAAGAATGAACTTCTAAGCGAGTTAGAGGAAAATTTTTTACCTGTACGCAAATCTTGAAGGCAAGATTACTAAAAGACCTTTTACTGGAAAAGTTATCGAGCCAAAGAGCCTCTAGAGTTAGTGCATTCTAAGCCAGGGGAGGCTATGAGTATTTGATCACTTTTACTGATGATTACTCTCGGTATGGGTATGTTTATTTGATGCAACGAAAGTATGAATCCCTTGAAAAGTTTAGAGAGTTCAAGGCTTAAGTTGAAAATGCATTGGATAGACGGATTAAAACACTTCAATCGAATCAGGGTGGAGAGTTTTTGGATTTTGAGTTCTAGAACTATATGATAGAACATGGAATCGTTTTCCAACGCTCAGCATCGAGTACACCTCAGTAGAATGGTATAGCGAAGAGAAGAAACAGAACCTTGTTGGACATGGTTCGGTCGATGATGAGTTATGCTTCCTTACCGGACTCATTTTGGGGTTTTGCAATAGAGAATGCAGCTTATATCCTCAATTGTTTTCTTCCAAGAGTGTTGCGAGAACACCTTTGGAGTTATGGAACGAGCGTAAAGTTAGTTTGCATCACTTCTGCATATAGGGTTGCCCAGCAGATGTGCTTGAGGCTAATCCAAAGAAACTGGAACCACATTCGAGGTAGTGCCTCTTTGTAGGCTACCCCAAAGGCACATGAGGGGGTTACTTTTATGATCCTAAGGAAAACAGAGTGTTTGTATCGACGAACGCTACCTTCCTAGAGGAGGATTATATGAGGGAGCACGATCTACGTAGTAAAATTGTGCTGCGTGAACTTTCCAACAAAAGTACTAAAACTTCAACAAGAGTTATTGAAGGGCCAGTTCCATCAACAAGTGATGAAAGTTCATCTGGTAGGTCAGTTCCACCTCAAGAGTTGAGGGAACCTCGACGTAGTGGGAGGGTTACAAATCCACCTATTTGCTATATATTCTGGCTATGGTAGCCGATAGGATCCATTATGTTATCATAAGACAATGGAGAATGTTGACCGGGATGAATGGGTCAAAGCCATGGATCTCGAGATGAAGTCGATGTACTTCAACTCAGTATGGGATCTTGTAGATCAACCTGATGGGGTAAAACCTATAGGTTGCAAATGGATCTACAAGAGGAAACGGGGTGCCAATGGGAAGGTGCAAACCTTCAAGACTAGACTTGTGACAAAGGGTTATACCCAGGTGGAGGGAGTCGACTATGAGGAGACTTTCTCGCATGTTGCCATGTTAAAGTTTATTCGCATCCTCCTGTCCATTGCCTCATATGACTATGAGATATGGCAAATGGACGTCAAGATTGCCTTTCTGAATAATAATATTGAGGAGACCATTTATATGGTGCAGCCCGAGAGATTTATAACCCAAGGTCAAGAGCAAAAGGTTTGCAAACTGAATTAGTCCATTTATGGGCTGAAACAGGCGTCTCGATCTGTGAACATTCGATTTGATACTGTAATCAAATCATACGACTTTGACCAAAACGTTGATGAGCCTTGTGTATACAAGAAAATCATCAATAGTTCAGTAGTTTTCCTAGTGTTGTATGTAGACGACATCTTACTCATTGGGAATGATGTAGGTCTACTGACATCAGTTAAGAACTGGCTAGCGATCTAATTCCAAATGAAAGATTTGGGTGAGGCTCAGTTTGTTCTTGGTATTCAGATCTTTCGGGATCGTAAGAACAAAATGCTAGCACTGTCTTAGGCATCGTACATTCACAAGATGTTGCTCAAGTACTCGATGCAGAAATCCAAAAGGGGCTTACTACCTTTCAGACATGGAGTTACATTGTCTAAGGAAATGTGTCCTAAGACGGCTCAAGAGGTTGAGGAGATGAGATGGGTCCCTTATGCATATGTCATTGGCAGTTTGATGTATTCGATATTGTGTACTAGACCGGACATCTGCTACACTTTGGAGATAGTTAGTAGATATCAATCTAATCCAGGGCAGGGTCACTAGACCACCGTCAAGAATATCCTCAAGTATCTTTAAAGAATGAGGGACTACATGCTCGTGTATGGATCTAAGGATTTGATCCTTACTAGATACACAAACTTTGACTTTCAGACTGATAAGGATTCTCGGAAATCCACTTCAGGCTCAGTGTTCACTCTTAATGGAGGAGCTGAAGTGTGGCGAAGCACTAAGCTGGGGTACACCGTAGACTCCATGATGGAAGCCGAGTATGTAGCGGCTTGTGAAACTACTAAGGAGGCCGTTTGGCTCAAGAAGTTCCTGACTAATCTGGAAGTTGTTCCAGGCATGTCTAGGCCCATCACCCTCTATTGTGATAATAGTGGTGTTGTGGCAAACTTCAAGGAGCCCAGGAGTCACAAGCGCGACAAATATATAGTGCGGAAGTATCATCTCATCCGTAAGATAATGCATCGAGGGGACGTGATCATCACAAAGATATTTTCAGAGCACAACGTTGCTGACCCGTTTATGAAGGCTCTCACGTCTACAGTTTTTTAAGGTCACCTTCAAAGCATGGGTCTACAGGACCGCCCGTAGCTGGACTAGGGAAAGTGGGAGATTTTATTACTGGGCCTTAGTGCCATAGTTTATTGCTTGGTACTTGTTGTTATGTACAACCCATTGGCTTTAGGACAAGTGGGAGATTGTTAGGGTTGATGCTCTAAACTCTCGTTGGGTCCTGTAGTTTGTAAACACCTGTATTGAACAAACACTTGTGATATAATAATATGAGATATTTTCTTCACTGTTGTCTATGAAACATGAGATGTTTTATTTGCTTTACCACAAACCAATAAACTAAGATCCCTGGTTGTCGTTGTAAATTAAGTATGTATGTGGAGACATACAAGTGAATCAGTCTATAGTATATGGATATATGAGGAAAACCTTATCTTGGTGACACTACATATACGAATCGCTTTATAGATACAAAGCGTTGTAATGTGCTACAAATGGTCTGATCCTGATCATTCATGTGGAGACATACGAGCGGGGGTGTCCTATACAAAGGAGTTTGTATAAGACTGACCATGAAATGTTTAGTCTCATTATATCATGTCGTTCATGACAAAGACTTCACTTCACTAGGATGACCATAGGTAACATTACCTTAATTCTAAGTGAGTTAGGAAATCCTACCTTTAAGGGAGGTTCTTTGATTTGTATGGGTGCGAGTGGCCAAATTGCCGACTCAAACCTACCACTTTGGGGATTCGTCTGATTTGGGAGCTAGGAATCACCTACATAAGATGGAATTCACTTCTTTCCCAAAGCAGGGGTAAGTAGATAGATTGCTCCCTTAAAGACTAATTCCAGAGTTTGAATGATGTGGTGCCATACACCTTCTCATGGCCCGAGATGTGTCCACTCGTAGTAGGGTTATAAGATATTATTCATTAGAGGGATCAATGGTACTTAAGGATTTAGATGTAACTACAGGGGAAAATGGTAAATTGGCCCAGATGTACTTATGAGCATTTATGAAGGGTTATCGTACTGTTGAGTGGTTATATCTGATGGACACAGTAGTATATCTGTGGTGAGAAGAGTGCAGCTGTCGGTCTTTAGTGGAGTGCCTGCCAGTTAACGGATGACGGATCTCGTGGCTAAAGTATTTAGTCAGTTATTCACATACTGTTGGAGCTTCAATCTACAGGTTCATAAAGTCCCCTTGGTAGCTCAATGGATTCAAGTTGAGAATCAATTTTTGGGTCAATTTGAAGTGTTTAAATTGACAAGAGAGAGTTTGATTATATATGATATGATTAAACTGGTTCAATTATATATGATATAGTTGACATGATGTATGAGTTACATTCTTTGGAGGAAATGGATATAAATATGATTTATATCAAGTAAAGGAGAAAAGGACTATAGTTTAAATGTTGCATATGATGTGATATTAAAACTATAGGTTATAAATATAATATGATAAGTTAATTATTATATTTATTTATAATTAAAACAATTATGAGATCATTGTTGGTGGTTTCTCCATAACCGTGCATGAAGGTGGGAGGTTGTATTCAGTTTTCATAATTGAAGGATAAAATGAAAATTGTTTTCATTTTGTAGTAGAAATAGTTGTATCGCTTCATTCGAGTACACTGTCTATCGTTTAGCTCACGAGAGACTATACGATAGCTCAAAATTTTTGTCAAAACAATCGTGTACACGCACATTTGTCTACACGATCTTTTATTAAATGATCGCGTGCCTAAGCGAGCTTCTTAAACGATCATGTAAATGATCAAGCCAGTTTTCCTATCATGTACCTTTACTAAACGATCGAGCACAAGTCTATACAATAGACACAATCCTCTCCCACTTGCTTGGTCGTGCAGTGCGATCGTTGTTTCCTCCTTCTCTCTACCAAATCCAACAGAGCCCTCACCTCATTGATTCTCACTCCAAGAATACCAAGGTCACTAAGTGGTGGTGTTCGAGAGGCTTCTTGTTCATGGAGAATAATGTTCGTGTGCTAAGCGATAGCAAGAGATTTAGGTAGATGATTGCAACAACAGCGAAGGGTTGCTGGTCCCAAGATCTTCACGAGAGCGAGAGAAAAGTAGAAGAACAGCTCTTCAAAGGTAAGTCTCTCGTTCCTTTGTATTTAAATTTATGAAATCATGTTGTAATTTTTTCTGAAATGCATCACTTGATTGTATGTTTGTGAATGCTTGTAATTCTATCACAATGAATTTGGAATGATCTTGCTTCCACTCATAGATTCTCTTTGATAAGAGTTCCTTCAATTTCATCAGTTTTATCGATGATTATTCAAGGTATGGCTATGTTTACCTAATGCATCATGAGTCTGAAACCCTTGAAACGTTCAAGGATTATAAGGCAAACGGTTAGAACCTATTAGGTAAAACAATTAAAATACTTCGATCAGATCGAGGTGGAGAGTATATGGGCTTGAGATTTCAGGACTATTTGATAGAACATGGAATCTAGTCTCAGCTCTTAGCATCCAATACGCCTCAGCATAATGGTGTATTAGAAATGAGAAATTGAACCTTGTTGGACATGGTTCGTTCTATGATGAGTGGTTCGTTCTATAATCAGCTATGCTCAATTGGATGATTTGTTTGGAGGATATGCAATAGAGACTGTTGTATACATTTTGAACATGGTTTCGTCCAAAAGCGTTTCTGAAACACCATATGAGTGTGGAGAAGGTGTAAAGGTAGTTTACGTCACTTTAGAATTTGGGGATGTCTTACAAACATGTTAGTGCAAAACCCAAAAAAGTTGGAACTTCATTCAAAATTATGCTTATTCGTAGGATACCCCAAAGAGATGAAAGGTGGTTTGTTTTATGATCCTCAAGATAACAAATTGTTTGTATCGAAAAACACGACATTCTTAGAGGAAAACCACATGAGAGATCATCAACCTCACAGTAAACTACTATTGAGTGAAATTTCCAAAGAAGCTACAGATAAATCAACAAGAGTTATTGATCAGGTCAGTCCTTCAGCAAGAGTTGTTGATAAAGCTAGTAATTTTCTCCAGTCACATTCTTCTCAAGAGTTGAAAATGTCTCAACGTAGTAGCACGGTTTTCCATAAAGTTGGTCATTACATGGGTTTAGCAAAAACTCAAGTCATCATATCCGATGATGGCATTGAGGATCCATTGACCTATGAACAAGCAATGAATGATGTAGATTAAGACCAGTGGATCAAAGCCATGGACCTCGATGTACTTCAATTTAGTCTGGGAACCTGTAGATCAGCCCGATGGGGTAAAACTTATTGGTTGTAAATGGATCTGCAAGCGAAAATGAGACCAAGTCCGTAAGGTACAAACCTTTAAGGCTCGAATTATAGTAAAGGGTTATACTCAAAGAGAGAGGGTGGACTATGAAAAAATATTCTCCCATGTTGCCATGCCAAATTGATTAATATATTCTTATCCATTGCCACTTTTTATGATTATGAAATTTGGCAAATGGATGTCAAGACTGCTTTTCTGAATAGAAATCTTGAAGAGAGTATCTAGATGGTTCAACCAAAGGGGTTCATTGAACAGGGTCAAAAGCAAAAAGGTTTACTTAAACAATCCATTTATGGGTTAAAACAAGCATCTAGATCTTAGAATATAAGGTTTGATACTACGATCAAATCTTATGGCTTTGAACAGAATGTTGACAAATCTTGTGTCTACAAGAAAATTTTCAAAACCATTGTAGCCTTTCTAGTGTTGTATGTTGATCACATCCTACTCATTTGGAATAATGTAAGATTCTTGACTGATGTTAAGCAATGACTAAAAACTCAATTCGAAATGAAATATTTGGAAGAGACTTAGTATATTTTTGGAATCCAAATCGTTTGGAATCACAAGAACAGAATGTTAGCCCTGTCTCAAGCATCCTATATAGACAAGATGTTTTCTAGATATAAGATGCAGATCAAAGAGGGGTTTGATACCTTTTAGAGATGAAGTTTATAAGTCGAAAGAACGGTGTCCCAAGACACCTCAAGAAGTTGAAGAAATGAGACATATTCCCTATACATCAGGAGTTGGTAGTTTGATGTATGCTATATTATGTACACGACCTGACATATGCTATGCAATGGGAATAACTAAGTATCAGTCCAATCCAGGATATGATCATTGGTTTGCCATTAAAAATATCCTCAAGTATCTTAGGAGAACGAGGGACTATATGTTCGTGTATGTCGTCAAGGATCTGATCTTTATAGGATACACTGACTCTATTTTCAGACCGATAAAAATTCAAGAAAATCTACATTGGGATATTGTTCACTCTAGACGAATGAGCAGTAGTTTGTAAGAGTATAAAGCAAGGTTGTATTCTTGACTCCACCATAGAAGCTGAGTACGTAGCTGCATGTGAGAGTGAGAGAGAGTGGTCCGAGTTTTCCAACTCAATAAGCCCTCTATTTTAGGCATAAATCTAAGTAAATAGTTGGGGACATCGTCCTACAAGATGGAACTCACTCCTACCCGATTCGGGATAGTAGATAGGTTGTTCTCTTAACTAACTCAGGGTCTTGAATAAGGGGCTCCACTCATTGGCTCGAGAGGAACTCGATTTGGTGGTTGGATTATAAACCAATTGTTCATTAAAGGATTAGTAGGACTAAAGGAATACGATGTAATTACAAGGGTAAAATGGTAATTTTGACCCAGCTGTAATTATGAACTGAAGAAACTATTGAAGGTCCTTGAGCGGAAATGGGATCGGACCCAAAGATCCAAAATTTACAAAATATAAATTTTATAGAAAAAATACAGAATGTTGTGCAATTAATTGAAAAACACATGTTTGGTGAATTTGCATAAAAGAAAAATGGGTTTAGAAAATGCTTACCTTTGAAGAACGATCTTCAAATGAAAAACCCTCGAACCAAAAAGAACACCACCAAAATCTTACCACCGTATTCTCTGGATGAGAATCTAAGAGGTGTGGGCTTTGGTTATTTTGGATGAGGGAGTTTTAGAGAGAAGAGATGGGATGATTGGGAAGAGATGAAAAAATTACAGCACCTTTCTATAACAATGTCGAAGAAGAGGAAGAAGAACTTAAAACGAACTGCTTCCCACTCTCATGTTGTAGAGTGAAAAGGGGGATGGGGGAGGGGGGAGGAGGGGGAGTTGAGTTACGACTCCCTCCCTAAAATTATTTTAAAAAATAAAATTAATAAATAAAATAATTTTCACAAAAAACTTTAATATATGTATATATATATATATGATAACGACTTTATCATATAAAATATATTAAATAATATGTTATATTAAATATAACACACAACCTATAGTTTAATATTGTATCCAATATAATATAACCTATAGTTAAATTCTCTCAACAACGATATTTAATATAAATCCCATTTATATTAAATTTAATTTTATGAATCTTATTCACATAATTAATATTTGAATCAGATTTAAATATTTATTTCCTCTCAAATAAACTTTATATTGTAATGTATCAAATACATTATAGTAATTGTATCATGTATAATTAGATTAATTACATATAATTAATTCCCTCAATCAATTTGAACAATTCAAATTAATCCAAAAATTGATTCTCATTAATTCCCGTTGAGCTACAGAGAGAACCTCATAGACCTGTAGCTTGAAACTCCAACAATACATGAATAATTAATTAAACTCCTTTAATTAAATTATTCACCATCCGTTAACTGTCGGGCACTCCACTGAAGACCGACAGTTGCACTCTTCACACTACAAATATATTTCTGTGTCCATTGGATATAACCAGTCAACAATTGCTTGTAAGTATAGGTAGCCAAAATTACCATTTTGCCACTATAGTTATATCTAACTTCTTAAATACCACTAATCCCTCTAATGAACAATAAATCATAGTCCAACTATAACCGAAACCCTCATGAACCAAGAAAGGGCGTGGAGTCACATTGTTCAAGCCCCAAAATCAGCTCTTAAGGGAGAAATTTATCTACTTACTCCGACGATGGGGAATGAGTAAATTCTTTCTTGTGTAGTTGTGTTCCCAGCTCCCCAATCAAATAAATCCCCAAAATGGTAGGCTTATTGAGTTGCCGATCTAGCCACTCTCACTCATACAAATCAAAGGACCGTCTTCATACCAGAAGTTCACAACTCACTCAGGATTCAAGTCATGTTACCTATGGTCACTCTGGTGAAATGTAAGTCTCTATTAGAAACGTCATTATATAATGAGACTAGTCATTTCGTGGTTCGGTCTTATATAAACTCCTCGGTATAGAATACCCCCACTCACATGTCTCCACATGAATGATCAAGATCAGATTATTTGTAGCACTTTACAACAATTGTAACATCTACAAATCGGGTCGCACTCGTAGTGTCACTAGGATAAGGTATCTATCCTTATCCATCTACTACAGACCATTTAGGTTATCACTTAAACATGATCCACTCGTATGTCTCTACATACATGTTTAAGCTACAAGATAACCTTGGATGTTAGTTTATTAGTTTGTTGGTTTAATACAACTAAATGTCAAATACAACATTGCATATTTTATTAGATAAATAAAAAAATTGTATAATACAATTACAAATTATAGAACCCTACGAGATTTAAGGCTTCAACCCCAACAATCTCAAACTTGACCTAAAGCTAGTGGGGTGTACAATATAAAAGTCAAACTAATATATGAAATAGACAAACAATAAACTAGGGCATAACATGCCTAGTACAAATCTCCCACTTGCCCTAATCTAAACGTGGCCTGTCCCATAACCCATACTCTGCAGGTGACCCTCAAACACCTTAGTCGTGAGGGCCTTTGTAAATGGATCAACAACGTAGTGCTTCGAAACTATCTGCATGACAATCACGTACCCTCGATGCACAATTTCTCGGATGAGATGGTACTTTCGCTCTATGTACTTCCTGCTCTTGTGACTCTTAGGCTCTTTACAATTAGCCACAACACACTATTATCATAATAAAGTGTGATGGGCTTTGACATGTATGGAATGAATTCCAAATCTGTCAAGAATTTCCTAAGTCATACAGCTTCCTTAGCAGCTTCACAAGCCGCTACGTATTCAACCTCCGTGGTGGAGTCAGTAATGCACCCTTGCTTGGTGCTCCTCCAAACTACTACCCCTCCATTAAGAGTGAACACTGATCCTCATGTGGATTTCCAAAAATCCTTATCATTCTAGAAATTTGAGTCATTGTATCCTGTAAAGATCAGATCCTTAAAACCATACACGAGCATTTAGTCCCTTGTTCTACGAAGATACTTGAGGATAATCATAACGACGGTCCAGTGATCATATCCTAGATAAACTTGAAGGAACTCTAAATCTACCAGTGAGCGGAAGCAAATCATTCCAAACTCTATTGTAAAAGAACACATACATTTACAATCAAACAGAAAAAAAAAGTATATGCATTAAGGATAAATTACAACATGCTTTTTCACAAAATGACAAGAGATCGAGAAGACAATACCTTTGAAGAACCCTTTCTTCACGTATTTCACTCGATCAATCATGAATGCAATGAGCACTGAAAAATTCTCGATCCTCGAACAGAACTGAACACCACCACTCGATTACCTTGGTATTCTCGGTGTAAGAATCCAGGAGTTGTGAACTCTGTATGAATTTGGATAGAGGAATGGAAGAACTTTATAATCTAGTATGTGATAACCAATCGTATAAAAGAAGAAGTCTATCGTATAAATCTATTTACTCGATCGTGTAGAAACGAGTTCTATCATATAGAAAACTCGATAGTCTATCATTTTTTCTCTCAAAAGTAATCTAGTTACTCGTTTTTGCGTGACCTTCATAATGAAAACTATTTTTCATCTTTATCCCTCAATTTTCCATAAACCGTCAAAAAACCACCCGCTATGGTAGTTATTGGAGAAAGAGTAAATTAATTATCTCATAATTAATAATTTATAAATAAATATAATAACTAACTTATCATATTATATTTATAACCTATAGTTTTAATATTATATCATATGCAACATATAAACTATAGTTCTTTTTCTCTTTTACGGCATTTAATATAAATTCCTCCAATCAAATAATAATGTAACAAATACAATAAATCAATTATATCATATATAATTGAATTAATTGAATTATATCATATATAATCAAATTCCCTCTTGTTAATTTGAACATTTCAAACTAACCCAAAAACTTATTCTCAACATGAATCCATTGAGCTACCAATGGGACCTTATGGACCTTTAGCTTGAAGCTCCAACGGTACGTAAATAATTGACTAAATCCTTTAATCACGATATCCATCATCTGTTAACTATCGGGCACTCCACTAAAGACCAATAGCTACACTCTTCACACTACAGATATATTTCTGTGTCCATTGGATATAACCAATCGACAGTACGATGACCCTTCACAAATCACTCGTAAGTACAGCTGGGCCAATTTACCGTTTTTCCCCTGTAGTTATATCTAACTCCAAGTTCCACTGATCTCTCTAATTAACAATATATCATAATCCAACTATGGCTAAACCCTTCTTGGACCAAGAGAAAATGTGGCACCACATTGTTCAAGTCCCATAATTAGTCCTTAAGGGAGTAATTTATCTACTTATCTCTTCTTTGGGGAAGGAGTGAATTCCATCTTGTGTAGCTGAGTTCCCAACTTCCAGTCAGACGAATCCCCAAAGTGGTAGGTTTGAGTCAGTGATATGGCCACTCTTACCCATGCAAATCAAAGAACTGCCCTCATAGGTAGGAGTTCACAACTGACTCAGAATTAAGGTCATGTTACCTATTGTCATCTTAGTGAAAATGAAAATCTCAATTATGAACAACGTTATATAACGAGACTAAAAATTTTGTGGTTCGGTCTTATACAAACTCTTTTGTATAGAATATCCCCCTCGCATGTCTAATATACAAATGATCAGGATCAAATCATTTTTAGCACTTTACAACATTTGTAACACCTACAATGTTGGCTACACTCGTAGTATCAACAGGATAAGGTATCCCTCCTTTATCCATATACTACAGACCATTTAGATTATCACTTAAAGCACGATCCACTTGTATGTCTCCACATACATACTTAAGTTACAACGATGACCATGGATCTTAGTTTATTGGTTTGTGGTTAATGCAACTAAAATATCTCATATTTCATAGACTGAAGTGAATAAAATATCTCATATTATAAATCACAAAATGTTTGTTCATACAGGTGTTTACAAACTACAGGACCCCACGAGATTTAGGACATCAACCCCAACAAGACTGATATCTACCGACTATCCCCACTGCATAGCAGGTGTCAAGTCTAGTACATAACATTGCACACATTAGGTTGCCAATAACCAATGCATTGGGGATCTGTCTCATTTCCTCAATCTCTTCAGGTGTCTTGGAAAACTGTTCCTTAGACAATATAACTCCATGCCTAAAAGGTAATAACCCTCTCTTGGAGTTCTACATCGAATACTTGACAAGAAATTTATCAATGCATGATGCTTGAGACAAGGCTAGCAATTTGTTTTTTCGATCTCTAAAGATCTGAATTCCTAGAACAAACTGAGTCTCTCCCAAATCTTTCATTTGGAATTGGGTCGCTAGCCATTTCTTAACTCCAGTCAATTGACCTATATCATTCCTAATAAGTAAGATATCATCTACATACAATACTAGAAAAGCTACTAAACTTTGATACTCCACTTGCATATACAAGGCTCATAAACATTCTGATCAAAGCCAGAAAATTTGATCGCAATATCAAATGTTATATTCCAAGATCGAGAAGCTTAATTCAATCCATGGATGAACCGATTAAGCTTACAAAACTTTTTCTCTTGACTTTGGGTTATGAATCCATCAGGTTGTTGCATATAAATGGTTTCCTCAAGATTTCCATTCAGAAAGCTAGTCTTGACATCCATATGTTAGATCTCATAGTCATAATATAAGGTAATGGACAGGAGGATCCAGATAGACTTTAATATGGCAACATGTGAGAAAGTCTCCTCATAGTCGACTCTCTCAACTTGGGTATAACCCTTTGCCATTAGTCTAGCCTTAAAAGTTTGCACCTTTCCATCAACATCTCATTTTCTTTTGTAGATCCATTTGCTACCTACAGCTTTAACTCCATCAAGTTGATCTATAAGATCCCAAACCGAATTGAAGTACATCGACTCCATTTTGAGATCCATAGCTTTGATCTATTCATCTTTGTCAACATCCTTCATTTCCTTCTTGTAAGACAATGGATCCTAAACATCTCCGTCAACTACTACACTTGAGGTGGATTTGACCTACTAGATGATCCAACTTCAACAACTCTTGTTGAGGTATTGGGTTCTTCAATAATTCTTGTTGAAGTTTCAGTTGTTTCTTTGGAAAGTTCATTAATACTATTTTACTGCGGGGTTTGTGCTCCCTTATATGGTCTTCTTCTAGAAAAGTAGCATTTTTCGACACAAACACTTTATTTTCCTTAGGATCGAATAAGTAACCACATCTTGTTCCTTTGGGTAGCTTACAAATAGGCACAGTTTTGAACGAGGTTCCAGTTTCTTAGGATTTGCCTCAAGCATATGTGCTAGGCAACCCTATATTCTAAAATAACGTAAACTAGCTTTACAACCATTCCATAACTTCAAAGGTATTCTTGTAACACTCTTGGATGGAACACAATTCAAAATATACGTTGCAGTCTATACTACAAAACCCCAAAATGAACCAGGTAAGGAAGCGTAACTCATCATAGACCAAACCATGTCCAACAAGGTTCGATTTCTCCTTTCTAATACACCATTCTGCTGAGGTGTACCAAGTGCTGAGAATTGGGATACTATTCCATGCTCTATCAAATAGTTCTGAAATGATAGATCCAAAAACTCTCCACCTCAATCAAAACTAATGTCTTAATTGTACCATTTAATGCATTTTCAACTTTGGACTTAAACTTGTTGAACTTTTCAAAAGATTCAGACTTATGTTGCATTAAATAAACATACCCATACCTTGAATAATCATCAATAAAGGTGATGAAATATTCAAACCCTCCTCTTGCTTTTACATTAATCGGACCACAAAGGTCTGAATGTACTAGCTCTAAGGGTTCCTTGGCCCTGTGACCTTTTTCAGTAAAAGATCTTTTAGTCATTTTGCCTTCAAGACATGACTCACACGTAGGTAAATAATTTTTTTTCTCATTTGCTTAGAAGTCCATTCTTTACCAATCTCTCAATCCTATTGAGATTGATGTGTCCTAGTCTCAAGTGCCAAAGTTGGTCATTTTCTCTAGGAGAAATTCTAAGTTTTTTATTTTGAGTTACCGCAGTTTTAAACATTTCAATGTTAAGGAGGGATTTAGTTGCTAACGGTCTTAGGACATAAAGATTATCTTTGAGATTTGCAGAATAAATATATACACCATTTTTGTAAATAAACACTTTATTTACATTAAAAGAGAGAATAATTTTGTTCTAACAAGCATTTAACAAAAATAAGGTTCCTTTTTAAACTTGGAACCAAAAATACATTATCTAGTACAACATATGATTTCTGTAAACAAAGTCAAAGTCCTCCCACTGTTATAGTTGAGACAAAGTGCCTAGTTCCAACCCACATCGTCAGTTCCCCAGCTTCCAGTTGCCGCTAGAAACTAATTCCCTAAAATGAAGAACAAACAGGTTAGTGGCACTCGTATCAATTATCCAAGTCGAATAATCATTCTTCACTAAACAGGTTTCTAAAACAAACAAATCATATTTACCTTGTTTGGCCTTATTCTTTTCTACCAACTATTTGGGACATTTCCTCTTCCAATGTCCCTCCTGGTTGCAATGGAAACAGATTCCCTTTGAAACCTTGGCCTTCTTGCAATTTTGGGCAGCAGCTGGAGAGTTAATTTTCCCCTTTCCACCTTTCTTTTTCTTCCACGTTTTGCTATCAGAACGAGAAGACACGGACTTTGTCCCAGAGGTCGATCCTCTGAAGAACTTTCTAAAGGATGAAGTAACATTTGCCTTACCCTTCTATTCCTCAATTTTCATCAAGGACTGGAAGATCTATAGCTCATTGAGCAAGGTGGTCAAGTTGTAGTCAATCATGTTCATAACAGCATTGCTACGGAATTGTAGGAAACTTTCAGGTAAAGTTTCTAGGATGAAGCTAACCTAACTGGCTTCATCGATAACATACCCATTCATCTCCAGCATGTTGAAGTGGACCAAACATTTCAATGTTAAAGAGAGATTTAGTTGCTAACGATCTTAGCATATATAGATTATCTTCGAGATTTGCAGAATAAATATATACACCATTTTTGTAAATAAATGCTTTATTTATATTAAAAGAGATAGAATAATTTTGTTCTAACAAGCATTTTACAGAAAAATGTTCCTTTTTAAATTTGAAACCAAAAATACATTATCTAGTATAACATATGATTTATGTAAACAAAGTCAAAGTCCTCCCACTACTGTAGCTGAGACAACATGCCCAATTCCAACCAGCATCGTCATCTCCCCAATTTTCAATTGCCGCTAGAAACTAATTCCTTGAAATGAAGAACAAACATGGTTAGTGGCACTCGAACCAATTATCCAGGCCGAATCATCATTCTTACTAAATAGGTTTCTAAAACAAACAAATCATATTTACCTTGTATGGTCTTCTTCTTTTCTGCCAACTATTTGGGACATTTCCTCTTCCAGTATCCCTCTTGGTTGTAATGGAAATAGATTCTCTTTGCAACATTAGCCTTCTTGCGCTTTTGGGCAGCAACTGGTGTGTTAGTTTTCCCCTTTCCACCTTTCTTCTTCTTTCACTTTTTGGTGCCGGAAGAAGAAGGCACAAACTTTGTCCCTGAGATCGGTCCTCTGAAGAACTTCTTAGAAGGTGGAGCAACATTTCCCTCACCCTTCTGTTCATTGGTTTTCATCAAGGACTGGAAGGTCTGTAGCTCGTTGAGCAAGGTGGTCAGGTTATAATCAATTCTGTTCATAACAACATTGCTACGAAACTTTCAGGTAAAGTTTCTAGGATAAAGCTATCCTGACTGGCTTCATCGATAATGGACCCAATCATTTCCTCTATGTTGAAGTGGACCATCATGTTGAGAACATGTTCTCTAACAAATGCCCCTTCTTGCATATGGACATTAAAGATGTATTTGACAGCATCATGCCTGAGCTGTGCCGATGATTGTCTAAACATTTTCCTCAGGGACTCCATGATCTCATGGGCCGTGTACATGGGCTCATGCTTCTTTTCCAAGACTTTAGAAAGGCTTGCCAAGATGTATGCTCGGGCCTTCTCATTTTCTCGTGTCCATCACTCATATGCTTCTCGAACATTTCGAGCAGCATTTGCAGCTGAAATAGGAGGACAGTCCTCCATTAGGACAAATTGGAGGTCATCAATGATCAGAATAATGTTGATCATGTTTTTCCAAGTTGTGTAATTATCGCCCATTAGTTTGTTAGCGACGAGTAAATTAAGAGTCGCGGAAGTCATGATGAATAAATTTGCTAAAACCATGCAAACTATTTATATTAGTCTATTTGTATTAAACCACATAGAAAACCAATCAATCTTAGCAAAATAATCTAATATACCCTAAGTGGCATCTATTTTGCAAT
The DNA here is from genome assembly GCF_027475165.1 of Benincasa hispida. Lineage (NCBI taxonomy): Eukaryota > Viridiplantae > Streptophyta > Magnoliopsida > Cucurbitales > Cucurbitaceae > Benincasa > Benincasa hispida. Next base: position 38,046,457 of record NC_143481.1, on the reverse strand, counting down.
GATGCTTCAATGAGACAGGACAAAAGCCACCATAGGGTGATCAGGTATCCCTTAACTGAAATGAGGCTATCTCAACCAATAGACATAACAACTTCTTATTACTGTAACTATCAGTCACCATTGGTCTGTTCAGAAATAGTTAAACTCGCTTAACATTTCTGATAAATGTAACCCTTCATTTTTAGATTCTAGAATTCCGCCCCAATGAGCCAACTGTAGGGAAAAACTGATTGGGGAAAAAACTAAAGTAACCCTTATCCATTTCTAAAGTTTGAATAAAACGTCATGCAAAATGTCATTCGTAGGGGGACACTCAAGGTGCCACAAGGTCATGCATGAGATTACTTCATACTAATGAGAGAGATCGAGGGATGTGTTGTCACGTCCCGTTCCCACTTACTTTAAAGACTCTCTCCATTCACCTTGATATTGATCAATACAAACACCACCTGTAGGGGGACACTCAAGGTGCCTCGAGGCCGAGTATAGATCTCATGGTGTGAACTTTTAAGGAGAAACGTGAAGAAGATAAAGTGAAGTATCATATAACCATTTTTCTCCCACTGAGCGTTTTACCTAGAGTCAATTAACTTAGGAAAATCCGGCTACTGATTTAACTAAGTGGTTGTTTAATTTGCCAAAAACAACATTTGCTTTGGATTGTTAAACAATTTTGATTAAGGTTCATTAAACACTTTAACAAATGTTAACCAATAATTGCATACTTGTAACAAATATATCTAATTCATCTTTCAAGATAAGTTCCCAGGTAGGGGTGTTACGTTTTCTTCAACTTAAATACCCCAGCCTAGACAGAACTAACCTTAGATAAAAGGTTCCTTATAGATACATTTGTTACAAATTTAATCTTTTAATTAAGAATAAATTTAATCCTATTAAACTGATTAAAAAATTAAACTTAAATTTCTAACCTCATTAGAAAAGTGATTTTAGGTTTATATGAATCAGATTTTAACATAATTTTAAAAGATAATTTTAACCTATGGTTTGCATACAATTCTGAATTATTGATTTTAATTCTTATTTCAACTAATTATAACTTTTATAAAAAAAATGAAATTAATTAAAACCATACATTCCATGTGAAAGCATACTTTGGTAATAATATAACAATTATAAATTACCCTTAATGTGGTGACATGTTTCATGCAATTTCATTTCATTACTAACATACATAACATTTATATACTCAAGTAATGAAATAAATAATAATATACATTTAAACATACATCCATACACTATATTATAACTCTTATACTATAATTGACGCATGTATATGTTATTAATGCATGCATGCATATATTATAACATTTATTCTATATGATGCATGAGCATTCTATAAAATTAAATCATGCAACTAAGCATATATATAACAATTATAATATAAATGATGCATGAAATTAAATGCATAACCTATGGTAGGATTTAATGCTATATGACATACAATATGACATATATGTTTAAATAAAAATCATAAATCAAATACATAACTAATAAAATAATTATTGAACCGGGATTGGACACTTAAACAATTAATTAAATTAATATAACACATATTAATTTAATTAATAAAAAAATCTAGCTATTACATAAATAAAAAAATTCAATTGGTTCAAAACAAACAAATTGGGCTTTCAACCACTCGACCGAACCATCCAGCCTTCAGAACAGACCCAAACCACTCGAACTTTCAAATGTGCCCAAAACAGGGGTCCTTACAAACAAAAATGTAAATTGAAAACGATAAACTAAAGTGCCAATCCCAAGAAAATTCAATAAATTTTAAACAAACACATTCTTTGAAGGAACTCTTATGAGGAGAACCTTGAGCGGAAGCAGATCGACCAAATTTCATAATTTATTGAATACAAAATTTTACATTAAACAAGCAAAAAGATTTGCCTTTAAATCTAAATTATAACATGCTTTAAAAGAAAAGGGTTTCAAAAGGCCTCACCTTAGAAGACCTTTTCTTCAAGATTTTTCCTTGAACGGATCACGAACTTCTTGAAGACCTTCTTCAAGATAACCTCGAACAAAAAACCAGACACTACCACAATGGATACCTTGGTATTTTTAGGGTGAGAATCCAGGAATGGTAGGCTTTGATTATTTTGGTTAAGAGGGAAACCTTTGATGTGGAGGAAGAAGATTGAGAACGTTTACACAAGAAAACAAAGACACATAATACTTCTGTAAATTCTTTCTCAATCGTCCAACTCTGATGTCAGGAAGAAGAAGGAAAAAAAACTTTTCTTTTATTCTCCTTGCCATAAAAATTAACCATCCCCACTAATGTGGTTGGAGAGAAAGGATGGGGAAAAGAGTTGTAACTCCCTTCCTTATTATCAAAATAATAATAATAATATAAATATAAATATGATAATTAACTTATCATATTATATATAACATATAACCTATAGTTTTAATATTGTATCACATACAATATAAACTATGGTTTTTTTTCTCTTTTAATATGCCATTTAATATAAATCTTATTTATATTAAACTTAACAACTATGAATCCAATTCATTGAAACTATATTTGAATCTCATTCAAATATTTATTTCCTCCCATTAAGCTATAATGTATCGAATACATTATGATAATCATATCACATATAATTGAAACTATTTAACTATATCATATATAATTAAATCCTTCTATTAATTGGAACAATTCAAATTAATCCAAAAATGATTCTCAACTAAATCCTATTGAGCTACCAAGGGAACCTCATGGACCTGTAGCTTGAAGCTCCAACGGTACATGAATAATTAATTAAATTCTTTAATTACATTATTCACCATTCATTAACTGTCAGATACTCCACTAAAGACAAACAACTGCACTCTTCGCACTACAGATATATTTCTCATTGGATATAACCAATTAACAATACGATGACCCTTCACAAATTGCTCGTAAGTACAGCTAAGCCAAATTACCGTTTTGCCCCTGTAGTTACATCTAACTCCTTAAGTACCACTGATCCCTCTAATGAACAATAAATCATAGTCCAACTATTACTAAACCCCTCTCAGGTCAAGAGAGGGTATGGCGCCATATTATTCAAGACTCGGAATCAGCTCTTAAGGAGCAATTTATCTACTTACCCTACCCCAAAGAAGGAATGAATTTCATCTTATGTAGCTGTGTTCCCAACTCCCCAATCAGACGAATCTCCAAAATGGTAAGCTTGTTGAGTCGGTGATCTGGCCACTCTCACCCATACAAATCAAAGGATCGCCCTCATAGGTAGGAGTTCACAACTCACTCAGGATTCAGGTCACGTTACCTATGGTCATCCTGGTGAAATGTAACTCTCTATTGTGAACGGTGTTATATAATGAGACTAAGCATTTCGTGGTCCGGTCTTATACAACACCTTTGTATAGAATATCCCTGCTCACATATCTAATACATGAATGATCAAGATCAAATCATTTGTAGTACTTTACAACAATTGTAACACCTACAAAGCGGGCCATATTCGTAGTGTTACCAGGATAAGGTACCCAGTCTTATCCATCTACTATAGACCATTTAGGTTATCATTTAAACATGATCCACCTATATGTCTCCACATACATGTTTAAGTTAGAAAGATAACCTCGGATGTTAGTTTATTGGTTTGTGATTAATGCCACTAAAATATCAAATATTTTATAGACAATGAATAAAATATCAAATATTCTATTAAATACATAATGAGTTTGTTCAACAATGTTTACAAACTATAGAACCCTACGAGATTTAGAGCATCAACCCCAACATTATTAAACATTCATCATATGAAAATTACATAATGCTTAAATCCCACCAATACACTGTAAAATTAATTCCAAAATTTTCGAAAATATTTGGGCTAAAAAAACCCTATTCTTATACCAATTGAAGGAACCATTAAAGGTCCTTGAGTGGAAATGGGATCGAACCCAAAGACCCAAAATTTACATACTATAAATTTTATAGAAAAACATACAGAATGTTCTACATTTAATTGAAAAACACAGCATGCTTGGTGAAATTGTAGAAAAGAAAAATGGGTTTAGAAAACCCCTACCTTTGAAGATAAATCATTAAATGAAAATCTCTCGCAAAAGGAACACCACCATGATGTTACCACTATATTCTCTAGATGAGAATCTAGAAGATGTGGACTCTGGCTATTTTGGATGAGGGAGATTTACAGAGAAGAAAGGAGATGATTGGGAAGAGACTAAAAAATTACATAACCTTTCTATAACAATCTTAAAGAGAAAGAAAAACTCAAAACGAACTACTTCCCACTCTCACGTTGTAGAGAGATAAAGGGGAAGGGAATTACAACTCCCTCCCTAAAATTATTTTAAAAAATAAAATTAATAAATAAAATAATTTGATAAAAAAAACTTTAATATATATAAGATAACGACTTTATCATATAATATATATTAAACATCAAATATAACACATAATCTATAGTTTAATATTGTATCCAATAGAATATAACCTATAGTTTAATTCTCTCAACAACAATATTTAATATAAATCTCATTTATATTAAATTTAATTATATGAATCCAATTCACATAATTAATATTTGAATCATATTCAAATATTTATTTCATCTCAAATAAACTTTATATTATAATGTATCAAATATATTGTAGTAATTATATCATATATAATTAGATTAAATTAATTATATCATATATAATTAATTCTGTAAATCAATTTGAACAATTCAAATTAATCCAAAAATTGATTCTCATTAATTCCCGTTGAGCTACAAAGGAGACCTCATGGATCTGTAACTTGAAGCTCAAACTATATGTGAATAATTAATTAAAATACTCAACAGTTAACGAATGGTGAATAATTTAATTAAAGGAGCTTAATTAATTATTCACCATCTGTTAAATGTCGAGCATTCCATTGAAGACTGACAGCTGCACTCTTCGCACTACAAATATATTTATGTGTCCATTGGATATAAACAACCAACAGTACGATAACCCTTCACCAATTCTTGTAAGTAAAGTTGAGCCGAAATTATCGTTTTTCCCCTATAGTTACATTTAACTTCTTAAGTACCATTAATCCTTCTAATGAACAATAAATCATAGTCCAACTATGACCAAACCCCTCTCAGACCAGGAGAGGGTGTGCCGCCACATTGTTCAAGTCCCAGAATCAGCCCTTAAGGGAACAATTTATCTACTTACCCTGACGTTAAGGAATGAGTGAATTCTTTCTTGTGTAATTGTGATCCTAGCTCCCTAATCAGACGAATCTCCAAAATAGTAGGCTTATTGAGTCAAAAATCAGCCACTCTCAACTATATAAATCAAATGATCACCTTAATAGGCAAGTGTTCACATCTCACTCAGGATTCAGGTCATGTCACCTATGGTCATCCTAATGAAATGTAAGTCTCTATTATGAATGGCGCTATATAATAAGACTAGTCATTTTGTGATCCGGTCTTATACAAACTCCTCTGTATAGATTACCTCGCTCACATGTCTCTACGTGAATGATCAGGATCAGATCATTTGTAGCACTTTAAAACAATTGTAATATCTACAAAGTGAGTCGTACTCGTAGTGTCACTAAGATAAGGTATCCAACCTTATCCATCTATTACAAACCATTTAGGTTATCACTTAAACATGATCCACCTTTATATCTCTACATACACGTTTAAGCTATAAGATAACCTTCGATAGTTTATTGACTTGTAGGTTTAATGCAACTAAATGTCAAATAAAATATCACATATTTTATTAGATAAATAAAAAATTTGTACAATACAATTATAAACTATAGGACCCTACGAGATTTAGGGCATCAACCCCAACACAAAAAACCTATAAATGATCGACTTACTAATCATGGTTATATTAAGTGAACAAAAATATATCTGTAGTGAGGAGAGTGCAGCTAATGGGCTATAGTGGAATGTCTCGGTAGTTAACAAATGTTGGTTAACTAAGTTAAAGAGTTTAGTTGGTTAATCTCGGATCGTTAGAGCTTATGATCTGTCTATTAGGTCCCCCTGTTAGCTCATATCGGACTAAACCTTAGAATAGTGTGATGAGAGAATTTGAATTGTTCAAATTCGACATAGGGAGTAAGGGTTAATTGTATTCGATATTCTTAAGATCCTAATTGCTTCCGCTTGCATGATTTTAATTCCAACACAATGGATACCATCAAAAAGACTTCCTTGCTATTCTTTGGCAAGGAACAATGGATTGTGGGATCCTTTTTTTTAGAGAAGGAAGGGAATATAGAGAGGAATTTCAAGAGAGATATTGAGAACATCTTATGTTTTCTTCTCTATAACATTTTAAAAAAAAAAAAAAAAAAAAAAAAAAAAACTCTCAACCCTCACACACTAAGTGTTATCCGTAAGATGATGAATGAAGGAGAGAGATTATACAACTCCCACATTTTTTAACGTCTAATAATTCCCAAATGGGAGTTATTTTAATTTAAATTAACATGTATATTAAATATCATTTAATATATATATAATAACAATAATTAACAATTAATTAATCTATAATTAAATATCATATATTTCATTTCATTTAAATTATATTGAATTGGCATCATCTTCACATAATCTATAGTTTTAATACGAATCTTATTCATATTAATTTGAACTTATAGTATTTATATGAATCACATTCATACACTACAAGAAATCAACCCTTTCCTGACACTTAAAATCGTTGAAAAATGGTAGAAAACGCGTTGGATCCATCTCGATGAGGTACCGATCATCGGGAGTTGGGTCGGGAGAAGTCCATCGGGAGTAGAACTATCGACGCTCAATTACCTACCGTCAGGAGTTTGGAAACAATTCTCAACGCTAAATGTATGGCGTTGGGAGTCTGAACAAACTCTTGACGCATAATATACGACGTCAGGAGTTTGTGCAATGCCGACGCGTATATTGTCATCTTTAAGAGTTCTTCAAACTCCCGACAACTTGTATTTAAAATTGGAATTTGAACTCTCGATGGCTCATTTTTTTTAAAAAAAATTAATTTGTAATTTTTTTAATTTGATCTAAATAACCTATAAAACATTATTGAGCAACTCAAACATATTCACAAAAGAAATAAAACAAACAAACAAAGTTCATACTATTCTTTATTACTTAAAATAGAGAAAATTTAGAAGATAGTTTACAAAAGAAATATGTCTTCACAAATACATAAAAGAAAGAACATGAAAACAACATCTAGAACACAGCATTTCCAACAACATTCCAACCTCATCTCCGAATAGCATCTTACAACAAAACAAAAACATTCAAATGTCTAACTTCTAAAAACAAACAAAATAACTCAAAGTTCAACTCCAAAATGAGTATAACCAATCTTAACCCACCCCCTACAACATTCAAACTTCATAAACATCTACAAAAACACGAAAAATTCCAACTTTCCCCCAAAGCAATTATAACCAAACTCAACCCACCTCTCACAACATTCCTAACGTTCATAAACGTCTAAAAAAAACACAAAAAAAACTTCAGGTTCAACTCCAAAACAAGTATAACCAAACTTTACCCACCCCTACAACATTCAAACTTCATAAACATTCACAAAGACACAAAAAACTCCAACTTTCCCCTTAAAACAATTATAACCAAAATCAACCCACCCCCACAACATTCAAATTCATAAACATCCACAAACACACAAAAAAGTCCAGTTGTTTGGCTACCATAACTACAGGATAGCCAACAATTCACTATCATAAAGCTACTAGTAGGACATAATTAATTTGCTACCATAATTGCAAGATAGCAACATAGTAGACAACTAGATAATTAAGTAATCATACCTAATTCGATGGTCCTTCTCTCTTTGATCGTACGTCTTTAATCATTTTCTTCATTTCTTCCATTTGACTTGCATGATCCTCTCTCATTTATTTTAAACGTCTTCAAGTTCCTTAATCCTCGATTAAGACAAATCGAAATTGGCTTTCAATTCCCCCACCTCCCTACTTTCTGTTCCTTGAGTATATGATGAACTCGATGAGCTACTACCACTTCTTGACTTAGGTTTAAGGCCCCAACATAGGTCTTTTACATGACCGAGTCATTTACTCAAAACCGTCTCACAAATTTCATCCCCTGTTAGTGGTTGGGAACCTTCTAAAGTGGGTTAGCACATGCTTGCTGAGGGTTGCTACATTTCCTATAATGTCTGTGCAAATATGTTTTAAATTCTTTGAATGAGTTTTGCATTTGATATTCAATAAAAGTAACATCATGTCTAGTAGAGTAAAGTAATATCAACCCATTTCAACATTATAAAATAATAACTAAATTGAAAAAAAAAACTTAAATTTTAGAGAAATAAGAAAAAAAAAACCAAGGCAAATTAAACTTACATAGAAATCCTAAATCATCAAACACTTTCAAGACACATAGATAGGATTCCCAAATCATCAAACACTTTCAACATCCAACACCTTTTTTTCCAAAAGATTACAAATTAAAAAATATAAATCACAAATCACAACTCTATCCATTGTGAGTTCATAAAAATCAAAACAAAATTCATAATTCATAAAAATTAAAACAGAAATCACAATTCATAAAAATTAAACAAATTTACATCTCATCTATGAAAAAAAAGATATATGACAAATTCATGAGGAAATGAGAGATTACCAGTGCAGTTTGTGTTGGAAGGCAACGAGGTGTTCAATAGGGAGAGGAAGATCGAAGAGTACTTGGAAGACGGCGTAGCTGGTGGATGATTTTTGGCAACAGAACAGCTCTAACGGATGTCTTTTGATGGGGAGACGGCGAGGTGGCACTGTTGGAAGACGACGGCGTTTGATAGGGAGAGGCATTCGATGGAGCAACTGACGAATACCAGACAGCCTTCAACAATGGATGACACTCACCTACCTCTTTTCTTCGATGAGCAGCACTTCGACGAATGGAAAAACACTTCAACGGCACGCACTTCCTCTTCTCTTCGACGGACGAGTAGTGGGCTAGGGTTAGAAGATTAAATAAGGTTGATCGAATTGTGAATTTTGTAAACGAACTCCCGACACAGCAACATATATCGTCAGGAGATATAAAGGAACTCTCGACGAGTAAAACAGTTCATTGGGAGTTATGCAAGAACTTCCGAAGATTATACCCATTGGGAGTTCCCACATATGACGTCGAGAGTTCTTACCAACTCTCGATGCCTCACTTATGTAGTCGGAAGAGATCCTATCTCCCGATGATCAATCTCCCGACAGTCGTTTTAGGCATCGGGAGAGTCCCTTTTTCTTGTAATGATATTGTTCGCACGAGATTTCAAGAGAAATTTATTTCGTGGAACTTGAACTTTGTATTTGTATTAATTTTGTGGAAAGTGAGTACAATCTCTAATACATAATATTTTGATGCTTTCAAAATAAACGATAGTCTTTAAGCTGGTTGATCTTCTTGAATGATCGACCTTTGGGCTTGTTGATCTTCTTGAATGATCTGCCTTTAGGCTTGATGATCTTCTTGGACGATTGGCCTTTGGGCTTGTTAATCTTCTTGGATGACCGACCTTTGGGCTTGATGATCTTCTTAGACGATCGGCCTTTGGACTTGTTGATCTTCTTGGAGGATTAGTGTTCGCACGAGGTTTCCGGAGAAACTTGTTTCATGGAGTTGAACTTGAGTTGGTGTTGATGTTGATTTGATGCATGTGGTTCAATCTCTAGTACTTGGTCCTCTTATTCTCTCTCATTTGAATGTGTAAGCTTGATTTGAAGAAGTGAATCACGTGATGATCTTAGAGTTGAAGTCTTGGAAGAATGCTTGTATCTTCAAAGGACTTCAGTTTTCAAGCGTGGTCAGAATGCTTGTATCTTCAAACGACTTCGATCTTTAGAATTTTGATATGTCTTCTAATCTTCAGAGCTTTGTTATGTCTTCTGATCTTCAGAGCTTTTGAGGAGTTATGTTCTTCAGATCCTTGGAGCTTCACACTTTAGATCTTCAGAGATATTTTGCCTTTAATTCCTACCTCTAAATGAAGAGGTAGGGCCTCTATTTATAGAGGTTTCTTTTGGGTCTTACATTGGTTTGGGCCCAAATTGAGCTTGGTTGGTCTATGAGCTGGCCTTTGGGCCCAATTAATTGGATTTGGGTTTGATTTGACATTCGGGTCAAATTCAACTTATTTTTTGGCATAGTTGAATTTTAACCCAAATAATAATATCAAATTGGGACACATGTCACCTCCTAGTTGGTCTCAATTTTGATGATTTAGAATTTTGTCATTAATTTAATGAATGATGTGGCAATTTGTGATTGGTCCAAAATTTCTCCTTCAACAAATGCCCCCTTTCGAGATTTATGCACATATATGGGTGGATGAATCTCAAATATAAAGTTGGAATCAAAATCCAAATATATCTGTTCTTGAATTTAACCTCAATTGATGTGTCAGGCAAACTATGAATTTAATACATAAGTTTAACTCGAATTTGGGATAAATTTTGTAATATGGCCAAAATTTAATTTGAGATTTTGCTTCAATTTGATTTGGATTTGATCCGAAATTTTAATAAAAGATCAATTGAGATTTCTTTTCTTATCCATGATTTATTTTGATTGAAGATAAAAACTGAAGTTTGGACAACTTGAATTTGGAATAAAATTTTTTGAAATATGGCCAAATTTTAATTTGGGATGAATTTTAGATCTTTCCACAATTTGATTTGGAAATAGGATAAGAACCTAAATTTGGATGAGTTTGATATAAAATTTAGAAGATGCTCAAATTTGAATTTTGTCCACAATTTAATCTTAAAGTTGAACAATTGACTATTAATAAAATTTGGAATATGACAAACTTTTAATTTGAGAGAAGTTTTAGATCTTACCCACAATTTGATTTGGATCTAAGGATAAGAACTAGAAATTGAAATAAAATTTGGAATAAGCCCAAATTTGAATTTTAACGGAGATTGAAATCCAAAATTTAATTTGGATAGAATTACAATCTTAAACTAATTTTGACTTGAAGCTTGGATAATCTAGGACTTTGAACTGGAGATATGGATAAATATGGATTTGAATCTTATTCCGACCTAAATTATTATTATTATTATTATTATTTTCATCTTTTAGTGAAGTTGAATATGGGCCTTCAAACTTGCCGACAATAAAACCACCTTCTTTTTGTTAAATCGAATAAATCCCAAATATATATATACATATATATATATATATATATATATATATAAATTTAACCCAAAATTTGTTAGATCTTCTCAAATGCTATGTGTTTAGTCCAATCTAAAATCTAAACTTCTTCTCCAAATTTGACTTTTAAATCTAAACCACCTTTTATTATTCATCTATAAATTGAACTCAAAAACCTCATAGAATTCCTTGTTTTCCTTCGCTTTCAACATTTTTTTTCCTGCAAATTCTTTTACCACCATTGTTTGCAACATCACTATTGTCTAGCACCGTGGATCTCGAAGCCACCCGCCACGGATGGTGATGTAAATGAGATTTGCATTAAGTATCATGAAATAGAAAAAGAGCTATGATTTATATGTTTCATGAGATGAAATATCAAAACTATAGGTTATAAATATATTATGGTAAGTTAGTTATCATATATATTTATAATAATATTAATTATTGGATAATTATGTCTTTTTCTCTAATAACCAATTAAGTGGGAGGTTATTGGGGGTTTCATTGTAACCGTGAGATAAAAGAAAAAATGTTTTTCTAAATTCAGTTATTGAATTAAGAGTTTCTATTCTCGAAAATTACACACGGTGGTTGTCAGGTGAATGAGATTTACTAAACAATAGCTGAAGAGAGACTAGACGATCGTGGAGTGATACTACACGATAGTTCACTCAATTAGCCGGTAGCTAAACGATCACGAAGCTTCTTCTAAACGATTGGGCATCGTCTATACGATAGACCCTATCATCTCCCACTTGCTCAATCTTTTACACGATTTTTCCTCCGGTCTCGTCCTCTAACCAAGTCCACACAGAGCTCACACTTCTGGATTCTCACACAGAGAATACCAAGATAGCCATTGTGGTGGTGCCATACTCAACTCAACATTTTCGAGGTTTATTGGAGGTCGATCGTTGTGTTCGTGGTCGTGGAGTTCGCTATGTTCATGACTTGGAGATCGCTGAGTTCATGGTCGTTGTGATCGTGCAGTGTAACGGTCGTAGTGTTGGAGCATTCGGGTTTGTAGTCTTGTTGATTGTTCAAGCATTCGTGATCAAGGGTGTTGAAGATGAGTCTTCAAAGGTATGTGAATTCATCCCTTGATCTTATGTAAAGCATGCTGTAATTTCGTTTTGTGCATAGCCTGTATATTTCTATTTCTTGATTGTAATTGTTAATGTGCATATACGAATGAAATTTGGAATGACCATTCTGCTGCTCATGAAAATACTCTCATGTCCGATTTCCTTCAAGAGAGCTATCGTTTAGTAAATCTCATTCACTTGAAAGCCACCATGAGTAATTTTCGAGAATAGAAACTCTCAATTCAACAACTAAATTTAGGAAAACATTTTTCATTTTATCTCACGGTATCATGAAACCACCAATAACCTCCCATCAATTGGTTATTAGAGAAAAAGACATAATTATCCAATAATTAATATTATTATAAATATATATGATAACTAACTTACCATAGTATATTTATAACCTATAGTTTTAATATTTCATCTCATGAAACATATAAACCAAAACTCTTTTTATATTTCATGGTACTTAATGTAAATCTCATTTACATTAATCCTCCACTTGATGTATCTTATACATCATACCGATCATATCATATATAATCGAATTACCTCTTATCAATTTGAACATTTCAAATCAACACCAAGAACTAATTCTCAACTTAAATCCATTGAGCTACTGAGGGGACCTTATGAACCTGTAGCTCAAAGCTCCAATGGTACGAGAATAACTGACTAAACTCTTTAGTCACAGGATCCATCATCCGTTAACTGCCAGGCACTCTACTAAAGATCGACATGTGAACTTTTCTTACTACAAATATATTATGTGTCCATATCAACCAATCAACAGTGCGATAACCCTTCACAGATCACTCGTAAGTACAGCTGGGCCAATAATCATTATGCCCCTGTAATTACATCTAACTCTTTAAGTACCACTGATCCCTCTAATAAACATAAGTCATAGTCCTACTATGACTGAGTTCTCTCTTCCAAAGAGAAGTTGTGGCCACTATGTTCAAGCCCCGGAATCAGCCCTTAAGGGAGCAATCTATCTACTTATCCCTGCTTCGGGGAAGGAGTGAATTCCATCTTGTGTAACTGAGTTCCCAGCTCCCAAATCAGACAAGTCTCCAAAAAGGTAGGCATGTTGAGTTGGCAATCTAGCCACTCTCACCTATACTAATCAAAGGATCGCCCTCAAAGGCAGGAGTTCCCAAAACACTCAGGATTGAAGTCATGTCACCTAGTCGTTTAGTTGAGATGTAAGTCTCCACTATCAACGGCGTTATATAGAGAGATGAATCATCTCGTGGTCCGGTCTTATACAAAGTCTTTGTATAGGACACCCCCGCTCGCATGTCTCCATATGAATGGTCAGGATCTACCATCTGTAGTAGCTCACAACACTTGCAAACCTCTATAAAGCGGGTTGTATCCGTAGTGTCACCAGGATCAGGTGTTCCACCATAATCCTTATATTATATACCTATTTAGGTTATCACTTAAGGCATGATCCACTTGTATATCTCATATACATGCTTAAGTTTACATACGATAACCATGGAGCTTTGTGTATTGGATATGAGTAAATGCTAGATAAAATAACTCTTATTTTATTCATAACAATGTGTATATATTTCAAACAACGAGACTTCGAAAGAATTAGGATACCAATCCCAACAGGTGACAGTGTGGATTCGTGTGGATTCGCTTGAGAAAAGGATAGGGTTTGCTGACATGAGCTTGGGAGGGAGTCACATAGTAGAGAAAGATTTAGTGGGAAGTGAGAGAAATTTTAGGGAGTGGAGGATGTGTAGAAGAAGAAGAAAGATTTAGCGTTTTTTTTTCTAATAAAGGTTTGGTTTTATCTTTTAACCAATTTTTTTGTATTATTTTTTTAGGTTTTTTTTTCCTTCTTAATTTCCTTTCTTTTTTTATTCGGAATTTTCTTTTTACGCTTCTTTACTTTTTTTTTTTTTGTTCTTGTTTTACATTTTTTTGTTTTGTTCATATTACTCTTTTCTTTTCTTTTTTAATAAATTATTTTTCATTTTTTTCTTTTCTTTACTTTTTTTATTCTTCTCTTTTACTTTTTTTTCTATTTTTCATTCCTTTTTTCTTTTATTTTCTTCTTTTCCTCTTTTCTTTTCTTTTTTTTTTCCCCACATGTTTTTTATTTTCCCTTTATTTTTTGTTTATTTTTCTTCTTTTTCTACCCCCTCCCCCCTTCTTTTACATTTTATTTCTTCTCTTTTAGAAACAGGTCAAATTTAATCAAATTTAGACAATGAATTGAATCTTTTTTTTTTTTTTTACAATTCTGCCCTCTCCTTTTTTATACTTAATTTTTTTAATTCACCATTTTTTTAACAACTTGCCCTCACTTTTTTTTTTTTTTTTTACAGGAGTTAAGCTATTAGGGTGGTGAAGTAAATGAGGTGACAACATCGAACAAAGCTTGAAGATGAGCTATTATGAGGATGAATCAAAACCAACTACACCAGACTTTAGAGGTGGAGTGCACTGAACTTGAGTAAAGCCGCACTTGAATTTTGGAGATGAAGCAAGGTCACGCCACCATTTTGGAGATGAAGCGAAGTCACGCCACCATTTTGGAGATGAAGCAAAGTCGAGCCACCATTCTGGAGATGAAGCGAAGCCGCTCCACCATTTTGGAGATGAAGGGAAGTACCGCCACCATTTTGGAGATAAAGGAAAGCTGCGCCACCATTTTGGAGATAAAGGAAAGTTGTGCCACCATTTTGGAGATGAAGCGAAGCCGCGCCACCATTTTGGAGACAAAGCGAAGTCGCGCCACCATTTTGAAGATGAAGCGAAGCTGTACCGACATGAATTGTGAAGATAAAGTAGAGCCATACCAGACTTGGGAGATGAAGCAATCCACGTCAGACTTGGGAGATTAAGCGAGCCACGCCAGTCTTGGGAGATGAAGCAAGCCCTGCCAGACTTTGGAGAAGAAGCGGGCCACGCCAGACTTTGGAGATGAAGCGAGTTACGCCAGACTTTGGAGATGAAGCAAAGCCGTTCCATCAGTGTGAAGATGAAGTGAAGCTGTACTGACATGGATTGTGAAGATAAAGCATAGCCACACCAGACTTAGGAGATGAAGCAAGCCATGCCAAACTTAGGAGATTAAGCAAGCCACACCAGCCTTGGAAGATGAAGTGAGCCCTGCCAGACTTTGGAGAAGAATCGGGCCACGCCAGAATTTGGAGATGAAGTGAGTTACGCTAGACTTTGGAGATGAAGCGAAACCACACCATCAGTTTGGAGATAAAGCAAAGCCGCACCATCAGTTGGGAGATGAAGTGAAGCTGCATCATGACTTCGTAGACAGAGACATTGAAGATGGAGTTGAACTATGCACACCAACCATGAACTTGAAGATGGAGTGGAGACAGACACATCGATCTTGAACTTGAAGATGGAAGTGGAGCCATGCACACCAATCTTAAACTTGAAGATGGAAGCAGAGCTGTGCATACCGATCTTGAACTTGAAGATGGAAGCAGAGCCATGCACACCAATCTTGAACTTGAAGATGAAAGCGGGCCATATATGTCGATCTTGAACTTGAAGATGGAGAGGCATCGATGAAGCCTCTAACTTGAAGATAAATGAATATCGACGGAGCCTCTGAACTTAAAGATAGAAAAGCATCGACGAAACCTTCGCTCTTGAGTTTGACAAAACATCGGCAAATTCCCCGCATTTGAGTTTGACAAAACATCGGCCAATACTCCGCATTTGAGTTTGATGAAGCATTGATGAATCATCAAAATCTGAGTTTGACAAATCATCGACCAATCCTCTGCACTTGAGTTTGAAGTATCAGTGAATCCTTCGCATTTAAG
Source organism: Benincasa hispida (assembly GCF_027475165.1). Classification (NCBI taxonomy): domain Eukaryota; kingdom Viridiplantae; phylum Streptophyta; class Magnoliopsida; order Cucurbitales; family Cucurbitaceae; genus Benincasa; species Benincasa hispida. The sequence continues at coordinate 38,030,299 of NC_143481.1, read as the reverse complement.
TTTGAAATATCAGTGAATCTTCTGCATTTGAGTTTGATGAAGCACCAATGAATCTTTAGTAGTAGGCTTGACTTTGCAATTTTGAGCATGAAGATGGTATTGCAAAGCCTCCAAACTTGAGCATGAAGATGGATCATCGATGAAACCTCTGAACTTGAAGATAGAGAAGCATCAATGAAACCTTTGAACTTTAAGATGGAGAAGCATCGATGGAGCTTCTGAGCTTAAAGATGGAGGAGCATCAATGAAGCCTTCAAATTTGTAGATGGGCATCGAAGAAACCTCTAAACTTGAAGATGGAGGAAAATCAACGAAGATTCTAAACTTGAAGATGAAGGAACATCAATGAAGCCTTTGAACTTGAAGATGGAGGGGCATGCAATCTAACCCTTGAACTTGGAGACGGAGAAGCAACAGTGTAACCATCGAATTTGGAGATGGAGAGGCATCAATGCAACCATCGAAGTTAGAGTTGTAAAAGCAATAGTGCAACCCTCAAACTTCAAGACAGTATAACAGTAGTGCACCATCAAATTTGGAGATGGAGAAACAGCGGTGCCACTATCAAAAGAGCAATCTTATCATCGAACTTGGAGATGAAGAAAAAGGCAGAACTACAACAACTTTTAGAGAAGGAGCGAAGCTGTAAAAAATAATATTTTTTAGGGGAAGTAGGGAAGTCGCACCAAACTTGAACTTCGAAGAGGAAGAAATGAAACATCCAAATTTGACTTCAAAGAGGAAGCGGTAAAGCCTCCGAACTTGACTTCGAAAAGGAAGTGAAGTATGATTCCAAGTGTGTGCTTTTGATTTAATGTGTTAGCTCTTCAAAAATATGAACATCTTTAATTTGTTGTCTTGCCCCAACAGGGATGAACATTTTCAATTTGTTATGTACTGCCATATGTAGGGTTACTGTGGTACCCTTTTTTATGGATTGAACTTAAATTTCTTTAAGTTACCTATGTACCCTTGAAGAAAGAGATCAAGTCATGACGTAGTTCAAATATTTTTTTGTTGGACTAAACTTGAAGTTTCTTTCATGTTGTCTACTGTTTGTTGCTATCGTGATTCGAGCTAGGAGTATATCGTATAAAATGATTTGGAAAAATAAGTTCTAAGTATGAATGATGTGTTGATGCTTTGATGCATTTATGTATTCGTAACGCATTGATGCGTTAGAGATGTGCAACAGAACGCGTGACACTCCTCTATTAACGTTCAAGTTTTCCTAAATCAGACCCAAGTATAAATCCTATATAGGTTCCTGGTAAGTCCAGGGTCGAACTCAGGAATTCATATTAAGTTAACGCAATCCTTGCGTTGTAACTATTGTAGGGATTTCATAAAATGTATGAAGAAATGTGTTATTTACACTAAGGTGTTGTGTGTGTGCAAGAATATACAAAAGAGTTTAGTAGAGAATGATGAATCGTGTGGAAATGGATTTTAATGCAAGTGGTATGCGTCGATCTAAGATGAATGTACACGAACTAGAATGTGATGTGAATGAGATGGCTTGCTTATCTTTGTTTATGCGTTAGACTCTTATTCAAATCTTCTCAATGCGAATAACATACAAAACCTATCTCTAGGATGTATGCGTCAAACACATAATGCAATAAACACCAGTAAGTCTATCTCTAGATGTACTAGGCTTTCTAACTCGATGCTGGCTTATTTATTCTCTCAAATAGTCTAAGCTAAAGATGCTTTTACCAATTGATCAAGTTGGTTTAAGCATTTGAAATGAAATTTTGCATGAAGTATAGATGCATTCAACATAAACAAGGAATAAACAATGGCAAAGTGTGATGGATCAAATATATGAATTTATAAAGAAGCAGGTTGTCTTTACAAAAGCAATACTTAATCAGATGAAATGATGAAAGCGATAAATGAGATGAAAAGAAATGAGTCAAGCCGCAGAGTACAATCTCTTGTATCCCTTTGGCTCAATTCTAGTTATGTACAATCACTTGTATAAGAATTGGACGAAGTGTCTCTCTCAAACTCGGCTTCCTCCACTCCTTGAACCACGGTGGTGGTGGTTCTCTTCCCTTCTGATCTTTTTGGCACCACAGCACAACTCTGAAGATTTAAAACTACGACTAAGCTAATATTGAGAGTAAGAACTTGAAAATTTTTCTAAACTTTGAACTCTGGAGGGATTTCATCTATTTATAGGTGTTGGTCATCTCCAGCTTGGTGATGGGCAGCATTAAAGTCCATGCCCTGGTCAACTGCCTGACACTCAAAAGCTTTTCAGACACTACCTGCTACAGGTGCCCATGCTTGCAAGTGGTGATTTGACACAAACAACCTGAATCAATGAATCTTCCTTGCATTAAATCCCTCCGACACATGGCCCATGCATTAGAACTTGCCTGCGACACTTTCTTAATCATGCATTAGCCTCTTGTTGAAATCCTGCAATATAATGCGTTAGTGCCGCAGTATTTTAGTAATAAACATACTTTTACATGAGTTTGCTAATGTTTAAGTAATTCCATGTGTTTCTTCCAAAAATGAGGAGAAATTATCAATAAAAACTTTAGTTGTTCCAACTTAAGAGCCAAAATAACTTGTATTTCTACAAGTTATCACCACCCCCAAATTTGAACAATGTTTGTCCTCAAGCATTCCATAAATAATTCTTTGTTATCTCCCTTGTCTTTAGTGTGCAGAGTTTGCCTCTCATCATATTCAATTATAAGCTTGAGACAAAAGTTTGGAAAATGTAACGCAGATTGACTCCCATTCAATTATTTCTAAAAGGAATAATGTTTAGTTTCTGGTGCAGTAAGCCTCTCATCAACAACTCCTTTCGTTTCTCAAAACATTCCCATTTTTTCTAAACCAGCAATGTGTTAGATGCTTTTTAAAATAGATGCCAGATAAAAAGAAAAAAAATATGGTTTTTCAATTACCCATGCATTGTTTCAGGTGGTTTTGGCTTGTCCCCATGGGTGTCATGCGAGCATCCAACTACGGGTGAGAACCCTTCACAACTAAACTCATATCTACATTTATGTGTTTCATGATACAACTTCTTTAAACTAGATAGAGAAGTTTTATGGGACGTATTGGTCTAGGAGACTTAACTTTGTTTTGGCTTGCCCCCATGGGTGTCATGAGAGTATCCAACTACGGCTAAGTGCCTGTTTCAACTTTTTAACTCATGCCACTTTGAAGTTTTTTTCTTTTAGAGTAATGACAGAGGAGTTGCGTTTAACATTTTTCTATTTTGTTCCCTTTCTTTTTTGATGTACTCGATTAATGTGTCTTAACTCGAATTTTTCTCATCCCCAAATTTGGAGATGAGCTAAATCCTCATTGCTAAGAAAGAAACAAAATTTTGAAAAGGCTTTGAGAGTTCCAAAAGGAGTTTTGAATTAGAGCTTGCATGCGTTAGAAAGAAAACATGTAGTCTTTTTAGAGAAATTCAAGCTTTGTTGATTTTCCTAACGCCTACCCTATACTTATAGATTTCATACTGTTGATATCATTGAGGTAAGGCAAAGCACAAGACTAGAAAATAGCTAAAGAGCAAAAAAAGTCTGCTAAGGTCAAACGCAAGGAAAAAAATGACAGAATTTTTTTTCATTCATTTTCATAGGATACCATGAAATAAACAAACAAGGCAAAAAAATACAAAAGATCATCAAATAAATCAAAATACAAAATAACCAACACCCCAAAATTTTATTGTGCTGGCACGTCATCCCTGCGTTCTTCTGCAGGGTCTTCATCCATAAAGCGCAAAGGGTTTCTAAGATAAGTAGGTAGTGGATGCAGGGAAAACATTCCAACCAAGACCCGATTAATGTACTGCATTGTATAAACAAATTGGTCTTGCATTCTTCTTGTTTGCTGCCTTAAGTAATCCCTTAGAACCCTATTTTGTTGTTGAAGACCTTTAATGGACGCGGCCAATGGTCTGAGTTGATCACTGATAAAAGTTTTCAACTCCTCAATGTCAATGTTGCATTGAGGTGGTGCTGGCTCTTCACTTCTTTCAACTGGGTCTTCAAAATTTATTGCGTTACTCGATCCTAACCCAATTGGTTCAAAAATGATTGAAGGAGGCACAAAAGTGGGAATTGGAATTGGTGAGGGCAAAGGAAGGGGACAAGGGATGTCTTTATCTACATCAGTAGGCTCTTGGTGCGTTGGATCAAGACTCCCTTCTCGCAGGGCCACTGGTGAGTTTTGGAGGGTAAGGATTAGGTTTGGCTACGCTTCTTCATCCGTAAGTGCAAGCTCTGCTTCGTACTCTTCATTCTCTGAAGCTTCATCATTATGTTCAATTATCCGGACGCACCTTCTTTTGGGGGCGCGTTTGGATGATCGAGGTCTCGCTACCACTTCTTTACGAGGTAGGGCAGGCTGATGCAGCGAACCACAAAGCAAATGCCTGATTAACTTGATGTCCATCAGACCGTCGATCTCCTCATAGTCATCCCTCAAAGGGATGCCCCCGCGTTCACACAATGCACAGATCAGCCATAGAAAATAAAGTTGTCCTCGTGGTTTGGTCTTGATGGCTTTGATCTGATTCCTTATTATTTTTCCTACATCTAAAGGGATGCACTACATGATACAGTAGGTAGCCAAGGCACGTTCTTTTGGCAATGTCTCATCATTCGTTGTAGGCATGATGCTTCTTTTAATCAGATAATACCATAGATTCGCGTCTGGCATCAAGTTCCTGGAAGCTAGCATCTTTGCTCCATTTCTTGACGTTTGCCATTTTCTTCTAGGCTTGGCTACCACTCTTAACTCATCTTCTACTTGGCTCGGCGTTGGTTGTTCCAAGATGCAATTGCCTTCTACGTCCGGATTACTCGTGATGTTGAACACTTCATTGATCTTATCGGCTGAGAAGCGCACCAATACCCCATCAACAAATGTTGTACTTTTCTCCATGTCGAACTCACTGCTGTAAAACTGGCAGACAAGATTGGGCAAAATTCTTGTATGCTCAACTGATAACTTGTAGAAATACAAGTTATTTATACTGTTTTATTTAGATATTGTGACAAAAAGAAAGAAAAGTTGCGTCGATAGTATAGAAATTGGCTAAAAAATGCGAGAAATATAAAATGTCGTCAATACACCCACTAACACCATTGCGATGGTAGAATAGATGTTTCAATTTCTGCTCTGCAGGAAATCAGTCACTGCATGCATTGATGGCTCAAAGATAAAAGAAACAACGCATCTACATCGCATTGCGCCCATCATTTAGAAATGAGGAGATGATCAACGAAATGACGGCGCATGCGACAATCGATCAAGAGCTTAACGATCAACGCAATTTCAACCGCATGCGGTAATAAAAAATAACACCGCATGCGGCGATCGATCGAAGATGTATAGAGCAACGCATTTGCGGAGTATTCGGACGGATGTATAGCTTTCAGTTGTGCATTTCTGACGGGTTGATTATGTAACAGAAGGAATATTCACTCTGCCATTTCAGGAACTACCATAACCATAAAGTGGGGACCACGAAGTCAAAGAGCCAAGTTGTACCTATAAATAGCTTCTGCAAATTCACTGAAAGAGATACTTGAATAGATAGAGACGTGTATATATTGATCTAAGAGAAAGATTGGTCTAAAGCGATTTCCAGAGTAGATCTGGGATAATCAAGAGACAAGGCCGAGAGGTGAGTCTCCGAGCAAAGAATCCTTCCGATCCCCACCGTAGAAGCTCTGTACGAAGGTCATTTCTACAAGAAGAGCAAGCCTTAGAGGGAAGCTCTCTTCTCCATCTCTACCACACGCCGGCAAGCAAAATCTCAGTCCAAGATCTGTGTCAAGACGTTGACACTTTTCTGTATTTGTTTCTAATCTCTATTTCATCACTTGTTTTCATCTTCTTAATCTTTCATTCACACCATGTATCGAACGCTTAATCTTAGTATTAAATGTTATGATCATTCCCATAGTCATCTCTCTGTCTATTTTTGTTCATCCATAATCCATTTTCTCCATGATATTTTCCTAATTCCCTGGGTAAATAGCAATAATTAAGCAAGTAAATTAATTTGTGTTAAGGAAATAATTATGTTTGGTCAAAGCATGCTCGATGGCATGAAGTGAAGATGTTATTCTGCCTATCGAGAGAAGGTTGGAAGAATGTGTTAACTAGAGCGAGAAGTACTTCCAGAGATGGAAGCAACCTTGCGTTCATCGCGTTCATCTCTGTTTCACCATAGAGATATGGGAATGCGGCCGATCACTGAAAGGTGTACACCAAGGAAAAGTGGAACCTTAGTTGCATCTTTAATGTAATTGACAAACTTGCGCTGTTTTTACTATTTATTCCTTCAATTTCTGAGTCATCCATAAAGACTTGTCATCGCATACCACGATCTTTTGTATAACTTCACAGTCAGTCTCAAACTCAGTATCATGTATTATGTATCTTGTATCTTGTATCATATTAGTTTAGGATTTTATTTTCAATGCAATTTATTTTATCAACGCATTTTATTTCATCGCATTTTAGATTCCTAAATAAAACCAATTCTTTATTAATTGTAAAAACCGGTCGCATATATCACAAAAGTAACGCATTAACGAAAACAAGCCTTGTGTTCGACCTCGGACTATTTTGAGAAACTTGCGTTGGAATTATACTTAGTTTCAGCGCAAGGAAACTTGTGACACGCATTACTCTATCGCATACTATAAGCATATCATTTGTTAACGCATATATTTAGAAGTAGTATCGCATAAAGACTAAAGATATAAAAACATCGTGTCAAGTTTAAGGCACAGTGCACACATAATAAGGAAATCATTCTTTAGCGTTACACCAATGCATAGCTAACCCCAACCCATTGCTTCTATGGTTTCAGTTATGCATGCTGACAATGGGTGGCGTTCAGGAAAGAAGACTTTTCTACAAGAATATCACTAAACTGGCGCTTCCTTCCTGTGGTCTTTTTAGGTAACAAGTTTGTTACCTTGCGCTTACCCGCCGCATGTGCCTTGGCTTCCCACGCCAGCTCTCTTAATTCGTTTTCCAATTCCCTTTGGAGAGCTGACTTCCTTGCCCCTGCCTTACAGGCTGATAATGTTCCAATTCCTTCTCTAACACATTGTGCCTTGAGCAGTTCCCGCGCGTTGCATCCTCAGGACCGGATGCGGACTGCTCTTCTTCTTCCTCCAAGATTAATTTTCTCTTTTTCGTCACTCTCTTTGCTTTTGAGGCCCCTTCATTCGTGTTAGTTTGGCGAGATTGCAACGCGTCTGGGCCAACTCCTATTTCTTCATCTTCTTCATCTTCTTCTTCTAACTCCGCTTCGAGCATCATTGCATAGCGCTCCGCTTCATCCATTTCAAGTGATGCGTTGGGTGGGTCAGAACGCATCACTTGCTCTTCTTCTTGGCCTTGATTCAGACTTGCCAAGATTGCTCCAAACACTTCTTGCTCGTCCTTCCAAGCCAATTCTACTAGTTCTTCGAGGTTTCGCTCTGACACAGGACTGTCAGAACTGGACCTTGGTGGAATGAATGGTGGGGTGCCGGATGGGATATGTGGTGACCCAGGGGATGAGATGATGATAGGTGAATGCGGTGATTAGCTAAACGCGTCTACTTCAACTGGGTAGATGGTGGCCAAGGGTTGTATGGACAGTGGAGGAGGTGGACGCACGACTGGCGATGGTGTGTTATAGACGTAGGCTGGGATGGGGTCATGCGTCGCACCCACCGGAGTGATATTCGGAATGAATAGTGGTGGGGCGGGTTTGGTATACGGTTTTTTGGCAGCCGTGGATGACGAAGGACACTGCCTTGGTTTTGAAAGGGTTTTAGGTATTGGTTTTGGGGTGGTTTTGGGCTGTTGGGTGGTTTTAGAAGAGGGATTTGTGGTGGCTTTGGTGGGTTTCGACCGAGACAGTCACTGGGAGGTGGAAGATGGCCCGCCGTGCAGAGATTTAGTAGGGACGGTGGTTTTTGAGGTCTGTCGAGGGCTTGGGGGAGACGATGTTGAAACAGACGAGGAAAAGAAAGAGCTTATGGGTGAGACGTCTCTAAAGCTCATTGATTAATTCTAGCTATCGGATGCTGAAGACATCGTCGTCGAAGAGTGACCGGAGAAATAATCGAACGGTGGTAAGAGCGAGAGGTGCTAGGGTTTTTTTTTCTTTTTCTTTCACAGAGAGCTTAAAGGCAATGGAAGAAGAATAAAACGAAGGGTTTCGAGTTTTATAGGGTTGAAGAGAGAGAGTAGTGATGTCAGGCGACGCCTGACATCCACATTTAATGCGAAGTCGAAGGGACGTGTCTTGGGCTTCCAAGCACTCGAGTGTTTTGCATTTTCAAGACGCGTCCTTTCGACTTGGGCTATGCGTTAGACATAAGTCTAATGCATCCGTTTATTCCCATCCCGATTATACACAACTTTTTTATTTATTTATTTATTTAAAACAAATAAATCTCTAACTATGAAGGCAATAACAATGAACAATCAATCTTCAAATGTAGACAAACAAACAAAGTAAACTCAAACGCATTGATAAAATACATAATGCAAAAAGAATAAGGAAAGAGGAAGCGTCCCTGGAATATGTGTCGATGCGAACGTAGGGATGCTTCGACGTTCAGTTCGCTTCGCGTAGTATGAGAGACGACTTTTGACATTCTATGCCATCTTCAAAGTAAGGCTTCACTCTTTGCCCATTTACTTTGAACGCATTTGTGCCATCTTCCCGAGTTAATTCTACTACTCTGTGGGGAAAGATTGTTTTGATAATGAATGGTCCTGACCACCTTGACTTTAACTTTCCTATAGGGGTCTTGTAGGCAGTCTTGTAGGCCCAGAGCGCTTCATCCAGCCTCTGTGCTCAGTCTTTCCGCGATGCATTGACAACTTTTTCCAGTATTGATTTTATTTCCCGATTTGATACCTCAGCTTGACCATTTGTTTGTAGGTGGTATGCAGTAGCGATCTTGTGCCTAACATTATATTTGGCAAGTAATTTAGAAATGATGCAATTAATGAAATGCGTACCTTCGCCACTTATCAGGGCTCTTGGCATTCCAAAGCGTGTGAAAATATTCCTGGTAAAAAACTTAGAAATAGTTGATGCATCATTTCTAGCACAAGCTACTTCTTCTACCCACTTTGATACGTAATCTACTGCAAGCACAATATATTATTGACCATAGGACAGGGGAAAAGGTCCCATAAAATCAATGCCCCAAACATCAAATAACCCATAAAATCAATGCCCCAGACATCAAATAATTCAACTTCAAGAATATTGTTCAAGGACATGCGTCCCTTGATGAGATATTCCTGGTGTGTTGGCAAGGGTCACACTTATGAACATACTCCCTCGTGTCTTTGAAGAGGGTGGGCCAGAAGTATCCGCTTTGAAGAATCTTTGCAGCGGTTCTTTGCCCTCCAAAATGCCCTCCATAAGGAAAGTCATGACACTCAGCCAAGATGCATTGTGTCTCTTCCTCCGGAACGCATCGATGCATGATGGAGTCTGAGCCTTGTTTATAAAGAAACGGTTCATCCCAAAAATAAATTTTTTTGTCGTGTACTAACCATTTCTTTTGCTGAGAGTTGAAGTTCCCAGGGAATTACTTGGTAGTTAAGTAATTAACTATGTCTGCGTACCAAGGTTCCCTGCCTTCAACTCTGAACAAGCTTTCATCAAGAAATGAATCTTTGATTTCATTTTCTTGATCTTGTATTTCCTAATTTCCCAATCTAGACAGGTGGTCAGCCACCTGATTCTGAATCCCCTTTCTGTCCTGAATATCAATGTCAAATTCCTATAATAGTAGCACCCATCATATTAATCTTGGTTTCGCGTCCTTTTTACTCATCGGGAACTTTATGGCTGAGTGATCTGTGTAGATGGTTGCTGACGCACCAACTAAATAAGATCTAAACTTCTCGATGCCAAACACTACAGCCAACATTTCTTTTTCCGTGGTGTGTTCTTGAGAGTCGTTCAGTGTCTTGGACGCATAAGAGATGGGATGTATCAAATTTCCTTTCTTCTGCCCTAACATTGTACCTACTGCAACATCACTTGCGTCGCACATGAGAATAAAACGTTGCATCCAATCCAGTGCTATTAGTACCGGAGCTATACAATGCATATTTCAATGTTTCAAAAGCATCGCAGCAATCGTCATTCAAATCGTAGGGCCGGTTCGCTTCTAATAATGCACTCAGAGGTCGCGCAATTTGAGAAAATCCTCTAACGAACCTTCGGTAGAAGCCAACACGTCCTCGAAAAATTCGTAGAGCTTTTACATTTGATGGTGGTGGAAGTTTAGCTATGACATCTATCTTGGCTTCATCAACTTCTAACCTAGCTTTAGATATTTTGTAGCCTAAAACAATTCCTTCAGTCACCATGAAGTGACATTTTTCCCAATTCAGCACAAGGTTTGTTTCCTCGCATCGAGCAAGGATGGCCTCCAAGTTATCTATCTAAGCATGATTGGAATGAGTCTCCAAAGACTGAAAAATCGTCCATGAAAACGTCAACGATCTTTTCCAAGAAGTCAGAGAAAATTTCCATCATACACCTTTGGAATGTTCCAAGTGCGTTGCATAGCCCAAAGGGCATGCGCCTGAACGCGAACGTTCCAAAGGGACAGGTGAATGTTGTCTTTTCCTGATCTTCTGGAACAATCAAAATCTGGTTATAACCAGAGTATCCATCAAGGAAACAATAAAATTCTTTTTCAGCCAGTATGTCAAGCATTTGGTTAATGAAAGGAAGGGGGAAGTGGTCCTTCTTTGTTGTTGCGTTGAGCTTTCTATAGTCCATATAGATGCACCAGCCTGTGATAGTCCTAGAAGGAATGAGCTCATTATTGCTATTAACTATCACTGTTGTTCCCTTTTTTCTTGGGAACGTATTGGATTGGGCTTACCCAGCTGTTATCGGATATAGGATAGATTACTCCCACGTCCAACCATTTTAAGATTTCTTTCCTGACCACTTCCTTCATTATGGGGTTCAGCCTTCGTTGAGGCTCAATCGATCCCGACTTCCCTTCTTCCAGCCAGATTTTATACATGCAATAAGATGGGCTGATGCCACGGATGTCCGCTAGCGTCCAACCTATTGCACGCATGTGCTTTTGCAGCATCTGTAAAAGAGAATGTTCGTTAGGCTCGATAAGATTCGCGGAAATAATTACAGGTAAATTTTTATTTGTTCCAAGGAAGGCATATTTAAGGTGACTAGGTAACGGTTTCAACTCAAGTTCTAGTGGTTCCTCTAGTGATGGACGTGTTGATTTCGTCTGCCACTCATTTAGACTTGGCGGCTCGGATTCTTTCATGTTTTCCTCCAACACGAGGACCTTGCACACTTGGGTCACTTCTTCTTCAGGATGATATGAATTCAACTATTGAACCACTGCATGTACTTAAAGGACCAATTACAAGAAGCAAGGCAAAGAAGATTCAAGAGGCATTCACACTATATCTTCAAATACTAGCAAATTCACAAGAACCGACAAATAACTTTGAGACCAAAGTTATATATAATGTTAGTTCAATGAGTCAAGAAGAGAATGGCATGAAGATGGCATGGGAAAAATCCTATAATTTGGAAGATGACATGGTGGTCAAAAAAAGTGTGCAGATTTTGTGAAGAAAATGTTGTCTAGTATGCATTGCATGGGAAAATGTGATGTCAAACTTTGTCAAACGTGCATATCTACTTTGCCACCTTCAAGAGGAGATATTTAAGGCAATTGGAAGACTTTCTACATTCCTAGTTTTTCATTTCGACTTATAATTTAGTATGCAATTAAGTTTCAAGTTTCTAGGTGTTATTTTCTACAATTTACAATTAATTGTATTTGAATGACTTTTGAGTTTCTTGCATCCACGACTATTTGGCCTATAAAATGGCTTGTAATGTTCTTCAAAACTCATATTATCAATAGTAAAAAGCTTGTGCTTATTCAACCTTTTGGTGTTGTCTTTTTCTTTCAAATCTTGCTTTAGATTTGATATTTAAATCAATTCATTGGATTAGTCTTGATCAAAATAATTCTGGAGTGAGTTGTCTTAGGATCTAAGAGTGACCATCATATATTCTAAGTTCGATCTAAGTAGCTTTCTTTGTGAGTGTTTGCAAGGATCCTAGAAGGACCTCTAGCTTTGCATCCAACAAGCATCTCGGGCGCTTATCATTTGGTATCAGAGTATTTGTTGATCGTTCTTGGCCGACTTTAGAGGTGTTATCTTTACTTCGTTTCAATTTATTTTATTTCACTTTTTTTTTTCCATAGCAATTGCTTACATCTTGTAACAAGACATACTACAACTTGTCTTCAAAACTTATTCAAATCAACTTGGATCTTAAAGAAAAAAAAAGTCAGCAAAAAATAAAAGGAAAAAAAAACATTAGCAAAAAAAAAAAATAAAAATAAACAGTAACAAAAAAAAAAAGAAGAAGAAAAGAAATCAAAGATCCAAAGCACATTAAAGTTTCTTGTCATTCATTTGAGAAAAAAAAATTCATATTTGTTTTATTTTTAGCCTAAGTTTAGTTACTCTAGTCTTAGTTTGTGAGAGTTGATCATTTTGAATTGGTTTTTTATCAAACTTTTAGTGAGATTGCACCAAAAATATAAGTCAACTCATACATCTTTGATCTAGTACCAAAAGCCTACCCTTGAGTGATAAACACGAGTGTTCTTGAGTGAAATTGGTGAGAAGTGTGGTGAGATCCTTTTAGTACTAACTTTAAAATGTCACAGGGTGAAGGAGTACCACAAGTACAAGATACTAATATGGCTATTCTTCAAGCCATTCAAGGCATGATGGAAATGATGAGGGAAGATAGGCAAGAAAGAAGGGCACAACAACAAAGAGTCTTACAAGAAGATGAGGGGGTAATTGACTTAGTTGAACAAGAAAGACAAATTGGAGGAAGAGGAAACATGAGAGGAAGAGGAAGAAATAATATGCACCCTAGACGAGGAGAACGAATCCATGAAGATAGAGATAGTGGAGTCAAGCTCAAAATTCCACCATTTTGTGGAACGTCGGATGCAGAGGCATACTTGGAATGGGAAAGGAAGATAGAACATGTGTTTGATTGCAACACATTCAGTGAGAATAAGAAGATGAGATTTGCCATTGCCGAATTCATTAACCATGCGGGAAATTGGTATCAACATCTCAAATTCGAGAGAATGAGGAAAGAGGAGGATCCATTGAAACTTGGGAATAACTTAAAGAAGCCATGAGAAAGAGGTATGTTCCAAAACATTATGAAAGAGATTTGAGAACTAAATTGCAAGTTTTGAGGCAGGGAACAAAAAGTGCAGCTAAATATTATTAAGAGATGGAAACTTTGATAGAAAGAACAAATATTCAAGAAGAAGAAGAAGACACCATGTCTAGATTCCTTAGAGGTTTAAATCGAAAAATTGCTCATATCGTTGATAGATATCCTCAACTATACTTAAAAGATATGCAATCAAAATTGAAGAACAATTGAGAGAAGAAAAGGAACATTCCAAGAGGTATAATTCTAAAGCTAATACCTTTTCAAATTCTAATATTGGAACAAGGATGGTTTTGTGAATAGGGGTGAAGCAAAAGGGAAGTTTGTGGTTCCTAAACGAGTGGAAGCCCGAGAGTACCTATACTAAAAAGAATGAAGCTTCAAATGAGGAAAGAGAGAAATCTAGTTCCATTCAATGTTGGAAGTGCAAAGGATTTGGTCACATAAGCAAAGATTGCGTCAATAAAAAAGTCATGGTCATAAGAAATGGAATTATTGATTTAGAAGATGAATGTGATGAACAAGGTGGCAGCTTTGAAGAAGAATCCGAAGCCTTTGATGATGAGTACATTGAAGAAGGTAACTCCATATCCTTAGTTGCAAGAAGAGTACTTAATGTGAAAATCAAGGAGGAGAAAGTTGAAGATCAAAGGGAGAACTTATTTCACACAAGGTGCTTGATTGAAGGAACCCCATGTAGCTTGGTGATTGATAGTGGAAGTTGCACAAATATTGTAAGTAGTTTTCTTATAAAAAGACTCCAGCTCACTACTCGTCCACATCCAAAACCATATAAACTTCAATGGTTAACAAACAAAGGAGAATTGAAGGTAAACTCCCAAGTTCTTATTTCTTTTACTTTGGGAAGATATAAGGATGAGGTTCTTTGCGATGTAGTACCTATGCATGCGGATGATATGTTATTGGGCCGACCTTGGCAATATGATAGAGAAGTCACATATAATGGTTTGTTGAACAAGTACACATTTACTTTGAATGGGAAGAATTTTACTTTGCTTCCATTATCTCCATATGAAGTACAATGCGATCAAGTGAAATTAAAAAGGAAAAGAAAATAATTTGGGTATCAAGAGAGGTGAGAAGAAAGTAAATTAAAGGATAAGAGCAAAAAAAAAAAGAAAAAAAAAAAAGAAGAGAAATGTAAGTGACAAAAGATGAGTGAAAACCAAGAGAGAAAAAAAAGTGATTTTGAGGAAAAAAGAAAGAGTGTGAGTTTGGTTATGAGAAAGGGGGAAGAGAGGAATATGTTTTCATTCGAAGCACCAAACTTTGTACTTATGTGCAAAGGAATGTGTTTAGTAACTGAACCTAACTCTAATGATGGTTTTCCTGGTGCTTTTAAATCTCTTTTGTAGGAATTTAATGACATGTTTCCACATGAAGATGCACCTAGGGTCTACCTCCTTTAAGAGGACTTGAGCACAAAATTGACTTCATACCCGGGGAAACCCTTCCAAATATGGCGGCATACAGGACCAATCCAATCGAGGCCAAGGAAATTCAAAGGCAAGTGGAAGAACTCATGGATAAAGGTTATGTTCGAGAAAGCATGAGTCCTTGTTCGGTTCCAGTCATTTTAGTGCCCAAGAAAGATGGAACATGGAGGATGTGTATTGATTTTTGAGCCATCAACAAAATAATGGTAAAGTATCAACATCCTATTCCTAGATTGGACAACATGCTAGATGAATTACATGGTGCAAAATTGTTTTCAAAAATTGATCTTAAAAGTGGTTACCATCAAATTCGAATGCATGTGGGAGATGAGTGGAAAACGGCTTTCAAAACAAAATTTGGTCTTTATGAGTAGCTTGTTATGCCATTTGGTCTTACCAATGCACCAAGTACTTTTATGAGGTTAATGAATCATGTTTTTAGAGAAAACATTGGAAGATTTGTTGTGGTATACTTTGATGATATTCTTGTTTACTCTAAAAATTTGAATGAACATATGTTGCATGTCAAGACAATTTTGCTTAAACTTAGAGAAGAAAAGCTTTATGCCAATTTCAAAAAGTGTAGCTTTTGTTTAGACCATTTCTTAGGATTCGTTGTTGGAAAGGATGGAGTGAAAGTTATGAAGAAAAGGTCAAAGCTATTCAAGAGTGGCCAACACCTACCAATGCAACCGAGGTGAGATCTTTTCATGGTTTGGCTAGTTTTTATAGAAGGTTTATTAAGGATTTCAGTAGTATAGCCTCACCATTGAATGAACTTATTAAAAAGAATGTAAAATTTGAATGGAAAGAAAAGCAAGAAAATGCACTCAATGAATTGAAAGATAAATTGACTAATGCATCTTGTCTTGCTTTAACTTTGACCAATCTTTTGAAATTGAATGTGATGCAAGTGGGATAGGGATTGGAGCTGTTTTGATGGAAGAAAATAGGCCAATCATGTTCTTTAGTGAGAAGCTAAATGGAGCACAACTTAGCTACCCCACATATGATAAGGAATTACATGCACTTGTAAGGGCTTTGCAAGTTTGGTAACATTACTTGTGGCCAAAAGAGTTTGTCATCCACACGGATCATGAAAGCTTGAAGCACCTCAAAAGCCAAACAAAGTTGAACAAGAGGCATGCTAAATGGGTAGAGTTCATTGAGACATTTTCATATGTCATTCAATACAAGAAAGGTAAGGATAATGTGGTAGCTGATGCATTATCAAGAAGGTATGCATTGTTTTCTTCCCTTAGTGCAAAAATTCTTGGTTTTAAACACATGATTGATTTGTACAAAGTAGAGACATCTGGATTTCATGATGTGCATATTCAATGTTTAGAAGGGAAAAACGTGCATGATTATATTGTGTTTGATGAAATGCTTTTTAGGAAAGGAAAACTTTATATCCCTAAGTGTTCCATTCGAGAGGTGCTTGTGAAGGAAGCTCATAGGGGAGGAATAATGAGGCATTTTGGGGAATTTAAAACATATAACATGTTGGCTGAACATTTTTATTGGTTAAAAATGAGAAAGGATGTGAATAAAGTGTGCAAACAATGTTTCAAATGTAAGGAGGCTAAGTCTAAGACACAACCACATGGTCTTTACACACCTTTAAATGTTTCTAGTGAACCTTGGGTTGACATTAGCATGGATTTTGTTTTAGGACTACCAAAGACTAGGAGACATCATGATAGCATTTTTGTGGTAGTTGATAGGTTTATTAAAATGGCACATTTCATACCATGTAATAAAACGGATGATGCTACTAACATAGCTAATCGTTTCTTCTTAAGACCATTGTTAGTGATAGAGATGCAAAAATTTTAAGTCATTTTTGGAAAGTTTTGTGGGGTAAGTTGGGAACTAAGCTATTGTTTTCAACAACTTGTCACCCACAAACCGATGGGCAAATGGAGGTGGTTAATAGAACATTGGAAACTTTGCTTACGTCATTAAAGTCTAAAAATCTCAAGTCTTGGGAGGATACTCTACCTTTTGTAGAGTTTGCTTACAATAGAGCAATACATAGCACCACTTATTGTTCACCTTTTGAGGTTGTGTATGGCTTTAATCCATTAACTCCGTTAGATTTGTCACCCTTGACACCTAATATGTTTACTAGTGATATAGCTGTTTCAAAAGCAGAATACATAAAAAAATTTGCATAAAGAAGTCAAAGAAAGGATTGAAAAGAAGAATCAAAATCTTGTCAATAGCAAGAACCAAGGGAGAAAGAAAATGATTTTTAAACCCGGTGATTAGGTTTGGGTACATCTACGAAAAGAAAGGTCGAGATCAATGGATGTCTAAACTTCAACCAAGAGGAGATGGTCCATTTCAAGTGATAGAGCGGATCAATGATAATGCCTACAAATTGGATCTTCGAGGTGAGTACAACGTAAGTTCTACTTTCAATGTGGCTGATTTGACTCCTTTTGATGTAGGAAATGAAGACCTTGATTTGAGGACAAATCCTTTTAAATAAAGGGGAGATGATATGAATTCAACCATTAAACCATTGCATGTACCTAAAGGACCAATTTCAAGAAGCAAGGCAAAGAAGATTCAAGAGGCATTCACACTACATCTTCAAAAACTAGCAAATTCACAAGAGCCGACAAATAATTTTGAGACCAAAGTTATATACAATGTTAGTTCAATGAGTCAAGAATAGAATGGCATGAAGATGGCATGGGAAAAGTCCTATAATTTAGAAGATGACATGGTGGTCAAAAAAGTGTGCAGATTTTGTGAAGGAAATATTGTCAAGTTTGCATTGCATGGGGAACTGTGATGTTAAACCTTGTCAAATGTGCATATCTACTTTGCCACCTTCTAGAGGAGATATTTAAAGCAATTGGAAGACTTTCTACATTCCTAGTTTTACATTTGGACTTATTTAGTATGCAATTAAGTTTCAAGTTTCTAGGTGTTATTTTCTACAATTTGCAATTAATTGTATTTGAATGACTTTTGAGTTTCTTGCATCCACGACTATTTGGCCTATAAAAGGGCTTGTAATGTTCTTCAAAACTCAGATTATCAATAGTAAAAAGCTTGTGCTTATTCAACCTTTTGGTGTTGTCTTTTTCTTTCAAATCCTTCTTTAGATTTGATATTTAAATCAATTCATTGGATTAGTCTTGATCAAACTAATTCTGGAGTGAATTGTCTTAGGATCTAAGAGTGACCATCATAGATTCTAAGCTCGATCTAAGTAGCTTTCTTTGTGAGTGTTTGCAAGGATCCTAGAAGGACCTCTAGCTTTGCATCCAACAAGAATCGTGGGCGCTTATCACTAGGTAACAGTTTCAACTCAAGTTCTGGTGGTTCCTCTAGTGATGGACGCGTTGGTTTCGTCCGCCGCTCACTCAGACTTGGTGGCTCAGATTCTTTCATGTTTTCCTCCAACGCGAGGACCTCGCACACTTAGGTCACTTTTTCTTTAGGCAACTCTATTATGTTCAGTTGACATTCTTCACTATCCGAGAACTTTAATGTGTTTAACACATTAAACTTCACTTCTTGATTGTCTATGCGCATAGTTAATTCTCCCCTATGCACGTCTATTAAAACTTTTCCAGTGGCTAGAAAGGGGCGTCCAAGAATAATTGGTACATCCCTATTTGCTTCATAGTCTAAGATGATAAAATCTGCTGGGAATATGAAGTTGTCAACTTTTACCAGAACGTCTTCAATCTTTCCTTCAGGGTACTTGATTGTTCTGTCGATTGTTCTGTCAGTAACTTGAAGAGTAACAGAAGTGGGTTGTGCTTCACCTATTTCCAATTTCTTAAAGACTGAGAGTGGCATGAGGTTAATGCTTGCTCCCAAATCGCACAACGCATGTCTCACATCTAACGTGGAATATTGATATGCAATTGCCTCAGGAGTTCAAGAAAACGCTTAAATTATTGTTCATCATTCTTCTTCATCAAGCGTCTAGGGAATGGTACATTCAGCGGCACCACAGGTTTTCCCGCGTTAGATGTGCTTGGCTCTGAATGGCTTGTTGTTTCAGGCGTTATTTCTTCTTGATCTTCTAATGCCATTGAACGTGTGTTGCGTTCTTCTAAAGGATTGTTGTTTCTTGGATTCATGGTTCTTTCTTCAAAATCTTTGCCACTTCGCAATGTCACCGCGTGACATTGCTCCTTCCCATTGTTATTCTCAGGGGTTTCAATGTTGCTAGGCAAAACTCTAGGCTGTCTATTACTCAACTCACTCGCTATCTGCCCCACCTGTATCTCCAAGTTTCTGATAGATAATGCCTGGCTTTTCAGCAATGCGTCATTCTGGGCGATGTACTCCTTTAATAGGTTTTCAAGCGGGAATGCAGGCGGTGTTCCTTGCCTTTGCTGGTGGTTCGCCCCTAGGTGGTGCTCCTGTTGATTTCCTGTCCAATAAAAATTTGGATGGTTCCTCCATCCGGAATTATATGTATTTGAAAGGTTGTTTTTAATGAAGCATACTGATTGCGGATTTTATGGGCAATCAGCATAGGAACAGCCCACAAAGCTAACCATGGCTTGCACGAACGTTTCTACCTAATTTACCTTCTGCTGATTTAATGCGTTCCCTACTGACATGTTCTGCAAAAGGTTGGTCATAGTAGCCACTTGTGCAAAAAGTGTCGCTATTGCGTTGGAATTGATAGAATTAATATTCTGAGATCTCCTCTTCCTGTCAGCTCTTGTGTCATACGTATCGTCCACCCATTCCATGTTGTGCTTAGCAATGCGGTTTAATATCTCCTTAGCTTCAGTGTAAGATTTATCCATAATTTCACCAGCTGCAGCTGCGTCGGCTATCATCTGTGATGCTTTGTTCAATCCACCATAAAAAGTCTCCATCTAGATAGTTAGTGATAATTCATGGTTCGGGCAATTTTTTACCAATCTTTTAAAACACTCCCATGTGGCGCTTAAGGTTTCGACTTCTTCTTGCTCAATGTTCATGATCTCTCGACGCCTTCTTGCGTTGATGGTAGGTGGGAAGTATTTTTGCATGAATTTCTCCACCAACTTCTCCCAGGTTGTGATCTCACAAGGCTCTAGTGAGCTTACCCATTGTTTTGCGTCATCACGCAAAGAATAGGGGAACAGAGATAGCCTGATCGCTTCTGGGGTGATTCCATGAATCACAAATGAGTTACACGTTTCCAGAAAATGCTTCATGTGGGCGTGAGGATCTTTTCCACGACCACCCCCAAATTGTCCAGCAGTTTGGAGCATTTGTAGCATCACGGATTTCATCTCGAATCTTGTCCCGTCTGGCGTTGGGTATATGATTCCTGGTGAGAAATCATACAATACATGAGACGCATACTCCCTCATGGAACGCGTATTGCTGTTTGCCATTATGATCGGATTTTGCGCAGCGTGAGCTAGTTGTTGAGCTAAGTTCTGATTTGTCTGGTTTTCACCATTTCCTGTTGCCTGTTTTGTTGTCTGAGAAGTTGTTACCTCAACCTACGACGACGATTAGATCGGTTTCTACATCGAAAGGTCCTTTCAACTTTGGGGTCGTATATAAGTTCAAGTGTGCTCTCCCTGCTCATAAACGTTTACAAGCTTTGGCTTAGCTCGTAATACTCCCTCGGCTGAAGTGTTCCTACAAAAGATACAAGCAAAATTTCTAGTTAGTTTTGATACTGAATCCCCGGCAATGGCACCAAAAAATTATTCATTGCTATTGTGATTTGAGCTAGGAGTATATCGTATAAAATGATTTGGAAAAATAAGTTCTAAGTATGAATGATGCGTTGATGCGTTGATGCATTTATGTATTCGTAACGCGTTGATGCGTTAAAGATGTGCAACAGAACGCATGACACTCCTCTATTGACATTTAAGTTTTCCTAAATCAGACCCAAGTATAAATCCAATATAGGTTCCTGGTAAGTCCAGGGTCGAGCTCAGGGATTCAGATTAAGCTAACGCAGACCTTGTGTTGTAACTGTTGTAGGGATTTCCTAAAATGTATGAAGAAATGTGTTATTTACATTAAAGTGTTGTGTGTATACAAGAAGATACAAAAGAGTTGAGTAGAGAATGATGAATCGTGTGGAAATGGATTTTAATGCCAGTGGTATGCGTCGATCTAAGATGAATGTACACGAACTAAAATGTGATGTGAATGAGATGGCTTGCTTATCTTTGTTTATGCATTAAATTCTTATTCGACACTTCTCAATGCGAATAACATACAAAACCAATCTCTAGGATGTATGCGTCAAACACAGAATGCAATAAACACCAGTAAGTCTATCTCTAGATGTACTAGGTGTTCTCACTCGATGTTGGCTTATTTATTCTCTAGAATAGTCTAAGCTAAAGATGCTTTTACCAATTGATCAAGTTGGCTTAAGCGTTTGAAATGAAATTTTGCATGAAGTATAGATGCATTCAACATAAACAATGAATAAACAATGGCAAAGTGTGATGGATCAAATATATGAATTTATAAAGAAGCAGATTGTTTTTACAAAAGCAATACTTAATCAGCTGAAATGATGAAAGCGATAAATGAGATGAAAAGAAATGAGTCAAGCCGCAGAGTGCAATCTCTTGTATCTCTTTGGCTCAATTCTAGTTGTGTACAATCACTTGTATAAGAATTGGACGAAGTGTCTCTCTCAAGCTCGGCTTCCTCCACTCCTTGATCGGTTGTGGTAGTGGTTCTCTTCCCTTCTGCTCTTCTTGGCACCACAGTATAGCTCTGAAGATCTAAAACTACGACTAAGCTAATATTGAGAGTAAGAACTTGAAATTTTTCTGAACTTCGAACTTTGAAGGGATTTCATCTATTTATAAGCGTTGATCATCTCCAGCTTGGTGATGGGTAGCATTAAAGTCCATGCCCTGGTCAACCGCCTGACACTCAGAAGCTTTTCAAATGCTTCCTGCTGCAGGTGCCCATGCTTGCAAGTGGTGATTTGACACAAACAGCCTGAATCGATGAATCTTCCTTGCATTAAATCCCTCTGACGCATGGCCCATGCGTTAGAACTTGCCTGCGACACTTTCTTAATCATGCGTTAGCCTCTTGTTGAAATCCTGTAATATAATGCATTAGTGCCACAGTATTTAAGTATTAAACATTATTTTGCATGAGTTTGCTAATGTTTGAGTAATTCCATGCGTTTCTTCTAAAAATGAAGAGAATTTATCATTAAAAACCTTAGTTGTTCCAACTTAAAAGCCAAAATAACTTGTATTTCTACAAGTTACATCTACATTCCCTTTACAACGATAGGGATCAAGTCATAACGTAGTTCAATGAAAAGATTTTTTTGGGTCGTTCACCTTTTAAGCTCATGCGGGCCAGGAGCACCATGCAGTTTAGGCTCTTGTGATAAGGAGCTTCTACATTTAAATTTCAGAAGCTATTATTTCATCATGGCTTTGATCATTCTTTTTATTTGTAGGATTTGTCAATATGATGAGTCTTGACTTCATTATCAAAGAACCTTTTGTATTTATATCAACAGAAAATTTCCTCTTCATATGTGAAGAAACACGACTATGAGTCTTTTCGTCATTGTTTTCTTCATGAAATGATGTTGCCTTCAAAAAATTTATCCTTCCTTTATGTTGATCGATTGTTGTCTTAAGACGATCAAAAGAAGATGTTGAAGGTCGATCTTTCTTTGATATGAAGATACTTAGCCTCTTGAAAGCTGAAGTTCGAATTGCAGTAGACATTGGACATTGGTTCCTTCTTCTATCGTGGCCATCAATCTTTGGAAGACGGGAGATTGAGTAGTTGAAGGCTTGATACGATCCAAGACAGAAACTCTTTGCTCGGTTTCTTTTGAATCATTGACTTCTTTAATAGTTATATGGTTGTTATCAACTTTCACTATGCTGACAGCATGACATCTAATAACTTCTGATACTTCCTCTGAATGATTATTGAGAAAGCGTTTTGGGAGAAATTCTGACAAAGTCAACGGTCGTTGAAGTTGAGGAAAGTTTTCTTTTTCTTCCTTAGCCTTCCATGCCTCCTTTTTCCCTTTCTTTTTATGAGTCTTGTTCCTTCTTCTATAGCTTTGGTAGGAGTGTGACTCTTTCTGGGTGGAATTTAGCTGTCTTCTTTTTCAATGAGTCACAACTATCTACCCTTCATTGTCATCTTCAACAAGACCATCTTTGCTTCAAAAATATGTTGTTAGAATCTTTTGTTGGAACCGAACGACTATAGGCTCAAAAGTCTCAAACTGGATGAAGTTTTCTCTTTGATCATGAGACACAGACGGTGTTAGGACACTTCAAGTCATCGCTATTGTTGCATGATTTGTTTGAGCTATTTCATCAAGCTTCAGCTCAATCTTCTTTTCACGAGCCAACTTTAGAATCAGCTCCTTCAACATGAAGCACTTTCAAGTGACTAATGACTCAACGATACTTACGGTAGTTAGGATCACTACTTTTCTTGCTTATTCTGGTCGCTTGCATTCCATCAGTTGAATAAGTTGTTTCTCTAATAATTTCTCTAACATGTCGGTAATATCAAAGTCAGGGAATGGATAAACCTTCTTTTGTCTTTCTTTGAGAGTTGGGCGACACTTCTGGTCACCATCATGCTTTTTTCAAACTTTGTTTCTTTTCCTTTGGAGGAAAATTTCAGTGGGGTCATCTGAATGACCATAGATTCTCTTGCGGCACTACTTATGATCTTTTTAGTGCCCTTAATTTCTTCCTTATCCTTTCTTTCTTTAGGGACTAGGAAATCTTTAGTTCCTCTGTTGGCGATGCTCAGCTCCATATCATGAACTCGTGTTGCCAACTCCTCAAATGTACGAGGCTTTATCCCTTACAAAATGTAGAGAAGTTCCTAGTGCATGCCTTGGGTGCACATCTCCACTACAGATAATTCAATGAGTCTATCTTTGCAATCCAGAGTTAGAGCTCTCCATCGGTTGATGTAACCGATGATCAGCTCTTCCTTCCGCTGTTTTGTGTTCGTCAGCTCCATGATGCTAATGGTGCACCTTATGCTATAGAAGCGGTTGAGGAACTCTCTTTCCAACTGTTCTCACCTGTTAATCGCTTCTGGCTCTAAATCAATATACCAATCGAAAGCGTTTCCTTTCAAGGTACGGATGGACTGTTTGATTAACTGATCTTCTCTAGTTCCTACATTTTCACATATTTCAATGAAGTGAGCAGCATGTTGTTTCGGATTACTCTTTCCATCGAACTGCTGGAACTTTGGAGGCTGATACCCAGCTAGCATTCTTAGGTTGTCGATTGTCATAGTGTACAACTTGGAGTACATAAAGGAAGATTGTGATGGTCCTCCATATTGCGCCCTTATGGAGTTTGTAATCATATTCTACAGTTGTTGAGCTGACAGGGCGGCAACAGAGGTAGATTGTTGTGGTTAGTCTTCCTGCAAAATAGTATTTCCTTTATCATTGGCTTTTGTAGTTGGAGATTGACTGAGCGGTTTCTTAAGCCTGTATTTGATCTCTTAAAGTAGTGATTTCATGATCTCGCTCTTCTATAGCTTTCATTAGGAAATTTATCTTTCTTTCTATCTCTGCCATGGTTGACTCAGTCGTTACATCAGTCACCATAACAGATACGACATCCAAGTGTGATTTTTTATCTGATGGATCAGTAGCAGAAACATAGTTGTCGAACAAGGGATTTTCTCTGATAACGATCCCACCTTTAGGAGATTCCATTAGCTTTTCCATGATGACAGAGCTTATGTTAGTGTCACTAGTGACGGCAACTTTGGATGCAGGTTTCTTTGGTGCCATTTGTAGATTTATTGACTTGGATGATGAGAGAGAGATGCGAGGTAGAGATATCCCACTGGGCGTGCCAATTTATTGACTTGGGCTTGTTGATCTTCTTGGATGATCAGCCTTTGGGCTTGATGATCTTCTTGAACGATCGACCTTTGAGCTTGTGATCTTCTTGGACGATCGGCCTTTGGGCTTGTTGATCTTCTTAGAGAATTAGTGTTCGCACGGGGCTTCTGGAGAAACTTGTTTCGTGGAGTTGAACTTGAGTTGGTGTTGATGTTGATGTTGATTTGATGTATGTGGTTTGATCTCTAGTACTTGATCCTCCGATTCTCTCTCAGTTGAATGTGTACGCTTGATTTGAGGAAGCGAATCGCGTGATGATCTTGGAGTTGAAGTCTTGGAAGAATGCTTGTATCTCCAAAGGACTTCGGTCTTCAGAATGCTTGTATCTTCAAAGGACTTCAGTCTTCAAGCGTGGTCAGAATGCTTGTATCTTCAAAGGACTTCGGTCTTCAAAACTTTGATATGTCTTCTAATCTTTAGAGCTTTAATGTCTTCTAATCTTCAAATCTTTGAAGGAGTTATATTCTTTAGATCTTTAGAGCTTCAGACTTCAAATCTTCAGAGAGATTTTGCCTTCAATTCCTCTCCCTAAATGAAGAGGTAGGGCCTCTATTTATAGAGGTTTCTTATGAGTCTTACATGGGTTTGGGCTCAAATTGGGCTTGGTTGGTCCATGGGCCTGGCCTTTGGGCCTAATTAATTGGATTTGGG
Organism: Benincasa hispida; assembly: GCF_027475165.1. Classification (NCBI taxonomy): domain Eukaryota; kingdom Viridiplantae; phylum Streptophyta; class Magnoliopsida; order Cucurbitales; family Cucurbitaceae; genus Benincasa; species Benincasa hispida. Next base: position 38,004,990 of record NC_143481.1, on the reverse strand, counting down.
TCTTATTTAACATTCGGGTCAAATTCAACCTATTTTTGGGCTAAGTTGAATTTTAACCCAAATAATAATATCAAATTGGGCCAAAATAATCTTATCTAATTCAACGGTCACGATGAAACCACGTGATGTCATTGGACTTTGTCTTCAACTTCAATTTGGGAGGCATGTCACCCTCCTAGTTGGTCTCAAATTTGATGATCAGAATTTCGTCATTAATTTAATGAATGGTATGGCATATAATTAACATTTGAATCTTGTTCAAATATATCACTCATATATTATATAGTATTAATTATAAATCATATTTATAATTAACTATATATTATAATGTACCAATATACATTATATCAATTTGAATCTCATTCAAATATTTCTCTCTTATTGATTATAAATTATATTCATAATACATTATAATGTGTCAATATACACTATATTAATTCCATAATACATAATATTAATTATATATCATATTTATAATTAACTATGTATTATAATGTATCAATATACATTATACTTTATATTAATCACATTAATATAAAATTTCCCTTAAATAATTTGAACAATTCAAATTAGGGGTGTACATAGACCGAGTTGGGCCGGGTTGGAAGATTTTTGTGGACCAACCCAAAAATTCGGGTTGACTAATAGTGAACCCTATTAGTTCTTTTTTGGATGGTCAACCCAACCCAACCCAAAATTTTCAGGTTAGGTCACCGGTTCTTTTTTTTTTTTTTAGTTTGACTTTTTTTTAACTTATATATATATATTCGGGTCGGGTTGACCCGATCCTAAAATGGGGTAACCCCAGACCTAACCTGAATTTAACCTTTTTAACCCAATCCAACCCAACCCAACACTTGCGGTTTGGGTTGGGTGGTCCGGGTTGGTCAGATTACTAGGTTTTTTGAGCACCCCTAATTCAAATTATTCTAAAACTATTTATTCACTATTTTATCTTTAGTGAGCTAGTAAGGGGACCTGATGGACCTACAGATTAGATGTTCCAATGATACGAGATGAATTAATTAAACTTTTTAATTAATTAATCAACATTCATTAACTGTCGGTGACTACACTGAAGATCGATAGCTACACTCTTCGCACTGTATATATATTTCTATGTCCATGGATATAACCAATCAATAGTGAGTTGATCCTTCACGAATCGCTCGTAACTACAGCTGGGTCAAAATTACCATTGTACCCCTATTGTTATATCTAACTCCTTAAGAACCACTGATCTCTCTAATGAACAATTAGTTATAGTCCAACTATAAACTAGACCTCTCTCTGGCCAATGAGAGAGTGAGGTACCTCATCGTTCAATATCCAAAATCAACCCTTAAGGAAACAATTCTCTACTTACCCTATGATCGGATGGAGCAAATCGTTGTCTCAACGTGAACGATAAGGCACAAATCGTTTACAACTATTGTAACAATTACAAAGTGAGTTGTGTTTGTAGTGTCACTAAGATAAGGCACCCAACCTTATCCATATACTACATACCATTTAGGTCATTACTTAAGCATGATCCACTTGTATGTCAACCACATACATGAAGTTATATTAAATAACCTGAATCTAATTTATTGGATTGAGTTACACAATTCTAAATATCAAATAAAACATCTTTTTTTATTAAATAAATAAATATCGTCGTTTATATATTAGAACCCACTAGATTTAAGGCCCAACACCTATAATGATGTGAAAGTTAAGACCAGGCGTCATTCAACTTGATTACAAAGAAATCCCAAAGAAAAAACTTTAAAAGCTAAGAGAGTGGAGGGAGAGTGATGGAAGCCCGAGATAATTGGCCTAAAAATGAAAAGGAAGCATTAATACTAGTGTGAGAGCATTGTGACGCTGCTAAAAAAAGTCTCTAGTGACGTCGCGCTTAAGATTTTCTCAATAGCGTCTCGACGCCACGTTATTGTCTTGCAACATTGTGGACGAGTGTTTCCTAGCATTGCGACTCTATTCTTCTAGGGTATTTTGGTTTTTTTGCACATTTTTTTAACCTCATTGGTCTAATTGACCCCTCAATGCTTCATTCAACTCCAAAATGCACATAACACATCCCAATGACTTCTTATGCTCAATTATCTGCCAAAAATCACATTTAATAATAAATCCTAAGAACTAACTTAATTTAAACCGAGAAAAACAACTCATTTTAAGAACTACTAAGGTTGCTTTTAAATTTGACGTGAGAAATAATAGCTTACTTTTTAGCTGGTAAATTTCATTAGCTTAGCTACTTCTTCTGTAACTTTTTTAAGATATTAATTTCTGCAATCATTTAAATGGATTTTTTTCCCTAAAGTTGGTATACCTTTCTTTAGTTGTTCTATTTATTCAGTTAAATTAATACAAAATAATAATGTTAGGGTGTTGGATAATTTTCCAACAACTTCCTATATGGAGGTGAAAGCGACGGGTCAGCCCGTGCAAAAGCAAAACCAGGAATCGAACCTGCCCAATTATTCGATTAGACTGAAGTGCTTTGACACGTGGACCAATAAGTTTTATCCACGAAATTGGGTCCGTCCAATTCATTATTAATGGGCCCACTTCCAAAATCGAAGGATTTGATTCGGATATTAATGTAAAATCAATCAATCTACCTTTCCAGTTCAAAATACGTACTCCGCACGCTCCACGCCCTCCTTTTTCTTTTCTCTCTCTTTCCCTTTCCCTTTTTCCTTTTACTTTTTTTCTTTAGAGCGGTTTGATTTAAAATTTTGTAGATAATTAAGAATAAATGATGTCATGCTTAAGATATTTGAGGATTAAATATAGTTATATTTGGTTGTGAATGAAAATATTATCAAAATTATAGGAATAAAAATTATGTTTGTATTTAATTTATAAAAATAAGTATGAAAATATTTTATAATCATAATAGATTAATATATTAACTAAAATATTCAATGTATCGATAATAAAAATTAATTAATTATGAATAAATTATTATAAATATTTGAAAAATAAATATTTATAATTAAAAATTAACCAATTAATATATTTAATGAACGTCATACTAATTATAATCTAATAACTAATCATCTTTATAATTAATTTCAAAATTAGTAATTTTAATTTTTAATTAAATAATATAAGAATATATATTTTAATAAACCAAATATTTTATAAAAAGTAAAAAATAAAAATAAAAATATGATTTAGTAATAAATAATACTATTTTTTTTAATATGATAGATTAATAATGAATGAAGTAATAAAAGTTAATAACAATAAATAATTAATGATTACTTGTTCATAATAAATGATCAAATTAAAAATAATCTCAATAAATAATTACTTGGTTATTAAAAAAAATAAAGTAATAAACTATTATTATAGAAATAGAATTGTTGTACTAATTAAATTTAACTAATCCTAATTTACTAATTAAAGATATTATTATCTGATAAATTATTAATTTATGTAAAAAAAAGCAATTGCATTCATTTAATAAAATTTTATTAACAAAATAAGTTAACTAAATATTTTAATAGATTACCATTAATTATTAAAATAAATATTTATATTATTTTTATTAAATTAATATTAATTACTTAACTAATTAACTATATTCAAGGTGAAATTATATATAAAATAAAAACAAATGAAGAAGAAAAAAAGAAAACTCACAATTTTGGAAGGGAATATAAAACTCTTGTCTGTGGCAAATGAGAATGCTTGAGATAACTTATTTCAGACAAATGTTGAAAAACTATGAAATAAACATGAGAATTGAATGTTTGTGTCAATTCTTGTAAAAAAGATCTTCAACTAAACCATCCCTTACAAATTGAGACTTATATTTTTCCTTTCCTTTTTAAATGGTTAGATCGTAAAGTTTCCTACTCAAGTAAAATGTTTTCAAATAATAATAATAATAATAAACAAAAGGCAAAAACAACTAAGCTTGTGAGATTGTATCTATAATCAAAATTTGATTTCATCGATTTAAACATTAACTCTTCATTCGGATTTAAAAAACAAAAAAAAAGAAAGTACGAAAAATAATTTTAAATTAATTTCTTTGTTTTGAACAAAAAATGTTTGAATTAAATATATTTGAAATTATGAATTCGAATTGCGACTGATCAAGGAAAAAAAAGTTAAGAATTAGTTAGTATAGGCTTTTTAACTCTGGAAATACTAATTGAAGATTAGATTATGACAATGTTATAGTAGTAATTTATTTCTAGATTCAATAAATTCCTGTTAAATTCGATTTATAGTCATGAAAGGTTTTCTGTTAAAAGGTAAAATTAGGATTTGAAATTACTTCAAATTTTAAAATTATTTTCTTTTTTAGTAACAAATAGTAATTTGTTTAAAATTAGTTATGACTGGAAATCTTTGAGGTTTTAAATAGGTCATGAATTTAAGATTTGTGTCTATTATGAATAACAAAAACAAATTAAATAAATAATAAAACTTTGAAGGATATGTTTGGTGTCTAGAGTTAGGTTTAATTGAGTTGATAATGACTATTTATGGGTAATAATTATCCGTATTTAGGATGTAAAGTTGAATAGAGTTGGTTTTAGAATTCTATGTGTTTGGGTGTATAGTTGATTTATAATGGTGTAATTTTTTGTAACCTAAAAAAAAACATGCATTTTTATGGGCTTTTTTTTGTTTGTTACTGTTTCGTTGTTGTTTTTGTTTTTGTTTTTTTTCTTAACTTTTTGTTATACCAATCAACTATCCACATATTCTCACTAATTCTTAATACTCGTTTGAGATGTGAACTTAATACAAAAACACATATATTACAAATTGTTACATGTAACAATTGCACTTAATGTAGACAAAATACTATTATTTATGTAACCAACAATTAATCAATTATATATATATATATATTGTTAATTAAGATAGTCAAGCTAGTCAGTCCTACCGAGTTGATGCATACGATATGTCTTTTTAGATTGTGATAGGACCGTTAAAAAATAGTCTATCTTCTAGATATTTGTAACAAGTAGGTCTATATAAGGACGATTATTAATTACTATAAAAGGCGACTACTAAACACAATAAACTAATAATTTCAAATTTATATTTTAAAAATACTTTTGCCAATTGATTTTTTTTCTTTTAATATATTATCAATCAAGTTGGTTATTAGATTTAGTTGCTAGAGATAAACGACAGAGTTAGTAGTTTTGAAGTTGATCACTCGAGGTGATTGTCGAGGCTGGCTGCCCAAAGGTGATCATTGTTAAAGTTAATCATTAGAGGTAGTCGTTAGATCCATAGTTGGTCATTGGAATTGGTTGTCGACTTATGTCATTGAAGTATGGTAACGATAATGATCGATGATACCCAAAACATGAAACCATTGAAAATATTGGAGGGGGGAAAAGTTAGGAGTTTTAATAAATTGGTAAAAGCAACCAATTCAACTATACAAATATTTAAAATTGATAGGTCAAATATTGAGTTGATAATTTTTACCAACTTAATCCACCCATGTTGTAAACTGAAATTTTTGTTGAATACATTTTAAATTTTTTAGTTGTGTCTGATAGCATCTAGTGTAATTTTAAATTCATATACCGACTAGTTGGAGGGCTAGCCGAATGAAGCTGAGCCGAATCGCAAGGGACAGCTGGCAGTGATGATCGTGGGCGTGTGGAAAGAAAGAACATCGAAGAAAGGAGGGAGTGGGGGGCCCACAATTTCCCTCCCATATTTGGATAAGGCTTACCGAAACTTACTTCAGTTGGTCATTGCCACGTCAGTCCACCCAATCCAATTTCAAGAAACCTCTATCTCTCTCTCTCTCTCTTATCACACTGACCGACCACGATCCTCAACGTGTCTGTTTCTTACACCGTTCATTTTTCCAACCTGCTTACGTGGCACTATCTTTTTTACCTAAATTATCTACTGCTGAAAGGTCCACCCTATACTTCTGCTCTCTTCCAATCACATGCTTACAATTTTTCATATCTTTCACCTTTCTTTAATATTTCTTTGACGGAGTGGAGATAAAATTTAAAAAATCCAATTTATTACTAAAATCAAACAAGAGCTTTTTTAATCAATCCGAAATTATCTTAATACTTTAACGGTTGATTTTGAATCAAAAAGTTGAAATTTTATACTATTTTAATTCTTCTTTATTTATGTAGATTATATTCTATTATTTTTAATAAAATAGTATTATACTGTTCTTTAAGAGATACCATCTCTTAAAAATATTATGTTATAATTGAACTAGAAAAGAATAAGATTACTAATTCCATTGTTTTAGTTTTCTAATCACAAGTTAAATTCTGTAAAATGTCTCCATTTCACAAGCATCTTTTTCTTCCATGACCATATAAAAAAGGGCTAGTTGCACAAATGAAATTCAAATCCAAAATAATAGAATCTATAGTACAAGAATAAAATAATTGTATATATAGAATAAAAAATGGTAAAAGATTAAATAACCTATGCCTAACCACCATTTTGCTTGTTTCTTCTCGATTTTCTCAAATTGAAAGCTACCACTGATAGCAGGTATCGGTGATAGCACTGATAGCTGCTATCAGTTGTTATCATTTATAGCTCCTATCAATTGTCATCACTGATAGCTGCTATCAATAGTATCTTTCAATTTGTGAAATATTGATACAATCTTAAAATATTAGCTTTTAATTTGCTATTAATTATTCAGTGGCTATCATTGATACATTTTCATTAATTTGAATCAACATTTAAATATTAATAGTTAAGGTCAACAACGGCTATTAATGATAGAGTTTTTATAAGTAGTTATCAACATTGAAAGAAAGCCAACTTTGAAAGATTGAGTTATACCATTGATGAAAAACTATTAGTGGCAATCACTGATAAATTATCATGAATGATTATCAACTTTGAAAGATTAACACAATAGTTATCACCAATAATTTTCTATTGTGGCTATCATTAATAGCAACTATCAGTCGCTATCACTGATAGACTTTTATTAATTAGAATCAACCTTGAAATATTAACGCTTAAGGCTAGCAATGATAGACTTTTATAACTAGTTATGAACTTTCAAAGAAACTCGATATACAAATTTTGCCTAACTTCTATCACCGATATCACTAATATCAATCATATTGTAGTTATCAGTGATAGCTTCTTTCACTGATAACATCACTAATAAGATGTTATCCATGATTTCACTACTATCATGTTATCAATGATCTCATTGGTATCATGTTATCAATGATAGCTCTCTATCATCGATAACATGTTATCAGTGATGACTTTTATCACTAATAATGTGTTATTAGTGGTAGCTTATATCATCGATAACATGTTATCAACTTCTATCACCGATAACATGTTATCAATGTTAGCTTCTATCACCGATAATATGCTATCAACGGTATCTTCTATCAATGATAGCTACTGAATACCTTACTTTCCCTTTCTTTGTCCTTTACAAACATTAGTATGGTCCCTTTTCTTTTCGATACCTCTCAAAGACACCTTCGTAAAAACAATGAATAACCAAACCAAACTTCTTCTTCGTTTGATTTTATAACCAAATATTACAGTACGCAAATACACAAATACTTCAATTTATGCCCTTCATTTTGGACCATATATGCCATTTTTTCAAGTTAATTCGTGGGAAACATCACACTCTTAAAGTCCTATAAAAAGAAAAAAAAAAAACTATTGGCCTGTCTAATATCGTTTGCATTTCTCAAATTTTAATACGTAAACTTGTTTAATAACTATCCTCGTTTCTTATTTCAAAATTTTAAGAAATGTTTTTAAAAATTGTGCAAATTAGTAGACTAACAAAATAGCTTTTTTCAAATCTGTTTTCATTTTTTATTTATATTTAATGTTTCGTTATAATAATCAAACTTGATTATTATTTTTGTTGATGTTAAGTCATTTATGAATTTGGTACTTTCAAGTCTTGGGTACGAAACTCAGCTCATAATTCTTATGAAAAAAAAAGGAAGAAGTAAAAAACGGATAAATAAAAGAAAATTAAAAAAAAATAGAGAAGAAGCAAAAACTAGAGAAAGGAAGGAAAATTAAAAATAAAAAAGAAGCAAAAATTGGAGAAAGGAAAAGAAAATAAAAAATAGAAGCAAAAATCGGATAAAAAAATAAAAATAAAAAAAGGGAAGAAACAAATATCGGAGAAACGAAAGAAAATTAAGAAAATGAAAAAAAAAATTGAAAATGAAGAAGAAAACAGGAGAAAGGAAAAAAAAATAAAAAAGAAAAAAAAAGAAAGAGTAAAAAATGGAAGAAAAGAAAGAGAATAAAAAATAAAAATAAAAAAAATTAAGAGAAAAAGAATATATAAGACAAGATAAGGGAAGACAAAATTAAAAATTAGAAAAAAAATTCAAAAGTTAAATAGTCAACACTTCTATATTTACAAATATTTGAACGATATGATATATTTTCAGATTTTTCCCTTATTTTACTATCTACTACGAACATCCTATAAGAAAGTCTCACCATAATTTTTTTAAAAAAGAGAAATTATTATTATTATTATCATCTGTATGTAGATAAAAATATATTTTCTTTAAAATATAAATTTGGGTCCAAATTATGGTATTAAGTTTTTGTTAACATGGTGACATTTATCAATATTTTCACATTTTCATGAATTCAAAATTGACATGAGAGGTAATTAAAAGTTTTTATTATATCATAAAAAAAACGAAGAAATGTCAATAGTAAACTTATTTAATTGTTTTAAAACTGTGAAATGTTTTACCAATTTAAATATTTTTGTTGACATTTTTGTTTGACAATATTTTAGAGAAATATCTATCTAATTTGACATTTTATCAATAATTTCACCAATATTTACATTGACATCAACCTCTTAAACCTTGGTCCAAATATTCTCAGAGCTATTTTTGCATATAGTAAGAAGATTAAAAATGGTATGACAAATTCAGCCAAGTTAGGTTTAATAATTGAAAAGTAGGTTAGAAATTTAAGGAAAAGGATATAAAGGTGAGAGCGGAACATGAAAGTGCGATGGAAGCACAGGCAGCGAACAAAAACCAAAAATATTAAAATTACAAGAAAAAATGAAAAATAATGTGATGAATGGAAGCCCGGCAGATGAGGATAAGACCTTCGGCTTTCCTTATCTGAGTTCTTTATCCTTTCATTAACTCTCTCATCGATGATGATTTTACTGTTTTCGTTCATTAATTGTTTCCAAATCCATAATTTTCTATATTTAAATTGTTGCCTGATCTTCTTTAGACAATCTCTCCATTGAATCTCTGATTTGCACTCCCATGGCGGTCTTCTTCTTCTTCTTCTTCTTCTTCTTCTTCTTCTTCCATTGATTACATTATCATATCCTTCAACTTAGTATTTTCCGTGAATATATATATATATGTAAAATTATATGCACAATCTCTTCAGTTAAAAACCGTGATCATTTTGGTTTATCTTGTTCGTCCCTTTGGATTTGAATCACAATCATGTCAATTGCTTTGGAAAGCAATAGCAGGATTCCGCCGTCCGTTTTCTCGCAAAGTGGCTTGCCGTCGTACTGCTCCGTCTTGAATACGACGGGAAGGATTCCGGTAGTTCGACAAGAGGCAGCCGCTGTTGGTGATGCGGTGGCGGCAGAGGTGGATGGATGTAGTTCGTCTTCATCGTCGTCGATCGGAGAAAACAGCGGTTTCTCTGTACGATCGTCGGATAATGACAATGGAGAGGATAATGAGGCTGAAAGTTCGTATAAAGGACCTCTAGGAATGGAATCGCTGGAAGAAGTTTTGCCTATCAGGTTAGCGATTGTGATTTGTATTTTTGTTCGTCCTAATCTTCTTCTCCATGGTTTCTAGATTTAGGGCAACTTGATCTTGATCCATCGCTTTTCGATTTCGTTTCTGAAGGTTCTTAATTACGAGATTCAGTTGAATTTTAACACATTATATCATCCTGTGAATGTTATGCAGGAGAGGAATTTCAAATTTTTACAACGGAAAATCGAAATCCTTCACAAGCTTGGCAGACGCTTCCTCTTCTTCCTCCATTAAAGACATAGCAAAGCCTGAAAACGCTTTTTCTCGGAAACGAAGAAATCTTCTTGCATCTAATCTCATCGCTGGCGGCATATCAAAGCGACCGATTATTAATTCAAGTCGAAGCTCGTTAGCGTTGGCCGTCGTCCTGAGCAGTTCTGAAAGCCACAACAGTAACGATCTGAACTCAAGATTGTCCCCGCCGATTCGTCCTCCATTGCACCCCAACGGACGAGCATCTCGTAGCAATTCAGGTTCTCCAGTTCCTCTTCTCTGTAAATTCCCCTCTTGGCGATCATACTCCTTAGCCAATATACAGTAACGTAGGGTAAGGGTTTTTCCGTGGCCGCCTCCATGGAAGCTAATCACCATCAAAGACTAACTTGACCTTGCGAAACCGATTTTCTTCAAATTGGTTTCTCACGAATAACTCATTTTCTTTCAAATTGTCCACGATCTTACTTCCTTTTGCAGCGATTCTGTTTTTTTTTTTTCCCTTTTTGTATGTATGTAAATTGAAAAGAGAAAAAGAATAGCAGTTCATCCATCGAATCGAATAAATCGATATCTGTTTGTTTATAGAATTTGAATTAGCAAATTGAGAGATGCGAGAGTTGTTTTCCGGATAAAGTTCGAGCAAACATACAGATTATTGTGTAGCAGAAACTTTGGGGAAAGTTGAAAACGAATCATAATGAAGTGTCAATGTCAATGGTCTCAGGAATTGTGTGGAGATAGTGATTATGGTCCAATTTAGGGTACGTTGTAAAGAACATGGATAGGGTACGTTGTAAAGAACATGGACCTAATGGACTAAAATGGAATTAGAAGCATCAAGAGAATTTTTCCAATTCAATCTAATTAGAACTAAACGTTTGTTTTAATAGATGAAAGGAAAAGAAGAATTTTGACTTTTTGGCCAAATTTACAAAATTACCTTTAGTTTCTTTTTCCTCTTCTTTCTTTGAGTGCATGTCTCTACCCTATTTGATCTCTCTCTGTTCAGTTTGTGTTAAAGAGTGAGATCGTGAGTCAAAGAGCGATTTACGTGAGCGAGGGAAGGGACCGAGAGAGTGAAAGGGTTAATTTGCGTGTATGAGATTTTGTTTCGATAATTGCATTCGAATTTTATGGGTGCATAGATTGGGTTGGGTTGGGTTGAGGGTTTTTGGACCAACCCGGTTGATTAGATTGACAATATAAAGAACTTAAATAAAGTCTCTAATCTAATCCAACCCATAAAATTCGGGTTGGGTTGGGTTGTCGGATTATAATTTATTTTTTTCTTTTTAATTAAAAATATATAAATTTATATACATGACTAATAACTAAAATCTCATAAAATTAAAATGTCAATTATATCTAAAATATTTATTGTAAACTTCAAATAAAAACAAATATCATAATAATTTTAAAATAAAAATATTTAAAATTTACAAATTAATCAATACAAAATAATTAAATTTTAAACAAAGAGAAATATATATTACATTTTATTTATATATATAAAATTTGGGTTGAGTTAGGTTAATCCAAATTTTTTTAGCCAATCCATGATCCGATCCAATCCAATAAAAATAGAAAAAAATTTAATCCAACCCAACCTTTATATTTTGGATTGAATAGTTCGGATTGTTTAGGTTGTCGGGTTATTTGAATATCCCTATCATCAACCATGAGTAAAAAAAACTCAATTTTAAGAAATAGGAAAAGTGTCTTTTTCTTCTTAAATTTGGGTTACCCATCCAGTGGATCCAAAGGAAAAAAAAAAAAGATATGTATATTTTATTTTGATTAAATTATAAATTTAGTTCAGAAAAATTTAGCCATTAAAATATAGTTCTTATTTTTTAAAAGGCGGAATTCAGTCATTACACTTTGATAAATAATTTTCACCACTTATTCTAATTATAAACCAGGGCACTTGATAAATAATTCCCACCATTTATTCTAATTATAAACCAGTGCGCTATATTTGAACTTTTTCCATAGATTAAATTTTTAATTCAACCTTTTTTTAATAATTTTTTTTTGTTAAAATATTATTGTGATCTATTTTTGAGTTTCATTCTATCTGAGTCTGGTTTAATGATTTTGTTGACCTTATCCAAAGTTAAAATTATTAAAATTGGTTATATAATAATAATAATAATCTTTCATTCAAGAAAATGCACAACATATTTTTGCAATATCTAGAGAGAATGTTAGCAGAGAATAAGGACGTGTTTACCAACAAACATTTTCGTGTAATCGCAATAGGGATTGATTGAAATAGAAATATTGAAAATTTAGCTAAATGGATTGTTTTAAAATCATATTTTCAGGCCAAATATTTGTAACTATTCAATTTTAGATTTGAGGTATATTTTCTTACCTTTATGTTTATCTTATCCATAATAAATATTTCACTCATCCAATCTTTGTTTTTTTTAAAGGAGGTATCTGGCTCATAGATTTGTAAATGGGGATTTCGGCTTTTGAAGTCAAATCCATGGTTGGGCACATAGAATCAAATTCATGGGAATGATAAACTAAGTCCATGGGTTTGGAAGATGGGATTTTAATGAATGATAGGGTATGGAAAAGTTCTATCTTCATCTCCTACCTCTTATAATTAGATGTAGTGTCTGTTGACAATCGTTGCTAGCCAAATTCTTCACAAATCGATTGTCATGATTGTTGTCGACAATAGTTTTCGGTCGACTATTGATGACAGAAATGTGTATGAGTGATATGGTAATGAATTTGTAAGGTCTAGTGCAAGTATATAATATAACAAGTAGTAATCTAGGAGTATTTCAAGTATCATATCCCACGGGACTAGTAAGCAATTTGATTCTTTTTAAGACAATACTTTTCAATGCAAACCAAGGGTAATTAGTAAAAATAGGTGAACTTGTAGTTGGTTGTTAATAGTAAAGAAAATAGTAGATGATAATGAGGATTAGAGATTAAGTTTCGATCTATTGACAATTTACTTTGAGCTATGCGACCGCATCTTAATTGCGTCAACCAACTATGAATGGAGAATTACTCCTACTCAATTTTGTTTCACAAGTTCTTTTAGGAGGCTAAATAGCTAGTTCAATATCTCTATAGTTAATTGAAACTTAGATTACTTCATGCAATCTATGTCTAAGGTTACATGACAACTTATCTCTAGGCTATTAGTCTCATATTCTTTTGTAAGTTCCACTTATATCCTAACCTTCATTGCATTCACTACAACAAAACAGGATTGCCGTATTTCTTGACTCTTTTTTCTTAGTTTTTTAATCCACCATCAAGAAAAGTATATAAATAACTCACGAAAATTCTATCATTATTGGTTGTTTCATGACTTTTCAATTTAGACAATGATAAACATTTATTGACATTTATTATGTATTATGGTAACATTTTCTATGACAATTTATCATTGTAAATAAAAGATCCAAAAGTTGACTTTTTTTCTTGATTAAACATTTGCCTTAACAATGAAAATCTGTCACAAAAATATTAATAATGACACATATGCAATGTCAATAATGCCTTAATTTTGACACTTTCTAAACTTCATTGAATTACATATATTGACATTTATTTATAGTTATTGAAGTTCGATTGATGATAGTATATCAATGTCATATAATACATCTTATGACATTAGTTGTCAAAAAAATGCTTATAGTAATGGATAACTATTTGCTTTATACCTATCATTATACATATGTTTTTATCTAATTTTGGAAAAAAAATATGTACGCAACCACAAATATTAACTTTCATATATAACAATAAGATTAGTCAACTATACAAAGAAACTATATAGAAGAAAACTAGTAACCAAAATTTGGTTAAGTTATTTACAAAGAAACTAAATACAACAAATGTTGCAAAAAAAAAAAAAAAAAAAAAGTGATAGTACTATCCCAACATAAAGAACAAATATATAAATAACTTGCTTGGCAATTCCTTCACTTCAATGGATTTGCACAAAACCTAGTAAAAAATAACATTCATTTTAGAACTCAACTCAATACATATCAATGTCAGAAATAATAGTAATATCCATAAAGTATAATACCTTCTTAATGTTCATTATCTTCCCAACCCATCAAATATCAATCTTGCTCGAAATATTGATATCAAACCTACTTCTACAAGATAGGAAAACCCACACTTCTTTATTGGAAAGAATATAATCAAATGTTATTCAAAATATTGAAATATTACATTTTTATCTACTAACAACCCAACAAAAGTCTCATCCTTGCCACAATCAAAACATAACACTCATAATATATAGTACAAGATATTCATCAAGCTAAAAGGAGATGTTCTTACCTTGACAAGAGCCTCAAAACTTAGTTCAAACAATCTAGAACTACAAACAAAGAGTTTAAGACTTAATTAGAAATCTTAATCTACACTACAAGAATTTTGGTCGTTTCCGGCACAAAAAAATGCTTGATAGATCTTAAGAAACGCGTGGGCAAAGCCTCTGCCAATGTTTTCTTACGTGGACAGAAGTCTGTCGGCAGAGCTTCTGCCCACGCATTTTAACGTTGGGTCTGAAGGGATCGAATCCCAAACGGAAGCGTGTGATTGCCTGGCAATTTCATTTTCGATTTTACATAAACAAAATACGGTAAAAGAATAATAACATAATTGATAAACAATCAAGATTAGAATGCATTTAAAAGAAGAAAAGAGGAAATAGCTAAACCTTACCTTTGTAGATTCCCAAATTCTTCACGATTCCCTCCATGTCTTCTCCGAAACATTTCTTTAATGATCAAGGGACACCACCGTAAGTGAAACTTTGTTATTCTCTAGGATCCTAAGAATTGGATGTGTGGTCTCCAAGATTTGGAAGAGGAAGAAGAAGTAGTAGAGAAAAGAAGAGAGATTTTGAGAGAAGTAGAAGAGACTAGGATTCAAAATTCTCAATTCAACTGTGTCACAAACATGGGCCAAGAAGACCCATTTATAAGAGAGGAGGGGTGACCCCGTTCTCCTAGTCTTCCTATTTCTACTCTAGTTCTAATTTAATTAAATAACTTTTATTTAAGTAATTAGTCAAATAATTAAATAACCATATATATTAGATCCAATTTAATATAATAAATAAATAAATAAACATCACATGTTTATTTATCTCTACTTCTAAAAAATGTTGAGTTGTATGTCCTAAAACTCGTAGTTTGTAAAATTAAACATATTCTATTTACAATAAAGATATTATTGAGGTTTATTCAATAAAGATGTTATTGAATATGTAAATTGCACTTGCAAAACCTAAAATTCAATAAACTAATGAACACCTGGCTATAGTATGAATACTTAAACTTTATGTGGAGATATAAAAGATGATCAGGTTTGGATATATAACCAAAATGGTCTATAAGTATAAGGACAAGGTTGGGTAACTTATCCTGGAGACACTATGGATGCGGTCTGCTTTATATTTAATACAAACGATGTGATCCCAAAATCATTCATGTATAGACACGTGAGTGAGGGCATCCTATGCAAAAGATGTTGCATAAGAACGGACAAAAAAATAGTCACTTTTTCTTTATAACTACATTTACTATTAAAACTGATTATCTCAATCTAATGACTTAAGATGACTCGATCTCAATCCTAAGCTAACTATGAACTTCTGTTTATTCGGGATTATCTTTTAATCTGCATAGGTGAGAGTGGCTCAACAGAGCCGCTCAATATGCTTCCCATTTTAGGAGGAAAACCGAGTAGATAGCTGGGGACATAATCCTACAAGATGAAACTCACTCCTACCCACTTTAGGGTTAGTAGATAGGTTGTTCCATTAAATACTAACTCCTATTCTTGAACAAAGGGACCCGACCTCTCTATGACTGAGAGAGCTTCGATTTATTGGTAGAATAATAAACCAATTCTTCATTAGTGGACTTAAGGAGCAAGATATATTACAGAAATAAAACGGTAATATTGGTCCAGTTGTTAATACGAACAACCTGTGAAAGGTCAACTTACTGATCATGGTTAAATCAAGTGGAAAGAAATATATCTACAGTGAGGAGAGTGCAGCTACTGGGCTTTAGTGGAGTGATCCAATAGTTAACAAATGGTGATTAATTCGGTTTAAAAAGTTTAGCCAATTAATCTCGGATCATTGGAGCTCGTGATCTATAGGTCCATTGACCTAAGGTTTATTCCATTTGTAAGCTAGTGGGATGAGAAAATTTGAAACGTTCAGACTAGAATTAAGAGAATTATTAATTATATGTGATATAATTAAACGTTTAATTACAAATTAAACGAAATTTGAGAATTGGATAATATTTAAATATGATTAAAATATCAATAACATGAATAAGGATTCATGTTTGAAGAATTGGTGTTTAATTAATTTAATATTTGATATTAAATTAATATAATTAATATAATTATTTAGTTAATTATTAAAAATTAAATTCATACAAAATTAATTATGGAATTAATTTTGTTTAAAGCTAATGAATTTTATATAATATTAATTATTGAATTAATATTTTATATTTTTTCTTTATAATTTTTTAAATTGGATTTCAAAATTTGAAATTGATTTTTTTTTTGGGTTAAAAATCAATTACAATTAAAGAAAACTCTAAGTGGGTTTATTCCACTTTTAACACTCACATTTCCACCCAAAATTATTGAAGCTTGGGTGTCATCCTCTTGGGCAATTGAGTTGCATGATGAAGGAAGACAAAAACAAAACTTGAGCTGATGAGATGATGGATGCAACATCTGAATTTTGAGAGAAATTATTTCTCTCTAGTTCTTGACAGAAAAAAAAACCCAGAAAAATTCTCCAATACCCTTGATTCAACCTCATTTTGAAATCCACCTTCCAATCTAAGGTCCTCGAGAATAGTAGGGAAGATCAAGTAGTAGTATTCAAGCATTGGAGCGAATAAATTCAATCGAAATTGCAGCTGGAGGAGGATTCTTCAAAGGTAATTTCTGAAACCCTACTTCTAAGTTGATGAACATGTTTGCTTGATTGCTAAAATTAATGGAATTAGAGTGTTTAAGATCTAAATTCCTTCCGCTTTTTGTCAACACCAACAAAAAGTTAATTAATTAACCATTAATTAATCAATTAAACGACTATATTAAATCATATTTAATATAGAATGAATCAACATATAATTATCACATATTTATATGTATACATCTCTTTAATATTTGAATCTTATTCAAATATTTTTCTCTCTTAATTATAGATCACACCTATAATTAACCATATTATATTAGTCTCATTAATATGCAATTGATTTGAACAATTCAAACCGTTCCTCTTATATATTTTTTAGTGAGCTAACAAGGGGACCTTATGGATCTACTACATATTAGAAGCTCCAATTTTATAAAGTTAATGAGTTAAACTCTTTGGTTAAATTAATCAATTTTCATTAACTGCCGGTCACTTCATTAACGATCGATAGTTGCACTCTTTGCACTATAGATTTATTTATGTGTCTGCAGACATAACAAATCAACAGTGAGTCGACCCTTCACAAATTGCTCATAACTATAGTTGGGTTAAAATAACGTTTTACCCTTGTAGTTACATCTAACTCCTTAAATACCACCAATTCCTCTAATGAACAAACAGTTTATAGTCCAATTATAAACTAATACTTCTCAGGCCAGTGAGAGGTTGAGGCTTCAATGTTCAAGACCCAACTATAGGATTAAGGTCAAGTCACCTATGGTCATCCTAGTGAATTCCATCTCGTGTAGTTATGTTCCTAGCTCCCTACTCGGACAAGTCCCCAAAATGGTTGACTTGTTAAGTCAGCTAAGAAGGCCACTCTCACCCATACAAATCAAAGGATTGCCCTCATAGACAGGAATTCACAACTCACTTAGGATTAAGGTCAAGTCACCTATGGTCATCCTAGTGAAATCTAAGTCTCTTCTAGCAATGGTGTTATATAGAGAGATTATTCATTTCGCGGTCCGGTCTTATACAAACTTTTTGTATAGAATACCTCCACTTGCATGTCTCCACATGAGCTATTAGGATCAAATCATCTGTAGCACTTTACAATAATTGTAACATTTACAAAGCAGGTCGTATTTGTAGTACCACAAAGATAAGATACCTAACCTTATCCATCTACTATAGGCCATTTAGATTATTACTTAAACATGATCTGTATGTCTTTGTTGAGGATGATGCCCTAAACTCTCGTGTCCTGTAGTTTGTAAACACAGTTTGTACGAATGCTTGTGATGTATAATATATGATATTTTCTTCACTACTTGTCTTTGAACATTGGACGTTTTATTTACTATACCACAAACCAATAAACTAAAGTCCCTGGTTGTCATTATGTAACTTAAGTATGTATGTGGTGACATACAAGTGGATAATGTCTTAAGTGATATCCAAAATGGTCTATAGTATATGAATATAGGAGGGAAACCTTATCCTGGTAATGCTACGGATGCTGTCCTCTTTGTAGAATAGTTACAAATGTTATGACTTGCTACAGATGGTTTGATCCTCATAATTCATGCAGGGATGTGCGAGCGGGGGCATCTCATATAAAGAGTTTGTATAAGACCTGACCACGAAGTGTTAACATCTCATTATATATGCCGTTCATGACAGAGACTTCACTTCATTAGGATGACCATAGGTAACATGACCTCAATCTTGAGTGAATTGGGAACTCTTGCCTTTGAGGGTGGTCCTTTGATTTGCATGGGTGCGAGTGGCCTGATTGCCGACTCAAACCTACCACTTTGAGAATTCGTCTGATCTGGGAGCTGGGAACTCAGGTACATAAGATAGAATTCACTCCGTCCCTGAAGCAGGGGTAAGTAGATAAATTACTCCCTTAAGGGTTGATCTCGGGACTTGAACGATGTGGCGCCACACATCTTCTCATGGCTCGCGAGATGTCCATACATAGTAGGACTATGTTGTATTATTCATTAGATGAATCAGTGGTACTTAAGGAGTTAGATGTAACTACAGGGGAAAAACGATAAATTGGCCCAACTATACTTATAAGTATCTGTGAAGGGTTATCGTACTGTTGATAGGTTATATCAGATGGACGCAGAAATATATTTATGGTAAGAAGAGTTTAGCTGTCGGTCTTTAGTGGAATGCCTGACAGTTAACGAATGGTGGATCTCGTGGCTAAAGAGTTTAGTCAGCTATTCGCGTACTATTGGAGCTTCGAGCCATAAGTTCATAAGGTCCCCTTGGTAACTCAATGGATTCAAATTGAGAATCAGTTTTTGGGTCAGTTTGAAATATTCAAATTGACAAGAGGGAGTTCGATTATATATGATATGATTGAACTGGTTAATTATATATGATATGATTGACTTTATGTATGATATACAATAATTAGAGGAAAATGGATATAAATATGATTTATATCTAGTGGAGGAGAAAACACTATGGTTTATATGTGATATTAAACTATAGGTTAATAAATATAATATGATTATATTTATTATTTTAATTTGAAAATTATGGGATAATTGTGCATGCCATTTTCTTCGTAATCGTGTGATAGTGAGAAGTTCCAATCAGTTTTCGTAATTGAAGAATAAAATGAAATTCGTTTTCATTTTGCAAAAGATCACATAATTCGCTCAAGCATAGTGTATATTGCCCACGCTTAGCTAATTGAGAGATTATACGATAGCTCATTGTTGCTACACGATAGTATACAAGCGCGCATCTTTCTAAACGATCCCCTACGTTTCTCTCAACAATCGTCTAGCGCCGAGCGTTTACTAAACAATCATATAAATGATCGCAACCTATTTACTACACGATTTTGTACATTCTTCTAAACGATCAAGCATAGTCTATACGATAGACCCGACCCTTCTCCCACTTGATCGTTGTATACAATCTTCAGATGCTCCTCCTCTCTACCAAATTCTAACAGAGCCCACTCTTTGGATTCCCACACCAAGAATACCGAGGGTTCCAAGTGGTGGTGCCATCTCCATCTTTGTTTTGTTCGTGTGGAGACTGATTGTGAGTAGATGTCCGGGTGTGGGTGAACGATTACTTGACGTTTCAGTAAGAGCGAGAGCATCAATTCACTTTGAGAGAAAGAGTTTGTTGTGGAGAAAGGTTCTTCAACTGGTAAGTTTTCTTGTTCTCTTGTTTGTTAATCTTTAAACATGCTGGTAATTTTGTAGTATGATGCATATCTGTCTGTTTGAATGTAAATTTGTCACAATGTCTTTAGAAAGACCCGCTTTCGCTCAAAGGTACTCTTGTATGAGAGTTCCTTCAGTCTCTACATACAAAGGTACTCTTGTATGAGAGTTTCTTCAGTCTCTACATACATGTTTAAGTTGTTGGGAATGTCCTAGAACTCGTAGTTCGTAAATTTTGTATTAAACATTCTATTTATCAATAAAATATTACTAAGTATCTTAAGCAATAAAGTTGTTGATTTGCATTCTATTATGAAAATCCAATAAACATATCCGTGGCTATAGTATGAATACTTTAACTTTATGTGGTGACATAAACAGGATCAAGTTAATAATATATAGCCTAAATGGTCTATAAGTATATGGATGAAATTAAATATCTCATCCGGGTAACACTATTGGATTCGGCTCAGTTGGGAGTTGTATTTAAACTCCCGATGCCTTAAATCTCCATCGACAAAAATCCTTTCTCCCAACTATTTTCTCCCGATGCTGATTTTATGCATCAACAAAGAGCGTTTTTCTTATAATGAGACCAAGGAGTTCTTCCAAACACTTGAAAAGAATACATGGATTATTGGGGATGGAAGTATTTCTAAATCCCTTTATTTGATATAAATTATAGATTGCTTATGTAAAGATAAGCAGTCATTTCAAAAACCATAAACGATCGTTTATGTTTTAACACTCGATCATTTAGTTTTTATATATACAATCTTTGGAATTAACTAGACGGTCGTGTAGGATTCTTTAAAAGATCGTTTATGATTATCTAAATGATTGTTGAGGATAATCGAAGCGATCGTTGAGGATTATTTAAAGATCATCTAGGATTATCTATGATCGTTTATTGTTTTATACATGATTTATACACTCGATCACTTACAATGATATTGTCTGTTAATTATTTGTCTTGGAATATAGACATTCTACTACTGCATGTGCACCTTAAGCTACATTCCAGACCTAAATTTTGCCAATATCGGTTCACTATGGTAGATTTGAGCTTCATGGTATGTATTATGCAATTGGAGTTACTCTTTATGCTTTAGCAACAAGTGTCAGTCTGGACAAACCAGGGAGCACATATGAAGTTGTGGACAGACGGTGAATACTTTTTTTACTATGTTCTTGGACAACATGCATGGATGAAAGTAGACTTCAAATTTGGGCCAATCAACATCAGACAACATTGGCTCATGGCTGCCATTGACTTATATTCATGCAGGATATACGTTTTCGACTCCATGCCAAACTATATTGGTGATGACATCGTAAATGTCTACAACTCGTGGTCAGATGAATATCATCCATCTTGATAGCCATTGAGTATAATAAACATCATTAGAAGTTTAAGTATGGGTTGTGGGAAGTGAAGCTATCGAAGGTCACTCTCCAAGTGGACAAATCTCTTGACTGCGACATTTTTTGTGTGAAATTCGTTGAATATATTGTAACGAAAAAGGATAGGGCTAGCCTAAAACAAGATCATATGAAACTGTTTAGGAAACAATATGTTGCCCAGTTGTGTGGAAATAAATTATGGTAATTTTGTGGTTAGGTTGAATGAAATTGTATATTTTACACTTACATTGTCAATATTTTATAACTATTACATTGTAATTAAGTTCAATCGAATAATAATAATAAAAAAATATAATTAAGCACTAAATACAAGCACTGAAATGAGATCACCCATCATTAAGTACGAGATTGCATACAATTAAGTACAAGATCACATGTTCAACACTGGGTGATCATTTACTATTTGTTAGGCGATCGCCCAAATTTGTTAAGCGATCTCGTACACAATGATGGGAGATCTTGTACTTAGTGATGGGCAGTCGCCCATAATTTAATATGAGATCACTTATATTATGTATGAGATCGCATGTCAACTGTGGATGACCATTTAGCTCCTACTACATATCCTACAACCTAGATGGATCCATGTCAGGTGTTATCAGTGTTTGCACATTTTCTTGTTATTTCTTTTCTGACCACATCACATACACCTATGGATTTTTTATGGCTCCTCCCCAGTAGAAGGTATTCTAATTGTTTGACGTCGACCGACACTCGGTATGTTTCATGGTGGTAGAATTTCAAAGTCTTCAAACTCTTGTCTCCAGTTCCATTCTTGTCTATGTCTAACGAGGTAGATCTATTTGGTGTAAACATCAAGCACACACTCAACAATAAACCAATTTGTGCATAATCTTTGAGTGTTAATGTTTCGAAGGGCTATCGTAGCTATTGCATGGTAGCATGGGATCTCTGTGCAATTGAACTCTATAGTAGTACATGTCCGTGAATGAAGATCAACAAACTCCCCTAAATATCCATCATCCATGTTAATTACATGCTAGTCTTCCGGAGAAACACGATGTGTTCTAGACATCAATTCTGCCTCCTTGAGAACAGTCATCGCGTACTCAATTACAATGTTAGTGAATGCCATTGCACATAATGTCGGATATAGAACCAACCTTGTACCCACTCATGGATGTGCTCCAATAGCTTCGTGATTGGAAGTTTTCATGCATCTTTTAATACTCCATTGAGACATTTTACTATATTTATCATCATGTTGTCATACCTACAATGAACTTGGTAAACCTTGCCCATCGTTGTAATCCAACTTCCTCAAGATAGGCTGTCACTCTGGGATATTGATGGAGCTTAGCTCAAGATATATGAAACTCAGACATCCTATAAGCTTTGGCCACAAGATAGAAGTGTGGGATTATGTCCTTATTCTTGAATCTATCCAACAAATTATTTCGAATGTGGTATATACATAGGGCATGAAATACCTCAGGGAATATACTTGAGACAACTTTTCGCATGAAGATGAGACGATATGATATAATCACTAAATTCAAAATGTCTCCAATCGAAGGCTTCAAATAAGTCATGAACTAGTGCATCATTCTCACCTCTACAATATTGAACGCGATAGGATATATGTTGTTATTGCGATTAATAAACGTTGCTATTAACAACATACCTTTGTATTTCTCAGCAAATAGGTCTCGTCAACAATGATTATAGGTGGATGTAGTTTAAGAATCTCCTAATACACAGATTGAATGCCATTAAGACGTACTTAAAGTATTGTTCGTCTTCTACTTCAATCTCAAAGATCGTGCCTGAATTTGAAAGCTTCAGTATCTCGCTATATGCCACAAGAGCATATGATCCTTCCAGCGATCCTCGTGCACCAATGCATACTCTCTTACACGATAAGCCCGCTCGTAGTTTATATTCACCCCATAATCTCGTCGAATAGCTTCAATTATATCCCTTTGGGTGGTATGTTCAACCAACTTGATCGTATTTGGGCTTGATTAAGTGTCCAATTTTGCTTGTCGATGATTACCCATTCTCATTTCAAGAGCGCGTGTATGGACACTTCGATACTTCGTCACTTTGAGGGAATCACTTCCTTATAATTTTTTTTACATGAACCATCCACTTGCATTCCCCCAACAAACACCCTATAGTTAGCAAGCTCTTTTTCGACTCCTTTACATGGTAGTTAAAGTTATTTCTTATTGCAAACATTAGCAATTTAACTGATAAATTATATTTCAAAAAAAAAAAAAAATTGACCAACCTTCATATCATCGTCACTCTGATCATTGTGAGGTATTGTAATAAGGTCATCATATGATGGACCCTTGGATGGTATGGATATATCTACAAATAGTTAGGTTGCAATAATGGAATGCATTGGAATAGAAGGCATCATCTCTTGTGGGATGGGAGCAGGTAGGGTTAGAATATGAATGGAAGGTGTTAGAATTGTTTGTGGTTCTGAAGATTGTTCGTATATATGGTCAATATCAAATTGGGGAGTATCTAGATTGGATATTGTGACCAATCCAAGCTTCACTTCTGTCATTCCTGTAGAATTGTATCAATTGCAGCGGAAGCACAAGGATCATCTAAGCATTCAAATTCACTAATTTTGGAAAAATATAAAGCATGCTTTTGCAGAAAAATGGGTTTCAAGACATACCTCTTGTAAAACTTCTTCAAAGCCCCTTCTCCAGCTGCAATTTTCTCCATATCTTGTTGTAGACCACCTTAAGATCTTCCCCACTATTCTCTTGGTGCTCTAGATTGAGTTGTGGGACTCAAAACAAGCTTGAATCAAGGGATAAAGGAGAAAAGCTCACTGCAGCAACCTTTGTTAAAGAACCCTTCTTCAAATCAATTTTCTCTCAAAATTCTATAGATTGCATGCCCGATTTTCACTTCAATCTTCTCATTATATTGTAGATCAACATGCAAAGAGAAGAGTTGCATGAGTTGCAGCTCATGTTTGGAGAAGACAAAGCAAATATATTGCTTCATGTGTGAGCTAGTTCAAAGATGGATAATGGAAAAAATCATTTTTCCATTTAAGTGTTTTAGTTTTCCAATTTTTCAATTTTATCCAAAAATCAAATTTTGATTTAAAAAATCTATTTGATTTTAAAAATTAAAATTAATTAATTTCATAAAGTAATTAATTAATTAATTTAATATCAAATATTAAATTAATTTTAACACATACCATCTTTATATATTTAAATATATAAATTTTCCTATTCCGTTTAATTCTAAAATTAAACATAATTATATCTCATATAATTACTAAATCCCTTAATTCTAATTTGAACGTTTCAAATTAACTTATCACGCTATTCTAGAGTTAGTCCGTTACGAGCTAGTAGGGGGACCTCGCGGACCTACAGACCATGGTCTCCAACGATCCGAGATTAATTGGCTAAACTCATTAGACCAAATTAATCTCCATTCGTTAACTAATGAGTCACTCCATTAAAGCCCATAATTGCACTCCCCTCACTGTAGATACATTATGTCCACATGATTTAACCATAATCAGCAAGTCGACCCTTCACAGGTTGTTCGTAATAACGACTGGGTCAAATATCTATTTTATCCTCGAGATTACGTCTCATTTCTCAAGTCCTTACTGATCCTCTAATAAACAACTGGTTTGTGATCCAATCACCAAACCAAACTCTCTCAGCCCAGTGAGAGGGTGAGACCCTTTGTTCAAGACCTGGATTCAGTACTTGAGAGAACAAACCTTCTCCTATCCCTAAATCGGGTAGGTGTGAACTTCATCTTGCACCCTATGTCCCCAGCTATCTATCCGGTCTTACCCGTGAAATGGGAGCCTTATTGAGCAGGCGTTATTGAGCCAACCCTCAACTATGTAAATCTAAGGACAATCTCGAATAAACAGGAGTTTATAGTTAGCTCAGGATTAAGATCGAGTTACCTAGGTCATCTAGGTGAAATAGTTAGTCTTAAACAGTAAACAGCATTACAAAGTAAGAGTGACTTATTTCTTGGTCATGATCTTATGCAAACTCATTGCATAGGACGACCCCATTTCTCATGTCATAACATGTACGAATTAGGATCACATCGTATGTAGCACTTTACAACTCTTTGTAACAACTACAGAGTAGACCGCATTCAATGGTGTTACCAGAATAAGGTACCCAACCTCATTCATGTACCATAGATCATTTTGACTATTTACTCGAACCCGATCCATTCTTATGTCTCCACATAAAGTTCAAGTACTCATACAATAGTCATGGGTCTTAGTTTATTGGATTTATACTTTCATACAATTTATGAGATCAATAACAAGTATATTGATAATAGAAAATGTTTATCATTTTACAAACTGCGAGTTTTAGGACATAAAACCCAACAATACTCCTACTTGGACTAAAACTCCAGTGGATCAATATATGAAAATATATACAATGTTGAGTTTACATGGAGAGAATAAAATGTACAAATACAATAAACTAGGGCATTACAATACCCATAAATTCTCCCACTTGTCCTAGTGATACAAAACTCGTAGACCTAGTCCTACTAGGTGACCCACGAACACTTTAGCCGAGAGGGCCTTCGTAAATGGATCAGCTATGTTTCTTTTGCTGATTCACTTATAGCAACATACTCAACTTCCATTGTGGAGTCCGTAATACAACCTTGCTTGATGCTTCTCCACACAACTGCTCCTCCGTTCAGAGTGAATATTGACCCCGAAGTTGATTTCCTTGAATCAATATCGGTCTGAAAGTCAGAATCAGTGTATCCAATAAGGATAAGCTCCTTAGGACCATACACGAGCATATAATCTCTCGTTCTCTGAAGATATTTGAGAGTGTTTTTAACAGCAATCCAATGGTCATGACCAGGATTGGATTGAAATCTGCTGATAATTCCTACTACATAGCATATGTCGGGACGAGTACACAACATTGCATACATCAAACTCCCAACTGCAGATGCATATGGAATTCGATTCATCTCCTCAACCTCTAGAGGTGTCTCAGGACTCTGCTCCTTAGACAAGTGAATTCTATGCCTGAAAGGTAAAGATCCTTTCTTGGAATTTTTCATTTTATACCTAGACAACATCTTGTCTATATAAGATGCTTGAGATAATGTCAATGTTCTGTTCTTGCGATTCTGAACTATCTGGATTCCAAAAACATACTGTGCTTCTCCCAAATCTTTCATTTGGAATTATGAAGCCAACCATCTCTTAACGCCAGCTAGATATTCTACCTCATTCCCAATGAGTAGAATATCATCAACATACAACACTAGAAAAGCGATAGTTTTGTTGACGATTTTCTTGTAGACACAGGGTTCGTCAATATTTTGTTCAAAGCCATAAGATTTGATCGCAGCGTCAAATCTCATATTCAAGGATCTAGAAGCTTGTTTTAATCCATAAATGGATTGATTAAGCTTGCAAACTTTTTGCTCTTGACCCTGCTGTATAAACCCTTCTAGTTGAGACATATAGATACTCTCTTCAAGATAGCTATTCAGAAAAGCTGTCTTGACATCAATTTTCCATATTTCATAATCATAAAATGTGGCTATGGAAAAGAGTATTCTAATAGACTTTATCATGGCAACTGGAGAGAAGGTTTCTTCAAAATCTAACCCCTCTCTTTGGGTAAAACCTTTTGCCACAAGTCTAGCTTTGTAGGTATGCACCTTACCAGCTTGGTCTCATTTTCTCTTGTAGATCCATTTGCAACCGATGGGTTTTACCCCTTCTGGTTGATCTACAAGATCCCAGACATAATTGCAATACATAGATTCTCTTTCAAGGTCCATGGCTTTAATCCATTGGTCTTTGTCCACATCGTTCATTGCTTGATTAAAAGACAACGAATCCTCTAAACCATCATCTGGTATAATGACTTGAGTTTCAATTAAACCCATGTACTGGTCAGGCTGTTGCACAACCCTCCCACTATGACGAGGCATTCTCAACTCTTGAGAAGGATGTGAAGTATTAGTTTCATTAGCAACTCTTGTTGACAGACCTGCTCTATCAACAACTCTTGTTGAAGGACCTACTCGATCAACAACTCTTGTTGATACATTTTTCGTTTCTCTGGACATTTTTTCTTTTACTAGCTTACTGCGAGGTTGATGGTTCTTTATATAATCTTCCTCCAGGAAGGTTGTATTTATTGATACAAATACTTTATCTTCCCGAGGATCATAAAAGAGACCACCTTTAGTTTCTTTTGAGTAGCCTACAAATAGGCATACTTTTGAATGGTGTTCCAACTTTTAAGGATTTTGCACCAACACATGTGCTAGACAACCCAAATTCTGAAGTGATATAAATTTCCTTTACGTCCTCTCCAGAGCTCATAAGGTGTTTCAGAAACACTTTTCGAGGGAAACATGTTCAAAATATACACTACAGTCCCAACTGTGTGTCCCCAAAAAGGATTTGGTAATTAAGCGTAACTCATCATGGAACGAACCATGTCCAACAAGGTTCTGTTTCTCCTCTCTACCACACTGTTCTGCTGAGGTGTGCCAGGGGCTGTCAGTTGAGATTGAATTCCATGTTCTATTAAATAGTTCTGGAATTCTATGTCCATATACTCTCCACCTCGATCCGATTGATGTGTTTTAATCTTTTTATCTAATTGGTTTTCAACTTCAGCCTTATACTCTTTGAACTTTTCAAAAGTTTCAGACTTTAGTGTATTAGGTAAACATGCCCATACCTTGAATAATCATCTATAAAAGTAATGAAATATTCATACCCTTCTCTTGCTCTAACATTTAGAGGCCCACAAAGGTTTGAATGAATCAGCTCTAGGGGTTCTTTGGCTCTAAGATCTTTTCCAGAAAAAGATTTTTTTGTCATTTTACCCTCAAGACAGGACTCACATGGTGGTAATGAATTGTCTTCCAACTTGTTTAAAAGACCATCGTTAACCAATCTCGCAATCCTGTTGAGATTTATGTGACCCAATCTCAAGTGCCAAAGATAGGCATTTGGAGAAATCTTCATTTTCTTATGAGTCCCAGCAGTTTTAAACATCTCTATGCTCAAAACAGCTTTGACCTCAGTTGGTTTTAACATGTACAAGTTATTTTCTAATTTTTCATAGCAGATCTGTTTATTTACCATATTGATGAATACTTCACCATTTTCGAAATAAACTTTATAATTTTGTTCTAGCATAGGAAACAGATATTAGATTCCTTTTCATAAAAGGAATATAATATACATTTTTCAAATAAATGTACTTATCTCCTATAAATAACTTTATATCTCCCACTGCTTTGGCTGAAACAATCTCCCCGATCCCTACCTTAAAGATTGTTTCACCATCTATCAACTGTCTCCAGGAACTTGTTTCTTGTGAGATAGTACATACATGATTAGCAGCACCTGAATCAATTATCCAGATTTTATCGTTTTCCACTAAACATTCTTCGATAACAAGTAAATCATATTTATCTTGTTGTTCGAATTCAACATCCTCATCTACATAATTCATAATTTTAGATGAGTTGGGAGATAAAGGACAACTCTCTGTTAAAATTCTTTTGGTATAATCAACTGCTAGTAATTTGTTTGTTGATTTGATTTTACTGTTATGTACATCGGAAGCGAGTATACTAGAATTCGACATGCTGATAAAATTCAAACAAATTCTAATTAGCATATTGTAACTAAATCCAAAGTCAAGTTTTAGAAAAAAGTAATAATGTACCCATAACCATTATTTATTTGCAACAATATTTTAGTGAGTCAGAATATGTGTTACCGAGGGGCAATCAGATACTTATTCACTAAAACAAACAATTTTGACCAAACATTACTCCCAAAATAACTCTTATTCCTACTGTCTCTGGAATAACTCTTATTCCTATAGTTGTTTAGTTATCGTTTTTGGTCAAGATCTTTACTAACAACTTAGTAATTCTTATAAGTGTGACCCGCCATTTTCAGATCCTATAGGATGGTATGAATTTGCCTCCGAAATAGACCCTATTCATGTGATATAATTAATTAATTTAATATATATGATATAATTACTATAATGTGTTTGATGCATTATAATATAAAGTTTATTTGAAATGAAATAAATATTTGAATTTGATTCAAATATTAATTATGTGAATTGGATTCATATAATGAAATTTAGTATAAATGAAATTTATATTAAATACTGTACATTAATAAGAGAATGAAAAACTATAAGTTATATTGTATTTGATACAATATTAAACTATAAATTACATGTTATATTTGATATAACATATAGATTAATATATATAGTATATGATAAAATGGTTATCAAATAAATATATATTATTTGTTTTATTAAATAAATTTATTTTATTGTAAATTTTTTTAAAAAAATCATTTTGCCTCCCCCTTTTTTTCTCTCTACTATGTGAAAGTGGGGTGCAGATGGTTGGTTAATTGATCATCTTCTTCCTCTTCTAGATTTTGACAGAGCAATCAGTGAAAACCTATCTACGCACAAAATCTCTCTAAGAAAAGTTCTCAGGATACCATAACCCTTCTTCTTACAATCTCTATCCCTCTTTTTTAAAATACCAAGAGTCCACAACTTATTGGATTCTTAACCCAGAGAATATAGGAGATTCTGATTGGTGGTGGCTAGGGTTTCGAGCACGTTGCAGTTGATCGTGATTTTGGAGAAGAGGATTGCATGAAGAAGATTAAATCTTCAAGGGTTAGTATTTTTTTCCCCATATCTTTTCTTATTTTCATTTAGCATGTTGTAATTTAAATTTAATGCATAAAGTTTTTGTTTTGTTACTGTAAATTTCATGTTCTGCAAAATTGGGATTTGGATTTGATTCTTGGTTCCGCTCAAGGACCTTCATTGGTTCTTTTCAATACAAATGAAATCCGGGATGCATCACTGCCTTTTACAAAAAAGTTGAGGTCTTCATCATCGATTATGCCAATTTGGGTTAGTTGGGATCATTGTAACAACATTTGATATGTATATAAAACATATCCGGATCGATATTCAGTCTTTGGTGTAGAATATTCATTAGTTCACTACACGTTATAACATTTCTGACCTTCAGATCTTTCATATGACCTCCAACATAATTGCTTCCGGACTGGTTCTATTCCCTATCAAATCGTACAAAAATGCGAACTACCGTCATTGATCTGCAATTAGAAAATTGATAATTGGATTTGAATTTTTATTAATGTAAGCAATCGTCCAACAAGTTATAATAGATCACCTAGCAAGTTATATAGATCGTCCAACAAGTTATAAGTGATTGCCCAATGAATTATAAGTGATTGCCCATATTAATGTAAGTGATCATTTAGTTGTATATAAGCAGTCGTTTATATAATACTAAATGATCACTTACATTATGGTGGGTGATCTCTTATTTTTATGAAAGCGATCTTGGAAGAAAAATACTACGTAAATGCTTACATTCTCGTCGTTTCCAGTTTTGATGAATGTTCTTGCTCTATAACCAATGACAAAATGAACTAAACGAAGAAGAAAACGATCGACAATGAGAATGTTGGACTGAAACTCTGAGAGAACAATGGGAAAAGAAGTTCAAAAGTTTGACTGAAAGTGAATAACTGAGAGTGATCTTTTATTCTTGATATCAATAACATTCAATGTTGTTGGTATGAGTGAAATATTTTGATGGAATGTTGGTGTTGCATTAAATACATCTGTTAAATCGGTGAAGAAATCATCCAAGGAGGAAGAAAGTGGGTGGGTTGAGAAGAGATTTTCAATTTGGGGGTAGATATGGTATTTCACATGGCATAAAGGTCAATGGCAATCTATGAAGCACAAACACGGAGATATGAATACGATAGGATATAACGATACACCAATTTCTAAAAAACTAGGATATTGATACGTCGAAGATACGATTTTTTTTCCTTAAAAAAAATATAGGATATAGAAAAACTTAGCATATAAGTTAATGACAATAGTATAAAATACAACGGTAATACCATACAAAAAGCTATATCTAAGATAGTCAATAAAATACAATTGAAAAAGTGACTCATATTGATTAGAGAAGAAGAAGAAGATTAGAGGGAGAAGTATAAGAACTTCGTTGAATTGTTGAATCAAGTGGGTTATATTTTAGTGGACATTGTGGGGACTCAAATGTGAAGATGAAAATTAAATGATTCTAGGTTTTGTCTTTTATTTTTCTTTTTCTTTTAGTTTTTGTCTCAAATAGTGAGCTTTTTTAATAGATTCTAGTTTTAGATTGGGAAAGACTAAACAAGTTGCTTATCTTTTTTTCTTTAAAAAAAATGTAAAAGTAAAAATAGATACGTCAAATCATGTGTCAGATAAATATCCAAAAGTATCGGTATCTGATACGTGTCTGATACGGATTCTTTGATAAAATATCTGTATTTCATAGATGGTAATAAAATTTTTAGAAAGAGGTCAATCATAGAAAAATTTTTACTTTTGGATCCTTGTGTGAAATTTTCCTCAAAAAGAGAGGAAAAAAAAATCCATTTGGGTTTTACTTGATTGATTTTTTGAGATTGTGGGGATATTATTATATTGTTGATAGAAACAAAATTGAGATTTGTGGAAAAAAAGAGAGAAAAATGAGTTGTGTTCCATGTTTTTCATCTCATGGGAAAGCAGCAAAAAGAACGAGTGGTAGAAGGGAACAGTCCGTTTCATTGCATTCTCGCTGTCGTAAACAACCATGGAAAATCCGATCTCTTGTCCCCCTGTGTGAACAATGTGGGTAAGGTTTTTTAAGAGAGAAATATTGAGTAAATGACAAATTTGCTTCTTTTTAGTCTATGAAGCATAAACACGAATATGATAAAATACAATGATTCATCAATTTCTAAAAAATTAAGATACGAATATGTTTAGGAATACGTTTATATATATATATTAAATATAATCCATCAAAGCATAAAATACCAAATAACAACCTAAAGAAAATTTAATCCTCCAAATACATATTACAAAGTTCTTAGTACAAAGTATACTAGAAACTAGAAAAACCTTGAGCGTTCATGCAAAGAAGATGAGATCGGTGAGGCGCAGCAGATAGTACAATAAATGGAAAGAAGATGAAATCCGGCATGACTCATTGAAGACGAGGAGATGCTTCACGGATTTTAAGGTTAGCAATCGAATGGATGGGACTGGGAAGAAGAGGAGATCGTAGGGGTGAGCTATGCATCAGGGAAATCTGGTTTTTCTTTCTTCTTCTTTTTTTTTTTTTTCCTTAAAAGATATCTTTTAGTTATTTGGTAATCAATAATTATGAAATGAAGTCGGCTTGTGGATTGTAGGCTGCTGATAATCATGAAATAAAATGGATTGGTGGTTGTGGGATCGAAATTGAACCCAATTATTTTAATTGTGTATTGTCGTATTCCCTTCACAAATCTAGAAGGGAATAAGCGTGTCTTAAAATAATAAAATCAAATACTCTATTTTACATATCTCACATCTCTCCTATATATCTAAAAGTATCAATATCAAATACATATCTAATATCGACTCTCCACATTTTGAAGTATCTATACTTCATAGCTTTTAGTTGAAGATCAACTAATACAAAGACATGATTACACACTTAATAAACTACAAGGATTAAAGGATTAATGGATCGATTTAAAGTTTTTGGATGTGATTCAATAGAAAAAAAAACAAAAATAAAACCCAAGAAACAACTTTTTTTATATAGAAAAAATTGATATCTCTCATTCTTCTATTCAAAATAAATTACAATGAAAATTCAGTTCGGTCAATTGTAAAAATGAAAATCCGTTAATAAATTAACATAATCTCAAGATGTGATACATGACAAACTCAATAATAAATGAACTTAACTAGAAAGATGTGGCTCATAATAAAACTTGGCTACGAAAGGATATAAAATTTCTTTTTCGAATCAGCTAATTTTATTCATCATTTACTACTTTTTCTAAAAGAGAAGATTTAATCTCCCACCTTATAATTGAAGGAAAAATATATATTTTTTAAATATAAATGCAAGAAAGAACTCTCACAAAAACTGAAGGAACATTTGCATAATGTGTTATAGAAAGTTACATCGACTGAACATTAAGCAAATGTTCAAACATTAGGTCCTAACAATGTCCCATCTGAAGCTTTGGGAGGTCCTAGATTTACATATTTACATAAACTGCTGTTCTCAGCATCCTACTACAACGAATGGATTGCAAGTGAAATCATTTACAAATTGAAGAAATGAGTCAGCTTCACATGAATGGAAGCCTTCCTAGCAAAGCTATTCTACTTCCTATTTTTGTAAGCACTATATACTACTAGCTACTTTAATCGAATGAATGGAGAAATGAGACCAGTCTCATCATCAGCACAAAGTTTGAGTAATGTAAGAAATCAGTTTTCTTTGCTTCTCAATCGTCAAATCTCGACCCCAAATTTGAAGTATGCATGGTTTCGGATATCTTCAAGCTTATGCAGAGAAGCTTTCATGATATAATGAAAGATCATATCCAATTGAAAAAAAAGATTTAGTTGAATCTATCAAATCGATTAGTTGATCCCAGGTTACCGTCGGAATAATCGTTTGTTTACGTGTTGTAAGCTAACTAACTACTTTACTGCTCGACCAGAAATTGTGCACAGGGGTATTCCGACAGGAAAGTGGGAAGTTCAATGTCTGAAGGTTCAATGGCGGGAAGAGCCATGTCAATGTCTTCAGTAGAGAATGGGATGCTGCAATCAGCATATAATGATTAAAAGAATTATTAACATGAAAAAAAGGTGAAAAGGGAAGGGAAAAGGAGAGCAACCGACTTCGTTCATAAGCTTTTAGGAAAGCAATGGCTAAAATTTATCCAATCACGATATGAAGATGTAAGAAAGTTACCTTAGATCATCGTCCAATAAAAATGAATTTGAGGTCAAGTTCTGATTGTCCTTGTTCAGAATTTCCCTCATTTGAGCAACCACCTAAACCATGCGCCATCGATTACACAATTGGCCAAGAAACAAAATTCATCAAGCAACTAGAAATAGGGAATAATAAAACTTGCCTCATTCGACACACTCTGTGTCCCGTATTTATCATCCCAATACATAGTACTGATGCGATAAATTTGTCTCACTGTCAATGCCTGTGTTCAGTACTCAACATAAGAAAAGCCAAATTCCAATAGAAATGATTCCTCAAGAAAACGGACAAAAGTAAAAATTTTAAACAGTCAATAAATAAGTCAAACAAACTAATAAAAGAGTAAAGACCATACAGGGCAAAGATCCTGTCTTATCTCTTCTAGTGATTTCTTTCGCTTCTGATGTATTACCTACATATAATGCAAAATGACATCGATATTAACCTCAGTCCTACGACTGTAGAAAGGGGAAGGGGAGTTCAGGAAGCATACATACCAGAAACCCGACAGCTTGCCTTATATAGTTTAGCTCGTGCCAAGAGGTCCCTGAATACTAAAATTTCCAATTTAAAATATAAGTTCTACATCCAAATTCAGATTAAAAGTTGTAATATCAACCCGACTATGATATACATTTATTACCTCATCTGTTGCATTGCCAATCCACTTTTCTAGTTCTGCAAGACCAGATTTCACGTACTCCCCATTTGAAAACGTACAACATTCACGTCTTAGTAGAAGGCTACAAAACAAAACATCACATCCAAATTTAATAAACTTCATCACAGCCTCGAAGGGACAGAAAACTGCAACCCCATACCTATTAAAAAGCGAAATGTTGATGAATGAGAACACCTGAGTAATCAATTTACGAATGAAGAAAGATGGTACCTGACACAAGGAATCTTCAGGTCAACCAATAATACAAAGAAAAATTTCATGGCTAGTACACGTTCATATTTGTCAATTCCCTCACATAAAAAGTTAAATATAAAGTTGAACATTTGTTGTTATTAATGCTATAAACAAAACTGATAAGCTCTGCAGAAGTAAGCATTTCAAGAGAAAGAAAAGAGAGGCATGAAAGACTGGCTGAGCTGACTAGACTCATATACTGAATTGTTTATAGGCATCTGTTGATAGGGAGCTACGTGTAGAGTTACAGAATAACCAAAACAATTGGGTGCATGAGGATTGCTTAAGACCTTCGAAGGAGTTGGACAAAAAATAGAAAAAGGTCAGTGGATGGAGTTGGGTGGGGAGATCAGTAGATGAATGTGAATTGCTAGGAGGTTTCCTTTTCTAAGGAGTTGTTTGTAGGTCGTGTATGAACAATAGATGAAGGATGTAGAAGTTTGTCAATGCACATTATGTTTCGAGAAATATTTGTTGAACTTATGACCACCCTTTCCTGAAGATGAAATATGTTAATGAGTAGCCAGGAGGATAATGGAAAATCTCAGAGTGGCTAGATTTTAGTGATGCTGTTAAAAAGTGTTGGAACATCTTTAAAAGTGGTAATGTTTTCAACATTACATCTGCTAAACTGAAAATTAACATGGCAAAAGTTTCTTTCAATCTCAAATCTTGTTTTTTTTTTTTTTTTTTCCTGCTCCTTGGCATTCTATCCCTTTTGTTTTGGTTGCTTGTTATCTTGAACTTTTTCTAAGATGAAAAGTTTTTTCTGGTTCAAAACTAAAATAAATCAAAAACCTCATGAGGATTATTTCAAAGACATACATGATTCGCACGTAATCGACTCATCAAAGAATCCAAAAACTTTATTATGTTATCCCATGGACTACTTGTAGATGGCTGGGGAACACCAGGCGATCTAGAGGACTTCCCAGCATGTACTCGTGCAGCTTTTGGTGCCTGACATTAAAAAAATGTTATGTTATGCAATACCTTTGTCTAATGACTTTGAAAATAAAATTCAAGCAATAAAATTTAGACAAGAATAAATGAGATGAAAAATATGAAGTGGTTATCCCCATAGAGGATATGCCATAGAACACACTGAATCTATATAAAAAGAAACGCGAACAAAGTGGGTCCATGCAGCAAGATCAAAAAATAGGCATGCATAAAATATCATAAATATAGGATAAAGAAAAAAAATCCAGTTAAGTATTTTTAAGCATTTAAAAACTACTATAAAACAACTTCTAGGAATCATTTAACAATAAACTTTGTGCTAGTAAGAAAAGTATTCATTTCAAATCTACTCTCAAACATTTCCTCGAAAACTTTTAATTGGGCATGAAAAAAAGAATGAGCAGCATTAACTTTGAAGGAAAAGCAAAGCAGTCAACGATGACATGACAGTTACATTCATCACTTCCAAAGGACAATTGAAAACAAAAGAAGTGTCCAAACGTCCAAACAAATTGAACACATAAATTTGAGATAACAGGTATACTTTTTCAATGGCAAAGAGCCGAAGACCGCAAAGATACTTCAACTATTCTTATGGTGTTCTAATCATAAAATAAAACCAGCAAAAGCCAAGGCACCCATGCACAATTCCTGAAATAAATGAGATGAAGATAAAAAAATTCCAGTTGTCACTTTTTAGTTAACCTGAAACTCAACTAGTATTTAAACTAGCTACAAGTTCACATTTCACCGAGTGGGTTCATGATCCTAAAAAGGCCAAGGAGCCGGATAAAGCCTTCTCTAGCTTATTCTTTCATTAGCCTGTTAATGCATTATCATGATTATCATTCAGGAACAGAACAATGACCTGAATACATGAGCTCAACAATGGAGATAACTCTTTCTTCAAATTATCACGGATCAAGCCGAAAATCTTCTCCACACAAGCAGTTAATTGCTGTTTAAACAATATTGCTGGATATCTTGCTTCAAGATGAGAAATCCCATCTTCAAACCCAATATATTTGAAGGGTGATTTTAGTCCCTGACATTCAAACAAGCAAACTTCAGCTGAAAACATATATACTTCCACCAAAGATGAACAAGTAATTATTAAGAGAGTGACAGAAAGATAACCACGTTAATTTATCGACCACTAGAATACAAAATCAAGCAGTATCTCCACTATTAAGAAGTTAAAAGTAAAACACATTAACATAAATCAAAATTACAGCTCTTCCACAAAATTGAAGAAAATAGACTTTCAAGGTTAACTTGTTAAATAGAACACATCGAAATGAAATTCTATTGTATCGTATACTGTATCGTAACTATGGTGTATCATAAGTTACCATTTGATAAATAGCATTAAAAAATATAAATAATAAAGCCTAAAATAGAGAAA
Organism: Benincasa hispida; assembly: GCF_027475165.1. Taxonomy (NCBI): domain Eukaryota; kingdom Viridiplantae; phylum Streptophyta; class Magnoliopsida; order Cucurbitales; family Cucurbitaceae; genus Benincasa; species Benincasa hispida. The sequence goes on along the minus strand of NC_143481.1, from coordinate 37,967,165 downwards.
TAAACAACCAAACGTTAAATAATTAAATAACTCCAAAAAAATATGATTACATAAGCTAACTCCAAAAGTGCTCGTTACAAGATAGAAATAGAAGACACAAGGTTTACATAGAAAACCCTAGAACAGGGAGGAAAAACCACGATAGAGAGTCTCCTTTTTATTATTTTTTAACATAATATGAAAGATACACGAGGGTTCTTATTTATAGGCTCCAATAAGCCTTAATACAAAAAAGGAAAGAAAATTAGGGTAAGGTAAATTACCATCATACCCTCGGAGCTATAAACTAAGTCCCTTAGTTTCAACACTCCCCCTCAAGTTGGGACATAGATGTCAATCAAACCCAACTTGCTAACACATGAGTCAAAATTTTGCCTGAACAACCCTTTCGTAGGAACATCAACAATTTGTTGATTTGATAGAATATACATAAGACAGGTACTATCATTGTCAAGTTTTTCTTTTGTAAAGTATTTGTCAATCTCCACATGTTTCGTACGATCATGTTGTACTAGATTATTGGCTATGCTTATAGCCGCTTTATTATCACAATAGAGTTTCATCGGTAAGACACCATCTTGATGAAGAACAAACAATACTTTTTTCAATCAAATTTCTCCACAGATTTCCAAACTCATAGCTCTGTATTCAGCCTCTAGCAACAACACTTTACTTCTTACTTCTCCAAGTGACTAGGTTAGCCCACACAAAGGTACAGTATCCTGAGGTAGACTTTTTGTCAATAACTGATCCTGCCCAGTCAGAGTCGATATAGGTCTCAATGCATTTCTGTCGGTTTTTCTGAACATTAGACCTTTACCAAGAGTGCTTTTCAAATATCTCAGAATTCAACTCACAGCTTCTATATGTTCTTCATAAGGTGCCTGCATAAACTAACTGACTACGCTAACAACATAGGCAATTTTTGATCTAGTATGTGATAAGTAAATTAGCTTTCCTACTAGATGTTGATACCTCGCTTTATCAACAGGAACTTTGTTAACAGAATCTCCCAGTTTAACATCGAATTCTATAGGAGTGTCAGCAGGTCTACATCCAGTCATGCTTGTTTACAATTTCAATATAAATATAAAATTTAGTTAATTTTAAATAATAAAAATAATAGAATAAAAAGCGGGGATTTTCCCCGCAGGAACCCGAATCCCCAAACGGGGTTTCCCTAATCCCAAACCCGACTCCCCAAAACGAGGAATGGGGCGGGGACAAGGATTAAAAATCCCCATCCTACCCCGGCCCCGTTGCCATCCCTAGTTTTCGTTGTGAGACAGAGATCCCTTCCCTTGATTTAGCCAGTTCCATTCCAAGGAAATATTTTAGATTCCCAAGGTCTTTAATTTCAAACTCATCTGCCACTTTCTTTTTCAGTCTGGTGATCTCAATAATATCATCTCCTGACAAGACAATATCATCCACATATACTATTAGGATAGAAATTTTTCCAAATACTGACCTTTTTGTGAACAATGTATGATCAAAGTGTCCCTGAGTGAATCCTCGAAACTTAACAAAGGTAATAGAATAAAAATATGAAATTTAGTTAATTTTAAATAATAAAAATAATAGAATAAAAAGCGAGGATTTTCCCCATAGGGACCCGAATCCCCAAACGGGATTTCCCTGACCCCAAACCCGACTCCCCAAAACGAGGAATGGGGCGGGGACAGGGATTAAAAATCCCCACGAGGACGGGGATGGGGAGTGCATCCCCGCCCTACCCTGGTCCCGTTGCCATCCCTAGTTTTCGTTGTGAGACAGAGATTTGGCCAGTTCCATTCCAAGGAAATATTTTAGATTCCCAAGGTCTTTAATTTCAAACTCATCTGCCACTTTCTTTTTCAGTCTGGTGATCTCAATAATATCATCTCTTGACAAGACGATATCATCCACATATATGATTAGGATAGAAATTTTTCCAAACACTGACCTTTTTGTGAACAATGTATGATCAAAGTGTCCCTGAGTGAATCCTCGGAACTTAACAAAGGTAGTAAACTTGTCAAACCAAGCTCTTGGGGACTGGATCAAACCATACAAAGACTTCATGAGTTTGCACACCTGATGATCAAAATGAGCTTCAAAACCTGAAGGAGAGCTCATATACACCTCTTCTTCTAATTCACCATTTAGAAAAACATTTTTCACATCAAGTTGGTGGAGAGGCCAATCTTTATTTACTGTAATAGAGAGAAGAACCCTAATCGTGTTTAACTTCGCTATTGGAGAGAAAGTTTCTGAATAGTCTACCCCATAGGCTTTGTACCTAGCTAGAGTTCCATCAGATTTATACTTCAGAATAAATACCCATTGCACCCAACTATTTTATGCCCTTTTGGAAGAGCAACAAGGTCCCATGTATTATTTTTTTTCAAGAGCTCTCATTTCTTCCATAACGACAGTTTTCCACTCAGAAATTTCCATAGCCACCTGTATGTTTTTTGGTATTGTTGTTGTGTCAAGACTGGCAGTGAAAGCCTTGAACTCGAAAGACAGATTATTGTAAGATAGAAAGCTATACATAGGATACTCAGTGCAAGACCTCGTATCTTTTCTCAAGGCAATGACCATGTCAAGAGAATCATCATAATCCCCAGGGTTGTCTGACTTCTTATCTACTTTCCAACCTATAGTAGGATTCTGATCACATCTTTCAGCCAGAGTGTTGGTTCGGATTCATGGACCAGAGTCGACAAAACAGTAAGGGACACTATTTCCTTTATGAGATTCTTCCTGTACTATGTTAGCCAAGGGACCTATTTAGTAGGTAGAACAGTGCCATGGAAACTCAAGATAGGGGACACTATTTCCTTTCTAAGATTCTTCTTATAGTATGTTAGCCAAGAGACCTGTTTAGTAGGTAAGAACAATATCATGGGACTCAAGATAGGTTCAGGAAGATCAATAAGGACTAAAGATGTTGACCAATTAGTCTCTTCACAAGTACTCTCCTTTGAAGATGACTAACAAGGAAAAAGGGTTTATCCTCGAGAAATGTGACATCCATGGAGATGAAGTACTTTCGGGAAGAATGATGGAAGCATTTATAACCTCGCTGGTGAAAGAGGTATCCAAGGAAGACACACTTTTGAACACGAGAGGTAAACTTAGTTTGGTTAGGGCCATGACTATGAACAAAGACAGAGCACCTGAAAACCCAAAGAGGAACATCAAGAATAAGCTGTGTGGTCGGGTACGACTCCTTGAGGCATTCAAGAGGAGTTTGGAGTTGGAGGACACAGGAAGGCTTCGATTAATAAGATGAGCTGCAGTAAGAACTGCATCTCCCCACAAATAAGATGGAAGAGAAGTAGACAGCATGAGAGACCGAACAACCTCGAGGAGATGACGATTTTTCCTTTCAGCCACCCCATTCTATTGAGGGGTATAGGAACACAAACTTTGGTGAACAATGCCTTTAGAAGACAAAAATTCACAAAGTGTATTATTGAGAAATTCACGACCAATGTCACTTTAAAGAATAGCAATTTTGATATTGAATTGAGTCTCAATAGTAGTGTAAAATTATTGAAATATCGATGAAATCTCTGATTTGTCAATGAATAGAAAGACCCATGTAAGACGGGTATGATCATTGATAAAGGTCACAAACCACTACTTTCCTGAAGAAGTGGTAACACTGAAGGGGCCCCAAACATCACTACGAATATGAGTAAAGGGCTGAGAAGGTTTGTAAGGTTGAGAAGGAAAGGTGACCCTACGCTATTTTACACGAATACACACATCACAAGACAAAGAAAAGACATCAACTTTATTGAATAAATAAGGAAATAAAAATTTCATATATTGGAAATTTGGATGACCAAGGCAAAAATGTCACAATAAGAAGATAACAAATTAGTCTTATAGTTGTTCCTAGAAGAAGCATCGCCATCAAGGAAGCAGAGTCCCTTACTGTGCCGGGCAGTGCCAATTATCCTCCCCGAACTCAAGTCTTGAAAGAAAATATTATCCGGTGAGAAGGCAACTTGACAATTGAGATCTCTGGTTATCTTACTAATGGATAAGAGATTGTAAGATATGTTAGGTACACGCAGCACATTCTGTAAAGTTAAACCATGAAACGGAGAAATATGACCCTTGCCCGGAATAGGAGCAAAAGACCCATCTGGAATTCTAATCTTTTCATTACCAGCACACGGTAGATACGATAAAAAGTTATCACACGACCCAATTAAATGATCTGTAGCCCTGGGATCAAGTCTCCATGGTTTATTGTCATTTATACTTAGGAGACTTAAGGATTGTGATGTACCTGATTGAGCTATTGCCCTAAGGGAAGAGATAGCAAAGTCATTTTGACCATTCATCTAAGGTTGTGGCTGAGAAGTACTTGCAGATTCACTCACAAGAGCCTGACCAGGATTGGGTTTGTCATTCGGAGGGCGTCGTCTTCCATTCAGTGGTCTACCATGTAATTTCCAGCATTGTTCCTTTGTATTCAGGTTTTCTTGCAATGTTCACACACCGGAGTCTGTTTCCCATTTTTCTTGTCACCATCATTACCAGATAATTTCGCACTAAAAGCAGATGAATCAGTAGCAGACACAATTGTGATGTTCATAGCACTAGATCTGTCCTCCTCAAGGCAAACCTCAGAACACACTTCTACAAGAGAGGGTATAGGTCTTTGTCCCAGTATACGGCCTCGCGCTGCATCGAATTTGGAGTTCAAACTAGCTAGAAAATCATATACACGATCTACTTCCTAAATTTTAGAATACTGGACACCTTTACAAGGGCAATCCCAAATAATTTCACGACACAAATCCATCTCCTGCCAGATTAAAGACAATTTATTAAAGTATGAAGTGACATCCATCGTCTCCTGTTTGAACTAGTGAACTTGTTTACGTTGAGTGTAAAGACAAGACGCATTTTGCCTCTTAGAATATAATTTATGAACTACATCCCAGATATCTCGAGCAGTTGCAGCATACAACAATGGTTTCCCTATCTGAGGCTCCATACTATTAATCAGCAGTGACCGTAGCAAGGAGTCTTCTCCTTTCCAAATGCGCTCTTGAGGGTCTCCTGGTCTAGGTCAAGATATCTCACCAATTAGATACCCAAACCTGTGACACCCCTTAAGAGCCATTTTAATGGACTGAGACCAAGAGAAATAATTCATTTAACTTTTCTCCTACAATTAAACCTGTGGAATTTTCCATAGATCCAGACAAATAATTTGTAGTAGTTAAACCAGGGATAGAGGTTACCAGATTCTCTGGATACATCGGTAGACCGAAAGGAACGTCTGAATTCAATACACTTGAATTTAAATTTGTAAGAGAACCTAGGGCCACCCCAAGAGCAACGATTTGTTGTTGAAAACTCGCCTTAAGATTAGCCAACTGTTGTTGAACCATTGTTGGAGATAGACCCATTGATCCTTGGTGTTCATAGCTCGGCGGCGTAGGAGAAAGAAATCCCAACGGCGGCAGGTATGCGGTTGGCGGCTAGCGGCTGTTTAGGAGTTTCCATCAACGGCGACGGTGGTGAAAGCAAGGGTGGTGAAGACCTAATGTTATCTTGCACCGGTTGGTTTTTGCCGACGATGGCTAAGGTTTTGTCACCATACTCTGATACCATATTAAAAGATAGAAATAGAAGATACAAGGTTTAGGTGAAAAACCCTAGAACAGGGAGGAAAAATCATGATAAAGAGTGTCCTTTTTATTAGATTTTAACATAATATAAAAGATACACGAGGGTTCTTATTTATAGGCTCCAACAAGCTTTAATACAAAAAAGGAAAGAAAATTAGGGTAAGATAAATTACTATCATACCCCCGAGACTACAAACTAAGTCCCTTAGTTTCAACTTTGCTAAATATGCAAGAAAATAAAACATAAACCAACTCCAAAATAAGTATGAAACTTTAAAGTTTAAAAACAATAAAAACAATATACTAAAAAATTAAGAAAAAGTTTAAAAACGTTCATGAAGACTGAAGAGAGAAGAGTATTCGAAAAAAGAATAAAAAATTAATAAATGGTTAGGATTGGAAGAATTGAGAAGTCACACTACAACAATCATGGGACAGTTGTAGGCATGAGAAAAGGGAGGACTGATTTAATAAATATTTTTATTAAAAGTAAATATTGTGACATTTTTTAATTGATTAATAATACTAAACAATTTTAGAAATCACAGGTATCTTTTCAGATTTCCTTTCTTCTAATCTCCTTTTAATCTCTTTCTTCCTGCCTCAATCGCAAGTCTCTTCATCTTCATTCTTCAAATTTCAATCCCTCTTTGAGTCTCGGCTGCAAGTTCCTGTTTCTTTCCGTTTTTGTAATCACTGACAACTATCCACAAGGTCATCTACTTCGGCTAGCAATGTTGCAACAATAAACCCTAAAACTCAAAATTGCAACCGTCCACGAGGTTTTTTGTCGTCTTCGTTTTTTTATTTTTACTCTTTTTGTTACTTGAATCGAACGATTTGATTAATGAATGATTAACATGATTCAAGATCGCAAATCGAAAGGTACATATTATTTTTTATTCAAACCCAGGATTTGTATCGATTTCCCTTTGTTTCGATTTGAATCGTCGATACAACTTGGGTATCGTACGATTTTAACAATGTTGGTTAAGATGCTAAATTTAAGAAATGATTTGCACCATTGATAATTATGGAAACAGGTGCAGGACTCAACTGTTGCTTTTTATATACATATATAGATACATACATATACATATATTATATCACATGTAGGTCGGGAGAAAATTTTCCAGTACAATGGGAGTATAGATTCTATTTATTGTGTGCCACGTCACCATGATTTTTAAAAATAGAGTAGCACCCACTAACATTAAGATGGAGTTTAGACAAATCTACAGTGAACAAAGGGAGTCTGGTACTCCCGTAGTACTGGAATTTTTTCCCAGTGTGAGGGATCCAAACCTATGACATCAAAAAGTAGAAATGCCTTCAATGTTCAAATAAGAACCATTATTTGATAATAAAACTTTTAGTTAAATAGTTTTTACCATATATAATATAATAATATATATAGAAGAAAATTTCTTTGCACCAACATTTTTCGACAATCCTTCCACAAATTCATGATCACCACAATGGAAAGAGAAGACTGCCCATATGGCGGACTAACCACTATAAACCCAAAAAACCAAAGTACAAAACAGAACAAAAAACAAAAAACGTAAAGCAGTGTCGTTTAGACATCTAATTATACAAGGTAGGTAGTTCAGATCTATTTTCCACCAATGAACACTTTCAAGAAATTAAACAAACCTATTACAGCAACCAACTTAGGTTTCAGGGGCAAGGAAAGACTAAATAAAGGGAAGAGGTCATGATGCCTATTTGAAGCCCATTCTAAAACTATCTCGGTCCATTCAGAAGATGCCTATTTGAAGGTGCCAAGACTATGGGCATTCCAAAACTAACTCGGGCCAAATCCCCTCATGAACACAGTTCCTATTCCCTTAGGATTCTATCAATTGTAAATAAATATATTCTATTCGCTTCTTACAAGTTTTTTTTTAACCATTCCTTCTACTTCCATTCTTGTTCAATGCCATCTCTTCCAATAGAGTTCTAACATTGTTCGGAAATTTAGAAAGGGTGAATTTCTTCCTATTGCAAAACTGATGTAGTCATAAGTCAGCATTTTAGACTAGTTAATTATTTTATATCCTCTTTGGCCTTTTAGCTTGTTTGTTTAGTCAGTTAATTTGTTATCACCAGTTCAGTTATTAGATTAACCAGTCACTTCATTAGAGCCATTTACTTTAAATAATACTGCTTATTCTGTTGAAGGCATGATTTGACTTTTACTTGAGAGATTAGCTTGCCAGCGGCAATGACCTCATCAAAAAGGAAGTGAAGCAAACCACCACCCTATCCCTGAAGACAACAACTCAATGCTTGCTGTCAGCCGAAGAAAACAGAGCACAACAAAAAATGGTACTTCAAGAAAGGCATAACCCTAACCCTCCGTGACCTCAAAAATCAAGAAACCTTCAAGAATTGCCTATTAGTCACTCAAGAAAGACCAAGCCTCTAGGTTTATCAACGAAGACATTGATAGGAGTTCAATCCATCTAGCGAAGAAGACAAAGAAATCAACACGAAAAACAGAACACATAATAAAAGCCGACAAAAATGAAGAAAAAAAAAACTGTGCGAGGGAGGCCAATCGCGCGAAGAACAAGATGAAGAGAAATTTGAAAGTGAAATAAGAAGTCGAGTTGAATAAAGAAGAAAAATTCACGTGCTAAAATACAGATAAGATGTGTGAGGAAGAAGAAGAAATGACTGAGAAAACACATCCGACTCGCCATTTTCTAGAATCTCAAGCAAAGTTGCAAGTCAACTCATCGACTATTTTCTTTCTAGTAATTTGTTTATCCTATTTGTTTGTCCTTTTTAAAACTCGAGGATGAGTTTGATCTTAGGAGGGTGGAATATGAAGTAGTCATATGTCATCTGTTTAGACCATTAAATTATTTTATCTCCTCTTTGGCCTTTTGACATGTTTGTTTAGTTAGTTATTTTGTTATTATCGGTTCGGTTATTAGATTAATTGGTCACTTCATCGTACTTTTAGCCCTTCACTATATATATGAGTTGCTTATTCTATTGAAGGCATGATTATATTTTTATTTGAGAGATTAGCATTCTGGTTTATACCAAAAATCACTCAGACGTGTTCTGATAATATATATAATTGGTTGCAACTGAATTGTGCATCACATCTCTTCCACTGTTGAGATACATGCTTTTTGCTCTTTTAAGATACATGCTCTCCAAAAAGCATCCACGTATTTAACAAATATAAAACATAAAGTGTAAACCATTTAACTCTTGCAATAGACAAAATCACAAACTCCAAAATAAATTGCTCAGCTCACCTGAGAAATCCTGCTAGCTAAGCCAGCGGAACCAGTGGAGCGTTGAGAAGCTGTGCTCAAAAAACCATTTGACTTCAAATTTCTTTGCAAGAGACATAGTAATGCAGATGCATTTGACAACCAATATGGCAAGGTAATATTCTCGTCCCCAGTCTGAGCCATTATAGAAAAATTAGAGAACTAAAAGTTAAAGCTAGGATGGAACAAAAAAAAATCAAGTTGGAATAAATACAGGAGACACTTAAGAAATTTCATCAAACTGAAACAAGAGAATAACCTTGAGGGCATCATTGATTCCTTCAATTATATAGTCAAAAATAACTGTTCGTTCTGATTCAAAGGCATGCCAGTTAAGAAGGCATCTGTAGATGATGCAAGCAGCCAGTGGCTTGCCACCTTTAAACCCCAAATTTTCTTTAATGCACCTAGAAAGGACTTCATAGTTTTCCTGCATAGAAAGTGCTCTTTATCATCCATGGAAAAGGTTCCACCATGTGACATTTAAAATAACTTGACTACAACTTTTCACAAATATTTTAGCCATGAATTTTCATGGATGGAAATTTTAAATTGAAAGCTCGGTATTCAATGAATCGTATAAAAACCTGGTGTCTCTCTATAGTTAATTTTGTTCGCCGTGATTCAGAAAGGCCTTGTGACAAAGGTGCAACCAATTTTGTAGGTGTTGGTGACTCCTGTAAAAAGGACGTTCCTTTTTTTAGAAGGATAACACAGCATAACAATTTACCAGTCTATTATAAATATATAATATCTTACAAATAAAGTTTTCCGATCAGCATTAGGGACAAGCGCACTAGAGGATTTCTGTTTCATAGAAAAATCAACGATCATTCGAAGTCATGAAACAAGTCATATTATCAAATGAAGAGCCATATAGTTCGCACGTACACAAAATTAGTGCATGTGATTATTCACATATTATTCACAAAATGTCTTACCTCCGATAGTGCCCTTACAAAATTGGGCCGGATGCTCCTTGGAGTTGCACTTAAGGCTTTCTGTCGCAATACATGATTCTCGTCCTCTAGAACTGAGAGTTTATCTTCAAGACTATATTTTATAACAAGAGTAGAAAAAGAAATAAGGTAAGGTAAGAAAAAAATAAAACAGAACACAATGAGCATAAGGTGCACAACATAGATACAATCAGAAAATAACCTACCATAAAATTGTTTAAGAAGTCAAACAATAATAAGGGAAGAAAGCATGCAACTCAAGTGATACGCAAATATAACATTTAACATTTCTATTAACAACACCTTTTCACATTCTGTTGAAGCTTATTGCATTTCTGTTCAACATCCAGCAACTTTTCAACAGTGTGGCTACCATCCTTTTGTGCCTCAACAAGCTTAACTTCCAGAGCTGAGTTCCGTTTCTCCATGGCATCCAGAGCACTCTGAGGATTTATGAGCAACCAATTTGAGATTAACATTGGTAATCCAGAAACAACCGGAAGGGTGAAATTATTCCAATATGAAATAGCAAAGTGGTCATGTATCAGAGGAGCCATATAACTAAGTCTCAGCCATATCATACCTCCCTATTTTTGTCGTTCATTTGACACTTGACAATATGATTGTGTGCACTATAACCTCTTCTTTTGGCTCACCTTCACTGCTACTCTAACTCAATTGCCATTTAACATTAAAGGCCCATTGTTACTACTTTCCACTACGGCTTCTTGTTTTTTCATTATAAGAATCAATTATCATTTCTGAATTTTGGGCGAATAAGTTCAAACAAATTCTAACAAGGAGGGGAGGATCAACCTAAGATTAAACCACGATCTTCAACAATAGACTTCAAATGTGTCGGGATTTCTGAAGGAGGTACTGGAGAGAAACAAGCAGCACCCATCATATATTATCTTTTAAATCAACTTCATTTTAAAACAAAGTATTGAGATCCGCCTCAAGATTTTCCTCTTGCATTGGTTCATCAAGATCAACTCCATTCTCAAAGCCTTCTGAATCCTCACGGCAAATACTGATAGGAGAATCAGTATCTGATTCAAACTTCCTTTTTTAAGAAGAATCTGAAGGAAGGCATGGTGTGCCTCTCAAAATTTGAACCTTCGAATTAGGACTAGAGAGAACAGAGTATTTAAAATGTTGAGTTTGAGGGGGAAGAGTAACTGGCCTCTTAGAAAGAGCAAAGACCGTCTGTTGATACTTAAAAATCTATTTTGTTCAAATTGTTTTCTAACATTCTTTTGCATCAGGAATGAAAATGATGTGGGTTTTCCTGAAGACTTGAAGAACAAGTTGAAAATTCCTCTCTTTTATCTGAAAATTCTCCAACTCAATAGTTGCTAAATCCAGTGCACACATTTTTTTTTTTTTTTTGGTAAGCAAGTTGCAAAGGCTTCTGGGACTTATCCATTTGGCCAAGTTTAGATCTCCCCAAAGTTGGAAATTTGAACGTGTATATTGGCCACCTTGAGAAGGTAAAGAGATATTACAAGTAATTGTTGGTGTTGAAAAGAAAGGATCGGTTGTTTTTGGGAAATGTAAAGAAATTTTCTCTAAAGGAGTTGAGAAAAATTAACACCCATCTCTCATTTTTCCAAATCATGTTGAAGAATGAGAAATATTGCAGTTAGAGCTAGTCAAAGATAATCATCTCCTCAAAAGTTATACAGAGGTGGTATAAAAGAAGAGTTTAGATGCTTCAACTTTTAAGGGTGAAAAAAGAGGGATTCCAACTCAGGATTCTTTTGAGATTGTTTCCCGAGGCATTGGAAATCCAGACCGGCTTAGAGAATCACTGGCGCTATTTAGCCCTTCGTTTCGCCTTACTCGAATATAGGAGACATCCTTTGGGATGGATAGAAGGAATAAGTACAATTTGGAATGTCAACCGATTTGATAACGGAGGCTTACCCCCTTTCTTGATAAAGCTGTGATGTTTCATTACACATCCCAGTGTCAAGGGGATATAACTATGATGCAGAATCCCTGATATTAAGACAGAAAGACCCTATGAAGCTTCACTGTTCCCTGGGATTGACTTTGGGCCTTTCCTGCACAGCTTAGGTGGAAGGCGAAGATAGTAGAGATGAATTTCAATTGTCTTTTATTTTTTTATAAAAACAACTACTTTATTGAAAATGAAAGAATACAAGGGGATTTAAAAAAAAAAAGAAACCCACAAAACCCCTAGAGAAATGGTTTCCAACTAAGTAAAATATTACCTAGGGAATAATTAAAAAAATCTTCGAAATCGAAGTCCAAAGAGAAACATGAAACCTCACCAAAGACCAAACCTCACTAGGATCTCTCTCCAGACCACAAAACACTCTATTGTTGCTCTCTCCACAAAGATCCCACAATAACGTGCACACCCCGCAAGCCAAAGAAAGTGATCTTTCTCTTTGGAAGGAAAGCCAGTGAATTTCATTTCAGTTTTTGTGTTTTCCAGATTGCAAGCCCACAACTCTTAGAAAGAAGCTTGTGTTTGGTTCCCCCTTCCTCACCAAAGTTACAGCAGTCTACCAACTCATACACTCATTCCACGGTCACTCCTCTGGGATCAAATGTTACTTTAACCAAAGGTCTCATTAGCTCTCCCACAACTATGGATCCTATCTTCTTTCCAATTGTTCATGATACCAATTCTGATGAAGCATCGAATGTTAGTATGAGCAATGAGGAATTCAAAGCACATTTAGACAACATAGAGATTGTTGAATTTCTTGTTGAAGACTATTTTGCAAAAGTACTCAAAAGTCTTTTTTTGGTTGATGATAGAAGAAATCCAGGTGACATTTTGCAATCAACTACGTATGTTGTCAGGTATTCTTATTCTTCAATTCTTCCAAAATTGCATTCCTTAACTAAGGTTTGTGGACTATAGATGAAAGAAACCACACCTCACACCACAGTCACCACGAGTTAAAATTATGTTTCACTAGTACGTTATGGTTGTTTAGCATTGTGTAGTAATGCTTAGTTTTCAAAAGTTTTTGGGGGTGGTTATTATTGTGTTGTCTAGAAGATCTTTTTCAGTTTCATTCTGAAGTTCGAAGGTTGCTGGTTGGTTTATGGAAGTTTTTTGGAAATCTATGGTGGCTTTTATTTTGGTGGCTTGAAATTGAGTGTGTTCAAGTGTTTTTTAGCTAGTTCTCTTTTTTGGATTTTGATTATGTTATTAAGAGGTTCGGCTTTTGGTCCATATCTTTGGTATGAATATGTTTAGAGTTAAGAGTTATTGGCCTCTATTTTGATTGTTTCGTTTGGTTTTTGGATTATTACCCTTTGTCGAGGAGTTAGTATTATTTGGATTGTTAATTTATAACCTTTGTAATCCTTCTTAGTTGTTCTTTTCATTCTTCTATAATTTGTGTATCGATCTCATTTCATTATTTTAACAAAAAAGAAAAAGAAAAGATTGTTTCTTATTTCAAAAATACATATCTTTAATGCCCCATTATCCCTAACTACCTCAATAGCATTAATCATAATGCTTCCAAAGATGAAATGTGAAGACCAAAGAGTTGCGACCTACAGGATTCCAAATGTTTCTCTAGCGGCTGGGCGAGAACAAGAAGCGGCCGTGGCCTCATAATAGATAAAAATCCTTTATTCAAAATTGCAAGATAGAAAGAAGAATCCTTGAAACAAGAAAAAAGGTGGAAGGATTAGACATAACTAATGGAATTGCCATTCATATTCGATTAATTTAAATTTTAACTGTTCGATCTTGTTTGCAATTGGTGGAAATACCAAAAAGACTATTACCAAGAATCGTGACAGAAGACAAAAAACATAAAGAAACACAAACAGAACCATATTACCAGAAAGGTCAATTGCACAACTCACCTTGAGAAAAGCATTTTCTTTTCTTAATTCAACGACCGCTACAATTTCTCTTTCAAAACCATACTTCTCCTTCGCCAACAATTCCATTTGGTTTTGCAGCACAGCATTTTTGTTGCACTCGTTGATTGCAGCCAATTTGGCTGCATCTAACTCCAGACTCAAGGATTGCAGCATCTTTTGCAATTTTAATATTTCATTTGACTTGGCCTCTTCATTGGAAGCCTGCATCCATAACACTGATCTGTAAGAGAAAGATACTACTAACTAACCAAAAGCTGGGGAATGCAAAATCAAATAAATCCATAAAGAGAGGGAGAGAACACATTAGAAAGGCGAAATATGGAAAGAAGAATCTATCCCACGTCAAGGCCAATTTAGCAAACAAACCAAAAATGTAGCAGATCACTTCAGATGTATAACAGACATGATTCGGCAGTTCAAGCACCAGTTTTGAGAACCTTTGCTTAACACTGTATAAATAACATACTTCTGATATACATTACTAAACAAAAACTGATTTACATATCCTTTTTTTAGATATTTTCATTATTAAAAAGAAAAAAAAAAAAAGAAAGAAAAAAGACTAAGTGAACAAGTACACAAGGTAACTAAAATTACCCGCAATCTTTTCTCCAAATGCAACCGCCATGTAAGATCTTCCAACTGCTTCTCAAGTTTGTTTTTAGCTAAACGCAATGCTCCAGCTTCATTAGCCTCCTGCCCAAAGAGATGACGAAAACGTGCAATGATGAAATTCAAGAAATAAAATGATTTAAGTTCCACATTTCTTGTAATACTCGTATTTCTCGTTGAATATTTTCTGAATACTTACCTGTTTAAGTCTTCGAAGTTCCCTTTTTGCAAGCTTTTGCCTCCATCGACATTGTATTGCAATAATAGAAGCTTGATGGCGATGGAAAACAGAACGGACTTTGAATGTCCTCCATCGAGCCTAAGATTTCCATTACCAAACAGAAAAAAAAAAAAGTAAAAAGGTCAGGCCAAGCTGAAAATAAAGCGTAATTTGTTATTAAAAATAAAGAGAAAGGAAAACAACCTAATGCGTACAATAAATATGACTAAAGTCTACACGCTGATCAAGATTTGCAATGCTAAGTACAAAATACAAATTAAGATAAAAACTTTAAAGAAAACGAAACCAAAACCAAACCACATTAAACATTCGACAAACGTGTTTTTTTCCAGAGTATAGAAATTCTAAGAATTCTAAGAGTTTCTTCACAGAATCACAATGATCTGCCAATCCAACAACCTCACTTTCAATAAAATTCTTAATTTGATGATAAAGTCAAGCGTCATCGCAAAACCAAGCCTTATCTTTTGGTGGCTCTTCAGTCACATGGTCATCCATATCTGTACTAAGCAAATAAAATTGAATCGTCCGACGCCAATTATAGTAATTAGACCCATTGAATTTGTGTTCAATTATCTTTGACACTAGGGGAATCACATTAAATACTACCACATGCTTCACTTCATCCATTATGAGCTAACAAATGGTTTGTAGATCTCACGAGCAGGAAGAACAAATCAAAATAGAAATTAAAGATAATCAAAGAGCAAACAGAACCAAATTGAAACAAAACAACGACAAACCCTAAGCACAAAAGGTTTTTTTTTTTTTTTTTAATAACTCATAACCGAATAGATTTCAACGGAACCAAATGCGCAGAATGATCAGAAAAGATGAACCGGGAAGAACCCAACTGATGAAACGTGGAACGATGATCCCATGCACGGAGGAAACTCTTTGTGGTGGTGCGTGACGTGAACCTCACGCGTGACTTTTTCGATGACTAACGGCTGTAGACTCTAGCGGACGATGATGGCGCTTCTCTTGGGATGGGTGGTGTAGACAAACGACCACTCAAACTTGATGACTCAACTCAAACCCTAACCTTGTGAGAAGTATAAACCTTACCATGGCCGTCGAACGAATAACCTTAGACTGCTCTAATACCATGTTCTCAATACTTTTGGAGAGAATAATAATCTTATTATTTAATCAGACTGAAGACACATATATATAGGCAACTAAGAAACACTAATCTAGGAGATATAAAATTACAATAAAGGACAGCTAATCATAATTACAATATAAATACATATTATAACAGAGATGTCCAGGTGCGCCCTCCTGATCCATAGGCCTTTTTTGCTCATTGTATAATCCTCTTGCATTTTAAGCATTAGTCTCATTTCATTACATCAATGAAGATGCCCGTTTCCATTTCAAAAAAAAAATTAAAAAAAAAAATTAATTAATTAAAAATATATTTTTTTTAAAAAAAAAAAGGTCCAAAAATTACTCTGGAAGCACACCCACAAAGGCCATCAGTAGTAACCTGTGGGAAGGGGATACAGATATCATTGATTAACATTAAAGAATAAAAGATCGATTAATTTACCTGAATTAACACCGCTGCTTTATTTCTTCTATCTTGTAAAAACCTATTGCGAGTTGCAAAACCACGAATACTGGACTGAATGGTTAAAGCAGCAGAATAGAGCTCCAAATAAATATTCCTGAAGAGCCACCTGCGAATATATTTCTGTATCGTAGTGGCAGCACTGCTTTCTCGTTTTGCTACATAAAACTTTCGGGCAAGGCATCCTAAATATAATAAATCATCACTAAATCATCATAGCTATAATATGTTTGCAAGTAAAAACAAAGAAAATATACCATAGCAGAAAAGAATTAGGTCCTTCATTATGAAACCACACATATAAAAATGACATGGTAGCCGGCTTAAAGAGTATACTTGTGCAGTCATCCAACCAGTACTAAGTGTAGATTTGTATATAGTATAGTTGCATTTTAATTAGTCATTTACACCTCTTAATAAATTTTTAGATGTCATTTCCTTTTATAATTGGTTTCCTTCGTAAGAACTTGTGTATTATATTTATCCATTACTGGGTCCTGGAATAAGATGAGTAAATAAAAATCTCTCTAAAATTATCATGATATGAAAGCAGGAAAATTAAAACCCTAAAGGTCAATTTGGAAAAAAAAAAAAAAAAAAAAAAAAACCCTAACTCTAGTTGTTGCCACCACCGCCACCCCTCATCTTCCGATGCCGCCGTCTCCTCACAACACCAGCCACTGCCATCACCTCAGATCCGACTGATATACCGTTGTATGCTGACGATCTATCACAAACGACGGACACGCACCACCCAATCGCATCGGAGTTTTGCGATTCTTCAACTTGCAACCACGCGTGCAACAGCCAATCCTTCGCAACCATGTCAACTGATTCACGTTCTTCATCCATCCGGTTGCTTTGATTGCCTTCGTCCAATCGATCTTCAGTATTCACACCGTGGGTGTCTTTCTCCAGTGTCGAGGGTACTCAGTTGTCTTTCTTCAATGTTCACACCATGGGTGTATTTCTCTCCATCCTCTCCTTGCGTTTTAGATCTCACTAACACCAACTCCGACAAGGCTACCTAGCTATATATATAATTTTTGTTAGCCATCAGCCATCCCATTGTCGATTTGTTGCAGCGTTGGGTTGAAATCAATTCTCTGAACGCATCAAATCACATGACTGGTGACATCAGTATTTTCCACGAGTTCAAATCACACCTTGGTCATTCCTCAGTCCTAATTGCAGACGGGTCTCTCTCTAAAGTTACAGAAACAGGGTCGATAAAACAATCAAATGATCTCTTACTCTCCAATATTCTTTATGTTCCTAAATTGAGTTGTAACTTGATGTCTATTAGTAAACTTACAAGTGACTTAAACTGCATATCTAAATTCTATTCAAACTTATGTGAATTTCAGGAGTTGGGTTCGAGAAAGGTGATTGCGTTGCTCAGTAGCATGGTGGCCTCTATCTTTTCCAAGAAAAACATGTTCCAAGTTTGTCTTTAAAACCCAGGTGTGAGTCTTCTTCCAATTCTGTTAGTTTCATCCCCGAGTCCTCTTCCCATTCTAGGTCTTTGTCCAGTCAAAATCAAATTATGTTATGGCACTTTCATCTTGGTCATCCAATTTTTTTGTACCTTGAAACATTATTTCCTTCTCTTTATCAACAAAAAATCGAGTCACTTTCGGCGCAAAATCTGCCAACTTTCTGAACATACCAGAAATGCCTATCCAAGTGTGCCTTACAAATCGTCAAAACCTTTCGCATTGATCCACGGTGATATTTAGGGGCCCTCTAGAGTTAAAAATATATCTAGAACATGTTGGTTCATAACCTTTATTGATGATCATACTCAACGACAAATCTGAAACATCAAGTATTTTTCAATCCTTTCGCTCTATGATCTCACTTGATTTCAAAGGAATATTCAAGTTCTTAGAACAAATAATGGCCGAGACTATTTCAACTCCACTCTTGGGTCATTTCTTTCATCTCATGGTATTGTTCACATTAGTTCTTGTGTGGACAATCCTTAACAAAATGGGATTATTGAAAGGTAAAATAGACACCTTCTTGAGGTTGCTCGTTCTCTTATCATTGCCAATGATGTTCCTAATTTGTTCAGGAAAGAAGCCATTCTTACTGCAACATTTCTCATAAACCGAATGCCTAGTTGAATCCTCAAATTCAAATCTCTCTGTGATGTCTTCCTCCAAAGTCATTCCCAACTATTGGAAATAAAGAGCTTCGTTAATAGTTTATAACCCCAAGGGTATTTTAATATTTTACTTTACCCTAGATTTATTTCCTTTTTAATTTTAGGGCTTGCTAGAGCCTATAAATATGACTTCTATTTATAATTTTCATTGTGTATTAAAAATAATAAAAGAGACATTGTATTGCAGTTTCTTCTCCTTGTTCAAGGGTTCTCCACGTAAAATTAGTTTTCTTTATTTTTTATCTTCTAACATAGTATCAGAGAGTGGTGACGAAACCCTAGCCACCATCGGCGAAAACCAACCGATGCAAGATAATCTTAGTTCTGCACCAGCCCCACCAGTGTTTTTAAATGCCTAAGGTGCCTTAAGGCGCAATGGCTCTCTGGAGCCTAGGCACAAGGCGCACAAAAAAGCGCAGACTTTTTTTTGTGAGGCGCACTATATATAAAAATATTACATTAAAAAGATAGAGTATAATTGAAGTGGAAATATGGAAAAAATGGACCCAAAATACAAGAAATGGAAAACTTGATCCTTTTAGTTAATAAAGAAGGAAAATCCTTAATTAATACTATTTTTTTTCAAAATAATTGAAAAGCCCCCAAGGCTTTGATCCTTGGGGCTTCACAAAAGGCGCACGCCTAAGGTGTGCCTTATTTTGTGAGTCTCGCTTTTCGAAGGCAAGGCGCCAGACTTGTGCCTTGGGCCTAGGCACATGCCCGAGAGGGCTTTTTAAAACACTGAGCCCCACTACTACCGATTCTGACCACCAACGCTAATGCCACCCGCCCCCACCACCGATACTGTGATTGTTGTTGTTGTCCAAGCCGCGGTTAATCGATATCTTCAGTCCTTACATATCTGTTCAACTCTAGCGCCACCACAACCTTTTGATGGAAACCCTAGCACCACCGCCTTTATTCACAATGTTGCCAGCGTTCCTCCTTTGTTACCGAGAGTTTTCGCTGCCTATCCCTCCAATCTCACTGCCAATAGCCGAAACCTACACCTTGAAGCCGGAATTGGTGAGTTGTCCACCTTTACCACAGAGGTAAATCCCCTACCGCTACAATGCCGGGAATCCCCGACTCCTTTCCCTTTTAGCCGCAAGCAACCTATCTGCAGCCACCAGGCCTTCCTCATCATGAGCCGCCTAGTTATGAACATCAAGGTTCGATCGGTTTATCTCCTGTAATGATTCAACAACAGTTGGCTGATCTTCAGGCATGTTTTCCACAACAAATCGTTGCTCTTGGGGTGGCCCTAGGTGTTTCACAAACTTAAATTCTAGTACAGTGAATTCTGATATTCCTTTCGGTCTACCGATGTATATAGAGAATCCGATAACCTCTTTCCCTAATTTAACTACTGCAAACTATTTGTCTGGATCTATGGGAAATTCCATAGAGTTAATCGCAGGAGAAAAGTTGAATGGTCAGAATTATTTCTCCTGGCCTCAGTCCATTAAAATGACTCTTGAGGGGCATCACAAGTTTGGGTATCTAACTGGTGAGATACCAAGACCTAGGTCAAGGGATCCTCAAGAGCACATTTGGAAAGGAGAAGACTCCCTGCTTCGATCACTGCTAATTAATAGTATAGAACCTCAGACAAGGAAACCGTTGTATGTTGTGACTGCTTGAGATATCTGGGAAGCAGTTCAAAAATTATATTCTAAGAGGTAGAATGGGTCTCGTCTTTACACTCTGGGTAAACAGGCTCACTAGTGCAAATAAGGGACGATGGATGTCACTTCATACTTTAAAAAATTGTCCTTAATCTGGCATGAGATGGACATGTGTCGTTAAATTATCTGGGATTTCCCTTGTAGAGGTATTCAGTATTCCAAGATTGAGGAATTCGATCGTCTCTATGATTTCCTAGCTGGTTTGAACTCCAAGTTCGACGCAGTGCGAGGCAGTATACTGGGAGAGATGCCTATACCTTCTCTTATGGAAGTGTGTTCTGAGGTTCATTTAGAGGAAGATAGAGTCAGTGCTATGAGCATCATGATTCTATCTACTACTGATGTTGCTGCTTTTAGAATGAGATTATCTCGTTTTGATAGTAACAAGAAAAATGGGAAACAAACCCCGGTGTGTTAACATTGCAAGAAACCATGGCATACAAAAGATCAGTGCTGGAAGTTATATGGTAGACCACTGAATGGCAGAAGACGTCCTCCAAATGACAGGTCCAATCCTGGTCGGGCTCTTACGAGTGAATCTACAAAGGCCTCCCAGTCACAACCTCAAGTGAATTGCCAAAGTGACGTTGGTGTCTCTTCCCATAGGGATGATGCACAATCAGGTACTTCTCAATCCTTAAATCTTCTCGGCATAAATGGTAAGAAACCATGGATACTTGATTTTGGGGCTACAGATCATTTGACTGGATCTTCTGATAATTTTCTATCATATCTTCCGAGTGTTGGTAATAAAACGATTCAAACTACATATGGGTCCTTTGCTCCTCTTGCAAGCAAGGGTCATATTTCTCCTTTTGATGGTTTAACTTTATAGAATGTGCTGTATGTACCCAAAATATCTTACAATTTACTATTTTATTAGTAAGATAACTAGACATCTAAATTGTCAAGTTGCTTTCTCACCAGATAATGTTTTTTTTTCAAGACTTGAGCTCGGGGAAGACGATTGGCACTGCCCGGAACAAAAGGAGACTCTATGACCTTGATGATGATGCTTTTTCTAGGAACTGTTATAGGACTAGTTTGTTGTCTTCTTATTTTTCAACTTTAGAAAAAGATGGTATGTTGTGGCATTTTTACCTTGGTCATCCAAATTTTAAATATATGAAATATATATATTTCCTCATTTATTCAATAAAGTTGATGTCTCTTCTCTATCTTGTGATGTGTACGCAAAACAGCATAAGGTCACCTTTCCGTCTCAATCTTAAAAACTTCTCAACTCTTCACCCTTATTCATAGTGATGTTTGGGTCCCTTGAGTCTTACCTGGTTTGTGACCTTTATTGATGATCATACTCGTCTTACATGGGTTTTCTCCTCACTGATAAATCTGAGGTTTAATCGATATTTCAACAATTTTATACTACTGTTGAGACTCAGATCAACACCAAAATTGCTATCTTCGTAGTCATACTGATCGTGAGTTCCTTAATAATACTCTTCGTGATTTTCTATCTTCTAAAGGCATTGTCCACCAAAGTTCATGTGCCTATACACCTCAACAGAATGGGGTGGCTGAAAGGAAAAATTGTCACCTTCTTGAGGTTGCACGGTCTCTCATGCTGTCTACTTCAGTTCTTTCTTACTTATGGGGGATGTAGTTCTGACTACAACTCATCTTATTAATCAAATGCCTTCCCGTGTCCTCCAACTCCAAACCCCTCTTGAATGCCTCAGGGAATCATACCCTACCACACGACTTATTACCGATGGTCCTCTTCGAGTTTTTGGGTGCATTGCCTTTGTCCATAGTAATGGCCCTAACCAAACTGTTGAAAAAGCAGCTTGTAACCCTAGGGGCATTTTAGTAATTGTGTGTACCCTAGGGCTTCCCACTAGTCTAATTTGGCCTATTCTCTTGTACTTTGTGTATCAGAATTAATAATAAAAATCAGTGTCTATCGTGATTTTTCTCCCTGTACTAGGGTTTCCACATAACTGTGTTGTTATTCTCTTCCCTACTCTTTTATTTTTAACATGGTATTAGAGAAAGGGGACGAAACCCTAGCCATTATGGAAGAGAACCATCCACAGTCGCCTTCAGCTGGTGAATCTTCGAGTTTTGATATGAAAACTGCTATTCGGGTCGCGGTAAAGGAATATTTTCAAGCTGTCTTACCATAATTAATTTCTGCTGTCCAGTTGCAGTCAACAGAGAGCCGCCGTCAATGGGAGCCGCACACGGACAGATCTGAAGAATACGCTAACAGAGTTGATCTGCCTCATCTCGCGCCACCGTCGACTGATCCGACTCAAATCAGGTATGGCCGCAGCAACCCCTCAGACCCACCGTGAGGTGGATCAGATCTGGCTCCAATCGGGGACGTTCGCATCTGTAGCAACCCTTCGGCAGACAGAGTCTCTTCGACAGCTTCAGATCGCGCCTTCGACCTATAGATTCTTGACGAACAGGCTGGGCGTTCGTCTATCCAGCTTCCGATCGCGCCTAGAGCTTCGACATCGACCAGAAAAAACTTGACCGCACCGGCGTACCCTAGGGTTTTCGCGTCAAATCCAGCAAACCCACACGTCCGGCAAGGAGAACAACACCTTTCCGATTCTGCCCTAGGCGCATTCGACCAACAAGCCGACAACCACCTTCCGCCGGTGACCCCCTTCCAGCCGGCGACTACCTTCCAGCCGTCGATCTCCTTCCAGCCATTAGTGGCTGCCCCGTTTCCAACCGGTTGTGGCTCGACCCAATACCCAGATGAAAACCCGATAAATTCTTTCCCTATTTTACCTACTACAAATATCCTGTCTGTGTTTCCCTCAGTTGACAGTACGACCAGCCTGAGTACGGTTGGAATCAATACCATCGCCCAGTCAGGCAACATACAATCTTTTGGTCTTATTAGTGTGAATGGTAAAAAACCTTGGATTATTAACTTAGGGGCGACGGATCATCTTACTGGTACCTCTGATCAGTTTCTCTCATATTATCCAAGTGCTGGTAACGAACGAATTAGGATTGCAAATGGGTCGTTCACACCTGTTGCAGGAAAAGGGGATTTATCGCCATTTGAGGGTTTGGTTTTGCGGGACGTTTCGCATGTTCCTAAAATTTCATATAATTTGTTAGCCATCAGTAAGATTACAAGAGATTTGAATTGTCAAGCAGTTTTTTCACCCAACTCTGTTTTATTTTAGGATCTAAGCTTGGGGACGACGATTGGCACTGCCCAACACGATGGGGGACTCTACTTCCTAACTGATGATGTTTCCTCTAGGAATGATTATAGGACTAGCCTTGTCTCCTTAAATTTTTCTACCTCCGAGAATGTTTTTCTATTATGGCATTACCGCTTAGGGCATCCGAATTTTCAGTACATGAAACATTTATTTCGCAATATTAATGTGTCTTCTTTAAAGTGTGAAGTGTGTATTCGTGCCAAACAGAGTCGTGTCTCCTTCCACTCCCAGCCCTATAAACCATCCAAACCCTTCACCTTAGTCCACAGTGAGGTCCCTCACCAACCACAACCTCCACAGGGAAATGCTGGTTTGTCACTTTTATAGACGACCACAATCGGCTTACTTGGGTCTTTCTTTTCACTGATAAGTCTGAGGTGTTATCTGTATTCCAGCAATTTTATGCCACTGTGGAAACCCAGTTTAATGCCAGGATTGGTATTTTGAGAAGTGACAATGGGCGGGAATTCTTTAACGCTTCCTTTCAGGAGTTTCTTGCTTCCAAATGGATTATCCACAAAAGTTCGTGTGCCTAAACTCCCCAACAAAATGGGGTAGCAGAGAGGAAAAATCGTCATTTGGTGGAAGTTGGTAGGTCCTTAAAGCTATCCACATCACTCCCGTCTTACCTATGGGGTGATGTCATCCTTACTGCTGCTCACTTAATCAACCGAATGCCTTCCCGGGTCCTCAATTTTCAAAACCCCTTAGACTGTTTAAAAGAGTCATACCCTACGACTCATTTGGTCTCCGATGTACCACTTCGAGTTTTTGGCTGTGTTTCCTTTGTTCACTCCCATGGTCCAAACCACACGAAATTTCCCCCGTGCTCAAAAGTGCGTCTTTGTTGGGTATCCACTCCATCAGCGCGGGTATAAATGTTACCATCCATCTTCTTGCAAATATTTCATTTCCATAAATATCATCTTCCTTGAGGATCAACCCTTCTTCCCTATTAGCCATCTTCGGGGGAGACCTCTAGTGAAGAGACTAACTGGTCCACATATACAATTCCCTTGGAGTCTGCCCCTATTCCCGAACATGTTGGTCCTATCCTTTCTACCAATCAAGTCCCATGGATAACATACTGTAGGAAGAATCTCAGGAAGGAAGCAGCGTCACCTGTTGCATCTCCGGCTCCGGTCCATGAGTCAAACCCGAAATCAGGTACATGTATTCCTGAAATTAATGAGATTGATACTTGTACTAACGAGTGCAAAGAGGAAAAAGGAGGGAAAGGTGCTGATAGCACCACTATAGCAGATGGGAAGACGACAGTGAATGACGATTTAGACACAGCTCTAGAAAATGTGAGTGATACTAAAGATAATGGTGAAAAAGGTGTGATTTCTGAAGATGAGAAACAGGAAGAGGTGACTAGTGATCACAATGGAAATTCTGACAGTTTGAAGGAATATGATGCTTCTCTTGATCTTCCAATAGCCCTGAGGAAAGGTATTCGGTCATGTACAAGGTACCCCATGCATAGTTACATGACATACAGTAACCTGTCATCTGAATTTAGGGCCTTTACCACTAGTTTAGATGCAGGGGTGATACCGACTATCATACAGGAAGCAATGGGAACCGAAGTTTGGAAAGCTGTTGTTATGGAGGAGATGAGAGCTCTGGAGAAAAATGGAACATGGGACCAGGTGATCCTACCTAAAGGGCACAAGACGGTTCGGTGCAAATGAGTTTTCACTATAAAGTACAAGTCAGATGGGATTGTTGATCGGTACAAAGCCAGGTTAGTTGCCAAAGGGTTTACTCAAACCTTTGGAGTAGATTACTCCGAGACATTCTCTCCCGTAGCTAAACTCAATACTATCCGAGTATTGCTATCAGTTGCAGTTAACAAAGATTGGCCTTTGCATCAACTGGATGTAAAGAATGTCTTTCTCAATGGAGAACTTGAGGAGGAAGTCTACATGAATCCTCCTCCCAGATTTGAAGATCAGTTCAAACCGCAAGTCTGCCGGCTGAGAAAGTTGCTATATGGGTTGAAACAATCTCCGAGAGCCTGGTTTGACAGATTTGTCACCTTTGTCAAAGGACAAGGGTATACCCAAGGGCACTCAGATCATACACTTTTTACAAAGAAGTCAACTTCAGGGAAGGTAGCAGTTCTCATTGTGTACGTTGACGATATTGTGCTCTCCGGTGATGATGATGTTGAAATTGTGAAACTCAAAGCAAAGATGGCCAAAGAGTTTGAAATTAAAGACCTTGGGAAGTTAAAATACTTTCTCGGAATGGAAGTAGCCCGGTCTAGGGACGGAATCTCAGTGTCCCAACGGAAATACACGATTGATCTTCTAACGGAAATAGGAATGACTGGGTGCAAACCTGCTGACACCCCAGTTGAATAATTCAAAACTCAACAATACTAGTAACAGTGTTCCGATCAATAAAGAAAGGTATCAGCGGTTAGTTGGAAAATTGATATACTTATCTCATACGAGACCTGATATTTCATATGCAGTGAGTGTCGTCAGTCAGTTTATGCAGGCTCCTTGTGAAACACATGATAGTAGTTGAACGCATCCTTTGATATCTGAAAGGTACACCAGGTAAGGGGTTAATGTTCAAGAAGTCTGATAAACGCTACATTGAAGCCTACACTGATTCTGATTGGGCAGGGTCTGTTGTTGATAGAAAATCAACATCAGGGTATTGCACATTTGTTTGGGGTAATCTTATGACCTGGAGGAGCAAGAAACAGGGAGTTGTGGCCAGAAGTAGTGCAGAAGTTGAGTAACGAGCCATGAGTTTAGGGATATGTGAAGAGATCTGGTTGATGAAAGTGTTGTCAGATCTTCATCAAGACAATGAGCACCCAATGAAACTGTTTTGTGACAATAAGGCAGCAATAAGTATTGCAAATAATCCTGTTCAGCATGACAGAACAAAACACGTTGAGATCGACCAACACTTCATCAAGGAAAGACTTGACAACAAGTATATGCATTCCTTATGTTCCCTCAAATCAGCAAATAGCAGATGTGCTCACAAAAGGATTACTGAAACAAAGCTTTGATTACTATGCCAGCAAGTTGGGTCTTATTGATATTTACACCCCAACTTGAGGGGGAGTGTCGAAAAAGCAGCTTGTAACCTTAGGGGCATTTTAGTAATTGTGTGTATCCTAGGGCTTCCCACAAGTCTATTTATTTGGCCTATTCTCTTGAACTTTGTGTATCAGAATTAATAATAAAAATCAGTGTTTATCGTGGTTTTTCTCCCTGTACTAGGGTTTCCACGTAATTGTGTTGTTATTCTCTTCCTTACTCTTTTATTTTTAACACAAACTAAGTTTACCCCTGGTGCTCAGAAATGTGTCTTCGTTGGATATCCCCTTCACCAGCGAGGTTATAAATGCTTCCACCCTTCTTCCTGGAAATGCTTCATCTCCATGGATGCAACATTCCTTAAGAAAAGACCTTTCTTTCCTGTTAGTCATCTTCAGGGGGAGAGTACTAGTGAAGAGACTAAGTAGTCTACAACTTCAGTCCCTACTAACCTTCCTAAACTCCTTCCTGAACCCATCCTGAATGCCCATGACACCGTTCTACCTACTAAACAAGTCCCTTGGACAACCTACAATAGAAAAAATGTCATAAAGGAAATGATGTCCTCTACTGCTCCGCCGACTCCGGTCCATGAATTTGAACCAACGCAAGCTCAAGGTACTGCTGGCCTTGATAATACTAACTTGTGTGTTGAGGATGATATTGTTGATTTAACTGAGAATGACAGGAATGATATGTTAGTTCCAGAGAATAATAGGGTCGCAAGCAATGAT
The DNA here is from genome assembly GCF_027475165.1 of Benincasa hispida. Classification (NCBI taxonomy): domain Eukaryota; kingdom Viridiplantae; phylum Streptophyta; class Magnoliopsida; order Cucurbitales; family Cucurbitaceae; genus Benincasa; species Benincasa hispida. Next base: position 37,940,070 of record NC_143481.1, on the reverse strand, counting down.
AAGACTTCAATAGAAACACAAGAGGGTGAGATTCTTCATCAAGCTAGAAAATGTAATCAAAATCCCATCACAAATGAGGAATCAGCCAAACCAGAGGATTATGATCTCTCTCTTGACATGCTCATTGCATTAAGAAAGGGCACCAGATCCTGCACCAAGTACTCTATGTATAGTTGTATGTCTTACAGTAATCTGCCTTCTGGGTTCAAGGCGTTCGCTGTCAGGCTTGATATAGTAACAATACCGAAGAACATACATATGGTTGTGGAAATTCCTAAGTGGAAGACTGTCGTCATGGAAGAAATGAGTGCTCTTGAAAAGAATAATACGTGGGACCTTGTTGCTCTTCCTAAATGGCAAAAAACAGTTGAGTGCAAGTGGGTGTTCACTCTAAAGTATAAATCATATGAACTCTAGACAGGTACAAGGTCAGACTTGTAGCAACAGGGTTTACTTAAACTTATGGGATAGTTTATTCTGAGACTTTCTCCCCTGTACTGAAATTAAACACGGTCTAGGTCCTTTCTATTGCAATTAATAAAGACTGGTCTCTCCATCAACTTGATGTGAAAAATGCATTTCTAAATGGTGAATTAGAAAAATGCATTTCTAGTCTCTCTTCTAATTAGGCAGGATTAGTTATTGACAAAAAGTCTACCTCTCGATATTGTACTTTTGTGTGGGGTAACCTAGTTACTTGGAGAAATAAGAATCAAAGTGTTGTTGCTAGAAGAAGTGTTGAAGTTGAATACAGAGCTATGAGTTTGGGAATCTGTGAAGAAATCTGGTTGAAGAAAGTTCTGTCTGATCTACCCGAAGATAGTGTTCTACCTATGAAGCCCTATTGTGATAATAAAGCAGCTATTAGCAGTTATAAGCATAGCCAATAATCTTGTACAACATGATAGAATGAAACATGTGGAGATTGACACACACTTTATAAAAGAAAACTAGACAATGACAGTATCTGTATTCCGCATATTCCATCTAGTCAACAAGTTGTTGATGTTCTCACCAAAGAGTTACTCAGGAAAAATTTTGACACGTGTTAGCAAGTTGGGTTTGATTGACATCTACACCTAAACATGAGGGGCAGTGTTGGAAATAAGGGGCTTTGTTGATAGTTTATAGCCCCAAGGGTATTTTAGTATTTTACTTTACCCTAGGTTTATTTCCTTTTTTATTTTAGGGCTTGCTAGAGCTTATAAATATGACTTCTATTGTAACTTTCATTGTGTGTTAAAAATAATAAAAGAGACCCTATCATGGTTTTTTCTCCCTATTCTAGGGTTTTCAATGTAAACCTAGTGTTCTCTATTTTCTATCTTTTAACACCAACTACAAATTTCTCCACAAATTACCTCTTTGATGTTTTGGATGTTCCTACTTTGTTCTATCCAAAATCCATCAAGTGCATTTTTCTAGGTTATTCACCACATCAAAAGGGGTATAAATGCTATTCCCATGACTAGGAAAATGTACACTTCTATGGATGTTACCTTCTTTGAAAACCAACCTTTTTTCACCAAGTCTCAAATTCAAAGGGAGAATGTGAGAGAATTTGAGCCATGGAAAGTTGAGTCTACTTGTCCCACATGTCCTACTCACATCATACCCGAAGTTTTAGCTCCTCCTCTAGATGAGCCACCTATTTCCGTGTCGGACCTACCTATTGTTTCCGAACCTGAAGTCTCACAATTTTTTGAACCTTTAGTCTCAAAAAGTCGAACTCCTATTGTTTACTCGAGAAGGAGAGGAGTTACCTTGCAAGACTCTGAATGGCAATCACCTAAACCAGACACATTTTCCTTCAATTCCACCTCTGAAAACATGTCTTGATGATACATCAAGACCAAATTGCTCGGTGAAAAGGTGTTAGAAAAGCTGTACTAGTCATCCAATTCAAAAATATGTGACGTGGGAAATTACATTTGTCTTATAAATCCTTTGTAACTCAATTGGATAATATTCAACTTCCACACAATAGTCCAGATGCTCTAAAGGATCCTAAGTGGAAAAAGGTTGTACATAAGGAAATTAAAGCTCTTGAAAGCAATGAAACGAGTCATCCAATTGAAAAATATGTGACGTGGGAAATTACATTTGTCTTATAGAACCTTTGTAACTCAGTTGGACAATATTCAAATTCCACACAATAGTCAAGATGCTCTAAAGGATCCTAAGTGGAAAAAGGTAGTACGTGAGGAAATTAAAGCTCTTGAAAGTAATGAAACATGGACTCTCACAACGCTTCCTCTTGGAAAGAATCTCGTCGGCTGCAAATGGATTTTCACAGTTGAATACAAGTCAGATAGTAGTGTTGAAAGATTTAAAGCAAGACTTGTGGCTAAGGACTTCACTCAATCATATGGTATCTTATGAAGAGACTTTGTTCCTGTTGCAAAATTAAACACTATTTGTATCCTTTTATCTTTAATAGTAAATCAAGATTGGCCCTTTCATCAACTTGATGTTAAAAATGTCTTTTAGAATGGTGATTTCGAAGAATTTTATATGCACATTCCTCCTGGAATGGAAAATGAGTCTAACAGAAACTTAGTATACAAGTTGAGAAAGTCGTTACATGGATTAAAACAATCACCTCATGTTTGGTCAGACAAATTTGCCAAAGTTATGATGAAAAATGGTTTGCCAAAGTTATGATGAAGAATGGTTTGAAAAGTTATGATGAAAAATGGTTATCACCAATGCCAAGTTGATCATACTCTATTAGTGAAGTCTACTAACAACAAAACAACAATCTTGATTGTATATGTAGATGATATCATCATTACAGGAAATGATCTAAGAAAGATCCTCAATTTGAAAAAGATGCTTGCAACTGAATTTGAAATCAAGGATTTGGAAAGTCTGAGATATTTTTTAGGAAGTGAGGCGGCGAGATCTAAAGGTGGTATTTTCATTTCTCAACAAAAATATATTCTGGACTTGTTAAAGGACAATGGAAATCTTGGATGTAGACCTGTTGAAACACTATGGATCCAAATTTAGACCAAGACCAAAGTGAAGGGATTAGTCCAATTGACAAGGGCATGTATCAAAAGCTTTTGGGAAAGTTAATTTACTTGTCACATACAAGACCAAACATATCATATTTTGTGAGTATTGTTAATCAGCACATGAATAGTCCAAATGAATACCATCTTAGGGGAGTTAATAGGATTTTAAGATACTTGAAAGGTACTCCAAGTCATGAGCTATTATTTAAAAAGTCATCAAACAGAATGATGGAACTTTATACTGCTGCTAGTTGGGTTGGAGAGTTAACTGATCAAAGATCTACATCTGGACATTACTCTTATATATGGGGCACCTTAGTCACTTGGAGAAGCAAAAAGCAATCAGTTGTAGCTAGAGGTAGTGTTGAGGCTGAATATTGAGCTCTAACTTTGGAAATTTGTGAAGGGATGTGGATTCATAAGCTTTTGGAAGAACTAGGGATAAAAACACAAAGTTCATTCTAAATACTCTGTTGTAGTCAAACAGCAATCAGCATAGCAAAGAATCCTATACATGACAGAACGAAACACATAGAGATAGATCGACATTTCATATCTAAAAAGATCAACAAGAACAAAGTGAAACTAAACTATGTTCCATCTCGCCATCAAATCGCCAATGTTCTCACCAAAGCTTTATCAAGGAGAAGCTTTGAAGAATTTAATTCCAATCTTGGGTTGTATTCTATATACAATCCAGCTTGAAGGGAAGTGTAGATTTGTATATATAGTTGCATTTTAATCAGTAATTTACAACTCTTAACTAATTTTTAGATTTCATTTCCTTTTATAATTAGTTTCTTTAGTTAGAACTTTTGTATTACATTCACCCATTATTGGGTCCTTTTTGGAATAAGATGAGAAAATAAAAATCTATCTAAAATTATCACTAAGCACACTAGAACGCCCATGACCAAAATCTCGCAGTTGTCCAACAACTCACAAATATCATCCATGTTCCCATCACGACCATTTTAGTAGCTTATTTAGTTATGATGTTAACATACAAGTTACTGTAGGTAAAGTCATAGCTAATTTTAAAATATTTAAAGATACAGATTATTGCCCCTTCCCATAAATAGACACTAAACAATTACTATTAAACGTAAAATTTTCAGTAGAAGTAACTAATGAATAATGCCTACATTACAAGTAGTAAAACAAATTTAATGAAATGCCTCAAATGGATCAACCAATAAATTTTTCATGGAGCCACTCCACATTTCAATTCTAAAACATGTGCACTTTACACATTCTTTTATATCATTTTTCATCTCAGCAACCTGGAGTTGCAACAAAATTAAAATTTTACAAGAAAATAAGATTCGTCACAGATGAATTTTAACAAGTAGATCTAACATTATCTGACAGATTATATATTGAGTAGGGCCTAGTGGTAAAAGTAAAACTCCATACGGAGCTGTTTTAAAATTTCTGACTTTATAATTAAGTACTCTAATTTCTTTCCCAAACATGTGTTATCTATTCTCGTCTTCATTCTATGTAGTATGGCATGCTAAACTTTATGATGGTCTAAAGCTACCCATTTAACCAGAAAAAATTATGGTAATGACACAAGGAAAGAGCATGAATGGAGAATAGATTTCAGTGACTAAAAGAAATTATAAGATATCTATGGGGTCCACTGTCATCAAATGCATTGCTAGGTAATTGTTACGTGCTGAAGACAGACATGGTAAACTCAACTTATTCTAATGACACCAAGCAAAACAATTATAGCAACACAAGACATTCAACTCCATGAATGCTACTCTCTTAAACAGTTAAACTTGAGATGACCATGCTAAGAATCACAAACATATGAATAGGGTAGAGAAGCCCAGCCGATTATATGATCTTCATAGAATAAATAAATTGGAAAATGGAAACAAGTACACTGACCTCTGCAATATGCTTGGAGTGCAATTGCAGTAGAACGCATCAATAGAAAATCCCTGCGCGCATGATATGTTCGTAATCGGCGTTGAATGCACTTCGCAGCATTGTCTAATACTTCAGCTCTTCGAGCATCCAGTATACCAATTTGACCAGCCCTAAGAAACACCTTGGTCCTACCCAACTACAATATAGTAATATTTTACAAAATAGGAACACATTTCAACAGCTGCATGTTTGTTTAAGGTAAAACCTTCAGATCAGCCACATAAATGGATACAACGATCAAAAGCACATTTATAACACAGAAATATCCAAGAGAAAACATTAAACTGTATAGTATAATAATTTTTTGGTTAAATTACATGTTTAGTCCATAAGTTCTTGAACTTTATAAATGTCTACTAGATCCCTACATTTTGAATCCAAATTGTTTGTCTGATAGGTTCACGGATTTTAATAAATATCATCAGACACCACCCTAAAAATTTGAGGACTAAACTTGAATTTTAAACTAATCTTATTCAGATTACTCAGGGAACAAGAACAAATCTCAACTTTCAATTTTTCCAAATTATTCCTTGATGTATCACTTCTTCACATTCACACCACATTCATGCACTCATTCAATATAGGCAACGATTAAAAGAACAGATTCATATGACAACTTTACCTGAAAATTTTTTAGCTTCAACTTCTGTAGAATCTTTTCTGTAATCAATCTTTCATCGTAGCTACAAAAACAAAGTTGAGCAGAATACATTATCATGTAACCCAGAAAACAAAAACAACCGGGAGGGAGGGAGGGAGGGAGAACAACCCGCACAAAGAAAACAGAGAATGACAAAGACATCAAGGTGTTAATTTTTAAGCCTAAAAGGTAGTACCAGTTGTATATGCTTTGGCTTGTTGGAATTCATTATTCCATCTTTTTAATATACAATGGAATTTTTCTCAAGATCCTTTTTTTGTAGGAAACAAAATGATTATATTCCAAAAGAGAACAAGAGCACCCCCTAAGGGCCGGTGGTAGAGCCAGCCCCCCCCCCCCCAACAAAAAAAAAAAGAGAAAACCCAAGAGACATGTTGATGTAGCCTATGTATTCGCAAGTTATAATCTTCCAAGAATGAATCTTGTGCATCTTTTATTGAAGTGATAATAATTATCTCATACAAGAGAAGAAGACCCCAATTTATAGAGTTTTATTACAAGTGGGGTAAAAATGGAATTAACCTAAAATATTACTCAATTACCCAATTAACTCCTATTCTTCTTAAATCATGCTACCTCCATAAAAATAAAACTCGTCCTCGAGTTTTAAAAAGAAAAGAATGAAAAAAATCAAGAAATAAAATAAGCTCATTCAACAGAATATGGCCAAACCAACCTCCTATACCTTAAACAAAAATATTCTGATTAAAGAACCCATCAAGAAAATGTGTGGAAAAGAATTTGGGTCATGTGAAATTGTTATAAAACAAAGGTTTGAGACAATTATGAGGGTCAAAATAGGTTGGGTTGAGAAAATGGGCTGCAAATTGGTTTAAAAATTGTGAGTCTATGCTAGGATAAAATTTGTGGGCCGGATTATACAGGGAATGGGTCAAAATTTTGGAAATTGAAGCCAGGTCACATGATGCATTGAGCCAAAAATATGAAAAGGTCAAGGTTTCATCTAGGTTGAGTTGCGTAGCTGTCAATGAGTAGGTCAACTTCCAGGCAGATATTTTCTTCATTAAAGAAATCGTAATTGTACAGTGTGTGTTGAAATCGGTTGCACACGACATAGAGTTCGTCGGAAAAGTCTTGATGGCACTTCCCATCACCTTCAACCATGGGTTTGGCTTCATGAATATCATTTTCTTCATCTTCCTTCAGACTGAGTCGCACAATCTTCAAGTCGGAAGTACTAAAATTTCTTTCCTTATGGGTTCCACGCAATCAACTGAAATTAGGGCTTTGATGTTTTCTGAATCCATTCACCCATGGTGGCATACTTCTTCAATCGTACTTTCTCTACTTGAATTGTTTCCATTTTCTTCAATTTCGTCAATTTCATGAATCTCCACGAGATTTTCACCAAAATTGTCATCAAGGTTCTCTATTTGGAAAGTTTCCAACTGAGATTCCTTTTCTTCAATATACAAAATCAATCTGTTCTTGAATTCTTGCAAATGATTTGATAGTTGATTTATACTTTGGGTCACTTTTCCCAATGAACATTGGATTTCTTTTGCTATTTTCTTTACATTCTCAAATGCAATAGGATCAAAGTAGTCATTTTGTTGGATTCTTGAGTATGTTTCCATCTCATAATAGATATAGAGCTGATTATTTGATTTTCTTGAATAGGAACCAACCTTTCTTGGTCATGTTTCATAACCAAAAGAGTAATTTTCGGCCTTGAACATTCTTCTTAGGATATAAAAATCCATTCTTGATAATTCTTTAATTTTTCTTCTTTTTTGACTTGAATTTTAAAGGGTTCCGCCTAAATATACGTGGGTTGTTTGGTAATGAGCAAACACTCTAAGCTCCATCTCGCAATCAGCATCGCCAAGAGTTTTCTAGTCTTCCACCAATGACCGTCATCATTGGCCCAAGCAGTTGCTTCGGTACCAAATTGATGTAGCCTAAGCATTCTCAAGGAATAATCTTCCAAAAATCAATCTGGTGCATCTTTTATTGAAGTGATGATATTGTCTCATACAAGAGGGGAAGACTCCTATTTATAGAGCTCTATTACAAGTGGGGGTAAAAGAGGAATTAATCTAGAATATAAACCAATTACCCAATTAACTTCTTACTTCACATGTAACAAGCAACCAAAGGGATTGTGCTTCGTACAAGCTTGAAGGCCGTTGCAATGAGGAAATTTTTTTTTTCAATACTCTCTTCCGCAAAATGTACCATGTAATGGTTTCCAAGAGATACAGGAATTCAAGTTTCTACAAAAATGACATTTTGTGTGATGGTGAAGTTAATATATTTTGCACAAAAGAATCACAGTCGCCATATTGAGCCCTAACTGGGATTCGCGGTCACCTCGATGTAGGAAAAAGCTAAGATGGTATAGATCCTTTATTTAGTAGTTGTGAGATCCCTAAAAGACAGGTGGGTTCTTTATCTTATTTTGGCTACCAAAGGCATTGTCCTCGCCCTGTGGGCCAATTTTTTGAGGGGATAGAAAGAGTTCAAATTCTTTGGGCAGATTTTATCTTAGCAATCCCTTGGAGGATTTGGATATATAATGAACAAAAGGGCCTTTTGAATAAGCAAAGGGAATCTGCACCCCTCGCTCCTTTTTTCTTTTCTTTATGAACAACCAAGCTATGAAAAAATACATGGGCATACCCAAAAAGAGAGAGAGAGAGAGAGTCCACAAAAGATGAAGGCAACCTAAAGAAAGACCAATAAAGCAAATCTTTATTAGAAATACGCTCTCTCTCTCTCTAATTAATCTAACTATAACACATTCCTTTCTCTCCATTCTCTCTCTAGCTAATTTCTATATAACACATCTCTCGCTCTCTAAATTCTAATCCTCACTAAAAAAATTCTATTTGCAGCTTCTCGTTTATGCTCTCTATATATTTATTAATCTTTCTATATTTTCTCTTTTAGTCTTTTTTACTTGAACTAAAATTGATTATAATCCAAAGAACAAACAAACAAACATGTTTGATTCTTTTGTTTTTTTAAACAATAAACGACTCATTGATGCAATGAAAAAGACCAAAAGTTTAGGAGATACAAACTCTTGCAAGGAGAGAAAAAAACGAAAAACAAATACAAGCAAATAGACATAACCTTTCAAACAACTACGACCGACAATTCGCCTTCAGCTGTAGAAAAACAAAGGGTACTACCAAGCTACCAAAGGAATCCAAAAAACAACCACCAACCAACAAAGAGTGGACTGAGTAGACTGAAAACTCTTCAACGATGCACGAACTAAGGACCAATGAAAGAAGCCTTTGATGAACCAGTACCAAGAAACTTGAAAAGAAACAATCTCACAATGCTTTAAAATCTTCCAACAGGAGCATGACACAAAGCCCAACAAGAAAAATTAAACTGCCGCCACTTAAAGCTTCCAAAAACGGCAAACAAGAAACCAGCCAAGCCACCCATTAAAGAGCAAACCAAAGAAATTTCTTCGACAATTTCTATTAGAAACAAAAATTCAACTCTAATTGACAAAACAAGTTGCATCAACTCCTTAAAACTTTACGAGAAGGGAAGATGGGTGAATCCAAAAGATGATCTAAATTTAGATAAGTGAATGACACCGAAATCATCCTTAAGTTTCTTCTGAAAGAAAAAACGAATTGAAAGCTGAAGTCATTCAACCATAGCACCTTCAAGTCAACAAAAACGAGAAGCTAAAATAGGAACTTATTGGTTGTCCCATCTCTTCCATATAAAACAGATCATTAGCACCTCAAATATCGTAGTAGATGTTGAGACCGCAACAACTTTTCAAATTCATGGTGGCAAAGCTAAGATTTGAAAAATAACTCACGAAACAACTGCAGAACAGTGGAAAAACTAAAAACCCAAAAAAAAAATGAAAAACAAAGTAAAAATGGCAGAGCATAGCGAGTTAGGCTACAGCAAGAAAGGACAGCGCAACGAGGGTTGGGAAACCGATGATCAAGGAAGGGCTAGGAAGACAATGAGAGATAGAAGAAGAGAAGCTAAAAAACTAGAGAGTGGAGCCGATGTACGAAAATCAGCAAAAAGGACCAACGAGCCGACATTGGAATTGACAGGGAGCCGGCGTACGAAAGGCAGCAAAGTACGACCGGTGGCGGTAGCTGTTGGGGTTAGGTCAAAAAGTTAGGGTTAGCAAATGCGGATGGGACAAGAGAGAGAGGGTTGGGAGAGGGAGAACCATAGTTACAAGATGAATTTTTTTGTTTTGTTTCTTTTGTTCTTACAAATAGAAAACCAAAAATTATTACAAGTTTTTGTTTTTTTGAAACAGAAAGCAGAAAAACCAAAATAATTATAAAAAGAATAGGACCAAAATATATCAAAATAGAGAATATACAAATAAAACAAACCTTCCATCCAATAAATCAGGTGCCAACAAACCAAAACGGTCAATAAACTCTGCATAAGTTCTTCTGGTGGGATAACCTGCTAGACTTATTCGAACAGCCTCCAAAACACCCTTCACTCAACAAGTTAAAAAATATATATATTACATTGCATCCTATATGACTAAAACAAGGACTACATGCTATTATTGCACTTGACTCAAATAACAAACTGCATGTATGTATAGAACACAGAAATAGAAAATCTACAAATCAAGAAAAGAACCCAAATTCCTTGTATTTTGAGGATTAGTCTCTTTTCATTTTTTCAATGAAGTTTTGTATCCTTTCAAAAAAAAGAAAAAGAAAAAGAAAAGAAAACGATCCAAATAGAAAAAGTCAATGTTCATGTCTACATAATAGAATTTTCTTAATCATTATCACATTTCACAATCTCTGCTATTTCTATCTTTGTACTCACAACCGACAAATTATCCTGGAAAGATATTTTGTTAGTGTCTCCAGAACAACTGCACATGGTAAATAATATGCATATAGAAATGATGTTGGTATTTGATTTCTAAGCTACTTTCTTGAAGACTGTTCAACACTGCTAGTAAACTATTTCAGACACTATAAAATGCACAAATCTCTTAATAAGCTTCCCACTAAAACAAAAATATTATTTAAACATATAAATATAATTTTGAATAAATGAATGGCCCAAGCACAACATCCAGTAGCCTTTTCCCACCCCACAGGCATTATTGATCAAAGCTTCTCTCACGTCTAGTAAATCAAAACTTATGTTGACATATATCTCTACCAGCCAAGTACGTAGATTTCAACTTCTTAAATTTTAGCAGCTCGGATAATTTGAGAGAGAGAGATGTGTATTCAGTGGATTGGGACAAGAATGATCAAACAAAAATGATCCACTCGATCAACAAAGTGTCTGATAAAACAAGTTTGAGAGAGAGAGAGAGAGAGAGAGAGAGAGAGAGTTTCTGAATAATATTTCTGAAAAATTGTATTGAAATGAAGGGAGAGTTCAGTTTAAATACTAAAATCTGTACAGCCTAATGCTAAGAAGTTACCAACAGTAACTTTTCACGAAACAAGATTACAAAAGTCAACATTTAAAGAATCTGGTATCTAAAGACAAAAACCTAAAGAATTGGTTGCTGCACTTAACTAAAAGACAGAAAATAAAGAATCATTGATTAAAATACATCAGTGTCGTTCTCAAAGGAAACTTTCACAGTTACGAGTTACCTCTCTAAAGTGTTTATAGACTATTCCCTTATCATCATGACCTTTTCTTTATAAGACACTTCAAAAAGGATTTCAAAATAAGAAACTCCCTTTAAAGTTTTGTCTTTTCCTTTTCTGTTTGTGAGATTTTGGAGTTGCTATTTTTGTCTTTTCCTCTTTAAAGTTTCTGCCGTGAAGCACAAGAGATTTTGGAGGTCTTTCTAGCTAGTGGAGGTTTTATGTTTGTTTTAAATTTTATTTGAATCTTGGAAGATGCTCCAAGTTTTATTCTCTATTAGAAGGACAGTACAAACTTTTGAACGTGTTTGTCAGCCTGATTGATTGGGTTGTTGAGAGTTCTCCAAGGGATTGCTTTGAACTCAAACAGCCGCAGAGCATATGGAACTATATTTGATTGGTTGCACCTTGCGCATTTGTTTCTCCTCTTGAAAGGTATTTCTCAATGGACCGGCACAGCAGAGAGAAAGCAACTCAGGAGGTTTTAAAACAGATTATGTTATCGTGGGTGGTTTTGTCCTTTGCCTCCTGTTCAAGCCTCAAGTCTTGTACTTTGCTAGTAGTTTGGCAGTTCCATATTTTATTCTTTGGGTGTTGTCTTAAGGGTTGTTATCCTTTGTCTTTCTTTTTTCCTTGTTTGGTCCAATTTCAATATTGTATTTTCTCATTTCTTTGTTTGTTTCGTTGTAATTTGAGCATTAGACTCCTTTAATTAATTCAATGAATAAAGTCTTGTCTCCGTTTCAAAAAAAAAAAAAATAAGAAATTCCCTCATCATGACCAATTGGAAAGATTTTTCAAATCTTTTCTGGTCTTGGTTTAGATGAAATTCATATTTACACCCTTTTGTATTTTTCTTAATTTCATGGTAGTTAAAAAGATAAAAGGGGATCTGAGAAAAACTCAATGTCTTGGAGAATCATGAAGAATGATCTCATTAAAATTAAAACTAAACTGAATACAGAAGCCTTCTTAAATGAGCTGGATAAAGGACCGTCAACTTGCTTTAAAGGTAAAACTATTCAACTAAAACTTAAAAATAACCTAACCCGCCCAAATATCAAACTTAAAAACAGGAGACTTTAACCCTTTTAAACAATTAAGGGAAATCCCAAGAAGAACCCTACATCAGGATCTTCGCAAAGCTAGTGCACCTTTGCCACCCATTTTACCCATGCAAACCTTTTGCCGTCAATATGAGTTTCCGTCAATGCAGCGAAGAAACAACTCAAGTGCAAAATGCAAACTTGACTTGTTTTCTTTTCATTATATTTATGAAAAGAGACTAATGCAAACTCATTAATTCAATGAAAAGTTGTTTCCTTCCCAAAAAAAAATGCAAACTTTTTACCATCAACATGAGTTTGAGTTAATGCAGTGAAGAAATAACTCAAATGCAACATCATAAGCCTTAGATATACCTGCTCAATCCTAAAACACTTGATGTGTTTCTTATGATCCACTTTCAAAAGTCTTATAAGCTTGAAGAATAAATAAGTGAGCATTAGCCTCTTTTCATTTCATCAGTGAAAAGTTTTGCTTCCATTTCAAAAAATTAAAAAGAAAAAGAAAAATAAATCAGTGAACTGAACTTGCAACTCAAAAACCTAAAACGATCTAATTATTCTTACAAAAGCGTACATAGTTCAAACAGGGAAACAACAAAATCCCATTTTAATGTATAAATCATTAGTTGGAAACTAAAATCAACCTCACCAAGTAAACAGCCAATAGGTTACAAAAATGCAACTCAAGTTAGCATAGGAAGGTTAATCACGTATCTATCTGCATGTTGAAAGTTCCGACAAAAGAAAAGATATCAAATTTCCAGAAAACTGACCCCACAACGTAATTGATGCAGAATGCTTAGGTTCTCAAACTTCTGAGGCCTATTAAGAGAGTTTGGCTTCACACAGCGTACATAATGGGGCTCAGTAGAATTCAGTGTCTCCATGAGTGCTTGAAGTTGTTGCTATTAGCACCACAATTTGGAAAATGTAGATCAGAACATTAGGTGGCAAAAAGAACAAATAAAATTATTGAGTAGATATAGCATTGTCGTGACTTGTGAGCATCGCTCTTTAAATAAAAAGGCACAAAAATCTAAGTAATTGTACTCAAAGAAAAAGCTATCCAAATAGTACACCATTGTAGTTATAGTAAAACACGCCTTTCATCCAGAACACCATTGTTTTCTTGTCCTCAACTTGGACAAATAATAACGCTATTGAATAAATCCAAACACGCAAAGGGTTACTATCCAAACGTCTTCAAACTCTTTCCTGGAAGAACTACAAATATTTTCCTATATAATACCTCCAAATTATCATTAGCAAAGCTTCAACCTACCAACACTATGAACACTGAGAATTGGTACACGGTATATAGATTGAAAATACTTTTCAGAGTCTCACCTTAAATCTTGAGGCTACGGAAGAAAATTTATATGATGATCTTGAAGATTCCTCTGGTAAGGAAGAGAAAAGGCCAGCAACAAAATTGCATCTAGAAGAAGCCAATAGATTGCAATGCTCTACCACAACATAATCACGATTTTTATCTAAAAAGGTATCCGTATGATAAGTGACCTGCAGAAAGAGGAAAAGACAGCAACCTTAGCTAAATGAAGTAAATAGTATTTATTTCAAACAATAAGATCAAACATCTGCATTAAAATACTACACACCTTTCCAGCATAATGGGAAAGGGTGAAATCTGTTTCTGAAAATTTTGTTCTTTCCAACCTCGGATGAGTACGAAAATTCTGAAATAATTTGGTTGAGAATGTTTCATGAGTTGATCTTGGGAACATACTGCAAGGAAAGAAAAATGAGGGATAAGGATATGGTGCAGCAGAGTAACTTATAGCTAACACGCACCAATTGATATGGAATAACTCAGACTGTACCAAGCCTCATCCAGCAAACCAATGATCCCAATAGGTTTCTGCAAGTCATAGAGATAAGTTAATAGGCAAGTGGAAAAAAAAAAACCCAAACAATTAACACGGGCTTGGAAATATGGGTTTATGTATGCGTCTGTGTGAAAGAGGGAGAGAGAGGGATTCTCTAAACTAAATATATTGATTTAAATCAACATGGAAATTAGCCAACAATTTGGCAACACATCCACGAGCTAACTACCAGAAGTGCAATAAGTAGTCTTTGATCATGAAAATGTGGATAAGATAAAGAATAATTGTAATGCTTAGAAAAAATGGTTGACATATTCACAAATATGTCATACAAATAAATAATTTACAAATATGACAACTTGTTAAATGTTCAGATCTATCGTCGATATACCATCTATATAATCTATCGGTATCTATCACTGATCAACCATTTTAATAGTCTATCATTGATGTACTTCTATCACTAACAAACAATCTTTTTATCTATCATTGATAGACAATTTGGTTTTTTAAAAAAAAAAAAAAAAGAAAGAAAGAAAGAAAGATAACTTATGGGAATGAAAAGAGACTAGTGCTCGAGGACACATGGAAACAAAAATGTAAAGACAAACAAGGGCAACTAAAGAGGAGAAACCATTTCGCCTTCTGATGTGGTTAAAAAACCTTTCAGCATACCAGAGAACAACCTCCAACCCCGAAGCGGTAGACCCATTGACACATGAATAAATGACCGACCACCGGAAGTAGGCCAAACAACACATCTCATCACCCACCTTGAGATACCTTTAAATTTTGATAGTTTTACAACTCCCACGTCATCCTTTAGCTTTTCGAATAAAGAAGTTATTGACTTGCCCTTGAAGTAATTCCGAAATCTGATCCACAAACCATTTTAGGTGAGCCTTTGCCAAAGGAAAAACCTTGTTGAACTCCACATCTTCCACAAACAAGTTTCCTTCATCCAACCATATGCAGAAGAAAGAACCATTCACTTTGCAACTTTGGATTTCCATTTTATAGATTTGATAAAGGAGTAATGGAACACGGAATAGAATGATGACCATAGTGCTGTCGGAGAAGAGAAGGTGACCCGTGGGGGGGGGAGGGGCGCGGGGGTGGAGGTGGGGCCAGGCGGGCAGGAAACCTCTTTTATTCTTTGAGGCTGTGGAAAGATATTTGACTGTGTCCATCATTTATATACCTTTATTAGTTATAGATACAGATAAAGTCAAATCATGTCATATTTGCAAATACTTTTAGATTGGGCTAGATTGTGCTACTATTTTGTGTAATATTTCCATATATGCAATTGCCCCTAGGATAAATATAAGTCAAGAGCACCATCGTTCTTAATGTCACTTCTCAGTTCTCACAACCGTAGTTATGAACATGGTTTCCATCCTCAACCAAGGAAGAAATCTCAAAAAGTAAACTCACACTAAAGTTTTTGAAGTTAAATAACCTAGATATCACCCCCCAAACAGGAAAATAGGCATCAAAGGAAAACAGGATAAAACCTTCTCGATCAAATCCAACACATCCTGATTGTCAATGAATTCAATGTAGCTCCAATTTATTTCCTCTTTGCTATACTCCTCCTGTTCCATCTTAAAGACATGCTGAAAAAAGTAGAAAAGATTAAATACAAGTCCCTCATAAGTAAAATACAATAAAAATTACAAAGCTGCACACCTCATTAAAATGTTGCTGAAGCTTTTCATTTGCAAAATTGATGCAAAACTGCTCAAAACTGTATAAATTGAATGTGTTAATGAAACAATGAACAACAATGATGGTACGCCAAGATTCAAATCAAAAGATCATTTGTGATCACAAAAACAATTCATTTTGAGTAGTCAAGTTCGATAGACACTTGATACTGTGAGAAAACTAGAAAATTTCTTTTTCTAAGCTAAAAGGATGCATGACGAATATTAGATTCAAACGAAAAAGAAGCAATACGAAGTTATAGCAGATAAACAGTGAAGTTTCAATTACAAAGGTGGGAACAAGACAAGAATTTCTTCAAGCATCGAGATCTCTCATGCTGGAAAATACTCGAGAAACATTCTATTACTATTACGTTCTTGAAGATAAGTAAAAGCAACTTCCATCCATTTGTAGAAATAATATAGAACTACAGAGACCACCATATGTCTACTTTCACTTCACCACTTCAAAAAATTATACATTTTGAAAAACTCACTGATTACTTACCATCAAGACCCAAGATAAAATCTATATCTATTGCCATCTACAAGTATTTAAAGATATATAATTTGTTGTGCACGGTAAATAAACTTAATCTTAAATCACCAATTGACCCACAAGCTTAAGCTAATGCGTGAAGGTAAATTTAATTATATATCATCTCTCCATCACTTGTGGGCTTGAAATATGAAGGCCCAATAGTGGAATATTAATTGGGGAGACAACATTGCAGAGGCTTGAACATAGGACCTTCCTAAACCACTTGCTTTGATACCATCTTGAATCACCAATTGACCCACAAACTTAAGCTAATAAGTTAAGGTAAATTTAATTATATATCATCTAACACTTCGAGATCTATACTTGAAGAATAAAGACAACAAACCCAACAAAAAAGCCTTTCTAAAAAGGAAAAATGAACTACAATAGGCTACTTAAAATGCCCAGGTACAAATCAATCACAATAACCTAAGGCAAATAAGCCTAAGTTTCTACCTCAAAATGACATATATAAGTCCCAACAATACCAGATGTTTTTTCATAGCTTCAATATCAATCTCATTTCTCCTTTTTTGTAAAGTTTGGCTCTTAACTGATAAAAGTTATTCTCAGTTCCCCATCAAAAGGAATAAATATCAATTCCACGTTCAGAGCCACAAATAGCAGGATTGCTTTATTTCATCCAAGATTCCCTAAAGTCTACGACTCAACATATTTCACACCATTTTCCACTGACAATATCATACTATACAAATCTAAATCTTAATCAAGAAGCTCCACAACAAAAACAAAACAAATGCCAGTACTTAGATATATTACAATTGTAGAAGATACCACTCAATAAAATAAGATAAACAAATTAAGAGCAGAGAATGTAGCTAGTCAAGCCAAAAACCTTCTCAATGTTAAAATGTCAATATACCCTACTCGATGAGATTTGAATCTAACAAAATATTATAAGCTAAAAGCAAATACGATTAAGCTCTAATGAGAATTTATAATGCTCGAGACAATTGAACTGCTACATTTCAAATTCAATGCATTACGAAATCAGTACTTTCAAATAAATCATAAGGCTGACAATGCAACTCCAAATGTAAAGAAATAAGGTTGAGAGGAAGGAGATTACCTGTTGTCCTTGAAGCATTCGAAACCGTAAATGTCCAGTAACCCAATTTGAAATTGAGAATTCAAATCTTGCCCAACAGACCGGTTAATCTTATCAACAAGCCTGAAAGAAACGACAACACATGAAAAATATGTGATGTGGCCATAATGTAAGTCAAAAAATTTGAAGTTCCAGTGACCATCACCAATCAAACAGACGAGCATAAACAGTCTTTGCCAATGCATCCCGACTAGCAACAGCACCTTCACAATCTAGCGCTTTGACAATAATTCCTTCACGAGTTTGAATTGAGCGAGTACAAAGGGCTGAGACCAAGAGGTTGGAATCACACCTAATTGTGAGAATGCATATTTAGCGATTGGCAAAGAAAGTACATCAAGATGGAAAGTGAACATCAATGTGAGTTGATTGGTCATTCATGTTATCAGAAAATTCTTAAAAGGAACAACAGATTGTAGTACACTATTCATTGATGCAAGTCCTAAAAGTGATTGGAGAAACACTCGTAATACAGACATGCAATTAATCACAACAATAAAAGCTTCATCATTTGTAAAATAAAATGGCAAAAATTGAAGCACCTGGAAGGATGAGTAGGATTTGGGTTGCGCAAAAAGCTAATGGGTTGCAATGGCAATAGTTAAGTTGGTGGTGATGTTTGGAAGAAGCAGGCGCAAGGAATCGAGAAATTAAAAGCAAGTAGGCTCGTGGAGTAGCAAACCAACGTGATTTTCCAATTTTAGACCTTAGCTCCCACACCACAAGTACAGAATACACACATTGGGACTAGGACAAGCATAGTGCTTTTGAGAATTAAGTTATGGGAAGGATAGTAGGAAAAAGAAAGAGTGGCTTGGGATTAGAGTCTGGCCAAATGTATTGCATACATGCCCGATGTTATGGTATCTCTTTGGTTCAATGATGAGCTAAGTTCTTGACCTTTCAAGTTTGCATCTCATATATCTCTGAGTTTTCAATTTTGTGCCTAATAGGCCCCTAAGTGTTTAATAAGTCCCTAAACTTCCAATTTAGTGTCTTATAGTACCTAGAATTTTCAATATTTTTTTGTCCCACTAGTCCTTGACCTATTTGACATTTTTAGAATTTTAAAGATCTATTATATACCAAATAGAAAGTTAGGTTCCTATTAGACACAAAATTCAACTCGATAATTTTAAAATATATATATATATATATATATCGAATATGCTATAAATTTATTAAATATTGATTTGAAAGTTTAGGAACCTATTAAAAACTTGTAAAATTCAGAGACATTCGATACAAATTTGAAAGTTTAGAGATTTATTGAACTCTTTTAAAGTTTAGGAACATATTGGACACCACCCTAAAAGTTCAAGAACAAACTTGTAGCTTAACCTTTCTCTATCAATTAATAATAATAAATAAGCCTTCACATTATTTTATAGTATGACTTGTGAAGATTATGTAAGAAAATATTAAATCCATCCTACTCTAAGTTTTGAAGTTTAGAATTACTTAAATATGGTATAAGATTACAAGGTAGTAAATTGAATCCTAGTGACATCATTTCCTCCCCAATTGATATTAATAGTTCATAGCTTTATGAATCACTAATATTTGGACTCAGGAGGGAGGGGAGCATTAAGAATATCTACATAGCATTAAATATACTCTAATTCATCAAATTAATCTCTTGAGTTTAGTTGTAGTCTAACATAACTAACTCAGACGTTATTGTTGTGTCTTCTAACTACATCATCCATGTTGTCTGACACAAGACGTTGTTGGGTTTTTCATCTCTACGTAGTGTGTAGTCTGACTTATTTTGACTACATCATTTGAGATCAGGATAACATAGAGCATATATAAGGGTTAGTATTACATCTCGTCACTTTCACACTCAGTTCTTAAATGAAGGTTATGTGATGTCAAATTACGATGGAAACCAAGTTAATTTGACACCGATGATGACTATGACACAATTTACACTTGCTTTCAAAGGTGGGCTTGTTCTAGGCTCTGTTTAAACAATAATTTCTTGATGAACCTAAACAAAGCAATGGCTAAATAGATTTCATTTGCATGTGTGAAAGGGCGTGGCAATTGAGGTGTCAAAGATCCTTTTGCCTAATATACGCTACTTTCTTTTAGACGGTTGTCTACAAGACTATTCAAAAAGTGGAAATTACATTCCCAATCAAAGCAGTTCATGACCATCTTTGCCCAAGGTTAAAAACAGACAAAAGAAACCACAAAAAATCAAGACCAACCAAAAGCTAAAACACAAAAGAAAAAAAAAACACAGGAACTCAAGTTGTAGATTATAAAAAATAAGGGGTAGTTATCAGAAGAAGAGTTGAAACCGTGACTACATATTTTCCACCATGCGTATATTTTTCTTTCCATAACAGAAACCCGAGAATGCAATGCGAAGAGAAAAAGGGAACAACCTAAGGGCAAGGATGACATATGTCCCCTTGCACCATGCGTAGGTATTCACTCAAAAAGAACACCAAGAAATTAAAGACTTCTTTTATGTATTTATTTAAAAAATTATATTATATTTATGGAGAGAAAAAAAAAAAGAGATACACCAAAATAACTACCAATTCGATTTAAAATATCGTAACATGGTAAGTGTGGAAAGCATTTTTCGGGCTACCCATAATCACCTACATGAGAAGATTAGAAGCCACCCCTAAATGAATGGTAGACTTTTCATCCTTCAAGACTGAAGAGTCGTGTTCTTTTCCGGGAGAAAACTCAACATTCCCCAGATGCAAAATCGCAGCCAAGGTACGAAAGATAGCTTCCTGATAAGATGATAAAACCAGAATACATCAAGTGATTGTGCCATGTAAGATCTACCGTAAAAAGACTAGGAAAACTCATTGATATATCACTCTCAAACCTGATCCTCATGGCTTATACCAACTATGTCCATTGCCCTCCTTGTCCTAATATACTCTTCAGCATTGCTCACTCCATCTAATTCATACGTCTTGCTTTGATTTAAGTAGCGAAAATGACTTGGGTGGTCTAACTTGTACTTCTCTGCATCCTAGACATGAATACACCAAAAAAAAAAAAAAAAAAAAATACATATATACTTCTTGAAGAGCATACTAAACATCAAAAGCATGAAATGATGTCAATACAATAGTCACATTAAGAAAAAATATATATAATAGCACGGACATTAAAATCAACAGAATAATAAGAGATGTAAGATGTAAGGCAAATGTGAAAGGTGTTACCCTTCCAGATGCACATAGCTGATAAAAACAATGATAGTTCCTCTCAGGGTTCGTGATTTGTACAACACGAGAACGTTCTAGAAGATAAGTTCTAATTGCAGCACCCGATATTCTACCATTGGTATCAAATTGAATTTCAACAAACTTTCCAAAGCGACTGCAATCAGAAAAGAACAAAACAATCCCATAAGTAACAACATCTTGAGTTGAATTAAATACACACATCGACATATAGCATCATTACAGTACAGACAGACTAACAATAATTGCAAAGATAGACTCTGATCATTTGCATTATCCATGAATTCGAGCTATTATGTTCACTAAGATTGGGGTCTATACCATATGCTTTTTCCAAAATAACTTGAGGTGAGCAAATGTACCCATCTTTCAAGATTATAGTTTTTATCCAAAGTTAGCCTTCAATCAACAGAAACAAACACCAGGACAGTGAAGGCAATATATTGTCAAAAGAAATAAGAAAAAGTATTAGATATAACAACTTGTTGAAATTAGGGTTTTTTACTCTAGGGGCATTTTTGTCTTTATACTTGTACCCTAGGGTTTCCCTTTTTTCTATTTAAACTGGCAGTCACTGTGTATTCTGTGTATCAGTCATATAATAAATTCCTTCTTCTCATGGTTTTTTCTCCCTGATTAGGGTTTTCCACGTAAATCTAGTGTGTGCTATTTTTCTTTCTCTACTCTGTATTTTTCATCATGGTATTAGAGCATGGAGACGAAACCCTGGCCACAACTGAGGAAAACCCAATAGGAGAATCTCAAACCATTGGCACAGAAATAGCCACTATTATCCAAAATGCCATTGACCATATTTCCAAGATCTTCTTCCCTACTTTCAAAGATCCGACCAGTCGGCAAATAGATCCAACCATCCCAGTCTGTCCGATTTCGCGATTTTCTACCGAACTCCAGTTCGAAGCTCCGCAGACCCGGTCGATAGCTTCTGTGCCGCGCCGCACTCCAGATCTGTCCGTCGACGCGCTTCAGGGGACGCAGTCGACCGCCGCCGAACTGCACGAGATGAAGTCGACCCAGCCTACCCGCGACTTTCTACCAAACCAGTCTAACTTCCAACCGACCAGCGATCTTCTGCAGAACTTCCAGCCAAGTAACGCTGTTCTTCCAGTCAAGCCTGGCAGTTTCTCTTCTGTGCGGATCGACCCATCAAGTTCGGCATGTAGGTTTCAGCCAATCCCTCAAGCAGGTACAGGCAGAGATTTCCAGCCGGATGCAAATAGTAGTTTGGGGCAGTCATCACCTATCATTGGTGGATTTGGAAGAGATTCATCGTCCCACCGTCGAGATCAGAGGACTATAATCCAAGACCGGTTTACTCAGTTGCAACTACAGATTAAGAGGCAGAATAAGATGTTCCAACAACAAATGGCTGCAATTGGAGAAGCATTGGGATTGGTATCCAATGTCCAGTCAGATCTGAATCAGAATCAACCGATTTACCCTGGAAATTCAGTAACTTCTTTCCCTACGTACTCTTCAAATTTATTCTCTGGAGTCATAGGCAATTCTTCTAGCTTTATTATAGGAGAAAAGTTAAATGGTGAAAATTATTTTTCCTGGTCCAAATCTATTAAAATGGCCCTTGAGGGTCGTCACAAATTTGGGTATCTGACAAGAGAAATACCGAAACCAAGGCCAGGAGATCCCCAAGAACAAATTTGGAAAGGGAAGAATTCTTTGCTGAGATCTATTCTGGTAGGAAGTATGGAACCCCAAATTGGAAAACCTCTATTATATGCGGCCACAACCCAAGATATTTGGGAGGCAGTCCAAAAACTTTACTCAAGGAGACAGAACGCTTCGCGTTTATATACTTTACGTAAGAAGTCCACGAGTGTAAGCAGGGGGCAATGGATGTTACAGCTTCAATAAATTGTCACTTCTTTGGCAAGAGATGGACTTGTGTCATTAGATGATTTGGAATTGTCCTTGTGGAGGAGTTTTGCACTATCAATCTGAGGAAACCGATCGTGTATACGACTTCCTTGCCGGACTGAATTCTAAGTTTGATGCAGTACACAATCGTATATTGGGAACCCATCCGATACCGTCCCTAATGGAGGTCTGTTCTGAAGTACGTCTTGAGGAAGAAAGGCCTAGGGCAATGAATAATACTATTGTGACCCCAATAGATTCAGCTGCTTTCAAAACTTCAGGCCCTGATAAACAGAACAGTAAGCCGCCACCAGTTTGTGAACATTGCAAGAAACCCTGGCACACGAAAGATCATTGTTGGAAATTACATGGTCGTCCACCAAATGGTAAAAAATGACAGTCAGGCCGAGCACTGGTAAGTGAATCGGTAACGGGGGAGACACAGCCTCAGAATCAGGAAAACAGTCAGAATACTACTGGTCCAGTAGGAGTCAGTGCAATCACTCAATCAGGTATTTCTCATTCCTTTGGCTTTGTTAGTATAACTGGTAATAAATCATAGATTTTAGATTCAGGGGCCACAGACCACTTGATTGGTTCCTCAGACCAATTTCTCACCTATCAACCAAGTGCTAGAAATGAAAGGATCAGGATTGTTGATGGATCCCTTTGCCCCGGTTGCTGGAAAAGGACGGGTGTCACCCTTTGAGGGTTTAGTTCTCCAAGATGTGTTACACGTGCCAAAAATTTCTTACAATCTTTTATCTGTTAGTAAAATTATAAGGGATTTGAAATGTCGTGTTATCTTCTCACCTGATGCTGTTGTTTTTCAGGATCTGAACTCAAGGATGACGATTGGCACTGTCCGGCATGACAGAAGACTCTATTTCCACTGAAGAAGCCTCATTTAGGATATGTGATAGGACTAGTTTGCTTTCATCTCATTTTTCTGTTTCTGAAACTGATTATATGTTGTGGCACTATCGCCTTGGACACCCTAACTTTCAGTATATGAATTATTTATTTCCTCATCTTTTCCATAATATTAATATTTCTAAGTTAAAATGTGATGTGTGTGTCCAAGCCAAACAGCCACGTGTTTCTTTCAAGTCTCAACCTTATAAGCCATCGAAACCATTCACCTTGTTCCATGCGATGTTTGGGGTCCAACACCTGTTACTACCATCACTGGAAAGCGATGGTTTGTAACCTTTATTGACGATCATACTAGGTTAACATGGGTTTTCCTTCTGACCAACAAATCCGAAGTTACATCGATCTTTCAACAATTCTATAACTCTATAAAAACCCAGTTTAATGCCAAAATCGTTATTCTCTGGAGTGATAATGGTAGGGGATACCTTAATAATTCCTTAAGAGAGTTCCTAATCTCGAAAGGAATAGTCTATCAGAGTTCCTGTGCGAACATCCCTCAACAAAATGGAGTGGCCGAACGGAAAAACCGTCACCTAGTCGAAGTTGCTCGGTCTCTTATGTTGTTAACTTCCCTTCCTTCCTATTTATGGGGTGATACTGTCTTGACAGCAGCCCATCTGATAAATCGAATGTCGTCCCGGGTTTTAAAGTTTCAAACCCCCTTAGATTCCTTCAAAGAGTCATACCCAAATGTCCGACTTCTTTCTGATGTACCCCTCCGTGTCTTTGGCTGTGTTGTGTTTGTCCATACTTATGGCCCTAACCAAACCAAGTTTACTCCTCGGGCTCAGAAATGTGTCTTTGTGGGACATCCACTTCATCAACGTGGTTACAAGTGTTATCATCCCTCTTCCAAAAAATACTTTGTCTCCATGGATGTAACATTCTTCGAAGATCATCCATTCTTTCCCAGTGGTTCTCTTCAGGGGGAGAATACTAGTGAAGAAACCAATTGGGGTCCGAGTCTCGCTGTCCTGCCTGAACCCGAACCCATCCTTGACATCAGTACCAATGAATCTATTCTACCAACCAAACAAGTCCCATGGATCACATACTATAGGAGGAATCTCAGGAAGGAAATGGCGCCGCCTGTTATTTCTCCGACTCCGGTCCATGAGTCAGAACGGAGAACAGTTCCAGGTATAAATAGTTCTATCCCTAATGATAATAAATGTGATAAAATTGATGCTTGTGTTGAAAATGGTGAAGGCAAAATTAGGGAAGACAATAACAACAAAGATGTCATCGAGGCAGAAAATGATGATTGTGAGACACTTGTTCCAGCAAAGAATATTGTTGAATCTGGATAAGAAATGTCACCTATTCCAGCTGAAAACACAGTTGAAAGTGGAAAAATGACAGAACATGAAACGTATGAGCAAGAGGGTGAATACAGTATGGAACCCGAAGGAAGTAAAGACAGAGATGCATCTCTTGACCTCTCGATTGCCCTAAAGGTATCAGATCATGTACGAAATACCCTCTGCAAAGTTACTTGTCCTATAGTAACTTGTCTCTTGAGTTCAAGGCCCTCACTACGAACCTAGACACAGTGGTGATACCAACCGGTATACACACAGCACTGGAAATTCCTGAGTGGAAAGCCGCAGTCATGGAAGAAATGGGGGCACTCGAGAAAAATCATACGTGGGACCAAGTCACTCTTCCAAATGGTCATAACGCAGTCGGATGTAAATGGGTGTTCCCAGTAAAATATAGACCCGATGGAGCAGTTGATAGATACAAGACCAGATTGGTTGCCAGGGGTTTTACTCAGACATTCGAGGTTGATTATTCCAAGATTTTTTCACCAGTTGCAAAGCTAAATACAGTATTGACCCTTCACCAGCTTGATGTGAAGAATACCTTTCTCAACGAAGAATTGGAGGAAGAAGTCTACATGAGTCCTCCCCCGGGATTCGAGAAACAATTTAACCACCGAGTTTGTAGACTAAGAAAGTCCTTGTATGGGTTAAAACCGTCCCCAAGGACCTGATTTGGCAGGTTTACTTTGTTTGTAAAGTCACAAGGGTATAGTCAAGGACATTCAAATCTCTCTCTTCATTAAAAGGTCAGTATCTAGAAAGATTGTTGTTTTGATTGTTTATGTTGATGATATTGTCATTTTAGGTGATGATACCTCAAAGATTGACTGATTAAAGGCAAAGATGGCTGAGAAATTCGAAATCAAGAATCTTGGAAAACTAAGGTACTTCCTTGGAATGGAGGTAGCTCGATCAAGAGAAGGGATTTCAGTTTCCTAACGGAAATATACTTTGGACTTGCTTAAGGAAATAGGTATGACAGGCTGCAAACCTGTTGATACTCCTATAGAAGCGAATGCAAAGTTAAGTGATATGAGTGAAGGTGTTCCAGTTAACAAAGAAAGATATCAGCGACTTGTTGGGAAATTAATATATCTCTCCCGTACTAGGCCCGACATTTCATATGCAGTGAGTATGGTAAGTTAGTTTATGTAGTCTCCATACGAAGAACATATGAGGGCAGTAGAGTGCATTTTGAGATATCTGAAAACTTCTCTAGGGAAAGGCTTGATGGTCAGGAAAACTGAAAGGCGATGCATCGAAGCATACACAGATGCAGATTGGACAGGGTCTGTGGCAGACAGAAAGTCGACATCAAGGTATTGTACCTTTGTGTGGGGCAACCTTGTCACATGGAGGAGTAAAAAACAAGGGGTTGTTGCCAGAAGCAGTGCCGAAGCTGAGTACAGGGCCATTAGTCTGGGAATCTATGAAGAAATTTGGCTTGAAAAAGTTCTAAGAGACCTTGACCAAGATCATACCAGTCCAATGAAACTTTATTGTGATAACAAAGCCGCAATAAGCATAGCAAATAACCCAGTTCAACATGACAGAACAAAACATGTGGAGATTGATCGGCATTTCATCAAGGAGAGACTTGATGGTGGCAAGATCTGTGTTCCTTATGTTCCTTCCAGCTAACAAATTGCAGATGTCCTAACAAAGGGACTACCCAGACAATTGTTTGACGCGTGTGTAGGCAAGTTGGGTTTTATTGGCATCTACGCCCCAACTTGAGGGGGAGTGTTGAAATTAGGGTTTTTTACTCTAGGGACATTTTTGTCTTTATACTTGTACCCTAGGGTTTCCTTTTTTTCTATTTAAACTGTCAGTCACTGTGTATTCTGTGTATCAATCATATAATAAAATTCCTTCTTCCTGTGGTTTTTTCTCCCTGATTAGGGTTTTCCACGTAAATCTAGTGTGTGCTATTTTTCTTTCTCTACTCTGTATTTTTCATCATAACTTAAGATAAGCAACATTATGATTTACAATATAACTAAATATATAATTGCTATGAAATACTTAGTGATGTGGCATTTAGCAATATTGCGTCCCTATTCATTCATGCATGAAATTGAAGAGAATGAAATTCCTTGTCTTGAAGAACAAAAAGACAGTAGATGATGGAGAAAATCTAACAAGGTTTCATGACAGATTAGAACGATGTAGCAGGGTAAAGATTCACAAACCAGCAGGGCCCGTCTTCAACTAGGCTAAATGATACTCAGAGCAACAATAATTGGAAAAAAGTACATAATAACAAGTTCTAGAAAAAAATTACCGACCTTGAATTATCATTTCTAACAGTCCTTGCATTACCAAATGCTTCCAGTAAAGGATTTGACTGCATGGGGCAAAAATTGAACGTGCTCATACTATAAGGAATAACTAACAGAGTAATAATACTACTGTATGATGAGGATAGAAACTTAATGCAGTGCAACTATATCAAAACCTAGATTTTTAACATAAATGTGCATTTTATATTTTTGGAATGAAAAACAATGTTCCAACATCAGACTTACTACGTCCATCCAAAACATATTTCACATATCCTCTTCACAACAAAAATTACTCGTAAGCTAAATAAAACTTCACCTCCAGAAAAAATAAACAAAGTAAAATTATTGTGATCACATATAAATCTTTACCAAAATGGTACAGTATGGAATTGGACTGACAGACAGTGACCCTTACTTCAAGAACTTGTTGCTCAACAGTTCTGTCATTGCCTGATGCTCGACCTCCAACAAATGTAAGATACTGCATGATCAATTTTGTTGTCTCGGTTTTCCCTGCCCCACTCTCTCCACTGACCAATATAGACTGGCTTCGACCCTCGCTAATCATTGCTCTGAAAAATGAAAGAATATAAATGAGGGCCCCATTACTGCTACATCATGTGAAAATTCTATAGATGATGCATTAGCAACTGCAAAAACATTTACATGTAGTCCGGGTATCCATTAAATTGATTTTCCTAAAACTTTACCTACCTATATGATGCATCAGCAACAGCAAAAACATGAGGGCTCAGTTCCCCAAAAGGCGCTCCCTTGTACTGCTCCATCATGTGAACGTTGTATAGATGGGGAAGCTTTGTGAATGGATTAACGGCAATCAAAATGCTACCAGTATATGTCTAATAAAAACCAAAAGGCAACAAACATGTATATATAAGTTCACAAACGGTTTTATAGTGATGCCAAAAAGTATTAATTAAAACAAGGTATCTGAACAACTACAATGGCAGATAGAGTAATTTATCCAGAATATAGATTCTGCCATGATTCTGGATTGACAAGACTTGATCATATTGATGATGTTAAAAACCCTACAATGGGCAAATATTTGAAAAAAATAACTTCCTTTCACTTTTAGGCTTTCCTGCCCTTTTATCTTGGTCCTTTCCTTAAACACCAAGATCAAGTAGAGCATGACATGTATGGTCAACTTCTAACTAAAACCAAAACCCGAAAGAAGATTCAAGTAGAAAGTCCTATATATGAAGATTTAGAATAATAGTTGATGCTCAATCACGATGTGGTATAAAGAGAAACAGAGCTCTATAAATTAATTTATTAAAGGTCGAGTATTTAAACGGTCATGTCCATCGACATCTTAGCAAATAAGCTATCTTTGCCAACAAAGTAAAAGTTTACTCATAGAATAATACCTACTTGCATAGTTGTCCAATGCTGGTTAAACTCAAGCACTAGCAACATACCATTTATGGAGGTCTTAAGTCATCGAATAAAAACAGAAATCAAACCCACAGGCCGGACACGAGACTGCAGAGACAAAATACTCAAGGAACCCCAATATCCAATCCTTTATGACTATAACTCCGTGTGATAAAAACAACTAATAAGCTAACTTATCGTCAATAAATTATAGTTAACTATACTTGACCCATAATTAAGTATCTTAAGGCCAAAACTCATACTAACAATTAATTTATCTACCTATCAAAGTAGAGCTTAACTACATCTTACATATATGTCATTGAGAGAATATCTTCTTTGAAGATTATAAAGCACTCCAGGCTCATTCAAATAGGTCAACTTCGTCATGTCATCCACTCCTCCATGGTCATCCTCATCCGCGTCCCTCGGCAAAAGCTTCTCAGGAACAGCCAACACCTACAGTTGACAAAGCAGAAATACAATTAAGAACATCACTTCTTATCGCTTTAAAATTCTGAAAACTCGCCTAATAGAAGGATGGGAAAGGAAACCACCTTCTTTCCAGTAACAGTTGAAACTCGAACTTGTTTGCCAACGAAGTCGAGGACTTCAGCCGCCACCCAAGCAAAATCTTTATCTTCCACCCAAACCTTAGACCCCTTGCGTAGGCTCATTTTTGGTTGCTACAATGGAACCGTGAGCAGAAAGAAAGCAAAATCAAGAGGTTTCGAACAAAGCAAGATTGAAATTGAAACCCTAAGAACAGAGAATGGACAAGATAGAGACAGAGGCAGAGAAGAAATGGACTTGCAGAGACATTGTTTTTGGAGAAACTTTTGGGTTCCCGCTCTCTAACAGGTGTAGACTTGAGTTTCTCAAAAAAGAAAATAATAACCCAGAAAAATTAAATTGTGAAACTGGGCGAGATATTTATACCGTAATGGACACGTCACCCTCTACTGCTCTCCCAGTACATGGACTCGATTCTTTTCTTTCATTATTTTGTTTGTTTATTTTTTAAGCTGGCGATTCACTCAACGTCTCCTTTTATTCTTCCCATTTCTATTTTCTCCTCTTTCTATTTTCCGTTGAAGAATTTATTTCCTTTTAATTACTTAAAAACGACTCGTTTGAATGCCACCACGCGCTACGTGGGAGCGTCTTCCCCGCCAAACGGATTTTTACGTAAAGTAGATTTTGAATTTTTGAATTTTTGAAATAATTCTATTTGTACTTTTTCAACCTACCACCGTCGAACAATCTGTCTTGTTCTCAACCATTATCTTTTTCTGACCCAATTTTTGCACACATATGAGTTTTGGCCACGACGCTACTCTATGAATTTTAAAGTAAATAATGTTGGAATAAATAGTATGTGACAATTTGTGCACAGATGCATTGTTTTATAAATAAACCTCTCTTTTTATAATTAACCAACTTAAAGAAATATATGACTATTCAAATGGCAAGAATAATTGTAAATATATTTATTCTTCAAATTGCATCTAATAACTTTTTCAGTCACTTTTTCTTCCATAAAATATTTCTCCCTTTTATAAATTTGTTCAAATTCGATCTTTTTCTACAAAGTATAGTTTATTGGATCTTGTAGACGAAGTGTTGCTTCCGTAATAAAGGTAATATGTTCTACCATATGAGACAACTACTCATAAAACTCAGACATTGAAGTGAATAAAATTGTCTTAAGGAAACAATGTAAAGTTATTGGGTTCAGATTCTCTCCTGTATACAAGACTACTTATTTTCTGATATTCTATGTGATATTAATCATATAATAAATAAATGTATAAATAATATTAAAATTATAATTATAATCTCATTTGTGTATGTGAATATGATTCCCAAGTTTATAGTAAAAAACGCTAATAGGTAATATAATATTTGTAATGCTAATAGGTCAACCCTCGACCTCTTAGTCATTTATGGAGACCATGTCTCCTTTTTACAATTAGGTTAACTAACGATGGTTTAATGCAATATTTTTATAAAAAATCAACAATATACTAGTAGTAGGAATCAAATTTATGATTTATTGACGATACATTGACTAAAATTAATCATTTAACAATATGAGGACTAAAAGTAAACAATTATCAAAATACATTGATTAGAATGGTATTTTAATCTCTCATCATGGTATGATATGATTTTTTTACAATGTCAAAATTTGTTTTTATAATGTCAGAGTAAGCACAACTCAATTGTCATGCAAATATGGTGATCAAGAAGTTTGTGGTTTAAATTATCTTACCTTCTATTATATTAAAAAAAATTGTTTTTATAACTAGACTATATTTAAATCGGTGGTATAATATGAATTATGATTCAATGATTTAAGAAATTTGTAGTTTAAATTCTCTTACCTTTTTTTGTACCAAAAAAATTATTTTTATAACTAAATTTCGGTGGTATGTCGTGAATTGTGATTCTAAAAGTCTTTTAAAAGATATATTATAAAATTATATAGATGTGAATGAATCCGTTGTTATTTTCAATCACTTATCTTATTAATGAGGTATATTGAATACTTTTATTGGACACCTATTGCTTTTTGTTACCAAGTTACTTCTTCGGCGGTTTGTCGCCTGTCCTCCGTCAATTATCACCAGGGTTAACAAATAAATGGCATTGTTTCTCTTTTCTTTTCTTTTCTTTTTTTTTTCTTTTTTTCTTTTTTGTGATAAATGTCATGGTTGTATGAAGAAAATACATTGAAAAGTATAATAAATATAATGAAGGTTAATAATGGCGATTTAAATATCGAAACTACGTGTTGCATATGTTTCACAATGTTGAAAATGAAATATACACGTATAAATTGAAAGAACTATTTCAACTAGACAATATGCCTTAAGAAAAAAATATTTTTTTTTAATATTTCATTTATTTAACGTGAAATATCAGTTAGAGATAAAGTATGATTTAAAAAATCCATTTGCTTAACATGAATTTTTTTTTTTTTTTAAAGGAACGTGAAGTATATATTAGTTAGAGATAAATTGTGAGTTTTAAAAAAAAAATCCTTTAATAAATATATATTAGTTCATGATAAAAGAAAAATCATTTTTTTTTCTTTGATAGAGGTTGATGGAGGCTACCCCCCCCCCCCCAAAGGTTACCTCTTTCACCTAAAAGAAGACATGATGGCAAATACCACCATTTTGTGGTACCTACTGCCCACCTCAACCTATCCTGCTTAGTAAACTCATAGTCAAGTACATATGACAATAGCCCTTTGGCTTAACTTATTTTATTACAAACCAGTATAATGTTTATACAACTCCAGAAACTTTAACTTCTAAGTTACATCATTCATAAAGAGCATACTTTAATCTAGAAGCGTGGTTATAGTGTGACAGACCCTGACCTCAGCAGCATTCTGTTACTCCTCTCTTTCGCTACTTGTGAAGAAAAACATAAAAGAAAAGAATGTCCAATGAGTGGTAAACAAACTATAGAGTCTCTTTTAACCCTTAAGAGCAAACGACTCAATGGCAACATAACAACACAATGAGGTTACTATTTTATACCTCGGGCTTGAATGTATCTGTTTCCTACTATCCCTACACACATGGTAGACAATTAGTCATATTTCCTTATGTGCACATAGCTCTACCTCATATAGGTTCATAAACTAGACCCGTCGATCCTCTGACCATCCCACGTGAGGTTCTTTCCACAGGCTTAGAAATTAGACCTTACGACCCCCTAACCATCCGCTCGATGTATGCTTTATCCCTATAAAAATTCACATATACATGTATGGGAATCTACAACAATATCTAAAGGAATACCACTCATAGTTTACTAGCAGATATTCTCCATTTTTCAAGCCTTCTAGTTTCCTAGTTCCTTCTTGAATCCCAGGCCTGCATTAGCCCAATTTTAGCTTAGAAACTCATGTTTAGGGCTAGAATACCTTATTGACCCTAAACTTAGCTTACCAACTCCAATGGATATGAAACTAGGCCTTGGAACAACATAGGATAGTAGTGGTTGCAAGGTAGCCTTCCTCAACACCAGTTGGATGCGTGGTTGCCTTCCTAGGTCAGTTGGATGCATAGGCTTCCTTCTTAGCTCATCTCAGACTCGGTTGGATGCCTGGATCTTCTCCCCAATGCTTGGACTTCTTTATGAATGCATGGTTGGTCCACTCCAATGCATGGTCTACCCTCATAACCCAAATTCTCTCCAAAACTCCCCTTTTTTAGTCTTTTTTTAAAGAACTTTGAGTTGTGAGGTGAAATGAGATTCTTTGGGGTATTTATAGGCAATTTCAGGCCATTCTTGTCATCCCAACTCTTCCTCCAAGCATGACACCTTAACACCAAGTGGCCTCATCATGCACGAGCAAGCATTCTTCTCCATGAAGGTTGCCAACTCCACCTTAAAATTTCTAAGTGTCCAACTAAGGTGAAACTTCACTCAGGATTCGTCACCTCGAGCTTTGACACTTAGTAAAATTCATGCTATGCTACCACTTATCTTCCTAAGATGTCCACCTCTAGCTTTGACACTTAGTCAAATTCATGCTATGTTGCCATTTAACTTCCTAAGATGTCCACCTCAGAGTTAGCCACCTCCTCCTTAGAAATTTGGTCCAACTAGTGCATGCATAACCCAATCCTCATCCATCATACGTTCTATTGTGCTCGTTCCTCAAAGCACGCATTCAACCAATCCATCTTCTACCCTCTATACATCCAACATGCCCCTACTAAGGTGTGTGCCCAATGAGCCATCCAACACTTAACCAAATTCCCAAATTCTTATCCCGAACACACCATGCGTTCATTTCAACCCTAATCGTCTAGGTTGTTTCAGGCATGCGTCCAAGATGGTCCTTTCTTGCCCTAGCATGCGTTCAATATAGTGCTTTTAGGGTTCCACTCAATTATGCTACGAGTTGAACTTCTTGTTTCCAACATTTAGTCAAGTTCATACTTCTTAACCATGCATTCAACCTTTCCTCCCTAACTTTTGCACGCCTAATTTCATCACTTAGAGGTTCTCCTAAGTTTCTCAACTCCTTTTAAAGCATAGTTAGTCACATTTTCACTTCTCCAATGGCCATACATCCAACTCTCACTTCCAACATTTAGCCAAAATTTTCACTTCCAAGGCTCCAACTTATTGTTCCATTGAGTTATAGTGGATAGAAATATTATGAACAATTTGTAAATACCAACCCTTTTGTGATACTTATTGTCCATCTAAATATGCTTAACCTAATATTCAACATATTCTATTTATTCTAACAATAATATGATTTAACAACCCAAGTTTACATAAATACTCATATAAATTCAAGTTACACAACTAATGTCTATCCACCCCACCATATATGAGTTATCTTTCAGGTCTCATAATCAATTATTTATACAAACAGAAATCTGAGGTACTAGAACTATATGGAAAGTCCAATGCAGTTTGGGGATAGACAATGATACTATCATTGTTTATCTAGCACCTGAAACTCTTTCACTACCTGGAGGGAAGACAAAACAGAAATACTGAGTTGGGAAGCCTAGTGGGTGGTATCTTAATATGAACATAGGGTTTTTCCTTTTAAAAAATATTTATAAAGCCATTTAAGTCAATCTCAAATCTTTACAAGGCATTAAACAATGAAAAGAATTCTAAACCATAACCATAGTCAATAAACTTCTGAACATATAAAAATTAGTGCAATGGCATGATCATAAGTTTTCTCAAACTTACCAGAGATAAAATCAACATAAATCCCATCCAATTCCACATAACCACATTAAACCTCAAACCCATACACAGTGTTAAGGCAACCTGTCTAATGTACACATGTCGACATTTTCCATCAGATATACACAAGACACGCTGACATTACTCGGGTACATAATCCAATGGTTTAAAATCTATTTCCATTAAGACCACTAAGAATATGAGTTTTCGTAATCAGAATCAAAACTTTGAAATTCCAATGAAAACCAATTAATTTTATAGAAATCATATATAAAGCAGTAAAAAGAATTCCAAAACAGTTCAAACTTACAAGATTACAAATAAAATATATCATATCAGGTTTTTTTCACTATTCATACTACAATACTATATAGATAGATTATAGCTCAAAACAATTGAAAATAAACCACTCATAATCATCGGTAAGAATTTCTTTTCCTCCAAGCCTTTCCAGACTCTACTTGGATCCCTAATTCTCCAATTTATAACTCGATTTGAATAATTCCAATTATTTTAAAGTCCAAATTTATCCATATTGATTCCATTTAGGCATAAATATTGTGAAAGTACCAAATTGGCCTTGAAAATATCTCAATAATAAATAAATGGCCTAAAACAAGCCAATTGACACTTAGAAAGAGGTTGGCCTGTGTTGATGGGTAGCAACCAAGCATTGGCATGCGACATGAAGGAACTCTTATCAAAGAGAATCCATGAGCAGAAACAAGATCGATCCAAATTCATTGTGACAGAATTACGAGCATTCACAAATATACAAGCCAGTTACACGTCTTTAACAAAATTGTGGCATGCATTAGAAATTAAATACAAAAGTAACGAGATACATGCATTTGAAGAGCTCATCTTCTGAATTTCTCTCGCTCTCGTGGAGTATGGAACAATAACCTCACTCTCGCCCAGATCGTCTACCCAATCATCCAATAGTCACGAACAAAATTCTCCACGAACAAGTAACTTCTCGGACACCCCCACTTAGTAACATTGGTATTCTCAGAGTGAGAATCATGAGGTGTGGGCTATGTTATGAATTTGGTAGAGGGTTGAAGGAAACTACGATCGTACTATACGACCAAGCAAGTGGAAGAAAGATACTGTCTATCATGTAGACTTTGTGTGCTTGATCGTTTAGTAAATCTTAGTAGGTACACGATCATTTGGAAAAACAGGTTTGATCGTTTACACAGTCGTTTAGTGAATCTCGCTTGCCACGCGATCATTTAATAAAATGTTACACGATCGTTCAGAGAATGGTGCGTGTACATGATCGTTTAGACAAACACTTGAAGGCTGTCATGTAATCTCTCGTGAGCTAAATAATTAGCTGTGTACTTAATGAAGCAATTCTTTAAAAAATGAAAACATTTTTCATTTTATCCTTCAGTTATGAAAACTGAATATAACCTCCCACTTTCAAGCACGGCTAAGGAGAAACCACCTACAATTATCACATAATTGTTTTAATTATAAATAAATATAATAACTAACTTATCATATTATATTTATAACCTATAGTTTTAATATCACATCATATGTAACATTTAAACAATAGTCATTTTCTCCTCTACTTGATATAAATCGTATTTATATCAAATTCCTCCAATTAATGTATCTCATACATCATTTCAATTATATCATATATAACTGAACCATTTTAGTCATATCATATATAATCAAACTCCCTCTTGTCAATTTGAACACTTTAAACTGACCTAAAAATCGATTCTTAACTTGAATCCATTGAGCTACCAAGGGGACCTTATGGACCTGTAACTTGAAGCTCCAGCAGCACGTGAATAACTGACTAAACTCTTTAGTCACGAGATCCACCATTTGTTAACTACTGGGCAAATACGATAACCCTTCTTACTACAGATATATTTCTGTGTCCATCGGATATAACCAGTCAACAATACGATAACCCTTCACAGCTCGTAAGTACAGTTGGGCCAATTCATTGTTTTGCCTCTGTAGTTACATATAACTCTTTAAGTACCACTAATCTCTCTAATGAAAAATAAATCATAGTTCTACTATGAGTAGACACCTCTCGGGCCATGAGAAGGTGTGTGGCGCCACATCGTTTAAGCCCCGAAATCAACCCTTAAGGGAGCAATCTATCTATTTACCCCTGCTTCGAGGAAGAAGTGAATTCCATCTTATGTAGCTAAGTTCCCAGCTCCCTAATCAGACGAATCCCCAAAGTCGTATGTTTAAGTCGGCAATATGGCCACTCGCACCCATGCAAATCAAAGAACTGTCCTCATAGGCAAGAGTTCCCAACTCACTCAGGATTAAGGTCATGTTACCTATAGTCATCCTAGTGAAATGAAGTCTCTGTTATGAACGACGTTATATAACAAGACTAAACACTTCATGGTTCAGTCTTATACAAACTTCTTTGTATAGAACACCCCTGCTCGCATGTCTACACATGAATGATTAGGATCAAACCATCTGTAGCACGTCACAATACTTATAACTATCTACAAAGCGGGTCACATTCGTAGTGTCACTAGGATAAGGCCTCCCTCCTATATCCATATACTACAGACCATTTTGGTTATTACTTAAGGCATGATCCACTTGTATGTCTCCATATACATGCTTAAGTTACAACGACAACCAAGGATCTTAGTTTATTGGTTTGTGGTAAATGCAAATAAAATATCTCATATTTCATAGATAACAGTGAAGAAAATATCTCATATTATTACATCACAAGCATTTGTTCATATAGGTATTTACAAACTACAGAATCCTACGAGAATTTAGGGTATCAACCCCAATAATCTCCTACTTGTCCTAAAGTGAGTGGTGTACAAGATAACAATAAGTACAAAACAATAAACTAGGGCACTAAAGCCCAGTACATAAATCTCCCACTTACCCTAGTCTAGCCGCAAGCGATTCCATAGACCCATGCTCTGAAGGTGACCCTAAAAAACTGTACCGTGAGAGCCTTCGTAAACGGGTCAGCAACGTTGTGCTCCGAAGTGATCTTCGTGACTATCACGTCCCTCGATGCACTCTCTTATGGATGTGATGATACTTTCGCTCTATATGTTTGCTACGCTTGTGATTTTTAGGCTCCCTAGAGTTTGCCACAACACCACTATTATCACAATAAAAGATGATGAGCCTAGACATGTCTGGAACAACTTCCAGATCAGTCAGGATCTTCCTGAGCCAAACAACCTCTTTAGTAGCTTCACAAGCCGCTACATATTCGGCCTCCATCGTGGAGTTAGGATACGCCCCTGCTTAGTGCTTCGCCACACTACAACTCCTCCATTAACAGTGAACACTGAGCCTGAAGTGGATTTCCGAGAATCCTTATCAATTTGAAAGTCAGAGTCCGTGTATTTAGTAAGGATAAAATCCTTAGATCCATAAACGAGCATGTAGTCCCTCGTTCTTTGAAGATACTTGAGGATCGGCGGCGTAGTAACTCTTCCTGGATTAGACTGATATCTACTGACTATCCCCATAACGTAGCAGATGTTCGGTCTAGTACACAACATCGCATACATCAAACTGCCAACGACAGATGCATAGGGGACTCGTCTCATCTCCTCAACTTCTTGATGTGTCTTAGGACACATTTTCTTAGACAATATAACTCCATGCCGAAAAGGCAGTAGGCCCTTTTTGGAGTTCTGCATTAAGTACTTGAGCAACATCTTGTCAATGTACGATGTCTGAGACAACGCTAGCACTTTGTTCTTCCGATCTCGAAAGATCTGAATACCAAGAACAAGTTAAGCCTCTCCCAAATCTTTTATTTGGAATTGGGTTGCTAGCTAGTTCTTAACTGATGTCAGTAGATCTACATCATTCCCAGTGAGTAGGATATCGTCTACATATAACAGTAGAAAAACTACTGAACTGTTGATGATTTTCTTGTAGACACAAGGCTCATCAACATTTTGGTCAAATCCGTACGATTTGATTGCAGTATCAAACTGAATTTTCCAAGATCGAGACGCCTATTTCAGCCTATAAATGGATCGATTCAGTTTGCAAACCTTTTGCTCTTGACCTTGGTCTATGAATCCATAGGCTGCACCATATAAATGGTCTCTTCAAGATTACCATTCAGAAAGGTAGTCTTGACGTCCATTTACCATATCTCATCATCATAATATGAGGCACTGGGCAGGAGGATGCAGATAGACTTTTTACATGGCAACAGGCGAGAAAGTCTCCTCATAGTTGACTCCCTCCACTTGGGTATAACCCTTTGCCACAAGTCTAGCCTTGAAGGTTTGCACCTTCCCATCGACACCCTATTTCCTCTTGTAGATCCATTTACATCCTATAGGTTTTACCCTATTAGGTTGATCTACAAGATCCCATACTGTGTTGAAGTACATAGATTCCATCTCGAGATCCATGGCTTTGACCCATTCATCCCGGTCAACATTCTTCATTGCCTTCTGATAAGACAACGGATCCTCAACCTCGCTATCGGCTACCATAGCCAGGATTTCAGTGAAACCCATATAGCGAACAGGTGGGTTTGCAACCCTCTCGCTACGTTGAGGTTCCCTCAACTCTTGAGGTGGAACTGACCTACTAGATGAACTTCCATTAACAACTCTTGTTGATGGAACAGGCCATTCAACAACTCTTGTTGAAGCTTCAGTAGTTTCATTGGAAAGTTCATGCAACACGATCCTACTATGTGGACTGTGCTCCCTAATATGATCCTCCTCTAGAAAGGTAGCGTTTATCAACACAAACACTCAGTTGTCCTTAGGATCATTAAAGTAACCCCCTCATGTACCTTTAGGGTAGCCTACAAACAGTCACAGCCTTGAACGTGGTTCCAATTTCTTTGGATTAGCCTCAAGCACATGTGTTGGGCAATTCTATAAGCGGAAGTGACGCAAACTAACTTTACGCCGGTGCCACAACTCCAAAGGTGTTCTGGCAACACTCTTGGAAGGAACACAATTGAGGATATAAGCTGCAGTCTCCACTGTAAAACCCCAAAACGAGTCCGGTAAGGAAACGTAACTCATCATCGACAAACTATGTCGAACAAGGTTATGTTTCTCCTCTTTGCTACACCATTCTTCTGAGGTGTACCTGATGCATTGTGAATATGATGAAATGATGGTATATATTGCGACGGTGGTGTATGCATTGCACATGCAAGTTTTCCTAGTAAAATCCTACTAGGTTTCCTGGTAAGTCCAGGGTCAAACATAGGGACTACTGAGACAACATGCGACGGTAAATTTTGATTCCCTTGCGGTGACAAAAACATTGAGTTGGTTGGTATGTTATGTAAAGTATAAATCCTATGCAGTGGAATTGATTAAAGAGTTAATGACAGTGAAAGTTACAATGAGTATGGAGGGAACGGGTTAAG
The DNA here is from genome assembly GCF_027475165.1 of Benincasa hispida. Lineage (NCBI taxonomy): Eukaryota > Viridiplantae > Streptophyta > Magnoliopsida > Cucurbitales > Cucurbitaceae > Benincasa > Benincasa hispida. Next base: position 37,900,336 of record NC_143481.1, on the reverse strand, counting down.
AAGGGGTTTAACTAACATTCTCTAAGATTGCATTCAAGTCATGCGATCATGCTACACACACACACAACAACATGTCATCTCTCAATGCAAATGCCATAGTTCCTAATTTTAGGATGCATGCGATGTATACGATAATGTCTGTAGGACTTATGTCTAAGCCTCTATTCTTGTCTAGCGATGATGAATGATACACACATACACAAGGCGATCGCATACTATCGTATCCTATTTCTAGGGTGCATTCGATGCATGATAGCAAACAGAACTTATCTCTAAGTTTCTATCTCTTGCTTATGTGGTTCTAGTCTGACTTTCTCAAGCCTAGATTCTAACCTAACTCTCTCAAGTCTGGGTTCTTTCCTTAGACTACTCTTTCAAGTATCTCTAAAGGGTGATGGACGCATACATAAGACAAGATGATCGCATAAAATGAAGATCTTAGGTCATGCTAGCTAAGTGCTTCTCAACCCATTCAGAAATTTAGTTACTCATGTGCAATGTGAAGAGATTGAACAGATGTAGAGATGCAAATTCCATTTTATAAGTAACATCAGAATACAACGACAATGTAAAGTAGGGATAAGAAGCCCAGTAGCAATGTCTTGCTTCCCGAGGCTTTTACACTGTGTTTTACTCCACTCTGCCCAAAAGAATGTTCTTGCTTTCGCAAGAGTCAACCCTCTCTCCGTTCTCAGTGCCTCTCAGCAGTCTCTCAAGTTAACCAGGAATGATCTTTCAGCGTCTTCTCTCTTCGCTCGCCTCCGCCTTCTAAGTATATGAATTACAGACTAACAACTATCTATGATCTATCTTTATGTATATGGTGAACTATGTATATTTTGAACTAGCAAAAATTGGAACTCCGAACTTCTGAACTAGAACTCCTTTAACGAAGGTGGCCTTCAGTATTTATAGAGCTTCAGAGTGAAGAGTTTTTCTCTCAAATGATTGCAATGATGGGAAGTCATTAAATCTTTGTCTGATGCGCCGATTAATGGTCACCAAAAAGTTGAATGTACTTGTTATAGTGTGTCGTTAACGGCTTGTCAACTAAATTTGGATTTGACCGTCATCAGCTTTTTGTCCCATCATGATTTATTAAGCTTTCACCTTGATGTACCGTCTTTATGCGGTCACCTTCTTGAGTAGATCTTTGTGAGCGCATACGATCGCGTAGCTCTGCGGTCGCAATCTTCTAATGTTCTCGGGCACCACATTCCTTGGATCGCAATTTTGCTTTGCGTCAATGCATTTTCCTGCACAAAATATGTAAATTAGCTGCTTTAATGCGATGGGCGCATGCGATCGCAATGTTCTCAACTTAATGCTTTTGGACACGATTTGCATGTTTTTACCATTGCATTCCCACATTATTTTATATCTTAATGTTGTAATAATGTGCCTGGCGCACCATTTTTTTCACCCCCAAATTTAAAACAATGTTTGTCCTCAAGCATAAACTAAAGATTTTCCTTAGAGAGTCAAACCACTTTTCCTTACCTAGATTTCTCGAGGTGCCTTATTCAAATCCTATGAACCAAAATCTCCTTAATTTCTATCCTTGTCTCTTCTTAAAATATTTCTAAAATTTAGGGACCGCAAGTTTAACCTTCAAAAAGATTTTACTTATTTCCAGGACATCACATGATTTATTTCAAGAAAACTTTTTTCAACTGGGGTGTTTTCAAATGATTTTTATCCTTGTGTAGTTTAGATATTCTTTTTATGACCTTGTGTTGATCCAAGTGCCTTGCCTTCGTTTTGGTTTGCCCCAATGGGTGTCATGTGAGCATCCAACTACGAGCAAGGCACTATTTCTCAGTCTAAACTCATCCCATTTGGCAGCAGAGTTGCGATCACTTTATTTATGCATTGATCACGATTCCTACCTTCGTTTTGGCTTGTCCCCACGGGTGTCATGCGGACATCCAACTATGAGTAGGATCCGATATCTATGTTATAGTTTTTTTTTTTTTTTTTTTTTTTTTTGAAATGTCTAAGGCTAGCAAGGTTGAAAATAAATACCGTCACCCCCAAATTTAAATGCAACAATGTCCTCATTGCTGAAAGACTGAAAGAATTCATGCGATGCTCTTAGGATGTTTCGTAAAAGTTAGTTTGAAAGAAAGCTGGTGGACCACTAACTTTTAGAAATATTTCATGAATTGACTGTTCTAAAATTAAGTTGATTCTAGTACATGCGATGAGAAATAGAGGCATGTGTTTCATCATTGAAATCATAATTGGTACGAAAAATATTGTGATGACTAACTAAAGTAATCTATATTTAATGATTGTGCTAACTAAAGAGGATGCGATGATAAAATTATCAAAGTTAAGAATGAGATGCAAGAGTGAAAAATTTGGAATAAACAAAGTCAAAGAAAGATACAACCCCTAAATTTGCTCTATTGCCCGCATCCTTTGTGATCCCATCCTTTTTTGCGGCGATTCGATTTCTTCGATTGCGATGGCGGAATGAACTAGTCGCATTTTTCAGTTATCATGTAGCTCCCCCGTAATTGTTCACCACGATCGTTGTAAAAGAACATCGAGAGGGTAAAAAATATAAAAGACAGAGTTTTTTTTTCTTTTTTTTTTTTTTTAAGAAATGATGGTATCAAAAAATATAAAAAGGATATAAAAAGGTAGAATGAGTTCATGAACTGAAGATTTAAAAGGATACTTCAAAAAAAGATTGCGTCCCTGATGAGTTTGAATCGCATAACAATGTAGAGACCGCTTATTCTTTTTTTTTTTTTTTTTCAATCTAGGCTTTTTATGCCCAAGGAGGTTTTCTCTTCTTTTCTCGATCTTTTGGGATCTTGATTGCCTTAATCCGGAGCTTTTTTCCCATTAACGTTTATCACGATTTCTCCCTTGTGTACATCAATTTTAGCGCGACTGGTCAATAGGAATGGTCGTCCCAATATGATTGGCGCATCTTCGTCCGCTTTATGATCCAGAATCATGAAGTCTGCCGGTAAAATGAATTTGTCAATTGAGATCACGACATCCTTCAACTCTCCCTCAGGGTGTACTCGGGTCTGTCCGTGATAACTTGCAGAAATACAAGTTATTTATACTGCTTTATTTAGATATTGTGACCAAAAGAAAGGAAAGTTGCGCCAATTGTATGGAAATTAGCTAAGAAACACAAGAATTATAAATTGTCGTCAATACACCCACTGACACCATTGGGATGGTAGAAAAGAATATTTCAAGTATGTTTTGCAGGAAATCAAGTCACCGTATGCGTTCATGGCTCAAGAGAAAAAGATTAACGCATCTATGATGCCTTACGCCCATCATTCAGGAATGAATAGACGATCAACGCAATGACGACGCATGCGACAATCGATCAAGAGCTTTGTGATCAACGCAACTTCAACCACATGTGATAATAAAAAAAACAACACCGCATTCAAGCACACGATCGAAAGATGCAAAAGAGCAACGCAATTACGGAGGATTTTGACATGTGTACAACTAACCGTTGTGCATTTTCGACGGATTTATTGCATAACAAAAGGAATATTTATTCCACCATTTTCGGAATTTCCATAACAATAAAGTGGGGATCACACGGCAGAGAGTCAGAGCATTCATCTATAAATACCTTTAGAGAATTCACTGAAAAGATATACTTGATACGGGGGATAATTGATACGAGGCTATTGAGAGAGAGGCTGATCTGAGTGTTGATCGGAGAAGATCCAGGAAGAAAAAAGGTAAGGCCGAGAGGTGAGTCTCAGGGCAAATCATTCCAAATCCCCGCCGTGAAGCTCTGTACCTAGATCAACTCTACCGGTTGGGCAAACCTGAGAGGGAAGCTCATCCTTCCATTCACTCCATCTACATTGGCAAGCAATCTCTCCATCCAGATCGGTGTCAAGACATTGGCACTCTTCTATATCTGTTTTTAACTCTTGTTCATCAATTGTACTTCATCTTCTTAGTCTAAATCATTCACAACCATGTATTAGATGCTTGATTTTATAATTAATTGTCGTGATCATTTTCATTTCCACATTTCTATCTATTTCTGTTCCTCCATAAATCGCTTTCTCTATGATGTTTTCTTAATCCCTAGGTGATTAATATGAATTAAACAAGTAATTTAATCTGTGCTAAAGAAATAAAGATGTTTAGCTAAAGCATGCTAGACGGCATCTTCACCTGTAAGAGTAGAAGTGAAGATGCCATTCTGATATGTCGAGAGAAGGTTAGAAGAATGCGTTAACTAAAGCAAGAAGTACTTCCAGAGATGGAAGCAACCTTTCGTTCACTACGTTCGTCCTTGTTTCACCACAGAGATGTGGGAAACGCGGTCGATCACTGAGAGGTGTACGCCAAGGGAAAGCGGAACCATACTTATATCTTTAACGCAATTAAGGAACTTGCGATGTTTATATTAATTATCCTTTCTCTTTCTGCTTCGCACATAAGCCTTGCCATCACATAACACGACCTTTGTATAATCTTCATAGTCAGTCTCAACCTCGGTATCTTGTATCATCATAGCTTAGGTTTATTTTATCGCACTTTACTTTTATCGCGATTTACTTTATTATCGCATTTTTATCGCTTATCTTTACTTTACTGCACAATTTACTTTATCGCATATACAAACCACACTTTTATTAAATTGAAAAACCCCCAGTCGCATACAAACCACACTTTTATTAAATTGAAAAACCCCCCTATGTTCGACCTTAGATCACTCCGAGAAACTTGCGATGAAATTATACTTGGTTTCAACGCAAGGAAACTTGTGACAACGCATAGCATAATACAAGCATATCGTTAATAACGCATATATCTAGAAGTAGTATCGCATATCATCGCAATCATCCATGCGTTGTATGGCATAAAAAGAATTCATTTTATGTTGTCAAGTTTATGGCAATAGGAACATGGACGTGTTCATTCATTCATATTCATCATTGTCCTTATGCTTAAAGATACAAATTATGTCAACAGTCCACAAGTAGGAGAGTCTCCATCATGGGCGTTAGTTTTCCTACATTCAATCGTTTGAAAATTGATAGTGGCATTAAATTTATACTCGCCCCAAGATCGCATAGTGCTTGATCAATGTAGACCCCTCCAATTGAGCAGGGTATCGTGAAGCTTCCTAGGTTGCACATCTTTAGTGGGATCATAGTATTTAACCTTTGCATTACTACCACTGTAGCAATCTTTTCTTCATCATTATGTTTTTTTTCAATCTTTGCGGGAATGGTGGTAGCTGTACTTCTTCTGTTTCGTGTTCTAGAGACTTGAAGGTGGACGCAAATTTTGGGTTCATCTTCTTGGGCTCTTCTGAATAATATGTCAACGAACTCTTGGTTTTCATCGCATAATGGTTGGTCTGGTGGGCTCTTCCCTTTCTTCCGCTGTCGTTTTTCCGCTCAACAAGGAAACTGCTAGAATTGTTCCTTTCCTACACCCCCAGAGTTACGAGGGAGCTTAGTTGAGCTTGGCAAAGCCCTTTGCAGTCTGTTTTTAAGCTCGCCCGCAATCTATCCTATTTGGATTTTGAGATTGCGGATTGAAGTCACCTGATTCTGGAGCACCATCTCGTTCTTTTCTATGTACTGCTTTAATAGGCTTTCCAGGGAAGAAGATGGTGGCGCTTATGAGTTGTTGGCTTGATTTTGCGTTTGACCGTTCATTCGTGGGAAAAATCCTGGCGGCCCTTTCTTTTGCGTCATAGGTTGATAAGTTTGTTGTTGATTTTTCCAAGCGAAGTTGAGGTGGTTTCTCCACTCGGAGTTGTACGTATCAGAGAAAGGGTTATTTTTTATGAAGCATACTGACTGCGGATTCCTTGGGCATTCTTCAATTGGATGTGCTTCTCCACAGGTGACACAACTTGTGTTCGTTTGAGCGATTGCGTTGACCTGCCCTTTATGCGTTCCCATGCTATTGATTGAGATTCCCTGAATCAGGTTCATCATCGCATTCATTTGGTTTTGCAGGGATGCGATGGTTCCATTACTTGTGTCACTATCTTTAATTCTCAGTCATTGATCGCTTCAGTCTTCATGGTTCTTTGAAATACGATCAAGTATATTCTTAGCCTCGTCATATGTTTTGTTGAGCAAACCTTTAGCTACTGCCGCATTGGCAGACGTATGCGATGCAGAGTTCAAACCGTGATAAAAAATTTCCATTTGGAGATAGTCGGGTAAGCCATTGTGTGGACAATCTCGCACCAGTCTTTTAAAACTCGCCCAGGCGTCACCGAGTGATTCGTTGATATCTTGTTCAAAATTTGTAATCAACTTCATCCTTCTTGCGTTTTCTGTCGGGGGGAAGTACTTCTTCATGAACTTTTCAACTACTTGTTCCCACGATGTGATCTCCCCTGGTTCGAAAGAATAAGCCCATTTTCGTTCTTGGTCACACATCGACAATGGGAACAACATTAATCAAACCTCCTCAGCGAAGATGTTTGGGAACACAAACGTATTGCAGATTTCAATAAAACTCCGGAGATAGGCGTGCAGATCCTCGCCACACCTACTAGAAAACTGTTTGGCAGTATGAATCATCTGTAGCATAACCGGCTTCATCTCGAACCTCGATCCATCCAGGGCTGGCCTCATGAATCCTGGTAAGAAATCATAAAGGTTGGGCAACTGTAACAAGTTTGGATTGATGATATAAATTGCTCACAATGATGCGATACTACTTTTAGTTATGCGTTAATTATGGATGTTCATGTAGCATGCCATGCATTGTCACAAGTTTCCTTACAATGGAACCAAGTGTAATTTCACCGCAAGTTTCTCGGTGTGATCCGAGATCGAACACAGGGAATGGTTGAGGTTATTGCGGTATGTTCATGATATATGCGACCATGTTTTCAATCTTTTTTTAAAAAAATGAGTTTGTATAAGTATATAAATTGCAATAAATAAAGGAAAGCAGTAAAGATGGTATAAAAGCATAAAAATACAGTAAACCTAAGCTAGATGATACAAGATACAGACATGTACAAGATGCTGGGATTAAGGCTAGCTGTGAAAGTTATGCAAAGACACGAGATGCCGCGACAAGTCTCATGAACAGAATAGAAAGAAAAAGACAAATAATACAAACAACGTAAGTTCTTAATTGCACTGAAGGTGCAAATACTGTTCCGTTCTTCTCTTGGTGTACACCTCTCAGTGATCGACCGCGCTCCCACGTATCTGTGGTGAAACAGAGACTAACGTAATGAACGCAAGGTTGCTTCCATGTCTAGAAGTACTACTCGCTTTAGTTAATGCATTCTTCTGACCTTCTCTCGATAGATCAGAATGACACCTTCACTTCTGCTCTCACAGGTGAAGATGCTGTCTAGCATGCTTTAGCTAAACGTATTTTATATCTTTAATACAGATTAAGTTCTTAGTGATTCATATTGCTCACCAGGGGGTTAAGAGACATCATGAAGAAAGTGATGGATGGGTGAATGGAAATAGACGAAAAATGGTAAATAGAATCTATCGAAACATTTAATATTTCTACTAAGCGTTTGATACATGGTGTGTGAATGAAGAGATAAAGAACACATGAAATACACAATGAAAGAGAGATAGAATAGATACAAACAAGTGCAAATGTCTTGGCACATATTTAGTGGAGATCTGCTTGCCGGATAGGATGGATTTGATGGTAGGAAGAGCTTCCCTCTCAGGCTTACTCTACCGGTAGCAGGGATCTTTGCATAGAGCTTCCGATCGAGTGTATGGCAGATTGAATCTGAGATTCACCTCTTAGCCTTATCTCGTCTTCTTCCTAGATTTCTTCTCTTAAGCACTCAGCTTAACCTTTTCTCTACAATCTAGCAGCACTTAGCCCCGTATCAAGTAGCATATCTTTTCTCTGAAACCAATGGGGTATTTATAGGTGCAGATCTTTGACTCTGGCCTTGTTGTCCCCACTCATGGTTATAGTAATTTCGAAGATGGAGGGATATTATTCCTTCTGTTATGCAATCAAACTGCAATTCTGCACAACCGTTAGTTGTACACGTGTCTCAATCCTCCGCTTTTGCGTTGCTCAGCTGCATCTTTCGATCATAGGTTCGCATGTGGTATTTGTTTTTATTACTGCATGCAGTTGAAGCACAACTCTTGGATCGACTGTCGCATTGCGCCGTCATTGCTGTAATCGTCTCTTCATTGTTGATTGACGGGCACAATGTGAGAGAGATGCGTTGATTAGTCTCTCGTGAGCCTTGAGCGCAAGCGGTGACTTGGTCTCCTACAAAACAGAGTAAAGTTCGGCTTGTCTTCCATCTTTTTGGTGTTAGTGGGTGTAATCGCAAACATTTATAACTATTGCAATACTAGGCTAATTTTCATACAATTGGTGCATAATTACTAACTTTTGGCCGCAATATCTAGATAAGGTGGCATAAATAACTTGTATTTCTACAAGTTATCACACCCCCAAATTTAGATATACGCTTGTCCTCAAGCATATCTTCTACTAAGGTAATCATGGTCCATTCCTATCCTATATTTCTGCGATGATTGATTGCTCCGAATGTTACACTTAGGCACATTACTTGACATCGCACTTTCCTTCTATCCTTGCTAATTCTTAGCAAGCTCAAGCCCTACTTTATTCTTCTATGTAACAAAATTCTACTCAAAGACACTTTTCTAGTTTTCAAAATAGAATGTTTAACTCTTCTTTATCAAAACAACTTGATGTATCTATATGCGGTGAGCAAAACTTTGCATCATTTATTCACTTAGAGACAATTGGTCATGGTTACACTCTTCATTTTGGCTTGTCCCCACGCGTGTCATGCGAACATCCAACTACGGTTGTGTGCCAGTTTCAACTTTAACTCATGATAATCAGAGGAGTTGTCCCTTGCACTCTTTTTATTTTTCTATTTTTGTTTATACTACGTTGTTTTTGGAAACCCACGTTCGTTTTGGCTTGCTCCTACGGGTGTCATACGAACATCCAACTACGAGCAGACTCCTTTCACAACTAAACTCTTATCAGGTTGGAAACAGATTTGAAATTTTCCTCTGCGCTGACATTGGAGTTTTGCATAACATATATATATATATATATTTATTATTTTTTTAAAATGGAAAATGGACACATTTTCTTAAATACTGCATATTCTTGATATTATCTGCTCAGACCTTCCTTACCCCCAAATTTAAAGATGAGCAAGGTCCTCATTGCGTTATTTGGGTAGACTAGACAAACACTTAAAAGAAAATTTCAAAAAGAAGGTTTGAGCAGAACTTTGAAAGATAAAAGGTAAAGTACTGCTAAACTAAGTGTTAACTAAGTGTTAGTCAGAATTTACTAAGTATGGGAAATGTTTCTAAGTGTAAACATATAATACATCATAGCAACGTAATGAAGATCATAAAAATAAAAGATTAAGAATGTCACAAAAATTAACAAAGGAAGATAAAGAATGAGGCACAGGCAAAAAGTAGAGTGAATATATACTCTGATTGTATTGACTATTAACAAAGTATACAAATATGTTACAAATGAACGCATTACAAAAAAATTTCTATTGCATGTACAAGAGTCAAAGAATAACTTACAAATAATAAAAGAATTGAATACAAATAATGAAGGGCCGCATAAAAAAAAAAAACTCAAATTAGAAGAAAAAGTAAACATTAAGGCTGAGGAGCAGGGGAATCCGGTGGGGGATGTTGAGGTGGCACAACAGAAGCATCATCAAATAGTAAGTGCTGCCTCAGATGCGGAGGTACCATCGACCCATGCAGATAGGCAGTAAGAAAATTGAAATACTCTTGAATGTGTTCCGCTATCTGTTTTTGGTTTAGGAAGATTCTATGCATACTGCGCTGGATATTGATGAGTGCTTCCCTTGAAGTCGTAGCATTGCGTTGAATCTTATCAATGCGCTCCATTGCTACCTCAAATCGTTGATTAAAGAAGTGATGTTGTTGGGATACGAGCTTTTGCTATTGAGAGAAGAGGGTTCTCATTTCAACTAACTCAGCAGCTAGGGAGGTGGAGGATGGTTGTGCCTGCGATGCCTTGCTAGCACCGTTTTGGGGTTGAGTAGATGTGCCTTCACCCAAATCGTGTGGGTCATCAACTTGCGGTGGTGGGATGGTGGGTTGTGGTGGTGAATTTGTTGGTGAAGTTGGGGTTGCCGGGTGAATAGCAGGAGAGTTGGGGATAAGAGGAAGGTTTGTAAAAGGAAGCTTGGGGCAATATGGGGAATCCTTGAGGAGCATCCTCAAAATTTTGATGTTGATGAGGTCGTGGACTTCTGGCATGGGCTTTTCATCAATGCCTACACCCACAGTTAGGCATAAACTTGAGACAATCCACGGAAAGAAGTACTGCCCCCGTATATGCCCCACCAATGCTCTACTCTGCCCTGCTATCAACCGTCCCACGTCGATAGGAATGCCGCGAGCAATACAGTATGTGACCATTACCTGATCCCTTGATACAGTTCTGTCATGCGTTGTTAGGATCAACCGCTTCTTGACCAGATAAACCCAGAGCCTTCCCTCCGATAGCAAAGACTTGGACTCCAAGGTGCGGATGCCTTTAGGTGAGACCGACCATCGTGTGCCCGGTTGCACTAGTACCCTCAGTGTGTCTTCCATCAGTTCTTCTGTAGGATCATCAATAATCTTGTTCCCTAGTGCATCAGGGTTGTCCTTTAGCTAATATAGCTCATTGATGTCCTTTGTGCTGAAGTGTACTATCTCTCCCTTAAAAGTCACTGCATCCCCATTTCCGTGCAGACGCCCGCGGTAGAAGTCCCGCACTACTTGAGGCACGATGATGGATGGGCACTGACAGAACGTGTCCCACCCATGCTCCACAATGACGGTCGTGATGAGGTCAGGTAGTGGGGTTGGCGCAGGGTAGAAGCTCATCTCGATCAACATGTCATTGTTTTCTTCTTTTTTTTATGATCGCTTCTTGGCCGATGCGAGCGCGCTGCTTTCTATTATGTCCTTGCCTTTTGCCTGTGCAAGGCGGGCTGCTTGCCTTTGTCTCTTTTCCTGCTCCATGTGCTGTTCTTCTTTCTCGCGTTCAGTGAGTTTCTCGCCCTTGCTCTTATATAAACGCTTCTTGTTAACTTCGCGCTTCCTCCTCTTCTCCTCTAGATACAGTCTCTCCTCTTCTTGCTTCTTCCTTTTTTTTTTTCTTCTTCTTCTCTCTCTTCTCTCTCAAACTGCTCAGAGGCCAGCAATAGGCGCTGTTTCTCCTCGCACTTCCAAATATCTTTGAGTCTGGCAAGCTCATTGTTGCTTTGCATCTCCTTAAACTCCAATCTTCTTCTTCTATTCCCCCGTGCGATGATAAGCTTGCCCCTCTCCATCTTTTCTTGCTTTTCTTCTTTTTCTTTTCTTCTTCTCTCTTCCACTTCCATTTTTTTAATTTCTTTTTAATTCATTAACAATGCAAAGTTGAAAAGACTCTACAATGTTTAATGTTTCATCCAATCATTCACAAAAATTAAAGAACAGTGCCACTAATGCATACAAATTAAAGGAATTAAAATGGAGCATTTTTGCGTTGTTAAGTTCCTTAATTTTCCCTGTTTCACCACAGAGATGTAGTTACGCGGTGATCACCGAGAGGTATACACCAAGGGAACAACGGAACCGTACTTATGCATTTAACGTAATTAAGGAACTTGTGATGTTTGTACTAATTATCTTTTCTCTTTCTGTCCCACACATAAGACTTACCACCGCATAACACGATCTTTGTATAATCTTCACAGTCAGTCTCACCCTCTGTATCTTGTATCATGAAACTTGTATCTTGTATCATTATAGCTTCAGTTTATTTTATCGCAATTTACTTTATTATCGCATTTTTATCGCTTACCTTTATTTTATCACATTTTTAAATACTTGTACAAATAACCTTTTTATAAATTGAAAAACCCCTGGTCGCATATATCACAAATATAACGCAATAACCTAAAACAATCCCTGTGTTCGACCTTGGATCACACTGAGAAACTTGCAGTGAAATTATACTTGGTTTCAATGCAAGGAAACTTGTGACAACGCACAATATACTACAAGAACATTCATTAATAACGCATATTTAGAAGTAGTATCGCATATCATCGCATAAAATCTATGTCTTCAAGTTTATGGCATGAACTTATAGCCTGGAATCAATTTTTGTGTGTCAAGTTTATGGCGCCATTGCCGGGGATTGGTTAACGGTTTATTGTTTAAGTATGTTTCTGGTATTTTGTAGGACAGGTCTCTTTGAATTGGCTGTTCAACGCGAAGAGCAGTCTGACGGCTTAGGAGTGCTGGAGTGATCCAGAGATTCTAAGTGGACCCAGAGATTAGGTGTATTATTAGCATAAAAGTACATCAAGGCCGAATCAAGTGGTGGAGAAGGATGGCTAATAATAACGAGGCTCCCGTAGGGAATCAAAGAGAGAATTGGCCAGCGCAATATTCCAATTTCTTGCTTCTAACCGCAATGTTCCAATGAGAGACTATGCGGCACCGAATTTCTACAACTTCTCACCAGGAATCTCAAGACCAACATTGAGGAGAATGTAAGCTTTGAAATCAGACCAATTATGCTGTAGATGATTTAGAATATGGGTCAATTCGAAGGATTACAAGGAGAAGACCCACATGCGCATTTGATAAATTTTGTAGACATTTGCAGTGCATTCTCCATGCCTGATGTGACTCAAGAAAGACTTAAGTTATATCTTTTCCTGTACACATTACGGGATGAAGCAAAGAGGTGGGCTCAATCGTTAGAGCTGGATGAGATTAACGCATGGGAATAGTTGATAGACAGGTTCATGAATAGATTCTTCCCTCTAGCCGTCAACGCAAGAAGACGGAGGGATGTGTTGAATTTGAGCAACAGGATTATGAAACTTTGAGCTTTGCCTGTGTGCGTTTCAAACAATTAATGAAGAATTGTCCGCATATGGGGATTCCCGATAGCATTCTGATGGAGAAGTTTTACAATGGCTTAGATCAATCAACGCAAGCAGTTGCCGATGCTTCCGCAGCAGAAGTATTGATGGATAGATCATATACGGAAGCCAAGAGCATATTGGATCGCATATCGCGACATTCTAATGAGTGGATTGATACCGGGTTTGAGGAAAGTGGTCGGGAGTAAGAAAGAGTAGAAAGTATCGATGTGTCAACTGATACAATGAGCACATTGGTCTATCAGATGACCACGATGACTTCTCTCCTTCAGACGATGGCTAATCAACAGAGAAATCTCTCTCAAGGTTCAGCGTAAGTTAATGCGTTGATGCACATGGCCGCAATGAATTGCATTCAATATGGGGAGAGACATCTAGCAGAAGTCTGTCCATGGAATCAATAAGCCGTATACTCTGTCCATAATGAATCATTTGGCAACATCTACAACCCTGATTGGTGGGATCACCCAACTTTAAGTTGGGACGGGAATCACAACCAAGGGAGCCATAGTTTCCATCAGAACAATTATCAAGGGGATCAAGGCAACTCTCCGGTCTTCATTAATCAGGAATGTAGCCCAAGTAACTCTCAGAGTATACCACCCTATGACCAATTGTTCTTATATGACACCTCTTGCAGTACCTCGTCTCTAGAGACTTCATTGAAGCACTATATCGAAAAGAGCGAGGCAACTAGACAGTCACAAGCTGACTCCCTTAGAGGTTTGGAAGAACAAATTGAACAGCTTGCAATGGAGTTGAAAAATAAAGCGCCTGGTATGCTGCCTAGCAGTTCAGAAGCATTGGGGTCACGAGGTAAAGAGCAATGTCACACAGTAACATTGAGGAGTGGTAAAACAACAACCTCTATGACATCAATACCAGATTCTACAACAGTATCAGCAGATTTAACTGTTGATGATGACCAATCAATCAGTAGTGGAAAGATTACCAGCTCAGAAGCAAGTTCACCTACAAAAGATGAAGCTCCTTAAGACTTGAATTCTAAATTAACGCAACCTCCAGATAATGAAACGCAACAAAGACAAGACCTCAACAAACAGCCAATTCAACAAGAAGTACGGCGGGATCCTCCACCTTTCCCGTCTAGGCTGAAGAAGAAAGACGATAGTAAGCAATTCTAGAGGTTCTTGGATGTTCTCCAACAACTACACATTAATATTTCTCTAATAGAAGCTCTGGAACAGATGCCGAGCTATGTAAAATTTCTCAAGGATATTCTTGCTAATAAAAGAAAAATCAGAAAAAATGAAACAGTTGTACTAACATATGAATGTAGCGCGCTATTTGAAAACAATATCCCCACCAAAATGAAGGATCCTGGGAGTTTTACATTGCCTTGCACAATAGAAGGTAAGATGGTTGGAAACACGCTGTGCGATTTAGGGGCGAGCATCAATCTAATGCCCTTGTCGATCTTTAAGAAGTTGGATATCGGCAACGCAACACCAACAACCATCACACTACAGTTGGCCGATAGATCAATAATGCATCCTGAGGGCAAGATAAAGGATGTACTCGTACAAGTGGACAAGTTTATCTTCCCGACAGAATTTTTTATATTGGATTACGAAGCTAACAAAGAAGCACCTGTCATATTGGGTCGCCCATTCCTAGCAACAGGGTGAGCACTGATCGATGTGCAAATAGGAGAACTGACCATCAGGGTTGACGATCAGGAAGTAAAGTTCAACGTTTTCAATGTGTTGAAGTACCCAAGTGATGTAGAGAACTGCCAACATATTGAGGAATTGCGGGAAGAACCTTGGCACGAGCCCCTAGAGGAGCTGGAGGAAGAAGATTTTGGAATCGGTGCAATGTTGGAGGAGGATTGCATCGCAATTTATGTTGAATCAAACTTTGAACCACTCAAGTTATCTGAACAAACTTCACAACGCATCAAGCCATCTTTGGAAGAACCACCCGTGCTAGAGTTAAAGCCATTGCCTGTGCACTTCAAGTATACTTACTTAGGAGGTAACAACATGTTACCGGTTATCATTTCTGCCTCACTGAGTACGGAGAAAGAAGACGCACTTCTACAAATCCTGAGAAATAACACAAAGTCTTTAGGAGGGACCTTGGCAGACATTCGAGGAATCAGTCCCTCGTATTGCATACACAAGATTCGACGTTTAAACCCTGCCATGAGGGAGGTCGTGAAAAAGGAAATAGTGAAGTGGCTGGATGCAGGAGTCATCTACTCGATATCTGATAGAAGCTGGGTTAGCCCAGTGCAGTGTGTTCCAAAGAAAGGGGGATGACAGTCATCACCAACGACAAGAATGAATTAATTCCCACAAGAACTACAACGGGGTGGAGAATTTGCATGGATTATCGAAAGTTAAACTTGGCCACTAAAAATGACCATTTTCCACTTCCGTTCATTGATCAGATGCTAGATAGACTTGCGGGGAATGAATTTTTCTTTTTTCTTGATGACTATTCAAGGTACAATCAAATAGCAATTGCGCCGGAAGCTCAGGATAAGACAACATTCACGTGCCCATTTGGTACGTTTGCATTTCGACGCCATTTGGACTCTGCAATGCGCCAACACTTTCCAACGATGCATGATGGCAATATTCTCAGATTACTTGAAGTAGTCAGTCGAGGTATTCATGGATGATTTTTCAGTCTTCGGCAATAATTATGATTCCTGTCTATCTAACCTTGAAAAGGTCTTGAAGAGATGTGTGGCGACAAATCTTGTTTTGAACTGGGAAAAATGCCACTTTATGGTGGAAGAAGGAATAGTTATGGGTCATAAAATCTCTAAAGCAGGATTGGAAGTTGATCAGGCAAAAATTGACGCAATTTCTAAGTTACCTCCACCAATGAACATGAAAACACTTAGGAGCTTTCTGGGACACGCTGGGTTTTATAGAAGATTTATTCGCAACTTCTCCCAGATTGCAAGGCCCCTAAGTGCGCTCCTTGAAGTTGACCGAGAATATAACTTTGATGACGCATGCACAAAAGCATTCAACACATTAAAAGATGCGCTCATCACTACACCCATCTTGGTGGCGGCAGACTGGACGCAACCATTTGCATTGATGTGTGATGCTAGCGGATATGCTGTGGGTGTAGTATTAAGTCAGTGAAAGGACAAGGTATTGCATCCTATTTATTATGCGAGTAAAACATTGAATGATGCACAAGAGAACTATACAACCACAGAGAAGGAATTGCTTGTAGTGGTATTTACACTGGAGAAATTTCGACAATACTTGATTGGAACAAACGTTATGGTGTATACGGATCACTCTGCGATCAAGTATTTGATGACAAAGAAGGATGCAAAACCACGGCTTATACGGTGGGTGTTGCTACTGCAAGAGTTTGACCTAGAGATCAAAGACCGGAAGGGCACCGAGAACCAAGTCGCAGATCATTTGTCAAGATTGGAGAATTGCGAGGTTCAAAGTAAAGGAAAAGATATTGAAGAAAGATTCCCCGATGAACCGCTAATGTCAGTAGGCATTAATGTTCCCTGGTATGTGGACATCGTAAATTTCATTGTTTGCGGTCAAATACCAGATGACTATACTTACTAGCAGAAGAAGAAGAAGCTAAGACATGATGCCAAATTTTATTTCTGGGATGACCCATTTCTATATCAACTTGGTCCTGATCATATATTACATCGAGGCATTCCTGAGCATGAAGTCAAGCATATTCTGGAGATGTGTCATGAGTCCTCGTACGGAGGACACTTTGAGGGGCAGCGGACTGTCGCAAAGGTCCTATAGTGTGGCTATATCTGGCCAACACTGTTCCAGGATGCCCAAGTCCACGTTGTGCAATGCGACAGATGTCAGAGAACGGGGAATATGTCAAAGAGAAATGAAATGCCATTGAAATCAATCTTAGAAGTGGAATTATTTGATGTTTGGGGAATTGACTTCATGGGTCTGTTTCCACTATCAGAAGGTCATCACTATATCTTGGTTGCGGTTGATTACGTATCAAAATGGGGTGAGGCTATCGCATGTACCAAGAATTAAGCGGCCACAGTGGCGAAGTTTCTTAAGAAGAATATTTTTGCTCAATATGGGATGCCACAGGCCTGAATCAGCAATGAGGGCTCTCATTTTATAAATTGGATAATTGCCAACTTGTTGACTAAATTTAACATCATCATCGAGTTGGGACTGCTTATTACCCATAGGCTAATGGACAGGCAAAGATTTCTAACCGAGAGATCAAAACTATCTTGGAGAAGGTAGTTAATACTTCCAGGAAAGATTGGTCACCCAAGCTTGATGAAGCACTGTGGGCATATAAAACTGCCTTTAAAACACAAATTAGCATGTCCCCGTATGTCCTAGTCTTTGGAAAGGCTTGTCATCTACCGCTCGAGTTGGAACATAAGGTGATGTGGGCATGCAAGAAGCTGAAGTTTGATTTAGCAAGTGTGGCGAAAATCTGGAAGCTACAATTGAATTAGTTGGTTGAATGGCGAAGGGACACCTATGAAAATGCCAAGATGTATAAGGAGAAAACCAAGAAGTGGTATGATGACCGCATAAATGATCGGACATTCACCGAAGGTCAATAGGTATTATTATTTAACGCTCATTTGCGATTGTTCGCAGGAAAGTTGAAATCTCGCTGGTCTGGGCCGTTCAAAATCAAGACTATCTTTCCTCACGGAGCAGTTGAACTAACAACTTTAGACGGGAACAACGCGTTTAAAGTTAATGGTCAACGGATTAAGCCGTACTACGGAGGAGACTTCGAGCGACTCATGGACACCATTAACTTGGGCAAGTAGGATTAAACAACTTGCTTGGGAAGCAATTGCGGTAATTCTGAGAACTTCTTTCAATCAGCATCCCTATTTATGTTTACTTGCTTTCTTTATAGTTTTCTTTTATTGCTTTCTAAATCATGTTATTTACTGCTTTTTAGAAGTAGCATTTAATGTTTTCAATTTAATTTTTTGTGTCATATTTAATTCTTTTAGTTTGTATACATTAGTAGCGCTGTTCTTTAATTTCTATGAATGATTGGATGAAACATTAGACACCACAAAGTATTTTTGACTTGCATTTTTTATGACGTAAAAAGAAGAAAAATTGGTATATAACGCGATGATGGGTGCATGGTGAGTTAACAAGAGACACCTTGCATCTATTACACCCAAATGCATTGCGTAAAGGGGTGTGTTGCGCGCATAGGTGTTCTTTGCCTGTCCTTAGCTAAATGCACTATGTTGAGGTATCCTCCAGAAATGTGTTAGTTAAGGGGTGTGTTGCGGGAATGCATGCGTTGTTGCCCGTCTTCAGCAAAAATGTATTTGCGTTAATGGAAGCACGATGTTAATTTTTAATCAGGAACCCATCTGAATCAGATTCAAAAGAAAAGTTCAATTCATTATTTTTTTTCTAAGTAACAAAAATCTTTGATTCTTTGTATAGGCATAATTTTATATTGCGTTAATTTCTAATTATTTGTATACTTTGTTAATATTCAATACAATTGAGTAAATATTCTCTCCATTTACCTGTGCCTTTTTCTTTATCATCCTTTGTCAATATTTACGATGTTCTGAATCTTTTACTTTTGTGTTGTTCATTGCGCTGCCATGATGTAATATATGTTTATACTTAGAAACATTTCTCATACTTTATAAATTCTGACCAACACTTAGTTAATTCTTAGTTTAGCAGTACTTTACCTTTTATCTTTCAAAGTTCTGCTCAAACCTTCTTTTTGAAATTTTTATTCTAAGTGTTTGTCTAGTCTATCCAAACAACACAATGAGGACGTTGCTTATCTTTAAATTTGGGGATGGGGAAGGTCTGAGCAGATAAGATAAAAAAATATGCGATCTTCAATAAAATGCGTTCATTTCCATTGAAAAAAAAATTATTATGCCAAACTCCAATATCAGCGTAAGGGAAAACTTAAAAAATGTTCCCAACCTGATAAGAGTTTAGTTGTGAAAGGAGCTTACTCGTAGTTGGATATTCGTATGACACCCCTAGGAGTAAGCCAAAACGTAGGTGGGTTTCCAAGAACAACGCAATAAAAGAGAAAATAAAAGAGTGTAAGAGACAACTCCTCTGAATATCATGAGTTAAAGTTGAAATTGGCACACAACCGTAGTTGGATGTTCACATGACACCCGTGGGAACAAACCAAAACGAAGAGTGTAACCATGACCAACAGTCTCTAATAAATGACGCAAAGTTTGACCATCGCATATAGATATATCAAGTTGTTTTGACAAAGAAGAGATATACATTCTTTTTTAAAAACTAGAAGAGCATCTTTGAGCAAAATTTTGTTATATAGAAGAATAAAGTGGGGCTTTGTTCAGAATTAGCAAGGATAGAAGGAAATTGCGTTGTTAAGAAATGTGCCTAAATGTAACATTCGGAGCAGCCAATCGATGCAAAAATATAGGAGAGGAATTTAGCTTTATTGCCTTAGTAAAAGATATGCTTGAGGACAAGCATATATCTAAATTTGGGGGTGTGATAAGTTGTAGAAATAATGGTTATTTATGCATCCTTATCTAGATATTGCGGCCAAAAGAGAAGGAATATGCATTGATTGTATGAAAATTAGCTCTGAAATACAATAATTATGAATTAATGCAATTACACCCACTAACATCGTCAAGATGGTAGAAGAGGATATTTTTACTCTGTTTTGCAGGAAACCAAGTCACTGCTTGCGATCAAGGCTCAATGGGAAACTGAACAACGTATCTCTGTCACATTGCGCCTATCAAACCACAATGAAGAGACGATTAACGCAATGATGGCACAATGC
This sequence comes from Benincasa hispida, assembly GCF_027475165.1. Taxonomy (NCBI): domain Eukaryota; kingdom Viridiplantae; phylum Streptophyta; class Magnoliopsida; order Cucurbitales; family Cucurbitaceae; genus Benincasa; species Benincasa hispida. The sequence continues at coordinate 37,880,556 of NC_143481.1, read as the reverse complement.
AACAGTCGATCTAGAGTTGAATTTCAAACGCATGCGGTAATAAAAACAACATGCATGCGAGCAACCGATCGAAAGATGCAGCTGAGCAACGCAAACACGGAGGATTGTGACACGTGTACAACTAACCGTTGTGTAGATTTGATGATCTGATTGCATAACAGAAGGAATATTTATTCCTCCATCTTTGGAATTTCCATAACAAGAAGTGAGGTCCACAAGCCAAAGGTCAAAGCTTTTCACTTATAAATACCCCCATAAAATTCAGAGAATATATACTTGATACGAGAATAATTGATACGAGGGCTAATTGCTGCTAGATTATTGAGAGAGAGACTGAGCTGAGTACTAATCGAAAGAAATCCAGGAAGAGAAGAGACAAGGCCGAGAGGTGAGTCTTAATGCGAATCTGCCTGATCCCTGCTGCGAAGCTCTGTGCTTAAATCCCTGCTACCACTTGAGAAGGCTTGAGAGGAAAGTTCATCCTTCCGCACGATCCATCCACACCGATAAGCAAATCTCCATCCAGATCGACACTAAGACGTTGACGCTTATTTGTATTTGTTTCTAACTCTATTTCATCAAGTGTATTTCATCTTCTTAATTTCTTCATTCACAAATCATGTATCAGACGCTAAATAGTTTTATTGAATGTCTCGATCACTTTCATTACCACTTCTCTGTCTATTTCCATTCCTCTGTTTATCGATTTCTCCATGAAGTCTTCTTAATACCTTGGTTATTAATATGGATTAAATGAGTAACTTAATCTATGATAAAGAGATAAATGTGTTTAGCTAAGGCATGCTAGACGACATCTTCACCTGCAAGAGTAGAAGTAAAGATGTCATTCTGATCTGTCGAGAGAAGGTTAGAAGAATGCGTTAACTAAAACAAGTAGTACTTCCAGAGATGGAAGCAACCTTACGTTCATTATGTTCATCCCTATTTCACCACAGAGATGTGGGAATGTGGCCGATCACCGAGAGGTGTACGCCAAGGGAAAAGCAGAACCATACTTATATCTTTAACGCAATTAAAAAACTTGCGATGTTTGTATTAATATCTTTTCTGTTTCTGCTTCGTACATAAGACTTATCACTGCATTACACGATCTTTTCGCATTTTTACTGCTTTACTTTACTTTATCGCATGTTTAATTACTTGTACACAAATTCTTTTATAAATTGAAAAACCCCTGGTCACATGTATCACAAACATAACGTAATAATCTAAAACAGTCCCTGTGTTCAACCTCGGATCACACCGAGAAACTTGCGGTGAAATTATACTTGGTTTCAACGCAAGGAAACTTGTGACAACGCACAGTATACTACAAGAACGTTCGTTAATAACGCATATCTAGAAGTATTATCACATATCATTGCATAAAATCTATGTCACAATAAGTTTATGTCATGGGCTTGCATTGCATTACAATTACTGTGTTACAAGTTTATGGCGCCGTTGCCGGGGAACTGGTAACGGGGACATGGACTTGAACCTTGCGTGCATCATTGTATAGTTTATGTCGTTACAGCGGCGACGGCATGAGCGACTGGCTTGGCTCATGTGGTCTACGGCCTTCGACGGTTGGTGGAGGTAGTTTGAACCGACGATCTTCAACATCTCGGACTGGAAACGACGAAACTCTCGTGGCTAGAGGCGGCGAGCTGAAGGGCGCGTGAACGGCAGGAAAAAATTTGGGGGAAGGGTTTCGGTGTGCGTGAGGAAGAAGACAAGTTCCCTTTTTATTTTATAAAATAATAATAATAATTATTATTGTTATGATTATAATAACTAAAAAGGAATTAGTATAATTATATTTAAATCATTTCCTTATTCCACTTTATACTATTTAATTCCTTTCATTTTCAAAAGAAAATTAATTCCTACCATTAATTTTCAAAATTGAATTTCAAAATTGAATAATTTTCACGCCAACACTTAAAATTCCGCACTTATACTTGAAGTCCAATTTTTTTTTTAAAAAACCCTCCAACTCATAACAATTACTGAAATTCTAAATAATAAAGTTACTGAAATTACATTATTACTAAAAAAATGTGCGGGGTGTTACAAAAACGCTCGGGCGCGCGATCACTTAGAAAATGTTAGACGATTGTTTAGGTAATTCTATGTGATCGTTTAAGTAAAGGCGTGCATGTACACGATCATTTAGAAAACATTTAGCTGTCATGTATGCTCTCGTTTTGCTACGCGATAGGCAGTATAGATGATTGGTGAGCGAATGTTTGATTCTTTGCAAAAAGAAAACCATTTTCATTTTATGCTTAAGTTACGAAAACTGAATGCAACCTTCCACTAACTCATTTGGTTACAGAGAAAAAACCGTCACAATTATCCCATAATCGTTTAATTAAAAAATAAATATAATCTTATTATATTATAACCTATGGTTTAATATCACATCATATGCAATACATCAACCATAGTCATTTTCTCCTCCACTAGATATAAATCATATTTATATCCTTTTCCTCCAATTAATGTATCTCATACATCATGTCATCTATACATATATAATTGACCAGTTCAATTGTGAAACTCAGATTTCAATTTCCCTACTTAAGCAGGTAAATAAGGAAACTAACTAAGTATAAGTTAAATCCTATGTTGAAGAGAAGTAAAATTTCTAAGTATTGAATGGATTTTCCTTGAGTAGTTTTGAATTGAGCCTTAACTAGTGAAATTTGGCTAAGTGTGAAGTCAAAAGAAACCATGCATTAGGTGTTAGAAACATTAACACATGAGATGAGGCTAAGAGTAGAGGTTAAAAGAGATTAAGCATTAAAGCAAGGGCAACCATGCGTTGAGGTTTGGATGCATGTTGGCTGAAGCGTTGGCAAGGGGCATTGTCCAAAGGTTGCTTATGCGTTGAGACTGCTTGAGCGAGAGCGAGAGAAGCTAGAGCGCAAGGTGTTAGGCAGACGATCGTATAATTATGGGTGACGCTGAGCAATGCACAAGACGATCATGTAGCTACAGGCGGCGCTAAACTATGTGAATTGATGCACTAGATGATAGAGCTATACGATAGGCGATGGCACTATACGATTAGTGTAAGCACTAGGGGATAAACGTAGATGCTAGACGATGCATTAGGCGCGGGCGCTGGGCACTACACGATAGGCAAAGCGCTAGACGATGGGCGTTGCGTAATAGACGCAGACGCTGGGCAATGGCGCTACACGATAAGCGGGCGCGTTAGACGATGGGCGTGATGCATTAGATGATAGGTGTCATTACTACAGATGGAGCTATACGATAGACGCAGGAGCTATGCGATAGGCTATGCGCTGAACAATGAGCGTCAGCGAGATCATTATCAGTGAGAGATACGCGATAGCGAGATCATTGAGAGTGAGATATCACTAAATGATTGAGTTATATGATGGGGCATAAGTGCTATGCAATGGGACGCAGGCACTAGACAATTGGCAACGTGAGGGGGCTGGATGATGCACGACAGCGAGAGGGCTGGATGTTAAGTGACAACTAGAGATTTAACTAAATGATGGAGCTATGCGATAAAGTGCAAGAGCTACACGATGAACTAGACGACGAGCCAAGTGTTTAGGCGATGTTGAGGCTTGCGTTACGCAAAGCTGATGAGTTCACCCAGACAAATTGCTATACCGAGAGAAGGCTATGCTTGAGTTAGTAATTGCTGGATGAATAGAGTTTCATGCAAAGAAAATCTTATACAAGAGGAAGAAAACTCAACTCCATGCAAGCAGGTGAGTGGCATGGATATGCAAGCAGATGAGTGGCATGGAAGTAGGTGAATGGCAAGGAAGAAGGTGGTGGCAAAGCATGGTGCAAACACTCCAAAGTAGGTGGTGTCTTGGGTTGAAGGCTTTGTAAGATGAGAAGGATACCACCACAAGGTGTTTCTTCAATTCATAAACCCAAATCCTCTTCAAAGAACATTAGGAAGAGTGTTAGAGGGTAGATTTGGAGGAGACGATGCATTGATCAAAGAGGGCATGCGTTGGTAGTAAGATCATGCGTTGGTTAAGTGGTTCCAAGAGGAGGAGATTCTGTTGGACAGTGAGGTCTGGAAGTAGCCTCAACTTGGGACGAAGAGTTCTCTCAGAATACTCATGCGTTTTGAGTGATTTCAAAACCATCTGAAAGCTCTGAGAGTCTCGTTTTCAAGGTAGGGCTGTCAAAGAAGAAACTCCAAGGAATCAAGCTAGAGGGTGAAGAAAAGACAGAAGGGTCGAGCTTTCGAGTAAGTTTAGGCTAGTCTTGATTTTTTAAAGATTCCAGCCAAACTACGAAGAGTTACGAGCTAAGATTTTAAGGTAAGCTTTTTGAGACATTTTAGAGCATGTTTGTAAAAGGAAGTATCTCGAAATAAGATATGGAACTATGAGTAATCTAAGATTGAAGTTGAAAATGGAATTTAGGGTTCAAAAGGGAGCCCGAGGAAACCAAGGAACTTCTAGAGAGAAAGGTTCCTACTTGACCAAGGTGAGTGGTATTTTTTTTTAAGTCTTAAGCATATATTTTAGAGTATATTTATATGCTTATGTTATGAATGAGTAATTATAATGAGATTGAGAATATGTGTACAGGATGGTCAGGGGGTTAATAGACCTAGTTTCTGAGCCCCAGAGCAGAACCTCACGGGATGGTCAGGGGACCGAGAGGTCTAGTTCTTGAGCCTGTTAGAGGAACCTCGTATGGGATGGTTAGAGGGCTGACAGACCTAGCTTATGAGCCCATAAGTGGGGATCTATATGCACATAGGAACAAAGGGAATGCAAGAGAGTAAGCGTTTATGATTAGTATCAGTTAACTATCTACTGTGTGTGTAGGTAGAGCACAAGCTAATTCTTAGTAGTATCAGTTCTACCGTGCGTGTAGATAGAGTTGAGATCAGACTCATTCAAGTTGAGGTTTGAACGTAACCTCGTATTTGTGATATGCTTGTATTATTATGAGTTGTAATAGACTCTAGAAGAGTCTTACCACTCACTGAGCTTTGTAAAAATCATTCTTTTCTTTCATGTTTTTCTTCCCATGCACGAAAGGTGAAAAGTTCCAGGGTGCTGCTAATGTCAAGATCTGCTACAACCACAGTCACACTTTCGGGTTTTAGAGTTGTTAGTGTAAACTTTGTAGTTAAGTCTTGGAGTTGTATAAACATTACACTGTTGTAATAAAATGAATTTAATCAACCAGTTGTTGTTTATTCCTTGACTTAAAATTTACTAAGAGTAAAGAGGTTCAAATGGGAAGTAGGTATCACAAAAGGGTGATATCTACGGTCCTTCACGCCTCCCATTGAGCTTAGGAGGCGAGCCCGGGGTGGGGTGTGACATCAATCATATAATATATAATCATACTCACTCTTGTCAATTTGAACACTTCAAACTGACCCAAAAATTGATTATCCACTTGAATCCATTGAGTTACCGAGGGAACCTTATGGACCTATGGCTCGAAGCTCCAACGGTATATGAATAGCTGACTAAACTCTTTAGCCACGAGATCTACCATGTGTTAACTGTCAGACATTCCACTAAAGACCGACAGTTGCACTATTCTCACCACAGATATATTTCTATGTCTATCAGATATAACCAATCAACAGTACGATAACCCTTCACAAATACTCATAAGTACAGTTGGGTCAATTTACCGTTTTGCCACTATAGTTACATGCAACTCTTTAAGTATCATTGATCCCTCTAATGAACAATACAACATAGTCCTATTATGTGTGGACACTTCTCGAGCCATGAGAAGATGAGTGGCGCCACATCGTTCAAACCCCAGAATCAGCCCTTAAGGGAGTAATCTATCTACTTACCCCTGTTTCAGGGAATGAGTGAATTCCATCTTGTGTAGTTGAGTTCCCAGCTCCTAAATTAGACGAATCCCCAAAGTGGTAGTTTTGAGTCGGCGATCTGGCCACTCATACCCATGCAAATCAGAGGACCGCCCTCAAAGGCAGAAGTTCCCAACTCACTAAGGATTGGGGTCATGTTACCTATAGTCATCCTAGTGAAGTGAAGTCTCTGTCATGAATGACGTTATATAACGAGACTATAACACTTCGTGGTCTGGTCTTATACAAACTCCTTTGTATAGGACGTCCCCGCTCGTATGTTTCCACATGAATGATCAGGATCAGACCATCTATAACAAGTCACAACACTTATATCTATTTTACAAAGCGTGCCGCATCCATAGCGTTACCAAGATAAGGTTTCCCTCCTATATCCATATACTATAGACCATTTTAGTTATCACTTAAGACACGATCCACCTATATGTCTCCACATAATGCTTAAGTTACAATGAAAACCAGGGATCTTAGTTTATTGGTCTGTGGTAAGGCAAATAAAACATCTAATGTTCCATAGACAATAGTGAAGAAAATATCATATATTATTACATCACAAGTGTTTGTTCAATACTGTGTTTACAAACTACATGACCCAACGAGAGTTTAGGGAATCATCCCCAACAATCTTCCACTTGTCCTAAAGCGAGTGGGGTGTACAAGCAACTAGTACAAAATAATAAACTAGGGCACTAAGGCCTAATACAAAAATATCTCCCACTTGCCCTCGTCTAGCCGCGGGCGGCCTTGTAGACCCATGCTCTGAAGCTGACCCTAAAAATTTGTAGCCGTGAGAGCCTTCATAAACAGGTGATGACGGGCGAAAATGCATGTCATTATAGGCCTTTTATTTAGAATTATGAGGACTATTAAGTAGAAGATGTGGCGAATATACTTAGAATTCATGAGAAAATGAGCTTGAGTCTATCGACATTAAGAATCTCGGCTAACCTACTACTATGCGTTATTATGCGTTCAGTTGTTTATTTTTGTAGCAACCACAAAAATCGATCGCATACGCGGAAACCAAACTATCACGAAGATGATCGCATGTGGTGACCACATGCATCCATCACATAGAAGTTGCAGCTATCAAGCGAATGCGGTCATCGCAGAGAGATTGCGACTACAGAATAATAACCATAATAGAGGGATGAGCGCAAGGGTGGTGGAATGCATTGATACTCTAGAAACCAAGCATGAACGCATACCTCGGGAGTATCAAAAGGTGATGTTGACATTTCACCTACCACGACGTTAGCAGCAAAGATTCAGAAAAGAACCATAGCACCGCGAGTGTCAGATTCAGAGTAGGTTCATAAATGCTGTCGAAGATCAAGCTCTATAAATAGAAGCCGTAGAGCAGAACTTCAAATCATCTGGAGTTTTCTACCTGAGGGCAGATCCTTGTGATCCAGACGAAAGTGTGAGAAGATAGCCTTGAGAGTTCTTCATCCTCTCAACCATTCCGAGTGACGACCGGAGCCTTCACTGGAGTTAGAGCTCGAAAGAGTCTACTCCACCGCCCATCCATGGCACCATCGACAGCCTTGACACACATCTGATGGAAGCAAGACATTGCTTCCATCCGCCCTTCTATATCTCTTCTATCCTTGTATTGTATTGCATTAAGAGATTAATACATTTTGTGATCAATGCATTTCTATATTTCCTTCAATTCCATCTCCATCTTTATTTACTCAGTATCCTTTACTTTCATTGCATCACTAAATAAGACTGTTAGAGTATCACATACTTAATCATGCGACATAGGAATATGAAGCATGTAGCACACCACTGGGAGGTGTGCGTTGCACGAATGTTGTGAGAAAACCTTATTTGCTTAGTGTGAAGCTGTAGCAATGCTTGTCTATAAACGGACGCAATGCTTGTCTATGAGTAAAATCAGCAGCAACCAACTGCCCGGGAGGGTAAGTAGTTGATTGCATTAAGCAATGTAAGCAAGTGTTCACTAGAGATAGGAATAATCTTACGTCAACCATGTTTATGTGATTACCTTGTCTTATGAGTGCATCATTCATCATTTAGGCATACTTGGAAGAGTAGTCTAAAAACCAAATCTAAGACTCGAGAGAGTGGATTGGATCGCATAAGCAAGAATGGGGAACTTAGGAATAAGCTCTGTTTGCTACTACACAGCGTATGCACCCTTTAAGTAGGATATAGTGGTATGCGGTCATCTTGTTATGTGTGAGAACACGTGAGCGGGATTGTAGAGGCTTAGAAATAGGCTTCTCGACACTATCACATATTCATCGCATGCGTTTTCGTCAAGTGTGTATAGCATGATCGCCTGGCTTGTTTGACTGGGGTTACCCTTGCGGTCAAGCTTAGTGTTGCAGTGAAGACATCCTCGCCATTTTATCTATTTTTTCATGCATTTTACTATGCGTTAATAGTTGCCATGTCTCTACCTCTCGGTCATACTTCCACCACTTAATCTGATAGTTAGAAGTAGGAGTATTGCATAGCCCATAACCCTCATCATTCTTTTATTTCTTCGCCGCAAACACATTACCGCATACCATTTAGCTACGAGTCCTTGAGTTCGACCTCAGATCTTCTGAGAAACTTGCGATCTCGTTATACTTGGCGAGAGCACAAGAAAACTTGTGACAGGAATGCATGGTCATTGCATGAGAATAAACACATAATCTAAGACATGCTTCACAGAATATGCGCTTCCAAATTTACATCACCAAGTTTTTGGCACCGTTGCCGGGGACTTGGCAGCTAATAGTTTGTTGAGTTTTGTGTTTTCACAGGCAACCTATTTACCTTGGGAGTATTGTAGCTTGTGCAACTATGTTGCAACCAATATTGAAGTGTAGGCGATGCGCCGAAAGCCAGTATTGACCCCAAGATAGAAGAGTAATCAGTCGCATGAGCTGAAGGTAGTTCTAAGCACATGGTGGCCAACATGCGCCCAACAATTGCCGGAAGTTCTAATGGTCAGGGCGAGCATCTTAACCTAAGCAGTTGAGATCAATCTGCTGCATGGAAGACTCCTTGCGGTGACATCACTCTAATTTCTCTTGGGACGTCTTCTACTCTATCTTTACCTTGCTTTTTTTAGTGTAGTTTATTTTACTTGTTATTTTGGATATGCGGCTACTTTCTTGGATGTGGTGTGTTTTCTCCGTGTAGGTGCGACAATAATTCTCCTCGGTGCGCAATTACAACGGAAGGATCCTCTTCATCATTCAATGCATGGCTTCAACCGCATGAATTCTAAAGCATGGTCGCAAGTCTTATTCTACTTAAGGTTCTTTCTTGTTATCTTTTATGCATTATCCTTTTGAAATTTTCTTTGTCTGATTGCCTTCCTTTGCGATGCATCTATGATGGTACGTATAATTCGCTACATCCGATAACTAAGTATCACAAAGCTCACTGATAACAGGTAGAAATGCAAGTTATTACAGCGCAAAAATAGAAAACAATGAAGGATTGCGATGGTAAAAATATATAAAATTGCGTCCAAAAGCATTAAGTTTATAACATTGCGATCGCATGCGTCCATTGCAATAAAACTAGCTAACTTATGTATTTTATGCAGAAAATGCGTTGGCGCAAGGCGGAAATATGATCCAAAGAAATTAACGTCTAAGCGCATTAAGAGATTGCGACCGTAAGGCTATGCGATCATTTTCATTCGCGAAAATCTGCTCAATAAGGTGGCCGCATAGAGCTGGTGCATCAAGGTGAAAGCTTAATAAATCACGATGGGACAGAAAGCTGATGACAGTCGATTTCGAATTAAGTTGACAAGCCATTAACAACACTGTAGCAAGTACACTCAACTTTTTTGTGACAATTATTCAGCGCATCAGACAATGAATTATTGACATCCCATCAGTGCAATCATTTGAGAGAAAAGGCTCTTCACCTTGAAGCTCTGTAAATACTGAAGGCCACCTTCATTGAAAGAGTTCGCCCAGTTCGATTTTTCATTCCAGCTGACCATATAGAATATGGTTAGCCTTTGTTCTTAGTTCCATATACTTAGAAGGCGGAAGCGAGAGAAGGGAAAAGACACCGGAAGATCGTCCTGGTCAGCTCGAAAGAGTGCCAGGGAGCGTGAGAAACAGAGAGAGGGCCGACTCTTATGAGATTAAGAATATCTTTTGAGCAGAGTAGAGAAAAACAGTGTAAATGCCTTGGGAAGGAAGAAATTGCTACCAGGCTCTTTATCTTTATTTCACATTGTCATTCTGTATTTCGATTTCGTTTATAGAATGGAACCTGCATTTCTACATCTATTCACTCTCTTTACAATACGCATGAGTAACTACACTTTCAAATGGGTTGAGAAGTACTTAGCTAACATGACCTAGGATCTTCATTGCATGCAATCATCTTGTCTTATGTTGCGTCCATCACTCCTTTAGAGTTGCTCGAGAGAGAGTCTAAAGAAAGAACCTAAGACTTAAGAGAGTTAGGTTAGAATATAGACTTGAGAAAGCAAGATTAGACTTGTATAAGTAAGAGATAGAGACTATAAGTTCTATTTGCCAACATGCATCGTATGTACCTTAGAGATAGGTTATCGTAGTATGTGGTCGCCTTGTGTATGTGTGATTCATTCGTCATCACATAGACAAGAATAGAGGCTTAGATGTAGGTTTTATAGACATCATTGCATACATTGCATGCGTTCTAAAACTAGAAGCCATAGCATTTGCATTGAGAGATGACTTGCTGTTGTATGTATGTAGCATGATCGCATAACATGAACGCAATCTTAGGAAGTGTTAGCTAAATCCCTTCTCAACCCGTTCCCTTGCATACTCATTATACTTTCTGAAATCCGTAACATAAACTTTATACTTTAAACAACATACCAACCAAGGCATTGATTTATTTGTTACCGCAAAGTAATCGAAAAGTACCATAGCATACTGATTCCTTAGTCCCTGTGTTCGACCCTGGGGTTACCAGGCAACTCAGTAGGATTTATACTTGGATCTTGCTGAGAAAACTTGCATGCACAATGCATATTCCACCATTGCATTCTACACCATTATTTCATTGCATTAACCACACATCACTCACCTTACTTTTGATAGCTTCTTCAAAATTTGAAAATCTAAGTTTTATTATGTGCAAACCTCTGCTCAAAGATTTGCTACCGCATTCCTGTTTGAGTTTGTCTTTAGCTTTGAGACGAGAGCGCTGCCAATCTTTAAGTTTGGTGTGGCAGCGATCCCAGATAAATGCGTTCACTACATTGCAATGCTATTAAAAAAAGAAAAAAAAAAGAAAAAAAAAAGAAAAAAATTAGGGAATAAAAACTCCAATGTTAGTGCAATGGGGAAACCTATGCGGATAAGAGTTAAGTTGTGAAAGGCGCTTATTCGTAGTTGGATGTCCACATGAAACCCATGGGGGCAAGCCAAAACGAAAGTAAATCGCTAGGATCAACGCATAAGTGCAACTCCTCTATCTGGCACAAGCCAAATTAAGCCAAGACAAGAGTTGAGTTGAATATGGCACGCAACCGAAGTTGGCTGTTCGCATGACACATGTGGGGGCAAGCCAAAACAAAGAGCGTAACCAGGTTCAACGCTGCATTTCAATAATAAAATCATAAAGCTTTGAATTGTTTTAACACAACCATGCATTATAGAGATATAAGCATGCGGCTGACCACCGAAAGGTGTGCGACGCGTTAGTGTTGCGAGGTTGGATTACCCTTGCGATCAAGCTTAACGATGCGGTGAATTTATCCCCTCCACCATTCTATTTATTTTTCCATGCATCTTATTATGCGTTAACAGTTGTCGCGTCTCTATCAATTCTCATAATCATACTTCTATTGCTCAATCTGTTTAGTTAAGAGTAGGAGTAGCGCATAGTTTTTTAACTTCCTTATTCTTTTATTCATTGCCTCAAAAGCATTGCTTCGCAAAATTTAGTTACAAGTCCCTGAGTTCGACGTCGAATCACCCTAAGAAACTTGCGATCTTGTTATACTTGGCGAGAAAGCAAGAAAACTTGTGATAGGAATGAATGATCATCACATACATGATTAACGCATATTCTTCAGTTCAACGCATGATCATCGATGCATGGAGATCAACGCATAGCATAAGAACATGCATTATATATTTTTCCTCCCATCACTGCGCTTGGGACTCCTGGGCTCCCTGGTGTTGGCCACAACACCACTATTATCACAATAAAGGGTGATGGGCCTAGACATGTATGGAACAACTTCCAGATCTGTCAAGAACTTCCTAAGCTAAACGGCCTCCTTAGCAGCTTATCAAGCCGCTACATACTCAGCCTTCATCCTGGAGTCGGCAATGCTTCGATCAACAACTCTTGTTGAACTTCGATCAACAACTCTTGTTGATGGAGCAGGTCCTTCAACAACTCTTGTTGAAGCTTCAGTAGTTTTGTTGGAAAGTTCATGCAACACGATCTTATTACATGGACTGTGCTCCCTAATATGATCCTCCGCCAGGAAGGTAGCGTTCGTCGACATAAACACTATGTTTTCCTTAGGATCATAAAAGTAACCCCCTCATGTACCTTTGGGGTAGCCTACAAACAGTCACATCCCTGAACGTGGTTCCAATTTCTTTGGATTAGCCTCAAGCACATGTGTTAGGCAATCCCATAAGTGAAAGTGATGCAAACTAGCTTTTAGTCATCTTACCCTCAAGGCAAGATTCACTCACTGGTAAAGAATTTTCTTCTAACTTGCTTAGAAGGCCATTCTTCACCATCTCTCAATCCTATTGAGATTGATGTGCCCTAATCGAAGGTGCCAAAGTTAGGAATTTTCTTTTGGAGAAACACATTGACGATAAGTGGAAGTGATGAAAACTAGCTTTACGCCCGTGCCACAACTCCAAAGGTGTCCTGGCAACACTCTTGGAAGGAACATATTTGAGAATATAAGCTGCAGTCTCCACTGCAAAACCCCAAAACGAGTTAAGTAAGAAAGCGTAACTCATCATTGACCAAACCATGTCCAACAAGGTTCTGTTTCTCATCTTTGCTACACTATTTTGCTGAAGTGTACCCAACGCCGAGAATTGGGAAATGATTCCATGTTCTATCATATAGTTCTGGATCCTAGAATAAAAAAACCTTGCACCCAATCCGATCTAAGTATTTTAATCCATCTATCCAATGCGTTTTCAACTTCAGCCTTGAACTCTCTGAACTTTTCAAAGGATTCAGACTTCCATTGCATCAAATAAATATACCCATACTGAGAGTAATCATTAGTAAAAGTGATGAAATTCTCATAGTCTTTCTTGGCTCGCACATTCATCGAACCATAGAGGTCAGAATGCACTAACTCTAAAGGTTCTTTGGCTTGATAACCTTTTCCAGTAAAAGGTCTTTTAGTCATCTTACCCTCAAGGCAAGATTCACTCACTGGTAAAGAATTTTCTTCTAACTTGCTTAGAAGGCCATTCTTCACCATCTCTCAATCCTATTGAGATTGATGTGCCCTAATCGAAGGTGCCAAAGTTAGGAATTTTCTTTTGGAGAAACGCATTGACGATAAGTGAAAGTGATGCAAACTAGCTTTACGCCCGTGCCACAACTCCAAAGGTGTCCTGGCAACACTCTTGGAAGGAACATATTTGAGAATATAAGCTGCAGTCTCCACTGCGAAACCCCAAAACGAGTTAAGTAAGAAAGCGTAACTCATCATTGACCAAACCATGTCCAACAAGGTTCTGTTTCTCATCTTTGCTACACCATTTTGTTGAAGTGTACCCAACGCCGAGAATTGGGAAATGATTCCATGTTTTATCATATAGTTCTGGATCCTAGAATAAAAAAACCTTGCACCCGATTCGATCTAAGTATTTTAATCCATCTATCCAATGCGTTTTCAACTTCAACCTTGAACTCTCTGAACTTTTCAAAGGATTCAGACTTCCATTGCATCAAATAAATATACCCATACTGAGAGTAATCATTAGTAAAAGTGATGAAATTCTCATAGTCTTTCTTGGCCCGCACATTCATCGAACCATAGAGGTCAGAATGCACTAACTCTAGAGGTTCTTTGGCTTGATAACCTTTTCCAGTAAAAGGTCTTTTAGTCATCTTACCCTCAAGGCAAGATTCACTCACTGGTAAAGAATTTTCTTCTAACTTGCTTAGAAGGCCATTCTTCACCATCTCTCAATCCTATTGAGATTGATGTGCCCTAATCGAAGGTGCCAAAGTTAGGAATTTTCTTTTGGAGAAACGCATTGACGATTATTTTGAGTTACGATAGATTTAAACATCTCTATGTTATGAAGGGAACTTAAGGCTAACGGTCTTAGCACATACAAGTTGTTTTCAATTTACCTGTATAAATCTCAACTCCATCTTTATGAATAAACACTTTATCCTAAACGAAAGAGTGTATTTACATTGCAATAGGAACTTTACAGAAATTAAGTTCCTTTTTAACTCAGGAACTACAAATACATCTTTTAAAACAAGAAATCTATGATGTAAAGTTAACTGGATTCCTCCCACTGCCACAGTTGAGACGGCGTGCCCGATGCCTACTCGTATTGTCATCTCATTAGCCTCCAGCTGCTGCTAGGATCTAATCCCCTAAAAAGAAAAACAAACATGATTAGTGGCACCCAACTCAATTATCCAAACAGAATCATCATTCTCCACTAAACAAGTTTCTAGGACAAGTAAATCACATTTACCTTTGTTCACTTTGGCCTTAGCCTTGGCGGCCTTTCTTTCCTTCAGATAGCGAGGACAATTCCTCTTCCATTGTCCGTTTTAGTTGCGGTGGAAACATTTTCCCTTGTCAACCAGCGTCGGACGCTTTCTCTAGGCAACAGGTGGCGGGTTAGCAGGCGCTTTCTCTTTCCCCTTACCACCCTTCTTCTTCTTCCCCTTTCCAGAGTTAGAAGTAGAAGGTGCAAACTTCGTCCTTGAGGCCAAACCTCGATGGAACGCCTTTAAAGATGAGGCAACATTTGCCTCACTTCCCCTATTTTCCTTACTTTTGAATAAGGATTGATAGGTATGCAACTCGTTGAGGAGAGTTGTTAGGGTATATTCCACTTTGTTAAGAACTGCATTGCTAACAAAGTGGAGGAAGCTTTCCAACAATAAATGCAAGATAATGCTAACCTGACTGCCCTCATCGATTACAGATCCATTCATCTCCGCCACATTGAAGTGGACCATCATGTTAAGCACATGTTCACGAACAGAGGTGCCTTCCTTCATTTTGGAGTTGAAGATGTATTTAAGAGCCTCATGCTTGAGCTGTCCAGACGGTTGTCTGAACATTCCACACAGGGACTCCATGATTTCATGCGCTGAGACCATGGGCTCATGCTTTTTGGCCAACACGTCACTAAGACTGGCCAAGATATAGGCTCGAGCCTTCTCGTTTGCCTGTGTCCATCGCTCGTACGCCTTCCGAACGTTTTTAGTGGCATTTGGAGTTGGAATAGGAGGACAGACCTCCGTAAGGGCGAACATAAGATGATGAGTATCGTTATGATCACATGTTTTCAACTAGTGTAGTTGTCGCCAATTAGTTTTTCGGCACTTAGCAATGCAATAGTGGTTGTAGCCGTCTTTAAAATCGTTGCTGAAAAGAAGAACAAACTTTTATAAGGATTTGCTAAACCACATTTTAACACCAATTAGTTTTAGCAAAACAGTTACTAAGTACCTTAAGTGATAAGACTTCTATTTTGCAATGATACCTCAGCGAGGCAGGAAAAATGTCACTGGTGGGGTGATCAGATGCCCTTTCACTAGGATGAAACACTATCAACCATTAGGCAGAACCAACTCTTGGAACTGAACCTAACAACTACCATTTTATTGGTCCAGAATTACTAACCCTTAACAATTCCGCGTAAATGTAACCCCTCATTTTTTGCCCCAGAATCCTGCCCTAATGCATCCGTCATAGGGAAGAAGTAGATTAGGACAATAGTCCAAGTAACCTTATCCTATACAGGAGATTAAATAAAGAAACACGCAAAACTGCCATTGTATAGGGGGACACTCCCAGGGTGCCTCGAGGCGATGCACAGAAACTTTATTCAACCTAATGAGAGAAACCGAGGGATATGCTGTCGCACTTCCCGCTCCCACTTACTATGAACATTCTCTCCATTCACCTTGATATTGACCTACCCAAACACCATCCTTTAAGGGGACACTTCTAGGGTACCACGAGGCCGAGGATAGGTCTCACGGTGTGGACAATTACAGGGAGAAACACGAGAGGTTTAAATGAAGCATCAAATGCCCCAAGTACCTCCCACTGAATGTTCTACCTAGGGGTTCATTAACCTAGACAATCTGACTATTGATTTTAGTCTAAGTCATTTTAGTCCACTCTTTTGTCTTTGAAATAAAAACAAGTTCAAGTAGTCAAATTAAACTCTTTAATGGAGTATCCTTAACCCTTCATGCATGCATCAAATCTATCTAATTCACCTTTCCAGGTAGGTTCCCAGGTAGGGGTGTTTCGTTTCCGTCACCTTAAATACCCCAGCCTAGACAGAACCCGCCTTAGAAAAAAGGTCTCTTATAGATAGATTTGCTACACTTTAACATTTTATTAGTCAATTTAATCCTATTAAACTGAAAAAGATTAAAGCCTAAGGTTGCTAATCATATTAGAACTGTGATCTTAGGTCTATCTTATCCAAGTTTTAAAACATTTTTAAAACCATGTAAACCTAAGTTGGCATACATGTCTTTCTTATTGATTTTAGTTATAATCCTTATAACTTTTATAAAAGAAACAACTAAAACCATACATTGCCACACAACGAGGTATTGATAATGCTTATAAATTTAACCTATGTGTCATGCTTTATGAATGTCTGGTCATTACTATACATAACTTTTACATACAAGTAACAACGAAGCACTCATGCTTTCCATACACCCTTATACTATAACACTTATAATATAAAGATGATGCATGTCAATGTTTTATGCATGCATAAATATAACTCTTATATTATATGATGCATGAACATGCTCTTACATAATTAAATCATGCTTCTCTAAATCATAACACTTATAATAAAGAGATGATGCATGACCAATGCATAACCTAAGGTGGGATTTTTTCTATATGGCATACCATATGACATATAAATAAAACATACATCCTATGTATATTAACACAGATTAATGGACCGGGATGAACCACCTTAAACCCAGAAAGAAAACCCTATCTATTACATTTTTCCACCGAGAAAATTAGTTCACAGGCGAACCGAGTCTTGAACCGCCGAGCGAAGCTTCCATCGTTTAGTAAACACCTCAAGGTAAATGATCGTGTAATGCACAAGACGAAAACACGCGGATGCTAAATGATCATTTAGACGACAATGAAGCTGCGAAGCCCGATCGTTTAGACGATCATTTAACACGCGATAGGCAAATAATTTACTTTGCGATCGTATAGTCAGTAACTAAGCGATGAAGCTTGCTGAGCTATATGATCGTCTAGTGCGCGTGCATAAAACAGATCCCGAGTATCCGATACTCAATGATAGTCCACCCATCGTTTACATGACCTGACCAATGCTTGGTCGTCTTTATCCTCGAAGAACACCAACCTTTACTACGAAGCTTCTTCATGAATGGCTCACAGACTCAAACTCTTTGAAATTACAGACTCGATAGCAGTTAATATGCCCAAAAATGCAGGGGCCTTAACAGTAAATTAAAAAATGTAAAAGAATTTAAACAATCCGAGGCTTCAACCCAGAAACTCCATTAATCCCACACATCCACAAACGATTTAACGATTAAACAGAGAGTAGACATGCTTCACCCACCGAGAATGTAAATACAATTCTTTGCATCAATGAATTTGGAATATCATAAACCTGACTCTGATACCAATTGAAGTAACTCTTATACAAGAGTACCTCTAAGGGAAGCGATCTTTCCAAAGACATTTTGACAGAATTACCACATTTACATTCAAAAGTACAAATATGCATCATTCTACAAAATTACCGGCATGCTTTATGAATAACAAACAAGAAAACAAGTAAACTTACCAGTTGACGACTCTTTCTTCACAGTATAGCTCGTTTTCTCCAAGCCAACAGGCTCCTCTTGCTCTCATTGGAACGTCAAGCCAATCGTTCACCAACAACCGATCGTCTACTCATGAGCAATCTCCACACAAACAGAATAGAAATGAGAACGACACCATCACTTGGATCCTGTTGAGATTAATGTGACCAAGCCTGAGGTGCCAAAGATAAGCGTTAGGAGAAATTTTTCGTTTTTTATTATGAGTCTCAGCTGTTTTAAACATCTCTATATTTAAAATGGCTCTTGCTTCAGTTGGTTGTAATATGTATAAGTTATTTTCAAGTCTAGCAGAACAAATATGAACACCTATTGAATAAACAAACACTTCATTACATTCAAAAGATATACTGTACATATTCTCTAATAGACAGGAAATGGAGATCAGATTTCTTTTCATCTTTGGTACATAGAACACATTCTTGAGCAAGATAAAAGAATCTCCAAAAAACTACTTTACATCTTCCACTGCTTCTGTTGAAATGACTTCACCTGTTCCCATCTTGAAAGTCATCTCATATTCAGAAAGTCTTCTCCAAGAACTAGTTTCCTTGTTTAGCCTTTTCCGTTTTCTTTTCAGCCAGATATTTTGGGCAGTTTCATTTCCAATGCCCAACTTCTCTGCAATGGAACCATTTTCCTTTGGGGTTTTTTGTTTTTCTTTGCAGTGGGTTTCTTTTTCCCTTTTCCTTTCTTCTTCATTTATACGGTTTTATCCTTGGAAGAATAAGGACCAGCTTTCTTATCATCAGTGGGTTTCATACCTGACGTGGACCCCTTATAAAACTTTTTCGGTTTCAAAATAACATTTATTTATTTTTTCTTCAATTTCATCATTGATTGATAAGTCTGTAACTCATTCAATAGATTCGTTAATGACAGAAATCGAACTCGAGATTTCCATAAGCAGCAGAAAATAGATCATTCCAAATTACAATCATGAATGAACATGACAAATTACAGTCGTACAGAAACATACAGTTATGCAATTGTTACAGAAATTAAAGCATGATAGGTACAAAAGAACAAAGCGAAAGCTACAAACATTTGTAGACTCGTCTCCACGCTCCTTGCTCACGAACGCTCAAACAAAATGACTGCAACACTGCACGAACACTTCGCACTCGTCCTCAGCGATCGCCTCAGTCACGAACACTCTAGCAACACGAACGACCTCCACAGAACCTCGACGGTGTCAAGTTGAATATGACACCACCAAAAAGGTTACCTCAGTATTCTCGGTGTGAGAATCATGAGGGTGGGCTCTGTTCAGACTTTGAATGAGGCGGACAAAGGAGGAATGAACAATCGTGTACACGATTAGGCAAGTGGGAGAAGACAGAAACCTATCGTGTAGGTTGATGCCCAATCATTTAGCTAAAGCTAAGCGATCGTTTAGCTCAGTGTCTGTCACCTATAAAACACTACATGATCGTTTACTAAAACATGTTGTTGCTTAGTAAATCGGTATTTACTTGACAAGTGCCCGTGAGTTTCTTTTTGCGAGAGAGAAAACTCAAAAACAATTTTCAACGTTTTGTAAAATCTTACTAAAATTAGGAAAACAATTTTCCTTTTAACTCACGGTTACCATGAACCACCAATAACCTCCCACTCAATTGGTTATTAGAGAAAAAGAATTAATTATCCAATAATTAATTTTATTATAAATATAAATGATAACCAACTTATCATACTATATTTATAACCTATAGTTTTAATATTTTATCTCATGAAACATATAAACTATAGATCTTTTTCTATTCCATGGTACTAAATCTCATTTACATCAATCCTCAACTAGATGTATCTCATACATCAAATCGATTATATCATATATAATCAAAATACCTCTTATCAATTTGAACATTTCAAACCAACACCAAGAACTGATCCTCAATTGAATCCTTTGAGCTACCAAGGGGACCTTATGGACCTGTAGCTCAAAGTTCCAATGGTATGTGAATAACTGACTAAACTCTTTAGTCACAGGATCCACCATCTGTTAACTACCAGGCACTCCATTAACGACCGACAACTGAACTTTTCTTTCCACAGATATATTATGTGTCCATCTTAACCAATCAGCAATGCGACAACCCTTCACAGATCACTCGTAAGTACAACTGGGCCAACAACTGTTATGCCCCTATAGTTACATTTAACTCCTTAAGTACCAATGATCTCTCTAATGAACATAAGTCATAGTCCTACTATGATTAAATCCTCTCTTCCAAAGAGAAGCTGTGGTCACTAAATTTACGCCTCGAATCAGCTCTTAAGAGAGCAATCTCTCTGCTTATCCCTGCTTCGGGAAAATAGTGAATTCCATCATGTGGATTGAGTTCCTAGCTTCTAGATCAGACAAGTCCCCAAAAAGGTAGGCATGTTGAGTTAGCAATTTGGCCACTCTCATCCATACTAATCAAAGGACCCCCCCTCAAAGGCTGGAGTTCCCAAAACACTCAGGTTTGAGGTCGTGTCACCTATGGTCATTTAGATGAGATGCAAGTCTCTAGTATCAATGGCATTATATATAGAGTCTAGTCATCTCATGGTCCAGGTCTTATATAAACTCTTTGTATAGGACACCCTTGCTCGTATGTCTTCACATGAATGGTCAGGATCTACCATCTGTAGTAGTTTACAACACTTGCAAACCTCTACAAAGTGGGTCGTATCCGTAGTGTCACCAGGATCAGGTATCCCACCTTAATCCTTATATTATAGATTTATTTAGGTTATCACTTAAGGCATAATCCACTTGTATATCACCTATACATGCTTAAGTTCACATAAGATAACCAAAGAGCTTTGTTTATTGGATATGAGTAAATGCCAGAATTAAATAACACTTATTTTATTCATTAAACAATGTGTATATTTACAAAACAACGAGACTCTAGGAGAATTAGGACACCAATCCCAACAGTCAAGTTATAGGTGATTTTGTTCATGACAGCATTTTTCCTGAATGACAGATAACTCTTTGGGAGAGATTCTAGTATCATGCTCACTTGACTCGTCTCATCTATCATCGCCCTGTGAGCCTCCACAATGTTAAAATGAGCCATCATGTCAAGAACGTGTTCTCTTACGTTCATTCCATCTTTCATGCGTGTAACATAGACATATTTGATGGCTTCATGACTAACAGAAGATGACGGTTGCCTGAACATCTCCTGTAATGATGCCATAATCTCGCGGGCTGTGGGCATGACCTCATGCTTCTTGTTAAGTACACCAAATATACTCGCCAAGATATAGGCCCAGGCTTTCTCATTCGCCTTCACCCACCTATCATAGACGTCCCCAACATTTTGGATGGCCGTTGAACTGGGAACTAGAGGACACTCCCCCCGTCAACACAAACCCCAGATAGTCTACTACTAATATCGTATTGATGTTTGACTTCTAGTTCGAACAACCCTCTCCATTAAATTTATCAGAAGCAAGCATTTGTATGATTGAGTTCGACATTGCTGAAACATTTTAAACAAACTCTATTAAATATGCATCTAAATCCATTTTTAGCAAAACTAATAAAGTACTCAATAAATCTTTATTTATTTGCAACGGTACTTAAGTGATTTAGAACAAATACTACCGTGGGGCAGTCAAGAATTCATTCACAGAAGCAAGATAGCTCTTGACCAAATACTATTTCCAGAATAACTCATATTCCAATAGTTCTTTTGGTTATCATTTTCGGTCAAGATCTTTACTAACAATTAGTAATTCTTGTAAGTGTGACCCGCCATTTTCAGATCTTATAAGACGGTATGAATATGCCTCAGAGATAGAAGACAATATCTAAGACGGAACTATAAGACCCTATTCATTTTACTGAAGCATGGGTTGTTCCGAATCCTATGTTACAACCCTTCGTAGGGATCGCCGCGGTTAATGACTAGCTAGTGCCGCATAAAAACGATAGTAGGCGCAACATAGGAATCTCACGGTTCAAACTAATGGAGGAGACCGTAGGACAATGTTGACACATTTTCTTCACCCACTTACTATGAACTACCTCCCTTATTCACCTTGTTATTGACCCATGCAAACACTTTCCGTATGAAGCAGTCGAGATAAAATCGACACGAAGCCGAGCATGGATCTCACAGTGTGAACTCTTGAGGATGTGAGAGCTAATAACTATATATCAAATATATTGTTAATCTCCCACTGAAGTGTTCTAAATGTTTGGGTATTTTACTTAGGCATGACGGCTAATTTCATACAACCTAAGTCTAAGTGGTTTATTCAAGTATAACTCTTATAATTGGATTTAACCTACAAGGTCTAGGTGATAAACCATTTTATTACCTCACATCGCTCACGCAAGCTCATAATATCAGTTAACAACTCTCAATAGTTCGGTCATAATCCCCAGGTAGGAGGTGTTCCGTAAACCGTCAACTTAAGTACCCCCAGCCTTAGATAGGTTTATGAACCGATATGAGTTTGTAACCGTATTTTATAAGGTAACAATCTTTTTTAATGTTTAAAACTAGTTGTTAACCTAAGTGAGCATGCAACTGTTCTTTGTTAGGGATTTTAAACGTCTAACCAATTTTATAACAACTTACAAAATTTTAGACATACTTACCATCCATAACATCACACAAAGGTATCTAATATAACCATTATATTAAACATAACCCTAACATGCATACAATATATTTTAACAATTATAACATACTTTCAATACATGTAACTTACTTCCTATGGTGGGGTTTTAAATCTACATGGCATACTGTATGCATATACATGAATTATTTAATTATTACATACATCACATGCATAAACAATTAAATACTAACTTATCTGGTTTTTGTTTTGGCATAAACAAGCAAACAGATGCCTGACTATTACAAATAACTTCAAAACCATCTTTGAATCACTCGAATCACTCCAAACCAAACCCAAGCATCTTGAACGGCACTGGATAAGTCTAAACCGGACCAGCCAAAAACCCTTTGAGGCTGAACCAGATTGGACCTTGAGAAAACCGGTCGAACCAGCTGCTCTTGGTCCAACCTCAAAGTCTTGCTAAGGTCGATCGTGTAACGCTGAAGGCAATCGTCTAACACCATCGCCTTGTGTTAAGAAGAGGTACATGGTCGCTTAATGTTTTCTGCCTATCGCATAGTGCAATTGCTTAAGAACTACACGATAACTTAACACCATCGCCTAGCGCTTCATGTTATCATTTAGTGTCCACCGCAGCTAAATGATCACTTAGCTCTATCGGATAGAACATCATCGCACCGTTCAGCATCGTGGCTAAATGATCATTTAGTTCCATCGTATAGAAACTTCAACGCATCACTTAGCACCGCATCTACACGATCGCTCAATGCTGCATCTAAACGATCACTCAGCACTATCGCATAGTGCTTCATCGCATCCCTTAGCACGCGCCACAGCTACACAATCGTGTAGTGTCATGGTATAGAAAATCCAACGTATCGTTTATTTTCCACGCAAAAGCTAAATGATCGCGTATTGCTATCGTATAACATTTGAATGCATCGTTTAGCTCCTGCGGGTACACGATCGTTTAGCTTTCAACATCACAACGACCAACACCCATTCTTATACGATCATCTAGCTTTTCTTCACATTGTGTAATGTCTGGAACTAGACGATCAGTTAGCAATTGAACCTCAACAACGATTTTGATCAAAAGCTAAAAAAACTAGAACAACAGCTCAGCCTTCTTCATTTATTTTTTCAATTACATCTTAATTTCAACTCTAATGACTCCATAAATTACAGACTTTCGCTAACACACATAAGCTCATGAAACAAGATCCAATTACAAATTTAATTGAGAAATTAAAGAGAATTAAAATGCCAAAACTCAAAAAACCATATAAGTGCATTAGTTTCATATATCTCATGTAAAACATCCACCACACCAAAATTAAACCGAATTGAATGCTTATATGATGCTCTAATACCAATTGTTAGAGTAAGAAAACATGCAGCGGGTGTATCAAGGATTCATAAGCATTCAAATTCACTAATTTTGGCAAATATTATAGCATGCTCATCTAAATAAGAGTGTTTTAGATCATACCTTTGTAGAACTCTTCAAGAACTTGATCAAACAGTAGCAGTCTTCACCAAAGATCACTGTGAACCACCTCAAGATCTTCCCCACTATCCTCTTGGAGCTTTAGATCGAGTTTTGGGACTCAAGAACAACTTGAAGTAATGTGGAATAGAGAAAAGCTTACAGCAGCACACTTCTGAAGAACCCTTCTTCCAGCTGAAATTTTCTCTCAAAATTTCTTTATAATGCATGCCTTCAATTCACTCCAATCTTCTTTATTTATTGCAGATGAACATGCAAAGAGGAGATATGCATGGCTTGCGGCTCATGCTTGGAGTTTTAATGAAGAAGAGGAAGTGGCCTTTGTGTAAGCATGAAGAAGATGATATTGGAAAATCAAGTTTTTCCATTTTGTGCATGCAAACTAATTTTTCAATTTTTCTTTAAAACTAAAATTTGATTTCAAAAACCATTTTGTATTTTTAAAACAGAAAAACAATTTTCTAAAATTAATTTCATAAATTAATTTAAAATCAAATATTAAATTAATTTTTACACAATAATCATATTCATATATTTAAATCATATTTAAATATATACTCCTAATCCATTTAATTTTAATTTGAACGTTTCAAATTAATTTCTCAAGCTACTCTAAAGCTTAACCATTTACGAGCTAATAGGGGACCTCGCGGTCTTACAGATCATGGGCTCCAACGATTCGAGAATAATCGGCTAAACTCATTAGTCCGATCTAGCCCCCATTCATTAACTAATGGGACACTCCACTATAGCCCATTGTTGAACTCCCCTCACTATAGATATATTATGTCCACTTTATAACCATAATCAGTAAGTCGATCCTTCACAGGTTGTTCGTAATCACAGCTAGGCCAAAATTACCATTTCACCCCTATGAATACAACTTGTTCCTTAAGTTCCTATTGACCCTCTAATGAAAAATTCTAATTCATAATCTCTATGAATCAAATCCTTTCTCTATCATGAGAAGGCGGGGCGCCGATTGTTCAAGACCTGGAATTAGTACTTAAGATAACAACCTATCTGCTAACTTTAAATCGAGTAGGAGTGAATTCCATCTTGCAAGACTATGTCCCTAGCTATTCATCTGATCTTATCCCCAAAATGGTAAGCTTATTGAGCAGTGATGTTGGACTACTCTCACTGTTTGCAGATCAAAGGATAATCCCGAACAAACAGAAGTTCATAGCTAGCTCAGGATTAAGATCGAGTTAACCTAGGTTATTTGATAAATGAAATAGTCAGTTTTAATAGTAAATGGTTGTTATAAAGAAAAGTGACTATTTTCGTGGTCCAGTCTATATGCAAACTCATTGCATAGGATGCCCTCATTCACATATCTCAACATGAACGATTTGTGATCACATCATTTGTAGCACTTTACAACTTCTTTTAACAACTATAGAGTGGGCCGCATCCAATAGTGTTACCAGGATGAGATACCTAATTTCATCCATATACTTATTAGACCATTTAGGCAATATACTGTCAACTTGATCCTATTTATATCATTACATAAAGTTACAGTATTCAAACTATAGCCATTGTAATGACTCGACCCTCTAGGACTTAAGTTAGGCCGTTACTAAATACATGCATGCATGGAACTTAAAACGACACTCTGTTATAGTGAAATAAATGCTAATTAAATAAGGTAAGTTTAAAAGACTTTCATTAAATTCAAATATTAAAAACACCAGTAGGGTACCCATAAATCATAAATGATAATAAATAAGTTTGAAAACGATTCTTAATAGTAAGTTTTAAACATCAAAACTGAAAGTTAAGAAAAACATGAAAAGAAATCTAAATCTCATGAGCGAAAGCATAAAACTAGTCCCAGTGGCTCGATCACGAATTCCGCTTGTCCGTCACAGGTGCATCTCTACCTTTACCTGAAACAACAACATGAGAAAGAATGAGTATAAAATACTCAGTAAGTAACTCTACTATTGAGGTCAGGTTAGGCATCTATGTTCTCTAGATGCCTACCTCTGGTGGAACATATAAACTGTCCTAGTCCTCATGGGACACATACATACATGAAAAACTGAGTTCTATCCTACTGTAGCTAAATATGGCCACTACCTCTGGTGAATCCCAAAGGAAACATAATAACTGGTGAATCCCGAAGGAAACACAAACTGGTGAATCTTGAAGGAAACACAAACCTAGTGGGCATTCTAACTAATCAGTAAAATCACTATCATAGGCTTGACACCATAATTATCACAATATGGTTCTATGACATACATATATGCCTCAACATCATGGCTCTACAACATACACACATGCCTCAATATCCACAGATCACATACAACATCATGAAATCAAATATCATCTCATGCTAGCATTCAAGTATCTATGTGCACAAATACATCTTTCAGATCCTCAAGCAAGAACATACATCGGTTATACTAAACTATCGGTTCATTATGCTATCATTCTACCATAACATTCATCCATCATGCTAGCATACATCCAGTGCTAGCCCATGGGCAGTTCCAGTAGTAAGATTACTTACCTCGAAGTCAAGTTCAGATATTAATTCAAGCTAATGATCTCCAACCAAATAAGTCCTGAATTGAGTCCCCCTAACACAGACATAATACTAAATTTCAGTCTTTGGAACTAGAACTTAAACATACAAATTTAATTAAACGGTCACTAAATAACTTACCCAAACGAAACTTGATCAATAGACACTCGCAGAATTTCGACTCCAAAATCTCCTCTTAGCAGATTTTAAAACTCAATGGATGACGACTTAGAACCTTCAAAATACTTAAAATTAAACCATTCTTTTAGTCCAATAATCAATAGGTGGCTGACAACCAACAACGAGGATCACAACGCTTACCAAACTACTTACCGAACGAACTCGAATCCCCTGGACAGCACGTTGCGCACTCTGAAGTATTCCAATCTTGGATCTAAATTCCAAATATAATTGGCATCAACCAAAAAGAAAACCAAAATTTAATGGGCAACCGAGAACCTTCTAAACTCAACAGCTCTTACCTAGAACTTATCGATCTTTATCAATTTTCTGCAAAACGAAAAATGGTCTCTAGCTTGATGGTCAATGCCTCAAAACTTCCAAATCTTGAATTTAAGTTTCACACCAAAGAAAGGTTACTAATTTAACCCAAAATAAAAATAGGTGAATTTCACCTCCCAAATTATAAGAAAAAATAAGTCCTACCCAAGGTTTTTCTCAAGATTTCGGTACAGATCGGGCAGTGGCGACTGATGGTGCTTTGGCTCATGGCTACCATAGATAGGCAGCGGGTGTTGCTGTCGGACGACATAAATTGTTTAGGTTAGTGGCTGGTAGTGAGGGTCTTGCATGAGGAGGGTTTGCAAGAGTGAGAGAGAAGGGGAATTTCTAGTTTTACAGATTTTATTCAGCAGCGATTGCAAACAAATAAGAGCTTCAAACAACGATCCAACCGTTCAAAATGAAATTCTATATGTCTCGAACAGACTGACCAAATTTGAGCACGGTCCAACGGTTCAAACTTTGACAATCGACAATTTTGTGGAAGCTGTTACTGAAAAATCGAATTGCTTTCTCCCCATTTTTTGTCTCTTTTCACTCTCATTTAATTTCAAAAAAAAAAAAAAAAAATCTCAATTCTTTTATTTTTTTCAAAATTTGAAAATATAAATAAAATATTTTATCACAATATCTCCAAAATCTCCAAAGTTTCTATTACATTTATAAATCAATTAACTTTTCAAATTATCTTAATTTAGACTTCAAAAAAACCAAAATTAAAGGGCATAAGATCCATCAATTTGATACAAATTAAATCCTTCCAAATATTTAAATAATTCAAAATCACATGAAATTAATTATCTCTTTTAATTTTTTTTTTTTTTAAGTTGGGCCTAAGATCCAAAATCAAAGGGAAGCAAAATTCAATATTTTCAAGATAATCAGTTCGAATATCGAATCAATTAAATTCAATTTAACCAATAAAAGTTTTTTAATTATTTCAATTTATTTCCAATTTTCTAAATGAATGAGAAATTTAAACTCAATAATTTTAGATAATTAACTTAAATTTTCCTGAAATTGGGGACGTTACAACCATAGATATGTTTATTGGATTTTCATAACTAGATTCAAAATCAATATTATTGATAAATAAAATATTTATCACGAACTGTGAGTTATGGGACATTCCCAACAATTTCCTACTTGGACTAAAACTCCAGTGAGAACAAATATATACAATATAATGTTGAGAAACATAATGGGAAAAATACAATAAACTAGGGCATCTCTAATACCATAGACATTCTCCCACTTTCCCTAGATTATACTACTCGGAGTCTTGGTCTAACTAGGTGACCCTCGAATACTTTAGCCGAGAGGACCTTTGTGAATGGATCAGCACGGTTGTCTTTAGAGGCAATCTTTGTGACGATCACATCTCCTCTGTGCACTATCTCCTTGATGAGATGGTACTTTCTTTCAATGTGTGTTTCCATGTTTGTGACTCCTGGGTTCCTTTGAGTTGGCAACAACACCACTATTGTCACAATACAGTGTGATAGGTAGGTGCATATCTGGAACGACTTCCAAATTAGCCAAGAATTTGCGTAGCCATACTGCTTCTTTAGCAGCTTCGCATGCAGCCACGTATTCTACTTCCATTGTGGAGTTTGATACAACTTTGCTCGATGCTTCTCCAAACTATAGCTCCTTCGTTAAGAGTAAAAACTGATCCTGACATGGATTTCTTGGAATCTACGTCAGTCTGAAAATAAGAATCAATATATCCTATAAGGATCAAATCCTTAGGTCCATACACAAGCATATAGTCCTTTATTCTCCTTAGATACTTGAGGATATTTTCTACAGCAGTCCAATGACCGTGTCCTGGATTGGATTGGAACCTGCTGACGATTCCAACTGCAAAACATATGTCAGGGCATGTACACAACATAGCGTACATCAAACTCCCAACTGTAGATGCATATGGAATTCTATTCCTGTCCTTAACTTCTTGAGGTGTCTTAGGACATTGTTCATTTGACAAATGAATTCCATGCCTAAAAAGTAATAAACCTTTCTTGGAATTTTTCATATTATACCTTCACAACATCTTGTCAATATAAAATGCCTGAGATAGTGCTACTGATCCTCTAATGAATAATTGGTTTATGATCCAATAACTAAACCGGATCCCTCTCGGGCCAATGAGAGGGTGGGACCCCTTGTTTAAGACCTGGATTCAGTACTTAAGAGAACTGTTGGGATTGGCTTTGTAATTCTCTCGGATTCTCGTAGTTTGTAAACATTGTACACATTGTTATGAATAAAATAAGAGTTATTTTGCATTTTACTCATATCCAATAAACAAAGATCCATGGTTATTGCATGTCAACTTAAGCATGTATATGAGATATACAAGTGGATCATGCCTTAAGTAATAACCTAAAAAGATCTGTAGTATACAGATTAAAGGAGGGATACCTTATCCTGGTGACATTTCGAATACGACCCGCTTTATAAAGGTTTATAAGTGTTGTGAACTACTACAAATGGTTGATCCTGACCATTCATGTGGAGACATGTGAGCAAGGGTGTCCTATACAAAGAGTTTGTATAAGATCGGACCACGAGATGATTCATCTCTTTATATAACGCAGTTATACTTGAGACATACATCTCACTTTAAACGACCATAGGTGACATGACCTTAATCCTGAGTGTTTTGGGAACTCTTGCCTTTGAGGGCGATCATTTGATTAGTATGGGTGAGACTGGCTAGATTGCCAACTCAACAAGCTTACCTTTTTGAGGATTTGTCTGATTTGAGAGTTGCAAACTCAGTTACACAAGTTAAAATTCACTCTTTCTCCGAAGCAGGAGTAAGTAGATAGATTGCTCCCTTAAAGGCTGATTTTGGGTCTTAAACATTGTGCATCTCTCTTTAGAAGAGAGGACCGAATCATAGTAGGATTGTGACTTATGTTCATTAGAGGGATCATTGGTACTTAAGGAGTTAGATTTAACTACAGGGGCAAAACGGTAATTTGGCCTAGCTGTACTTATGAGCGATCTGTGAAAAGTTATAGCACTGTTGATTAGTTGTTATGGAGACAAAAGATATCTGTAGTAAGGAGAGTGCAGCTGTCGGTCTTTAGTGGAGTGCCCGACAGTTAACAGATGGTGGTTCCCGTGATTGAAGAGTTTAGTCATTTATTCATGTACCGTTAGAGCTTCAAGCTACAGGTTCATAAGGTCCCCTTGGTAGCTCAATGAATTCAAGTTGAGAATTGGTTCTTGGGGTTGATTTGAAATGTTCAAATTGACAAGAGAAAATTCAATTATATATGATATAATTGGTGTGATGTATGCGATACATCAAGTGGAGGATTAATGTAAATATGATTTACATTAAGTACCATATAATAGAAAAAGAACTATGGTTTATATGTTTCATGAGATGAAATATTAAAACAATAGGTTATAAATATAATATGGTAAGTTGATTATCATATTTATTTATAATAATATTAATTATTTGATAATTATCTCTTTTTCTCTAATAACCAATTGAGTGGGAGGTTATTGGTGGTTTTATGGTAACCGTGAGATAAAAGGAAAAATGTTTTCCTAATTTTGTAAGAGTTGCTACTTTTAGAAAGTGACTCACGATAAAGCTAGCAAGTGAAAATGTTTCACTAAGCGATAGCTAGTAGAGAGACTAAACTATCGAGCATTCATCTATACGATTCAGCTTCCTGTCTCCCACTTGCTCGATCGTCTATATGATCATTGTCCTCTTGTCTCTTCCTCTAACCAAGTTCATACAGAGCCCATAACTCCTGGATTCTCACACTGAGAATACCAAGGTAACCATTGGGGTGGTATCCTCACTCAACTCAATTGATTTTGAGGTTCTGAAGGCCGTTTGTTGGGTTCATGATTATTGGGTTTGTCGTGTTCGTGCTAGTGATCGTGTTACACCGTTCGTTGTGTTTGAGCATTCGTGTATTGCAGTCTTGGACGCTTGGAGACTGATCGAGGGAGTTTGAAGAATGAGTCTCCGATGTTACGCATAACTATCCCTTGATTATTTTGTAAGCATGTGGTAATTTCATATTGTTGCGTGACCTATTAATTTCTATTTTGTGACAATAATTGTTCATGTTCAATTTCAAATGGAATTTGGAACGATCCGTCCGTTGCTCATGGAAATCTTCATGTCTGATTTTCTTCAAGAACAACCCTTATCTTATCCCTAAATTGGGTAGACGTGAATTCCGTCTTGCACCCTATGTCCCCAGCTATCTACCCAGTCTTACCCCTGAAATGGGAGGCTTATTGAGCTGGCGCTGTTGAGTCAACCCTCACCCATGAAAAATATAAGGATAATCCCGAAGAAACAGGAGTTCATAGTTAGATCAGGATTAAGATCGAGTTACCTTTGTCATCTAAGTGAAATAGTCAGTCTTAAACAGTAAATAATATTACAAAGTAAGATTGACTTATTTCTTGATCCAATCTTATGCAAACTTATTGCATAGGATGCCCCTACTCCTCATGAATGAATTAGGATCACTTTGTTTGTAGCACCTTTACAACAACTTGTAACAACTATAGAGTAGGCCGCATCTAATAGTGTTACTGGAATAAGGCACCCAACCTTATTCTTATACTATAGACCGTTTTGGCTATTTAATCGAACTTGATCCATTTTCGTGTCTCAACATAAAGTTTAAGCATTCATGTAATAGCCATGGATCTTAGTTTATTGGATTTAGACTTTACGAATGCAATTTAAAGATTCAATAACAATTTTTATTAAAGAAATGTTGAATAACATCTTTATGGATAGTAGAATGTGTTTAAATTTACAAACTGCGAGTTTTAGAACACACAACCCAACAACTGACCCTTTAATGAACAATATGTTTATGGTCCTACCATAGATAATTTTTTTCAGGCCAATTAGAGGGAAGGACATCTTTATTCAAGATCTGGAGTCAGCACCTAGGGGAGCAATTTATCTACTTTCACGAAAAGTGAGAAGGTTCCATCTTGTAAATCAAAGGACAGGCTTATTGAGTCGACGACACAGACCATTCTCACCCATATAAATCAAAGGATTACCTATTGGGACTAGTGTTCTAATTCTCCCGGAGTCTCGTAGTTTGTAAACTGTACACATTGTTATGAATAAAATAAGAGTTATTTTATTTGGCATTTACTCATATCCAATAAATAAAGCTTCATGGTTACTTTATGTAAACTTAAGTATGTACATGAGATATACAAGTGGATCACGCCTTAAGTGATAACCTGAAAAGATCTATAGTATAAGGATTAATGAGGGATACTTGATCCTGGTGACACTATGGATACGACCCGCTTTGTAGAGGTCTACAAGTATTGTAAACTACTACAGATGGTGGATCTTGACCATTCATATGGAGACATGTGGTGACGAAAAGTTAGCCGTCAAAGACTTGATGACTAAAATTATGTGGACGCAATATGCGATGCATGTCTTAAGGTATGCATAGATTCTCATGTATCGTTGGTCATACGTTGGAGTGAACTATGTGTTAATGAATGTATGCGATGACCATGCATTCCTGTCACAAGTTTTTTTGCGCTCACGCCAAGTATAACGTAAATGCAAGTTTTTCGGGTGATCTGAGGTCGAACTCAGGGACTTGTAGCTAGACGTATGCGGTAATGTGTTTACGGCGGTTGAATAAAAGAATGATGGGGAGTTTTAAGCTAACACTACTCCTACTCTTAGCTAACAGACAACATAATGAGAAGTATGAATGAGAGGTAGAGACACGACAACTGTTGGCGTGAAGTAAATGGATGGAAAATTAGATAAAATGTGGAGATGTCTTCATCGTAACCCTTAAGATTGACCACAAGGGCAACCTCGGCCAACACAAGCTATGCGATCGTGCTACACACACTTGAGCCTAAATCTAGGATGCATGCGATGTGTATGCAAAAGGGTCGAGTGACCGCCTACCACTATATCCTACTTCTTGGACGCATGCAATGTCCTCTTTGTAGGGTGCATACGCTGTGTAATAGCAAATGGAGCTTATTCCTAAGTCTCCATTCTTACTTATGCAATCCTAATTTAGCTCTTCCGAGCATCGATTCTAGCCTAGTTCTCTCAAGTCTTAGGTTCTTTCTTTAGACTCTCTCTCGCGTAGCTCTAAAGGTGTGATGGACGCATACATAAGATAAGGTAACCGCAAAAACCTAGTTGACGTAAGATTATTCCTATCTCTAGTAAATACATGGTTACATTGCTTAATGCGACCAACCACTTACCCTCTAGGGTAGTTCGTTGTTGCTGACTTTACTCATAAACAAGTGTTGCGTCCGCTTGTAGACAGGCATTGCTACAGCTTCACACTAAGAAAATAAGATTTTCTCACATACTCGCACAATGCACACCTTCCAGTGGTTTGCTACATGCTTCATATCTCTAATCCGCATGACTAAGTACGCGATACTCTAGCAATCTCACTAAGTGATGCAATGAAAGTTAACGATGCTGAATAAAAAAAGATGGAGATGTAATCGAAGGAAACATAGAAATTCATTGAACACCAATGTATTAATTTCTTAATCCAAAATGTAATACAATACAATATAAGAAAAGAAGAGAAAATGAAAGGACTAGCTGAAAGTAATGTCTTACTTCTAGTAGATGTGTGTCAAGGCTGTTAGTGGTGCCATGGAAGGGCAGTGGAGCTGACTCTCTCGAGATCTAACTTTGTCGAAGGCTTCGGTCGTCACTCGAAATGGATGAAGGAGATGAAGAACTCTTAAGCTTTCTTCTAATGCGTTCGTCTGGATCACAGGGATCCGCCCTAAGGCGAGCCTCAAGCGAAAAACCCTGGATTAGTTGAAATTCTGCTCAGTGGCTTCTATTTATAGAGCTTGGATTGCTGACAACATTATGGACCTGTTCTGATTTTGACATTAGTGGCGCGTTGGTCCTTTTCTTAATCTCTGCTACTAGCGGCATGGTAGGTGAAATGTCAACATCATCTTTTGATTTTCCCGAGAGATACGTTGATGCGTCCATTCCACCAACCTTGCATTCATCCCACTATTATGGTTATCGTGTAGCCGCAATCGTGCATTGACTGCATTCGCTTAATTACCGCAACTTCTACACGATGACCACAACAAAAACTTGATGCGTTATTTTATGTGGTGAAATAATGGAAGGAATTACGATGATGGAAATGCGTTGTGTAACAAGTTTTCTCAGCAGAATCCAAGTATAAATCCTACTGAGTTTCCTTGTAAGTCCAGGGTCGAACTCAGGGACTAAGGAAAAAAATATGCGGTGATAATTTTTAAGAAGACTTTGCGGTAACAAGTAAATCAATGATTGGTTGGTTTATTGTTTACGATATAAAAAGTATGCGGTGGTTTTGAGAAAAATATTGATTATGTGGTAGATACACTGAGTATGCGGACGAAGGGGTTGAGAAGGTTTTTAGCTAGCGTTTCCCGAGAATGCATTCAAACTATACGATCATGCTACACTCATGCGACAACAAATCATTTTCCAATGCAAATGTGGTAACTCTTAATTCTAGGACGCATGTGATGAATGCGATAATGTCCATAGAGCTTATTCTTAAGTCTCTACTTCTTGTCTATGCGATGATGCAAGATGTAGACAAAGACAAGGTGACCGCATACAATCATAACCTATCTCTAGGATGCATTCGATGCGTTAATAGCAAACAGTGCTTATTCCTAACCTCTTATCTCTTGATTATGCATTCTAATCTGACTCTCCCGAGCCTAGATTCTAACCTGACTTTTCCAAGCCAAGATTTTATCCTTAGACTACCCTCCCGAGTATCTCTAATGGACGAATGATGCATACATAATACAAGATAATCACATAGAATAAAGATCCCCAGTTATGGTAGCTAAGTGCTTCTCAACCCATTCGACAGATTTAGCTACTCATGTGTAATAAACAGAAAGTGAACAGATATAAAGAAATAAATTCCATTTCTATATATAAGTTCAAAGTACAAAATGACAATGGAAGATAAGGATAGAGAGCCTAGTAGCAATCCCTTGCTTCCCAAGGCTTTACACTGTTAACTCTATTCTATTCAAAAGATATTTCTGCTTCTGCAGGAGTTGGCCCTCTCTCTGATCTCGATGCTTCTGGAACTCTTCAAAGTTCACTGGAACAATCTCTCGGTACAATCTCACTTCTCTCGCTTCCGCCTTCTAAAATAAAAGAAAAACTAAGAACAAGGCTACTTCTAACTATGTAGAAAATTATCTAACTGTCGAACTCGATGAACCCGCTCATTGAAGGTTGCCTTCGGTCTTTATAGAGCTTCGGGGTGAAAGGCTTCTTCTCTTTTATGATTGCACTGATGGGATGGCATTAATTCTCTGTCTGATGCGTCAAATATTTGTCACTGAAAAGTTGAGTGTACTTGCTATAGTAGTTCGTTAGCGGCTTATCAACTTAATTCGGACTCGACCATCATCAGCTTTCTGTCCCATCGTGATTTATTACGCTTTTCACCCAGATGCGCCCACCAAGTTGCACCGAGTCTATTCGGCAACCTCCTTGGGTAGAAATTTGTGAGCACAAATCATTGCAAAGCCTTGCGGTAACGTTGCGCTCGACCATTGATTTCTTGTGATCGCATTTTTTGCCTTGCGTCAACGCATATTCTACAAAATAATACACAAGTTAACTGTTTTCATGCGCTGGATGACGCGACCGCAATGTTGTGAACTTAGTGCTTTTTGGACACAATCTTATATATTTTATCAACGCAAACCTGCATTGTTTTATAACTTAGCACTGTAATAACATGCATTTCTGTCCGTTATTAACATGCGAGCGGGGGTGTCCTATACAAAGAGTTTGTATAAGACCGGACCACGAGATGACTCGTCCCTTTGTATAACACCATTGCTACTTGAGACTTATATCTCACCTTAACAACCATAGGTGACAAGACCCTAATCCTTAATGTTTTGGGAACTCCTGCCTTTGAGGGCAGTCTTTTGATTAGTATGGGTGAGAGTGGCCAGATTTCCAACTCAACATGCCTACCTTTTTGGGGATTTGTCTGATTTAGGAGCTGGCAACTCAGTTACACAAGATGGAATTCATTCTTTCCTTGAAGCAAGGGTAAGTAGATAGATTTCTCCCTTAAGGTTTGGGTCCGGGTCTTAAACATAGTGGCCACAAGCTCTCTTTGTAAGAGAGGACTCAGTCATAGTAGGACTATGACTTATGTTCATTAGAGGGATTAATGATACTTAAGGAGTTAGATGTAACTATAGAGACATAACGGTTATTGGCCCAGCTATACTTACGAGCGATCTGTGAAGGATTATCGCACTATTGATTGATTGATATGGACACAAAATATTTCTTCAGTAAGAAGAGTGCAATTGTCGGTCTTTAGTTGAGTGTTCGGTAGTTAACGAATGGTGGATCTCGTGACTAAAGAGTTTAGTCAATTATTCATGTACCGTTGGAGCTTCAAGCTACAGGTCCATAAGGTCCCCTTGGTAGCCCAATGGATTCAAGTTGAGAATTAGTTCTTGATGTTGATTTGAAATGTTCAAATTGACAAGAGGAAATTCGATTATATATGATATGATTGGTGTGATGTATGAGATACATCAAGTGAAGGATTAATGTAAATGAGATTTATATTAAGTACCGTAAAATAGAAAAAGAGTTATGATTTATATGTTTCATGAGATGAAATATTAAAACTATAGGTTATAAATATACTATGGTAAGTCGGTTATCATATAATAATATTAGTTATTGGATAATTATCTCTTTTTCTCTAATAACCAATTGAGTGAGAGGTTATTGGTGATTTTATGGTAACTGATAACGGTCAGAAATGCACGTTATCATAGTACTAAGTTATTAAACAATGTTGGATTGCGTTGATGAAATATGTTAAATTGCGTCCATTAAGCATAAATTCTATAATATTGCGGTCGCATGCATCCAACGCATTAGAGCAGTTGATCTTTACATTTTTGTGCAGAATATGCATTAATGCAATGCAGAGATTGCGATCATAAGAATACATTGGTTGAGCGCAACTTCACCGCAAGACTTTCTGTTGATCGTGCTCGCAAACATTCGCCCAAGAAGAATCATCGCAACTTGGTTAGCGCAACATGGTGGGCGCATTCGGGTGAAAGGATAATTAAGAGCGATGGGACAGAAAGCTGATGGCAGTCAGATCCAAATTAAGTTGACAGCCGATAACGGTCACGAAGTACATTCAGCTTTATCAGTGAATTATCCGGCGCATCAGTCAGGAATTAAAGTTGTCTCATCTGTACAATCGGGAGAGAAAAGCCGACTTTCACCATGGAAACTCTATAAATACCAAATGCATTCTTCAGACAAGGGGTTAAGCAGTCGATTACTTCATCACTTTACAAGTTCACGCCTCTGTCCATAGTTTTCTTTCATTTTTAAGGCGGGCGCAAGGAAGAAGGTATGCCGGTAGATCGTTCCGGTAAGCTTGGGAAAGCACCAGAAGCTCCAAGACAGAGAGAGGGCGACGCCTGCGGAAGTGGGAAGATTTGTATATCAGAATAGAGATTCAGTGTAAAAAGCCTCGGTCAGTAAGGAATTGCTATCAGGCTCTCTACCTTTACTCTCCATTGTCATTTTGTACTCAACTCATTTATAAGAATGGAATTTCTTTCTCTATATCTGTTCACTTTCTGTCATTTATGCATGAGTAGCTAAACTAGTTGAACAGGTTGAGAAGTAATTAGCTAGCATAACAAGGGAATCTTCATTCTTTGCGATTATCTTGTTTATGTATGCTTTATTCGTCTATTAGATACTCGGGAGGGTAGTCTAAAGATAGGATCTAGACTTGGGAAGGTCAGATCAGAATCTAGGTTTGGAAGAACCAGATTAGAACGCATAAATGGGAGATAGGCACTTAGGAATGAGCACTATTTGTTATTAATGCATCGCATGCATCTTAGCAATAAGATATGATTGTATGCGGCCACCTTGCTTTCATGCATTTTGCATCAACGCATAGGACAAGAGTAGAGACTTAGGGATAAGCTCTATGGACATTTTGCATTCAACACATGCGTCCTAGACTTAGGAGCATCACATTTACATTAGGAAATGACTTGCTGTGCATGGTTGTAACATGATCGCAAAGTTTGACGCATTCCCGAGTAACGCTAGCTAAAGATCTTCTCAACCTGTTCATCGCATACTCATTGCATCTATCAACGCAACTATCTTTCTTAAATCCGCCTCCTTTATTTACTTCTTTTTCATCAACTAACAACACATCCAAAACTTTATTTATTTACTTGGTTACCACAAAGTTTTCATAAATATTACCAACGTAACTATTTTCACAAGTTCCTGTGTTTAACCCTGGACTTACCAGGAAACTCAAAGGAATTTACACTTGAATTCCGCTGGGGAAACTTGAGTGCACAACGCAATCCATCAATGCATATCATCCATATTTCCATTCAATAAAATAACGCATCAATAACCGTGAGATAAAAGGAAAAATGATTTCCTAAATTTTTTTGGTAGAGTTGCTATTCTTCGAAAGAAACTCATGGAAATGCTGTCAAGTGAATTGGTTTTCACTAAACGATAGTTCACTCAGTTTGTCGTAGCTAAACGATTGCAGGAAATTTTCTATGTGATAGATTGCCTTCTTTTAAATGATTGAGCATTCGTTTATACGATAGACACTTCTCATCTCCCACTTGCTCAATCATCTACACGTTTTTTATTCCTTTGGTCTCTTCCTCTAACCAAGTCCACACAGAGCCCACACTTCTGGATTCTCACACTGAGAATACTAAGGTAGCCATTGCGGTGGTGTCCTCACTCTTTTTGATTGAATTCGAGGTTTTGGAGGTCATTCGTTGTGTGTTCACGTTGCTCATGTGGTGTTCGCTATTGATCGTGTTGTGTTGTCGTCGTTGTGTTTGAGTATTCATGTGTTGCTATCTTGGAGACTGACCGAGTGTTCAGGATCGAGGGAGTTTGAAGCATGAGTCTTCAAAGGTATGTATACTTTATCCCTTGATCTCATTGTAAAGCATGCTGTAATTTCGTGTTGTGCATGACCTGTAAGTCTCCGTTTCTTAACTATAATTTTTAGTATTCAATTTTGAATGGAATTTGGAATGATCATTTCGCTACTCATGGAAATCCTCATGTCTAATTTCCTTATACTATAATGCTTATAATATAAAGATGATGCATGAATATGCTTATTGCATGCATAAATATAACTCTTATATTTTCATGATGCATGCACATGCTTTCTTGTAATTTCATCATGCCATATTATAACACTTATAATACATGATGTATGATTAATTGCACAACCTAAGGTGTGGATGAGGGCCAATTGTATGATTAATTGCACAACCTAAGGTGTGGATAAAGGCCAATTCATTGGCCCAAATTCACATATTGGCTAGTGATAACTTGTAGAAATACAAGTTATTGTGACTCAAAAGTTGGAACAATTAGGGTTTTTAATGATAAAATCTCATCATTCTTAGAGAAAACGCATGGAATTACTCAAACACTATTAAACTCATGCAAAAGAGTGTTTATTACTAAAATAATGCGGCGCTAACGCATAATATTGCAGGATTTTAACAAAGATTACAAGTGTCGTAGGCAATGTCAATGCAAAGGCATGTGTCGAAGGGGTTTCAACGTAAGAAAGATTCATTGATTCAGGCTGTTTGTGTCAAATCACCACTTGCAAGCATGGGCATCTACAGTTGGTGCATCTGAAAAAGTATCTGAGTGTCAAGCGGCTGACCAGGGTATGGAATTTCATGCTGCCCCATCATCAAGTTGGTGAAAAGCGACGAATATAAATAAAAGAAATCCTACCAGATGAGAAGATCTTAGCTCATTGTATAATTCTGAAATTTAAAGACTTAGAGATGTGCTGCTGTGACAAGAAGAACACAAGATGGAAGAGAACCACCCCCACCATCGATCAAGGAGTAGAGAAAGTTGAGCTCGAGAGAGAAATTTTCTTCCATTTCTTCTACAAGTTGGTTGTATACGAATTAGAA
Source organism: Benincasa hispida (assembly GCF_027475165.1). NCBI lineage: Eukaryota > Viridiplantae > Streptophyta > Magnoliopsida > Cucurbitales > Cucurbitaceae > Benincasa > Benincasa hispida. The sequence continues at coordinate 37,840,323 of NC_143481.1, read as the reverse complement.
TTAAGCCAAAGAGGACAAAAGATTGTACTATGCGGCTTGACTCCTTTCTTTTCATCTGAATTATAATTCTCTTCATCTCATTTGATTAAGTATTGATCTTGTAAAGACAATGAGTTTCCTTATAAATTCACATATTTGATAGACTTCACTTCGTCACTGTTTATTTCTTGCTTTACGTTAGATGCATCTATAACTTCATGCAAAATCCATTTCTAAATGCTCAAGCCAACTAAATCACTTGGTAAAAGCCACTTTAGCTTGAATTATTTGAGAGAATAAACAAGCAAACATTAAGTTAGAAACGCTTGTTACATCTAAAGATAGACGCACTAGTGTTTTGTTGCATTCTGTGACTAACGCATACATCTTCGAGATAGGGAATTGTATGACATTCGCATTGAGAAGTGCTGAATAGAAAGTAAGCAGAAATCTAACGCATAAATGGAGATAAGCAAGTCATTTCACCTGCATTCTTGTACGTGTATATCTCACTTAGATCGACGCATATCCCCTACACTAAACTCCATTTTCACACGACCCCTTATTTTCTGCTTGACCCTCTTTGTATCTTATTGCACGCACACAACAACTTAGTGTAAATAACTCATTTCCGCATTCACTTAGGATACTTCTACATCAGCTACAATGTAAGATCTGCGTTAGCTTTAATCTGAATCCCTGAGTTCGACCCTGGACTTACCAGGAACTTGAGCTGGATTTATATTTAGATCTGATTCAAGAAAACTTGAATGCATATAGAGAAGTGTCATGCGTCCCTTCACACATCACTAATGCATCACTAACGCATCAACGCATCATTCACATTTTCATTTATTTTTTTCAATTACCTTATACAATACACTCCTAAGCTCGCATCACGAATTCAACAAACAAGGCTATCATACCTGATGCTTTGGCCAAAAGTGTTGAGAACATGATCATTACTCGCGAGATCATGGACCCGTTGCAAGATTTATTTGAATGCCAATTCTTACTTTTCGAGCACAGAGGGATGGATGACAAAGACACCAGTAGTTTCAGTTCCCAAGTTAATCTCTAGGAAGAGAAAGCAAGTGTTGCTGACCTTGTTACAGTTCATAGAAGAGAAGTGTTCTTTGAAATGGAACTTGGAGCTTATTTAGGTTCTGATACTAATCCCACTACTCTTCAAAAGAGGAGGATTTCTAAAGACAGTAAATATGATTTATTTGTCTTGGAGACGTGTTTGGTAGAGAATGATGATTCTCCTAGATCCTTGATTCGGGTGCTACTAATCATGTCAGTTTCTCTTACCAAGGATTCAGTTCCTGGCAAACATTGCCACAAGGAGAGATAATTCTTCGAGTCGATACTGATGAGGTTGTTTCAGCTGTTGCTGTAGGCAGGCTGAAGTTATTTTTGGACAAGAAACGTTATCTGTTACTGGATAATGTTTTTGTAGTTCCTCATATCAAGAGGAACTTAATTTCGGTTTCTTGTCTCATTGAACAAGGTTATATTGTCTTTTTTTTTTTTTTTTTTTTTTTTTTCTGAAAGTAAACTATTTATTTTCAAGAATGGCATGGAGATTGGTTTTGGTTCAATGGAGAGTAACGTATATGTACTAAGGCCATTAGTCATAAAAGCCTCATTAATACTGAAATTTTCAGTACGACGACAACAACTAAAAGACCAAAGATTTCTCCTAAGGGAAATGCCCATCTTTGGCATCTAAGGTTAGGTCACATCAACCTCAATAGGATTGAGTAGCTAATGAAATGTAGACTTCTAAAGAATTTAGAAGAAAACTCCTTGTCGATGTGTGAATCATGCCTTGAAGGCAAGATGACCAAACGACCTTTTACTGGAAAAGGTTACAGAGCCAAGGAAGCCATGGAGCTTGTACATTCTGACCTCTGTGGTCCGATGAGATTTAGCGCTCAAGGTGGGTATGAATATTTCATCTCTTTCATAGATGATTATTCAAGGTACGGGTATATCTACCTAATGCAACATAAGTCTGAAGCCCTTGATAAGTTCAAGCAGTATAAAGCTGAAGTTGAAAACTTTTTAGGTAAGAAGATAAAAACACTTCGATCTGATCATGGTGGAGAGTATATGGGCCTCCAATTCTAAAACTATATGATAGAACATGAACGTCCCAACTCTCGGCCTCAGGTACACCTCAGTAGAATGGTGTATCAGAAAGGAGAAACAGAACCTTGTTCGACATGGTTCGGTCTATGATGAGTTATGCTCATCTTCCAGACTCGTTTTGGGGTTTTGCATTGGAGATTGCATGTTATATTTTGAACAACTTTCCCTCAAAAAGTGTTTCCAAAACACCTTTTGAGCCGTGGAGAAGTCGTAAAAGTAGTTTACGCCACTTCAGAATTTGGGATTGTTCGGCCACGTGCTTATGACTAACCCGAAGAAGTTGGAACCGCGTTCAAAAGTTTGCCTCTTTGTAAGCTACCCCAAGGAAACGAGGGGTGGATACTTCTATGATCCGAGTGAGAATAAAGTGTTTGTTTCTACAAATGTTATCTTCTTGGAAGAAGACCACATCAAGGATTATAAACCATGAAGTAAGCTTGTTTTACGTGAGATTTCTAGTGAGATTGAGACTACTGAAGGTTCAACAAGAGTTGTTGAACAAACTGATAGATCAACAAGAGTTGTTGAGGTTGGTGCATCTAGTCAACCATCTCAAGAGTTGAGACTGCCTTAACGTAGTTGAAGGGTTATGAACCTACCGGAACACTACATGGGTTTGATTGAAGCCCAGAACGTCATTTCTAATGATGGGGTCGAGGATCCATTGTATTATAAGAAAGGAATAGAGGATGTTGACAAAGATGAGTGGATTAAGGCCATGAACTAGGAAATGGAGTCTATGTACTTCAATCAAGTATGAGAACCTATGGATCAGCCTAATGGGTAAAATCTATAGGGTGTAAGTTGATCAACAAGTGAAAACGAGGTGTAGATGGAAAGGTGCAAACCATTAAGGCTAGGCTCGTGGCAAAGGGTTATACCCAGGTCGAGGGAGTGGACTATGAGGAAACTTTCTCACCTGTTGTTATGCTGAAGTCTATCTGGATACTCCAGTCCATAGTCACATTTTATGATTATGAGATATCGCAAATGGACATCAAGACTGCCTTTCTTAATGGTAATCTTGAGGAGACCATTTACATGGCTCAATTAGAGGGGTTTATTGTTCCAGATCAAAAACAAAGAGTTTGCAAGCTTAATAGACCCATTTATGGGCTGAAACAAGCGTCTAGATCATGGAACATTAGATTTAACAGTATGGTCATAATGTATGCGATGGTAATTTTAGATCACTTTGGGGTAACAATTAAATCAGTGGTTTGGTTGGTTTATTGTTTAAGGTATAAAAAGTATGCGGTAGATTCGAAAAAAGAGTAATTATGCGACAGTACGGAGGAACGGGTTGAGAAGGCCTTTAGTTAGCGTTTCTCGAGAATGCGTTCAAGCTATGCGATCATGCTACACTCATGCGACAGCAAATCATTTTCCAATGCGAATGCGATGGCTCCTAATTTTAGGACGCATGCGATGAATGCGATAATGTCTATAGAGCTTATTCCTAAGTCTCTACTTCTTGCCTATGCGATGATACAAGATACACACAAGGATAAGGTGACTGTATACAATCATAACCTATCTCTAGGGTGCATGCGATGCGTTAATAGAAAACAGAGCTTATTCCTAAGCTTCTATCTCTTTATTATGTGGTTCTAATTTGACTCTCCCGAGCCTAGATTCTAATCTAACTTTTCCAAGCCTAGATTCTATCCTTAGACTACCCTTCCGAGTATGTCTAATGGACGAATGATGCATACAAAATACAAGATAATCGCATAGAATGAAGATCCTAGGTTATGCTAGCTAAATGCTTTCTCAACCCATTCGACAGATTTAGCTTCTCAACCCATTTCTATAAATAAGTCTAAACTACAAAATAACAATGGAAAATAAGGGTAGAGAGCTGGTAGCAATATCTTGCTTCTCAAGGCTTTTACATTGTTATCTTTATTCTGCCCAAATGATGTTCTTGCTTCCGCAAGAGTTGACCCTCTCTCTGATTTCGACGCTCCCGCACTCTTCCGAGTTCACCAGGACGATCTCTCGAAGTAATCTCCTTTCACTCGCTTCCGCCTTCTAAGTAAAAGAAAGACATGAACAAGGCTACTTCTATCTATATGAAAAATTCTGTAAACTTGGCGAACTCCTTCACTGAAGGTGGCCTTCGATATTTATAGAGCTTCAGGGTGAGAAAATTCTTCTCTCTTATGATTTTACTAATGGGATGGCGTTAATTCTCTGTCTAATGCGTCGAATATTTGTCACCGAAAAGTTAAAGTGTACTTGCTATAGTAGGTCGTTAACGGCTTGTCAACTTAATTCGGAATCGACCATCATCAGCTTTCTGCCCCATCGTGATTTATTACGCTTTCACCCAGATGTGCCCACCTTGATGCACTGGCTCTACGCGGCCACCTTCTCGAGCAGATTTTTGAACGCAAACGATCACAGCCTTATCGTCGCAATCTTGAGTAGATTTTCACGAGCGCAAATGATCGTATAGTCTTTCAGTCGCAATCTCTTATGCGTTCAGACGTCAACACATTTTCCTGCATAAAATACATAAGTTAGTTGTTTTAATGTGATGGACGCATGCGATCGCAATGTTGTGAACTTAGTGCTTTTGGATGCAATATTGTATATTTTTACCATCGCAATCCTACATTGTTTTATAACTTAGCGCTGTAATAACGTGCATTTCTGCCCGTTATCACACCCCCAAATTTAAACAATGCTTGTCCATAAGCATAAGCTAAAGATTTCTTTTAGAAAGTCGACTACCTTCTCTTCCCTAGATTTCTCAAGGATTCCTTATTCAAATCCTATGTACCAAAATCTTCTTAATTTTTATCCAGGATTCTTAAAATATTTCTAAAATTTAGGGATCGCAAGTTTAACCTTCAAAAAGACTTTACTAGATTCCTGGGCATCGCATGATTTATTTTTTAAAAAAAAAAAAATTCACTAGGGTATTCTCAAATGACTTTTATCCTTCCATATTCTAGACATATTATTTATTATTTATTATTATTATTATTTTCTATGACCTTGCGCTGATCCAAATGCCTAGCCTTCGTTTTGGCTTGCCCCCACGTGTGTCATGCGGACATCCAACTACGAGCAAGGCACTCTTTCTCAGTCTAAACTCATGCCCATTTGGCAGCGGAGTTGCGATCATTTATTTATGCATTGATCATGATTCCTACCTTCGTTTTGGCTTTCCCTCACGTGTGTCATGTGGACATCCAACATTATGATTTTTTTTAACCGAAAAATAGCAAGGTTGAAAATGAATACCGCACCCCCAAATTTAAAATGCAGCGATGTCCCCATTGCTGATAGATTGAAAGAAGTCATGCGATGCTCTTAGAAGTTTCGTAAAAAGTCGGTTTGAAAGAAAGCTAGCAGACCACTAACTTCTAGAAATATTTCATGAGATGACTGTCCTAAAATTAAATTGACTCTAGCATATATGAAAAAAAATAGAGGCATGCATTTCATCATTGAAATCATAATTGGCAAAGAGAAATAATGCGGTGACTTACTAAATTAATCAATGTTAACTGATTGCGCCGATTAAAGAGGATGCGATGATGAAATTTTCCACATTACAATACGATGTGATAGTGCGAAATTTGGAATAAATAAAGTCAAGGAAAAATACAACCACCAAATTTGTGTTGTTGCCCGCATTATTTGTGAATGCATCCTGCTTTGCGGTGATATGCTTTCTTCGATTTCGGTGACTGAATAAAGTAGTTGCGTCTTTCGCGTAGCGCCTTCGCAATCGTTCACCACGATCGTTGCAACGAAAAACATTGAGAGGGTCAAATAATAAAAAAATAAAGTGAACAAAATTTTTCTCTCTCTCTTTTTTTGATATAAAGATGCATAAATGATAATCGAACAAGAAGAGTAGTGAGAGTTCGTTAATCATAAGTAAGAAAAGGCTATTCCAAAAGACTTGCGCCCCTGATGATTTTATGTCACATGCCAGCGCAAGGGCCACTCGATTTTTCTTCATTCCGGATTTCTCAGGTCTACAAAGGTCTTTTCCCGCTGAAAATCACCTCCGCAATATATCTTGTCTCTTTGCCCGTTAACCTTGAATGTATCGGTCCCTTCCTCATTGATCAATTCGACCGCGCCATGCGAGCATACTTCTTTGATTATAAAGGGTCCGGGCCAGCTTGACTTTAATTTGTCGGGAAAGAGTCGTAGCCGCGAATTGAAAAGTAAGACCTTTTGTCCGACGTGGAGATTCTTCCCGCATAGCTGTTTGTCATGCCAACATTTTGCTCATTCTTTGTAAATTTTGGCATCTCATAAGCTTGCGTTCTTCACTCATCAAGCTCGACCAATCGGAGTTTCCTTGCTTCCCCTGCTGCCTTTAAGTCGAAGTTAAGCTTTTTCACCGCCTACAACACTTTGTGCTCTAGCTAAAGTGGTAAATGACATGCTTTACCAAACACCAATGCATACGGAGACATGCCTATAGTGTCTTATAGGCGGTCCTGTATGCCCATAGTGCATCGTCTAGATTTGTTGCCCAATCTTTTCGCGAAGGCTTTACCACCTTTTCCAATATCAGCTTGATTTCCCGGTTGGACACTTCAGCTTGACCATTCGTCTGTGGATGCTATGTGGTGGCCACTTTATAGAGGATATTATACTTGAGCAACAAATTCTTGACGATGTTATTGACAAAGTGGGAACCTTCGTCACTTATTATGGCACGTGGACTGCCAAAACGAGTGAAAATATTTTTCTTCAGGAACTTGGAGACTACCGCCGCATCGCTTGCGGCGCATGCTATCACTTCTACCCACTTGGAAACGTAGTTAACGGCTAACAGAATATATTTGTGACCATTTGATGGTGGGAATGGTCCCATGAAATCAATGCCCCAGACGTCAAACAATTCCAGCTCTAAAATGATGTTCATGGGCATCACATGCTTCCATGAAATATTACCCGTGCGTTGGCACCGGTCACACTTCATCGCGTAGTCTCTTGCATCCTTGAATAGTGTTGGCCAATATACCCACTTTGTAATACCTTCGCTATTGTGCGCTGGCCTCCAAAGTGCCCTCCATAAGGCGAGTCATGACATTGTGATAATATGCGTTGGTGAGCAGCATCCGGTACACACATGTGCATAATCTGGTCTGACCCCCTTTTATAAAGATTTGGCTCATCCCAATAATATGATCTGCATTCATGTCTGAGCCGCCTCTTTTGGTGGTCGGTATAATCTTTGGGAAATTGCTCGCAAACCAGATAATTTCCCATGTCTACGCACCATGGCAATTCTTCAATCTAAAATAGCTTCTCGTCTGGGAATGTTGCGCTCACATCTGACTGATTGCAGTCAACTTATGGATTTTCCAATCTAGATAAATGGTCCTCAACTTGGTTCTCCGTCCCTTTGCGATCAATTATTTCCATATCGAATTCCTAGAGGAGGAGAACCCATCTAATCAATCTCGTCTTCGCATCTTTATTTTTTATCAAATATTTTATCGTCGAGTGATAAGTGTGGATGAGCACTTCAGTTCCCAGCAAATAAGCTATGAATTTCTCCAACGCAAATATCACCACAAGAAATTCTTTTTCTATGGTGGTGTAGTTTCTTTGAGCAGGATTCAAGGTTTTACTCGCATATGCGATGGGATATAGCATTGTTTTTCTCTTCTGCGCCAGCACTGCTCTTATCGCATAACCGCTTGTGTCGCACATTAATTCAAAGGGCTGTGTTCAGTCTGGTGCGATCAACACAGGTGCGGTCGTTAATGCGTTCTTCAAAATCATGAATGCATTGAGGCATTGGTCATCGAAGTCAAACTTTCTATCTGCCTCCAACAACGCACTCAGTGGTCGTGCAATCTTGGAGAAATCTTTGACAAAAGGTCTATAAAATCCAGCATGTCCCAAGAAGCTCCTGACAACCTTTACATTCGTTGGTGGTGGGAGCTTTTCAATCGCTTCAATTTTTGCCTTGTCCACCTCCAACCCATCCTTGGAGACCTTGTGCCCAAGCATAATGCCTTCCTTCACCAAGAAGTGGCATTTCTCCCAATTAAGCATAAGGTTCGTCTCTTCACATCTTTTCAATATCTTCTCCAGATTGTTAAGACAGACTTTGTATGTTTGCCCATATACAGAGAAGTTGTCCATGAATATTTCTACAGAGTCTTCGAGATATTCAGAAAAGATGGCCATTATACACCTTTAGAAAGTGCTCGGCGTATTGCAGAGGCCGAGCGGCATGCGTCAAAACGCAAATGTTCCATAGAGGCAGGTGAATGTGGTTTTTTCTTGATCTTTAGGAGCAATCATGATCTGGTTATAGTTGGCCTACCCATCTAAGAAACAGTAGAAGTCATTTCCAGCTAGGCGATCTAACATTTGGTCGATAAAAGGCAAAGGGAAATGATCCTTCTTTGTTGTCGCATTTAATTTGCAGTAGTTCATGCAAATCCACCATCTTGTGATGGTCCATTGCGGTATTAGTTCGTTATTTGCATTAGGAACTGCCGTCATCCCTCATTTCTTCGCTACGCATTGCACGGGGCTGACCCACGTGCTGTTGGCTATTGGAAAGATGATGCCCATGTCTAACCACTTGATTATCTCCTTCTTTACGACCTCCTTCATCGCAGGGTTGAGTCTGCACTGATGTTCGATCAATCCTTTATGATCCTCTTCTAGACGAATTCTATGCATATAGTATGCAGGGCTGATTCCTCTAATGTCTGTGAGCGTCCGACCAATTGCTTTTACATACTTTCTAAGAATGCTCAGCAGCGCATTTTCTTGATCTTCATTAAGTGCAGAGGAAATGATTACAGGTAGCTTTTCATTCTACCCCAGAAACGTATACTTTAGGTGATTAGGCAGGGTCTTTAGCTCTATTATCGGTGGTTGTTCCAAGGATGGTTTTGTTGTTTTCCTTTCTTCATTAACTGTCGGCTTATCTTCTTGGGATGTGATCACCTCATCTTCTTTGGTTGTTTTTCCTATGATCGCATTGTATGCTATAATGGATGCGATTGCATCCTCATCTTCATTTTCATCTTCAGGCTTCTCTTCGTCATTCAGACTTTGTTCATCGCCAGATTCATTAAGGTCTTCTTTATCAGGATATTTCATGGCTTATATAATGTCAAACCTGAGCTTCTGTCCATTCACGCTCAGCGTGATCTCTCCTTTGTACACATCAATCTGGGCACGACCGGTAGATAAAAATGGTCGCCCCAGGATGATGGGCACATCTTTGTCTGCTTTGTAGTTGATGCTTGAATTTTATGAAGTGGAAATATGGATGATATGCATTGACAGATTGCGTTGTGCACTCAATTTCTCTGGCAGAATTCAAGTGTAAATTCCTCTGAGTTTCCTGGTAAGTCCAGGGTCGAACATAGGGACTTGTGAAAATCGTTGCGTTGATAATGTTTATGAAAACTTTGTCGTAACTAAGTAAATAATTAAAATGTGGGTATGTTGTTGCGTTGATAAAAAAAAAGAGTAAATAAAGGCGGCGGATTTGAGAAAGAGAGTTACGTTGATAGATGCAATGAGTATACAATGAACGAGTTGAGAAGATCTTTAGCTAGCGTTACTCAGGAATGCGTCAAACTTTGCGATCATGTTACAACCATGCACAGTAAGTCATTTCCTAATGTAAATGCGATGCTCCTAAATCTTGGCTACAGTACGTTGTCCTCCAAAGTGCCCTCCATATGGCGAATCGTGGCACTGCGATAATATGCATTGTTGAGCAGCATCTGGGATGCATGATCGAATGATTTGGTCTGCACCTCTTTTATACAGATTCGGCTCATCCCAATAATAATGTTTGCATTAATTCTTGAGCTTCTTCTGTTGATGATAGGTGTAATCTTTAGGAAATTGTTCACAAACCAAATAATTAATGATGTCGCATACCAGGGCAGTTCTTCTATGCGAAACAACTGCTCGTCTGGGAACACGACACTTACTTCAGATTCATTGCGGTCAACCTCAGGATTTTCTAATCTGGATAAGTGATCTGCAACTTTATTCTCTGTCCCCTTCCGATAAATTATCTTGATATCAAAGTCTTGAAGGAGAGAACCCATCTGATCAACCTCGGCTTTGCGTCCTTCTTTGTCATCAAATATTTGATTGTCGAGTGATCAATGTGAATGAGTACCTTGGTTCCCAATAGATATGCCCGGAATTTTTTCCAATGCAAAAATCACAGCCAGGAGCTCTTTTTCAGTGGTGGTATAATTAAGTTGAGTAGGTTTCTGACTTTTACTTGCACATGCGATAGGGTGCAAAATAGTTTTCTTCTTTTGCGCTAATGTGACTCCCATCGCATACCCGCTTGCGTCGCATATGATCTCGAATGGCAGTGTCCAATCCTGCACAATCAAGACGGGCACGGTAATCAGCGCATCTTTTAAAACTCGGAATGCGTTGAGGCAATTGTTGTCAAATTCAAACTTCCTGTCTGCCTCTAACAACGCACTCAGTGGTCGTGCTATTTTAGAAAAGTCCTTGACGAATCGTCTATAGAATCCGACATGCCCCAAGAAGCTTTGCACAGCCTTCACATTGGTTGGAGGTGGAAGCTTTTCAATTGCGTCAATCTTTGCTTTGTCCACCTCCAACCCTTCTCAGGAGACCTTGTGTCTCAACACTATTCCCTACTTCACCATAAAGTGACATTTTTCCCAATTGAGCACCAGGTTCGTCTCTTCACATCTTTTTAGAATTTTCTCCAAATTGGCCAGACAGACTTCATAGTGTTCCCATAAATGAAGAAGTCATCCATAAATATTTCTACTGAGTCCTCGAGATAATCTGAAAAGATCGCCATCATGCACCTCTGAAACGTGCTTGGCGCATTGCAAAGGCCAAACGACATGCGGCGAAAATCAAATGTCCCATATGGGCAGGTGAATATGGTCTTGTCTTGGTCTACAAGAGCTATCATGATCTGATTATACCCGACATATCCATCCAAGAAGCAATAAAAATCGTTCACTGCTAATCTGTCCACCATTTGATCGATGAATGGTAAAGGGAAGTGATCTTTCTTTGTGGCTGCATTCAGTTTGCGGTAGTCCATGCAGATGCGCCATCCAGTGATGGTCCTTTGCTGTATTAGTTCATTGTTCTCATTTGGGACTACCATCATTCCTCCCTTCTTCGGCACACATTGCACGGGGCTGACCCCCGTGCTATCTGCAATGGGATAAATAATGCCTGCATCCAGCCACTTGATAATCTCTTTTTTGATGACCTCCTTCATCGCAGGGTTAAGTCTGCATTGATTTTCAATAGTTGCTTTGTGGTTGTCCTCAAGACGAATGTGGTGCATACAGTACGCGGGGCTAATTCCTTTGATGTCAGCGAGCGTCCAGCCAATTGCTCGCACATGCTTCTTGAGAATGCTCATCAACGCATTCTCTTGATCTTCGTCAATTATGAAAGAAATTATCACTGGCAGCTTCTCATTTTGCCCCAGGAATGCGTACTTCAAATGTGTTGGTAGGGTTTTCAATTTAAGGGTTGGTGGTTCCATGAGAGAAGGTTGCGTTATTTTTCTTTCTTCTTTCAACTTTTCTTCTTGCATTACGATCAATCCTTCTTCTTTGTTTATTTTTGTACGATCGCATTGTAGGCAGCTACGGATGCGTTGGCATCCTCTTCTTCACACTTTTCATCAGAATTTTCTTCTTCAATCAAATTCAGGTCATCTTCAGAATCTGGCAAGTCTTCCTCATTAGAAAATTTCATGGCACGAATTATGTTAAATTTGAGCTTCTGTCCGTTTATGCTTAAAGTGATTTCTCCTTTATGCACATCAATTTGAGCATGACCCGTTGATAAGAACAGTCGACCCAAAATGATGGGCACATCTTTATCAGCCTCATAATCCAGGATGTTGGAGTTAGCTGGCAAAATAAATTTATCAATCGTGATCAGCACGTCCTTCACCTTACCCTCTGGATGAACCAGAGATCTGTCGGCCAGTTGGAGAGTCATGGATGTGGGCACAAGTTGCCCCACATTTAATTGTCGAAAGATTGACAGCGACATAAAATTTATGCTGGCCCCCAAGTCACATAGGGTTTTCCCAATATAGAGTCCTCCTATGGAACAAGGAATAGTGAAGCTCCTAGGATTGTTCATCTTCAGTGGGATGATAGATTTGGAACTTTACGTTAGTGCCACTGTGGAAACTTTCCAGCACCTCTTTTCTTAGTTACCATGTCCTTCAGAAACTTGGCTTAGGTAGGCTTTTCCTCAATCGCTTCACTGAAAGGAATATAAACATGTAATTGTTTTAGCATAGACAGGAAGCGTTGGTACTGTACCTCTTCGTTTTTCTTCTTCCTTAGCCTCTGAGGGAAGGTTGGTAACTGAATTTTCACAGTTCCCATTTCATTTGAATTTGAGGTTGACGCAACCTCTGGTTCTACCGCTTCATTTTCCTTTTCTTCTTCTTGCGTTGCCACAATCTCAGGCTTAGCTGCAATGGAAGTTGTTCTACTCTGGTCCTTTCTTCCTCCCTCCACGGTCTTTCCACTGCGCAATGTCACAACATGACATTGTTCCTTACCTGATCCCCCTGGGTTGTGTGGAAGCTCGGTTGAACTTGGCAACGCCCCTTACAGTCTACTTTTGAGCTCATTCGCAATCTGGCCCATTTGTAATTCAAGGTTGCGGATGGATGTTGCCTGACTTTGAAGCACTGTCTTATTTTTCTCTATGTATTGCTTCAATAGGCTTTCTAGAGAAGAAGATTGTGGTGGTTGTTGTGAGCTACTTGCTTGGTTGCTCTGTTGACCGTTACTGCGTTGAAAGAATTCTGGTGGCCCTTCTTTTTGTACCACAGATTGAAAATTGTGTTGTTGATTTTTCCAAGCAAAATTGGGGTGGTTTTTCCACTCGAGGTTGTAAGTGTTTTGAAAAGGGGTTATTCTTTACAAAATATACAGACTGTGGATTTTGCGGGCAATCTTCCATCGCATGCCCATCACCGTAAGTCGCACACCTTGCGGTGTTTTGACTTATTGCGTTAATCTACCCACCTTGTGGTGTTGGGCTGCTGATCGTCATTCCTTGAATCAAATTCATCATTGCGGTCATTTGGTTTTGCAATGAGACAATAGCACCGTTATTTGCGTCAGAATCCTTGAGTCTTAATCTCTGGTCACTCTCCCTTCAATCTTTATGATTCTTGGAGATGAGGTTTAGGATATTCTTCGCCTCATCGCAAGTCTTTTCAAGCAGACCACCAGCTGATGCCGTATTGGCAGCGGTCTGCGAAGCAGGATTCAAACTGTGGTAGAAAATTTTCATTTGCATGCAATCTGGTAGCCCATTATGCGGACAATCTCGAAGTAACCTTTTAAACCTTGCCCAAGCATCGCTGAGTGATTCGTCCATATTTTGTTCAAAATTAGTAATAAGTTTTCTTCGTCTTGCGTTTTTGGTAGGTGGAAAATACTTCTTCATAAACTTTTCCACCACCTGCTCCCAAGAAGTGATCTCTCCTGGTTCGAGAGAATAAGCCCATTTTCTAGCCTGATCACAGAGAGAAAATGGGAACAATGTTAGTCGAACTTCTTCAGCAAAGATGTTCGGGAACACAAAAGTATTGCAGATTTCAATAAAACTTTGAAGATGGGCGTGTGGATCCTCGCCATGCCTTCCTCCGAATTGACCTGTAGCCTGGATCATCTGCAGCATCACCGATTTCATTTCTAATCTACTTCCGTCTAAGGCAAGCCTCATGATTCCCGGAGAGAAATCATAGAGGTTTGGCGATGCATAGTCCCTAATGGGCCTATTGCGATCATTTGCCAACAAAATTGGATTTTCCATGACATTGTTGTTGTTTGGTGCTTCATTCCTAGGCAGCTCCGCCCTCTTTTTTATCGGATTGTGGTTGCTGTTGGCAATCTCTTAGTCTCCTTCGAAATGTTCTATCAATCTCCGGGTCGTACTTCGCCAGATATTGAAAGTTCTGCAAAGAAAACACAAAAATTACTGTTAACAACTATTTTGCCGAAGTCCCTAGCAACGACACCAAAAACTTGATGCTTGAATTTTATGAAGTGGAAATATGGATGATATTCGTTGACGGATTGTGTTGTGCACTCAAGTTTCCCCAGCAGAATTCAAGTGTAAATTCCTCTGAGTTTCCTAGTAATTCCAGGGTTGAACACAGGGACTTGTGAAAATAGTTGCGTTGATAATGTTTATGAAAACTTTGTGGTAACCAAGTAAATAATTAAAGTGTGGGTGTGTTGTTGCGTTGATAAAAAAAAAAGTGTAAATAAAGGCGGCGGATTTGAGAAAGGGAATTACATTGATAGATGCAATGAGTATGCAATGAACGGGTTGAGAAGATCTTTAACTAGCATTACTCGGGAATGCATCAAACTTTGTGATCATGTTACAACCATGCACAAAAAGTCATTTCCTAATGTAAATGCGATGCTCCTAAATCTAGAACACATGTGTTGAATGCAAAATGTCCATAGAGCTTATCCCTAAGTCTTTACTCTTGTCCTATGCGTTGATGCAAAATGCATGAAGGCAAGGTGACCGCGTACAATCATATCTTATTGCTAAGATGCATGCGATGCATTAGTAACAAATAGTGCTCATTCCTAAGCGTCTATCTCTCGTTTATGGGTTCTAATCTGGTTCTTCCAAACCTAGATTTTGACCTGACCTTCCCAAATCTAGATCCTGTCCTTAGACTACCCTCCCGAGTATCTCTAATAGATGAATGAAACATACATAAACAAGATAATCACCAAGGATGAAGATTCTCTAATTATGCTAGCTAAATGCTTCTCAACCCATTCAACTGTTTAGCTACACATGCGTAAATTACAGAGAGTGAACAGATATGGAGGAAGACGGTCCATTCTTATAACTGAATTGAGTACAAAATGATAATAGAAATTAAAGGTAGAGAGCCTGGTAGCAATTCCTTGCTGACCGAGGTTTTTTACACTGAATCTCTATTCTGATCTACAAATATTTCCGCTTCAGCGGGCGTCGGTCCTCTATCTATCTTGGAGCTTCTGGTGCTTTCCCCAGCTTGCCGGAACGATCTATCGGCACTCCTTCTTCCTCGTGTCTGCCTTATAATGAAAGAAGACTATGGACAAAGAAGCGAACTTGTAAAAATGATGAAATAATCGACTGCTTAACCTCTTCTCTAAAGAATACACCTGGTATTTATAGGGCATCAAAGGTGAAAGGCGGCTTCTCTCTCCTGGTTGTACAGATGGACAGCTTTAATTCCTGACTAATGCATCGGATAATTGTCACCGATAAAGCTGGATGTACTTTGTGACCATTATCGACTGTCAACTTAATTTGGATCTGACTGCCGTCAGCTTTCTGTCCCATCGATCTTAATTATCCTTTCATCCGGATGCGTCCCCCATGTTGCGATGATTCTTCTTGGGTGAATTTTTGCGAGAACAATCAATGCAAAATCTTGCAGTGAAGTTGCGCTCGACCAATGTATTCCTATGATCGCATTCTTTGCATTACGTTAACACATTATTCTGCACAAAAATATAAGATCAACTACTCTAATGCATTGGACGCATGCGACCACAATATTATAGAATTTATGCTTAATGGACGCAATTTAACATATTTCATCAACGCAATCCGACATTGTTTAAGGATTCAGCACTATAATAACGTGCATTTCTACCCGTTATCAGTAGTCTAGGATGATGAAGTTTACTGGTAATATAAATTTGTCGATTGTAACTAGAACATCCTTCACTTTCCCCTCTGGATGCACAAGAGATCTATCCGCTAATTGGAGAGTCACCATCGTGGGCGCAAATTGCCCCACATTCAGCTGCTTGAAAATTGACAAGGGCATCAAGTTAATGCTGGCCCCGAGATCACATAGAGCTTGATCGATGTATAACCCTCCAATAGAGCAAGGTATAGTGAAACTCCCGAGGTCGGCATTTTTGGTGGGATGGTCGATTTTGAACTCTGCATCAAAGCCACCGTTGCGAACTTACCAGTGCCTCTCTTCTTTGTCACCATATCATTTAGAAACTTTGCATATGCGGGCATCTTCTCAATTGCTTCAGTGAACGAAATATTAATATGCAACTGTTTTAACATATTCATGAAGCGTTGATACTGTACCTCATCATTTTTCTTCTTTTTGAGTCTCTGAGGGAATGGTGGCAGCTGTATTCTCACGGTCCCTTGTTCTTCGGCTCCAAGGTGGACGCAATCTCTGGTTCTATCGCCTTTTTTTCTTCTGTTTCTCCTTGAGTCATCGCAATCTCTAATTCCAGCACAATTGGAGCAGTTCGACTAGGCTTTTTCTTCTCCTGTGCCACAGTCTTTCCACTCCACAACGTCACAACTTTACATTGCTCTTTTCCCGTACCCCCTAAATTGCACGGCAGTTCTGTTGAACTCGGCAGGGCCCCTTGCAGTCTATTCTTGAGTTCCCCCGCAATCTGGCCTATCTGAATTTCCAGGTTGCGGATAGACGTCACTTGGTTTTGAAGTACTGTTTCGTTCTTTTCAATGTATTGCTTCAACAAACTCTCCAAAGTGGAAGATTGCGGTGCCTGCGAACTACTGGCTTGATTATTCGTTTGACCGTTGGTTCGTGGGAAAAATCCGGATGACCCTTCTTTTTGCGCCATTGATTGAAAAATTTTGCTGTTGATTTTTCCATGCGAAGTTGGGGTGGTTTCTCCACCCAGGGTTGTACGTGTTAGAAAATGGATTATTCTTCATAAAATAGACTGACTGTGGGTTTCGCGGGCATTCCTCCATTGAATGTCCTTCACTGCAAGTAGCATAGCTTGCGGTCGTCTGATTGATTGCGTTCACTTGCCCACTATGCATTGCTAGGCTATTGATTACGATTCCCTGTATCAAGTTCATCATCGTTGTCATTTGAATCTGAAGGGATGTGATGGCCCCATGATTCGCATCATTGTCCTTGATTCTCAATCTTTGATCACTTTCTCTTCAGTCTTCATGATTTTTAGAAATGCGATCAAGGATATTCTTGGCCTCATCATAAGTTTTATCCAGCAGATCTCCAGTTGCTACCGCGTTGGCAGCTGTCTGCGATGCAGGGTTTAAAACGTAGTAAAAAATCTCCATTTGTAAGCAGTCTGGTAAGCTGTTATGTGCGCAATCTCTTATCAGCCTCTTAAACCTCGCCCAAGCGCCGCTGAGCGATTTGTTAATATCCTGTTCGAAATTGGTGATCAACTTCCTTCTTCTGGCATTCTCCGTCGGAGGGAAGTACTTCTTTATAAACTTCTCTACTACTTGCTCCCATGAGGTAATTGATGACATGCAGTAATGCATGTCATCTTAGGCTTTTTACATAGAATTATGAAGGTCATTAGGCAGAATATGCGGCAATCATGATAGGAATTCACGAGAAAATGAGCTTGCATCGATCAGCATGTTGAATCTCAGCTAACCTGTTATTTTATGTTATTATGCGTTCAATGTTCTATTTTTGTAGCTAAAACAGGAAATGGATGCAAAAGGGGAAACTGGACCACCATATAGACGATCGCATGCGGAGAAACACTCCATCGTAAAGGAAAATGCATCGATCAATGCATGGATGTTGCGGTAATCAGCTGTATGCATCCATCACATGGAAGTTGCGCTCGTCAAGCGATTATGGTCATCATGTAGAGGTGCAGTATTAAGCGAATGCAATCATTGAATGATTACGGCTACCCGACAATGCATGCTAATGGAATCAATGCAAGGTTGGTGGAATGAATGCATCAACGCATCTACCTCGAGAAAACCAAAAGATGATGTTGACATTTAACTTACCACGTCGTTAGTGGCAGAGGTTCAGAAAGGACTAACGTGCCGAATGTCAAACTCAGAGCAGTCCAATTAATGTTATCAGCAACCCAAGCTCTAATAGAAGCCGATGAGCAAAAATTCAAGTTATTCGGGGATGATCCTTGTGAACCGGGGATTTTCCTCGTGTTCCAGACAAACTGCGTGAGAAGATGGCTGAGAGTTCTTCACCTCCTTCATCCATTTCGAGTGATGACCGGAGCCTTCGACCAGAGCTAGATCTAGAGAGAGTCAGCTCCTTCGTCCATCCATGGCACCACCGGCAGCCTTGACGCACATCCGCTGGAAGCAAGCCTTTGCTTCTAGCCGATCATTTCATTTCCCTTTCTTTTCTTATATTGTATTGTATGACATTTTGTGATTAAGGAATTAATACAACTTGTTTTCAATGCACTTCTCTGTCTTCTTCGACTCCATCTCCATCTTCCTTACTTATAATCTTTACTTTCATTGCAACACTTAGTGGGATTGCTTGGGTATCACATACTTAGTCACGTGGATTGGAGATATGAAGCATGTAGCAACACACCGAGAGGTGTGCGTTGCGTGAGTGTGTGAGTAATCTTATTTGCTTAGTGTGAAGCTGCTGCAACGCCTATTTATAGGCTAACGCATTGCTTGTCTATGAGTAAAGTCAACAACAACCAACTGCCTGGGAGGATAAGTGGTTGGTCGCTTAAGCAATGTAAGTCATTGTTCAATAGAGATAGGAATAATCTTGCGTCAACCAAGTTCATGCGTTTGTCTTGTTTTATGTTGTGCCAACACCCCTTTAGAGCTACTCGAGAGAGAGTCGAAAGAACCTATGACTCGAGAGAGGTAGGTTAGAATCTAGACTCTAGAGAGCAAGATTAGATCGGCATAAACAAGAGATAGGGACATAGAGATAAGCTCTGTTTGTCAACCTGCATCACATGCATTCTAGAGATGGGAATGATATCATATGGTCGCCTTATTTGTGTGTGTGTCATTTTTTCATCGCATAAATAAGAATAGAGGCTTATGTGTAGGTCTTATAGACTTATCACATATATCGCATGCGTTCTAGCATAAGAAGCCATAGCATTCGCACCGAGAGGTGGTTTACTATAGTATATGTGTTGCATGATCGCATAGCTTGCGTTGACTAAGGTTGCCCTTGCGGTCACTCTTAAGGGTTGCAATGAAATCATCTCCGCATTTTATCTCTTTTTCCCATACATTTATTTCATGTCAAGTGTCGTCGTATCTCTACCTCTCATGCATATTTTCATTGCGTTGTCTGTTAGATAGTAGTAGGAGTAGGGTTAACTTAGCAACCTCCCTTCCATTCTTTTATTTAAACCACTGCATGCACATTACCATATACATATAGCTACAAGTCCCTGTGTTCGACATCGGATTATCCGAGAAACTTGCGTTCGCGTTATACATGGCGTGAGTGTAAGAAAACTTATGACAAGACGTATGGTCATCGCATACATTTATTAACGCATTTTCATTCCAATGCATGACCATCGACGCATGACTATCAATGCATATCTTAGGAACATGCATCGTATACCGTGTCCACAAGATTTTAGTTGTCGAGTAAATTTGACTTCTAATTTCCCGTCATCAGTAATATTCCCTGGTTCGAGAGAATAAGCCCATTTTCGTGCTTGGTCACAGAACAAAAATGGAAACAAAGTTAGTCGAACCTTCTCAGTGGAGATGTTAGGGAACACAAAAGTGTTGCAAATCTTGATGAAACTCCGGAGGTGGGCGTGTGGATCCTCGCCACACCTACCACCAAACTGTCCATCAGTTTGGATCATTTGTAGCATCACCGATTTCATTTCGAATCTCGATCCGTCAAAAGCGGGCCTCATGATTCCTGGGGAGAAATCGTAGAGGTTAGCCAATGCATAGTCCCGAATGGGCCTATTGCGATCGTTCGCCAATAGGATGAGATTCGCCATGACATTATTTTCATTTGGTGCTCCATTTCATGGTTGTTTCGCCATGTTATCTTTCTCTTCTTATTGTTTTTGGCCGCTATCTCTCAATCTTTGTCAGAACATTCATTCAATCTCAGGGTGGTAATTCGCCAGAGATTGAAAGCTGCAAAGAAAATCAAAAAATTACCATCAGCACACTCTATTGCCGAAGTCCCTGACAACAGCGCCAAAAACTTGATGACGTAAATTAGGTGAACGCAATATGTGATGCATGTCTTAGGTTATGCGTTTATACTCATGCGTCAGTGGTCATGTGTTGGACTATGCATTATGCGATTATGAATGTATGCGATGACAATGCATTCCTGTCACAAGTTTTCTTACGCTCTCGCCAAGTATAACGAGAACGCAAGTTTCTCGGGTGATCCGAGGTCGAACTCAGGGACTTGTAACCAAAACGAAAGTAAGTCACCAGGATCAATGCATAAATCAATGACCGTAACTCCACTGCGAAATCGGTATGAGTTTAGTTTGAGAAAGAGTGCATTGCTCGTAGTTAGATGTTCGCATGACACATGTGGAGGCAAGCCAAAATGAAGGCAAGGCACTCGAATCAGCGCAATGTCAGAAAAAAAAATAGCAATGAAGAAATTTTTTGTGCAAGGACAAAATCATTTAACAACCCGGAAGAAAATTTTCTTTTAAAATAAATCATGCGACGTTCCGGAATTTAGTAAAGTCCTTTTGAAAGTTAAACTTTCAATCCCTAAATCTTAGAAATATTTTAAGAAGAAACTTGAATAGGACTTACGAAAATTCTGGTATATAGGATTTGAATGAAGTATCCTTGAGGAATCTAGGAAAAGAACTTTGTGGTGGACTTGCTAAAGGAATCTTTAGCTTATGCTTGAGGACAAGCATTGTTTAAATTTGGGGGTGTGATAACGGGCAGAAATGCACGTTATCATAGTGCTAAGTTATTAAACAATGTTAGAGTGCATTGATAAAATATGTTAAATTGCGTCCATTAAGCATAAATTCTATAATATTGCGGTCGCATGCGTTCAACGCATTAGAACTATTGAGTTTTGTATTTTTGTGCAGAATATGCATTAACGCAATGCAAGATTGCAATCATAGGAAATTATCGGTCGAGCGCAACTTTATCGCAAGACTTTGTGTTGGTCGTGCTTGCAAACATTCGCCCAAGAAGGATCGCCGTAACATGGTGGGCGCATCCGAGTGAAAGGATAATTAAGAGCGATAGGACAGAAAGCTGATGACAGTCGGATCCAAATTAAGTTGACAGCCGATAACGGCCACGAAGTACACTCAGCTTTATCGGTGACAATCATTCGGCATGTCAATCAGGAATTAAAGCTGTCCCATTTGTACAACTGGGAGAGAGAAGCCGCCTTTGACCATTGATGCCCTATAAATACCAAGTGCATTCTTCAGAAAAGGGGTTGATCAGTTAACAAGTTCACCAACTGCTTCTGTTCATAGTTTTCTTTTCCATTTTATTGCGGAGCAAGAGAAGAGTGGTAGCATCGGAGATCGCCCAGGGCAGCTCGAGAGAGAACCTTGGGGTGTAAGAGTAGAGAATGGGCCGACTCTCACGAGAGCGAGAATATCTTTAGAGCACGAGTAGAAACAGTGTAAACGCCTGGCAGCAAGAAATTGCTACCAGGCTCTTTACTATACTTGTATTTTTATTTTGTACTTCATCTCATATCTATTCAATGAAAGTTCTATTTCTACATCTGCTCACTCTCTTAATACGCATGAGTAGCTAAACTAGTTGAATGGATTGAGAAGAACTAAGCTAACATGACCTAGGAAGTTCATTGCTTGCGATTGTCTTGTTTTATGCGGTGCAAAATACCCTTTAGAGTTACTCGAGAGAGAATCTAAATAAAGAACCTAATGTCTCGAGAGAGCTAGGTTAGAATTTGGACTCGAAAGAGCAAGAATAGACTTGCATAAACAAAAGATAAGGACTTAGAGATAAGCTCTGTTTGTCAACTTGCATCGCATGCATCTTAGGAATGGGAATGATATTATGTAGTTGCATATTTGTGTGAATGTCATGTTGTCATCACATAAAAAGAGATAGAGGTTTATGTGTAAACCTTGTAGACTTATCGCATATTTATCGCATGCATTCTAGACTTAGAAGCCGTAGCATTCACGCCGAGAGGTGGTTTACTATTGTATGCATGTTGCATGATCGCAAAGCATGAATGCATTCTAGGGAGTATTAGCCAAAACTTTTCTCAACCCGTTCACCGCATATTCATCGTATTTCCCGTTTACCAACTCTTTTCAAACTCTGCCGCATTCGTAAAAATCATCGTATTTATTTTCATCAATGCAAACAACAAACCCAACGATTTATTTATTTAACTGGTTACTGCAAGTCTTCATAAAAATCACCAACGAAACTATTTTCACAAGTTCTTATGTTCAACCCTGGACTTACCAGGAAACACAGAGGAATTTACACTTGAATTCTGCTGGGAAAACTTGAGTGCACAACGCAATTCCATCAACGCATATCATCCATATTTTCATTACATAAAACAACGCATCAGGTAACCCCAGCCAACGCAAACTAATGCGATCATGCCATACATGCCCATAAATGCCGTCGTTAGCAGTTGTGGCCATAAAGCGAATGCAGTCATCGTAGAGAAGTTGCGGCTACATAATGATGACCATAATAGAAGGGTGACCGCAAGGTTGGTGGAATGCAACATGAACGCATACCTCGGGAGTATCAAAAGATGATGTTGACATTTCACTTACCGTGCCATTAGCAGCAGAGATTCAGGAAAGGACCATCGCGCCGCGAGTGTCAGATTCAGAACAGGTCCATTAATGCTGTCGGAGATCAAGCTCTATAAATAGAAGCCGATGAGCAGAATTCCAAATCATCCAAGGTTTTTCGCCTGAGGCTCCCTACCTTAAGGCGGATTCTTGTGATCCAGACTAAAGCGTGCGAAGATAGCTTGAGAGTTCTTCATCCCCTTCAATCATTTCGAGTGACGACCGGAGCCTTTGCCGGAGTTAGAGCTCGAGAGAGTCTACTCCACCGCCCATCCATGGCACCACCGACAACCTTGACACACATCTGCTGGAAGCAAGACATTGCTTCCAACTGGCCCTTCATTTCTCTTCCTTCCTTATATTGTATTGTATTACATTTTGGCTTAAGGAATTAAAACATTTTGTGATCAATGCATTTCTATATTTTCCTTCGACTCCATCTCCATCTTCATTTACTTAGCATCCTTAACTTTCATTGCATCACTTAGTGAGAATGTTAGAGTATTGCATACTTAATCATGTGGCATAGGAATATAAAGCATGTAGCAAACCACCGGGAGGTGTGTGTTGTGCAAGTGTTGTGAGAATGAAGCTGTAGCAATGCTTGTCTATAAGCGAACGCAATGCTTATTTATGAGTAAAGTCAGCAACAACTAACTGTCGGGGAGGGTAAGTGGTTGGTCGCATTAAGCAATGTAAGCAAGTGTTCACTAGGAATAGGAATAATCTTATGTCAGTCGGGCTTATGCGATTACCTTGTCTTATGAGCGCATCATTCATCATTTAGGCATACTTGGGAGAGTAGTCTAAAAACGAAATCTGTCTCAGGAGAGCGGATTGGATCGCATAAGCAAGAATGGGGAACTTAGAGATAAGCTCCATTTGGTATTACATAGCATATGCACCCTACGGATAGGATATTGCATACGTCCAGAAGTAGGATACGGTGGTATGTGGTCATCTCACTTATGTGTGAAAGCACGTGAGCAGGTTATGGAGGCTTAGAAATAGGCTTCTCGACACTATCGCATATACATCGCATGCGTCCTAGAATTAGGCACAAGTGTGCGTAGCATGATCGTATAGCTTTCGCTGGCTGGGGTTGCCCTTGCGGTCAAGCTCAGTGTTGTAGTGAAGACATCTTCACCTTTTCATCTATTTTTCCATGTATTTACTGCGCGTCAACAGTTGCCATGTATCTACCACTCAGTCATATTCCCACTGCTTTGTCTGTTAGTTAGGAGTAGGAGTAGTGTATAGCTTATAACCCTCATCATTCTTTTATTCATCTGCCGCAAATACATCATCGTATAACATTTAGCTACAAGTCCCTGAGTTCGACCTCAGATCACCCGAGAAACTTGCGTTCTCGTTATACTTGGCGAGAGCACAAGAAAACTTGTGGCAGGAACGCATGGTCATTGCATATGAGATCAACACATGCATTTCATTCCAATGCATGGCCACCGACGCATGAGAACCAACGCATACCCTAAGACATGCATTGCATAATTGCGTTCACTAATTTTAGTCATCAACTTCGTGATTGAGGGAGTTTGGAGCATGAGTCTTCAAAGGTATGTATACTTTATCCCTTGATCTCATTGTAAAGCATGTTATAATTTCATGTTGTGCATAATCTGTAAGTTTCTGTTTCTTGACTGTAATTGTTAATGTTCAATTTCAAATAGAATTTGGAATGATCATTCCGCTGCTCATGGAAATCCTCATGACTGACTTCCTTCATTACCCTCATAGACAGAAGCTTATAACTCACTTAGGATTGAGATCGAGTTACTTATGATCATCATATGAAATGTTAGTTTCTTCAATTAACGATGTTACAAAGAGAGATTAATCAGTTCTTGGTCCGATTTTATACAAACTCTTTGTATAGGTGATGCTTGATTTTATGAAGTGAATTATGGATGATATGCGATGGTGAAATTGCGTTGAACACTCAAGTTTCCTCAGCGAAATCCAAGTGTAAACTTCACTGAGTTTCCTGGTAAGTCCAGGGTCGAACTCAGGGACTTGTGAAAACAGGTTGCATTGGTAATTTTTAAGAAAACTTTTTGGTAACCAAATAAATAAATAGTTGTTGAGGTTATTGTTTGCAATGATAAAAAAAAATAACAAATGCGGCTGAGTTTGAAAAGAGTTGGTAAACAGAAGATACGATGAGTATGCAGTGAACGGGTTGAGAAGGGTTTCAGCTAACACTTCCTAGGATGCGTTCATGCTTTGCGATCATGCAACATGCATACAATTGTAAACCATCTCTCGATGCGAATGCTATGGCTTCTAATGCTAGAACACATGCGATATATACGATAAGTCTATAGGACCTACATATAAGCCTTTATTCTTATTTATGCGATGACAGAATAACACACACACAAATAAGGCGACCACATAATATCATTCCTATCTCTAGGATGCATGCGATGCAGGTTGGCAAATAGAGCTTATCTCTAAGTCCCTATCTCTTGTTTATGCAGTTTTAATCTTGCTCTCTCGAGTCTAGATTCTATCCTAGCTCTCTCGAGTCTTAGGTTCTTTCTTCAGACTCTCTCTCGAGTAGCTCTAAAGAGGTATTTGGCACGGCATAAGACAAGATAATCGCAAGCAATGAACTCCTAGGTCATGTTAGCTTAGTTCTTCTTAACCCATTCGACTAGTTTAGCTACTCATACGTACTAGAAGAGTGAACAGATGTAGAATAAGAACTTTCATTACATAAATGTAAAGATGAAGTACAAAACAACAATGCAAGAATAGAATAAAGAGCCTAGTAGCAATCTCTTGTTGCCTAGGCTTTTACACTGTTTTTCTACTTGTGTTCAAAAGATAATCTCGCTCTCGCGAGAGTCGGCCCGCTCTCTGCTTCTACGCCTCAAGGTTCTCTCTCGAGTTGTCCTGAGCAATCTCCAGCGTCACCACTCTTCTCTTGCTCTACCTTAAAATGGAAGGAAAACTATGAACAAAGACGAGCGATCCGAACGTATGAATTTTCGAACTGGTGGAATGGTGAACCCCTTTTCTGAAGGGTGCCCTTGGTATTTATAGAACATCCAGGGCGAATGGCGGCTTCTCTCTCATGATTGCACAAATGAGATGACTTTAATTCTTTGATTGATGCATCGAATATTTGTCACCGAAAAGCTGAATGTACTTGTTATCGTTAGCGGCTGTCAACTTAATTCGGATTCGACTGTTATAAGCTTTCTGTCCCATCGCGATTAATTAGCCTTTCACCCAGATGCGCCCACCATGTTGCGCTGACCAAGTTATGGCACATGATCACCGCAACGCCTTGCGGAAATGCTACGCTCGACCAATGATTTCTTATGATTGCAATTTCTGCCTTGCATCATTGCATATTCTGCACAAAAATACAAAAATCAACTGTTCTAATGCGATGAACGCATGCGACCGCAATATTACGAATCAGATACTTTTTGGACGCAATTTAACATGTTTATCAACACAATCCAACATTGTTTAAGAAGTTAGTACTATGATAACGTGCATTTATGCCCGTTATCAATAGGATACCCCCATTCACATGTCTTCATATGAACGATTTGGATCAAATTATTTGCAACACTTACAACTCTTGTAACATTTACAAAGTGGGTCGTATCTGCAGTGTTACCAGGATAAGGCACCCAACCTTATCCATATGGTATAGATCGTTTAGGTTATTACTTGAACACGATCCACTTGTATGTCTACCACATATAGTTCAAGTTACATAAAATAACCTTGGATCTTAGTTTATTGGATCGAGTTAATGCAATCTAAATATCAAATAAAATGCCTCTTTTTATTATATAAATAATTCGTGTTTACAAATACAAACTTTGAGACCCACGAAATTCATAACACTAATCCCAACAGTTGCATCATACCAGGACAGTGACTTAGTCATGGGCAGGAAGCTTCTTTTATTCGGTCTTGTGTCAAGTTTCTTTTGGAGTTGAAAGAAGTTAATGCATATATTTCAATGGTAAGTTTGATCTTAGATTAATTACATGCAATTCTTTTACCCTATAGTATCCCTTATTTATAAGGTAATATGATAGTCCTATTCCTAGGCTCTTAGTTCTCATATTTCTTTGTGAAATCAGTTTATATCCTAACTTTCTCAGTATTAAGACTCCACTACACTGCTACATTAAGTAATCAGTTTAACTTAATAATATTTTTTCATAAACTCAACAAAGGTAATGCACAAGTCAAAAAGGTATGAACCATAAGCATTAATCAAGCTATAAAACCTTAGGGTATCCACATAACTGAACTTTTTAGAGAATTTAGCTCGTGGTTAATAATAAATTACTGAAACACATCTAAAATGTGCATTATTTTCCCTTGATTTAGGATGATTTTTAATATGACTTGGTTGTATTTTATGTTGTTTATTAGTGATTTCAGGGTTATGTTTGAGATATCCATTCAACGTCAAAATAAGCCAAAAAGAGCTTAAATATGCCCAAAAAATTCAATCCTGAGTGATATGGAGACCACACGGCTCCAAGTTATTATTAATATTTTCTTTATTAATTTAAGTCTAGTTTTATTATTTCTAATTTTATCTTTTCCATACATGTTAAGTAAGGGAAATTTTGTCATTTTATTAAATTATGATGTGACATACATTAGTGTTTTTGGAGGCTATATAAAGTTTGTCATTAGGTTGTACAGGGAGTTTTTGAATGTTTTGAGTTTTAGGGTTTTATTGAATGAAAATTATGTGGTGGATGATAGAGCCTCTACAATTTTTTTTTTTTTGGCAACTTTTGAATTCAGGGTTGCATGCGAAGAACATTTAGGTAAGTTTGATCACCTTGCTTGTGAAGTGTTCAAACTTTAAGGATCTGATTCTCTTTATCTCTTGGTCCTTGATCAAAAGTAGTCCAAATCTAATACTTTCCTTTGGATTGTTGTCAAGTAGATTGGGAGTTTTAGAATTTGATATCGGGGTACAAAAATTGGGTTCCTAATTGTTAAATTTCTAGTATTTTTGTACCATATGGTATCAAAGTCCAAATGCTCTAGATCGGATATATCCTGTGAGTATCTAAAATTTCAGCTTTAGAATTTGTCTTGTTATTTTGAAAAAAAAAAAAAAAAAAAAAAAAACCGCACTGATATCTTAGTCTAGAATTACTTTTGATGTGGCTACTAGTAGAATCAAATGGAAACAGTCAAAAGATAAAAAAAAGAAATGGTTTGCGAAAGTTTGAAAATGGAAATAAAACATCTTGTGAACTGGGGTTGTGTTGCGGAATCAAAATTGAAAAAGAAGAAGAAGAGAAGTCGGTGGACTTGCCGAGATGGTGTTTGATTAAGATTGTAGGATTTGGTGAATTTGAAATCGAAATTGATATAAGAAATGGAGGAAAAAAGAAATTGAGCAGGTGAAGAAAATCAGAGAGAAAAATTTGATTGCAGATTGAAGAGGAAATTTGTTGCGGCTGAAACAAATTAAAGGAGAATTCATGATTATATTGATTTAGAAAATGAGGGTTGTGGAAAACTTCATGATTGCGTTAATGGAAGGGAAAATTTGGAGGAAAATATATATTAAAAAGGTAGAAGCAGGTACGTCAACTAAGCACGTTAAGCAAGTACGTCAATTAAGAGCTACTGAAATTCATAAAAGAAAGATTAATTGTCTTAGAGTCATTTTTCATCAAAGAAGAAGACGTGTTAAAATTTGAAGAAGAGATGTAAAGTTTAGAGAGGCTATATTGGAGATTTCATAGAACTACACAGTTCTATAAGAAAATATGTTATGGAAGTAATCCAATTAGAACGAAGTTTGATGTGTCAAGTCTCAAGAGAATGGACATGTAAATCAAAATATGATCAATAACCCAAAGAAGAAGAAGATGCAAAATTTTCAAGAGCACAAGAAGAAGAATTAGATAGAGAGGTTTTTGGCGATGAAGTTGAGAGTAAATAGATAAACAATTCTCAATCAAAATTATATAAAGAGAATGAGGAGGTAGAGACATTGGAAGAAGAGAATGTGAAATAAGAATTTGACAAGAGAATGTCAAGTTCATGTGATTAACTAATTTATATGATCTAAATTTCTAAACTAAGAGAGACAATCTTGAGATAGATTCTGAGAGTACTTAAGAGAAATAGCAGTCTTAACGTGAAGGAAATATATGGAGAAGGCAGGGTTTGGGGAAGATCAACACCGTATCACTAAGTTTATAGTAAGAGTTTGTCTTGACTCGTAATTCAGGTTATTGCACACCTCTCGTTGGTCAGCCACACTTATCATATTTCCATGATACATGAATAAGATTTCTATGAGCACAAGGTTGTTTCTATGATTGGTCTTGTAAAGAGCTATCTTATTAGTACTAATTCCCTCAATTATTCTTCAATTATTTGCTTAAATTGTCTATTTTGGTAGGTAAATTCCAATCCTTACTTAAACGGAGTTATTTCAAAGGTTTTGGAGCTAATTCGAGCCAAACGACACCAAAGAAACACTTAAGAAGAAGATCCAAGACAAATTACCACTTTGCCCCTCAAGAGGAACAATTCAACACACTTCAGCAATACTTGGAGCGTCGCAACGCTCCTCACAACACTAAGCCTAATGATAGCTCGATGATTGAAGACATAATGCACCCATTTGCTGCAAAATAGGGTAATGTCACAACACTTCACCCAGGATCGCAACGGTCCGGAAATTGACGGAACTTTCCGCACACGCCTTGCGCAACCAAGCGTCAGTGCAGTGTCAAGACGCTAGCCCAATACTTCTTGGCTTTTCTATGATTTAGCGTTGCAATGCTAGCCTTGGCGTTGCGACACTATACCTAGAGATATAAATTCGGTTGTTTCATTTTTAGTAGAGAGGAACAAGAGAAAAATTCATTTTTTGATAGAGAGAGCTTAGATTGAAATTAGAGAGGATATTACCCAAATTTGAGTTTTTATTATGAGATTTCTTACAAATTTGACAATTCTCTAGTGAATTACTTCATGGATTTCATAATATCTACAAGGATTTCTTCTAAGATTTCTCATCTCTATGGCTAGGTAATTCTTTTTCTTGAGAATTCTTAATTCTAGGTTTAATTCTTGAGTTCTTTTTGTATGTTTTCTTTAATTTTCTTCATTCTTAAATGTTCTTGGGTTGAATTTGAATAGAAATTAATGGAGGATAATTGACGCTTTGATTCCATTGAATTCTTGTATGAAATTCTTGCTTGGCACTATTGCATAATGGTGAGATAGGTTACAAAATTAAGTTTTCTTGTGTTAATTAGGACTTTTTCGCATGACTGATACCACAAAGAAAGAGTATCTAGAATTTAACTCTTGAAATTCTTAATTAGAATATTCATTCAATTATTCTTGAAGCTTACTCTAATGTGTTTCTTGAATGCCATAATCATGATAACCCCATGTCTTTAAAGCATTCTAAGAAAAGAACATGATAAATGCTATATGGAAGTGTTTTTTTTACTTAGATTAGGGCTAATTGATATGATTCATGTTAATTAGCTATATGGGTCTTTCAGAGTTTTTCTTTATTGGATTATGGGATGTTGATTTTTTAAGAAACGATTCAAGAACAATGATAGGATTAAACCTAGTAAAAGAATTCCCAAGAAAATTTTTCAATCAACTCTGTTCTAACAAAATTAGTAAGTTTGTTTTACAATTTGCCTTTATCTTCATTTTAGTTAGCTCTTAGTTTCTTTACAAATAACACCTCCCCCACCCCAAGTTACTATATTTTTTAATTCAAAAGCTATTTTTGGCCAATTAATAGAGGTTCCTTTGGGATCGACCTCTTACTTCCACTTTAACTACATGTTAGTTTTAGTAGTTGTTGAGCATTATAAATTGTATTTGCTTGGGTAAGATAGAATTAACGACACCTATTTTTTACCGATCAAATTGGCATCGTTGTTGGGAACCATGCAATTGGCCTTTAAGAATCTTTGGTTTTTTTTTTTAAAGAGAGAGAAATAAAAACAAAAAAATAGTTAGTTTGATTAAACTATCCTTTTGTGCATGACCCGTTCCTCTCGGAGTGTGCTTTGTGATTTTGTTGTATATATAGATCATGAGGAGAGTAAACTACGAAAGGAAAGAACAAGAAGAGAAGAAGGAGAATTTGAAGAATCGGGTCAAAAAGAGGAACCAATACAAAAAATCACCATGGGTGAAGCGAGGGAGCAAACGTTAAGAGAGCTTGCCGAGCTGGATTACACTCAACAACTGTTATGTGTAGTATATCCGGAGACTATGGTACCTTTTGAATTGAAACCCGTTTAGTTTATCTTTTACCCACTTTTTGAGGTAATCTAGGTGAGGACCCACACAAACATGTGAAAGAATTCCATTTGGTATATGATGGTATGTGTCCACACGGGGTAACGCAAGAACAACATAATCCTAGGGCCTTTCCCTTATCCTTGTAGGATGTGGCCAAGGAATGGTTGCTACTTATCGGCAGGATCAATTACAGCGTGGAATGGTCTGAAGAAAAAGTTTTTAGAAAAATTTTTCCCTGCATCTAAGACTAATAATATTAGAAAAGAAATATATGGAATAAAGAAATAGAAGAGTCCTTATATGAGTATTGGGAAAGGCATAAGCAACTTTATGTTTCCTTTCCCCATCATCAAATTTCTAAAGAATACCTTATCTAGTATTTCTATTTAGGATTGCTTTCATTTGAGAGGAGCAACATTGATGCGGCCACCAGTGGAGTTCTAGCTGACAAAATGTCCACTGAAGCTAGTGAGCTAATATCGACCATGGCAGAGAATTCACAGAATTTTGGATCAAGGACTCTCGAATATGATGTTGTTCAGGTTAAAGAGGTTAGTGAGTTGAGAATTCAAGTATCTAATCTAGTTTCCCTTTTTACTTAGGCTGCTCAAGGAGGACTTTCCCAAATTAAAACATGTGGAGCATATAGTGTGGTTGGACATGCCTCCGAAGATTGCCCACAAGGTCAACCTCAAGTGAATGCAATAGGAGGTTTCCAAAAGAAGTACGACCCCCACGGGCAAACTTATAACCAAGGGTGGTGAGAACATCCAAATTTCAAATGGGGATCTCAAAGGTAATTCGAGAACAAAAATCAATCGTTTTCAAGCTCTTCAGGTATTCTCCAGGATGTAGTGAAATCCCTTGTTGACTACTCTTTGAAATTTCAATAGGACTCCACAATTTGCAAAAGGACAATATACAACTTCAACAAGACACAAAATATTTTCAACAAGAGACTAGACAAGGCTTCTCAAACTTGGGCACACAAATCACGTAACTTGCAACTGTGGTAAGCAAGCTTGAGAGTAAATCATCTAGAAAGTTCCCCACTCAACCGAAGCATGCAAATGTAAGCGCAATCACTCTAAGAAGCAGTAAGGAAATCACCTCATCCTCTTAAGATGCAACCCTAATTCGGTTTCCTCCCAAGAAGCAAGAAAATGTAATGAAAGAACAAGAGAGCAAGGTAAGTGAGCCAAAAGAGACACCTATTTTTCCCGAGGTATGTGATTACTCTCCTCCTAAAGTAGAGTCGTATGTACCCAAGGCACCATTCCCTAGTAGATTAGCAAGACTTGAGTTAGAAGATACTGACCTAGAGCTTATTGAGATGTTCAAAAAGGTACAAATTAATGTTTCTTTGCTTAGTGCCATTCAACAAAAACCTAGGTATGCTACATTTTTAAAGGACTTGTATACTAAGAAAAGAAAAGGAAAGGAAAATGAGAGAGTAATTGTTAGTAAAAAGGTCTCTACTTTGTTAAAAAAAGATATGCCCCAAAAATGTAGAAATCCGGGAATGTTTACCTTGCCATGCAAAATAGAAGACAAAATTATAACTCATGCTATACTAGATTTAGGTGCTTAAATAAAAATTATGCCTTTTCATGTTTATAAGACCTTAAATTGAATAGCCTACAAAAAACGAATGTTTACATACAGCTAGCCAATAGGTCATACATACAACCTCTAGGCATAGTAGAGGATGTTTTGTTGAGAGTTGGAGAATTAATCTTTCCCGTTGATTTTTTCATTCTAAAAATGGATGAACCATATTCTACTTCTTCCTCTAATATTCTACTTGGTAGATCCTTCATGAAAACTGCAAAAACTATAATTGATGTAGATAAAGGGTCTTTATCAGTAAATTTGACGGAGAGGTAAAATCCTTCAACATTTATAACGCCATGAAATTCCTTGAGGAATATTTGTCTCTTTGTTCCATAGATACATGCGACGTGTTTGATGAATTGTTGTTTTCTATTGATGAAAATTTGGATTGTTTGGTTGCCCCCTCCATTGATCTTGATGATGATGACTCTTCAATTGAATCTTTCTTTACTTCTAATGATTTTGATTTGAATGATAATTCTTCTATGATGTTGTGGAATCTCGGGTACAAGGGATCGAGTTTAGGACTCTCTCTTCTCATCTCAAGTATGTTTTCTTAGGAGAAGAAAAAGCCTTTCCTATGATCATAGCTAAAGAACTCACAACTTCTCAAGAATGCTCAATAGTAAAAACATCGAAGGACCACAAGAAAGCAATTGGTTGGACTTTAGATGATATCAAAGGGATAAGCCCTTCCCTTTGCATGTACAGAATCATTCTAGAGGACAGAGCTAAAGAAATCGTTCAACCTCAAAGAAGACTAAATCCAACCATGAAATAAATTGTTCAAAAGGAAATTCTCAAGCTATTTGAAGCTGAAATAATATACTCAGTCCCAGATAGTCAATGGGTAAGTCCGATACATGTGATGCCCGAAGAAAACCGGGATGACCATTGTGAAAGATGAAAAAGGTGAGATGATCCCAATGAGGGTATATAATGGTTTGAGAATGTGTATAAACTTCAAAAAACTCAATGAGGTAACAAAAAAAGATCACTTCCCTATACCTTTTATTAACCAAATGATTGAACGATTAGCTGGAAAACCATATTTTTGTTTTCTTGACAATTTTTTTGGATTTTATCAAATACCAATAGCATGGGAAGATCAAGAAAAGACTACTTTTACTTGCACTTATGATACATATGCATTTAGAAGAATTCCATTTGGCTATGTAATGCCTTAGATATGTTTCAACGATGCATGATGAGTATTTTCTCTGACTATGTAGAGAAATGCATAGAAATTGTCATGGATGACTTCACTGTGTATGGTAATTCTTTCGAAGATTATTTGCACAATTTGAGTTTGATTTTGAAAAGATGCATAGAAACAAATTTGGTTATGAATTATGAAAAATGTCACTTCATGGCTTCTAATAGAATAGTTTTAGGACACCTTTTATCTTCCAAAGGCTTAGAAGTTAATAAAGCAAAAATAAATGTGATAGCTAACCTTCCCTATCCTAAAAACATTAGGGTGCGCTATTTTCTTGGTAGTGTAGGGTTCTACAGGAGGTTAATTAAGGACTTTTAAAAAATTGCACTCCCTTTGTCAAGCCTACTTCAAAAAAATGTCGTATTTGATTCCGATAAAGAGTGCAAGGAAGCCTTTAACACACTCAAGGAGAAGTTCACATCAACTCCAATCCTTCAACCACCTCGATGAGACTTGCCATTTGAGATCATGTGCAATACTTGCAACCTAGCAATTGATGAAAAGTATAAGCAAGTAACAGAAGCAATCAGAATCAATAAGCACTTTAATTACACTTAATTTGAGTTTTAAAAGCATGTAAAACATATTTTCACAAAATAGGGTTTCAAAAAGACAAACTTTTAAAGAATCCTCCAAAATCCAACTGCTCTCTTCGAATTATCAGCTTCAAAAAACTCAGTGAACCACCAAGAGATCTTCTCTACTATTCTTAGCCTTGAATTTAAGTGGTGGAACTCAAGATTGAAGTGAATTGTGAAGGAAATTATGTGGGTTTTAGAAAACAAGGAAAAACTGTAGAAATTTTGAATTTCCAGCATTCAATCAACTTCAATAAGAGAAATTGGATGTTTTTATTTCAACCCTTCATGCAATCACTCAAGAATTTGGTCAATGCCACTTCCAATTGTTGAAAATAAGTGGGCTAGTGTTTGTATAATGTGTGAACATATTCAATTTGGAAAAATTGGATTTTTCTACTATCACGATTAATTTTCAAATTAAATTTTAATTTTAATTAATTAAAAAATAATTAAATTCAAAATTTAAAATTCAATTTCTCAAATTGAATAAAAAATTGAAAATTAATTTGATTTTAATTAATTAAACGAATTTAATTAATTAAATAATAATTTAATATCAAATATTAAATTAATCAAAATCCTAATTTTAAACATGAATCCTATTCATGTAATTAATATTTAAATCGATATTTAAATATTTTAAACTCTTCAATTTCGTTTAATTTCGATAAATTAAACGTTAATTATATCGAATATAATTATACAAACCCTAATTTGAATTTGAACCCTTCAAATTGATAACCCTAAATTCAATTTGAACACTTCAAATTGAAATCATTTCAAATTCACTCAATTTACTAATCCAAGGTGTTTATGTTTTACAAGCTAGTAGAGAGACCTTATGGACCTATAGATCATGAGCTCCAATGATTTGAGATTAATTGACTAAAATTCTTTAGATCGAATTAATCAATATACGTTAACT
This sequence comes from Benincasa hispida, assembly GCF_027475165.1. Taxonomy (NCBI): domain Eukaryota; kingdom Viridiplantae; phylum Streptophyta; class Magnoliopsida; order Cucurbitales; family Cucurbitaceae; genus Benincasa; species Benincasa hispida. The sequence goes on along the minus strand of NC_143481.1, from coordinate 37,804,905 downwards.
ACCGAGTCATACCACTATAGCTCGATAGTTGCACTCTCCTCACTGTAGATATATTTGTGTCCATTTGATTTAACTATAATCAGTAAGTCGACCCTTCACTGGTTGTTCGTAATAACAGCTAGGTCAAATACTGTTTTACCTCCGAAATTACATCTTGCTCTTTAAGTTCCACTGATCCTCTAATGAATAATTGGTTTTTGATCCAATTGCTCAACCGAATCCCTCTCAATGAGAGGGTGGAACTCTTTGTTTAAGACCTGGATTCAGCACTTAAGAGAACAACCTTCCTCCTATTCCTAAATCGAGTAGGCGTGAATTCCATTTTGCACCCTATGTCCCTAGCTATCTACCTGGTTTTACCCCTGAAATGGGAGGCTTATTGAGTCAGCATTGTTGAGCCGACCCTCACCTATGAAAATCTAAGGATAATCCTGAATAAATAGGAGTTTGTAGTTAGCTCAGGATTAAGATTGAGTTACCTAGGTTATCTAAGCGAAACAGTCAGTCTTAAACAGTAAACATCCTTATAAAGTAAGAGTGACTTATTTCTTAGTCTGATCTTATGCAAACTCATTACATTGGACACCCCTACTCCTAATATCAATACATGAGCGAATCAGGATAACTTCGTTTGTATCACTTTACAACAAATTATAATAACTACAAAGTGGGTCATATCCGATAGTGTTACCAAAATAAGGTACCCAATCTTATTTGTATACTATAGACCGTTTTGGCTATTTACTCGAATTTGATCGATCTTTATGTCTCCACATAAAGTTCAAGTATTCATATAATAGCCATGGATCTTAGTTTATTGGATTTAGTCTTTACAAATGCAATTTACAAATTCAATAACAACTTTATTGCATAAATATTGAATAACATCTTTATTGATAATATAAAATGTTTAACTTTACAAACGACAAGTTTTAGGACATACAACCTAACAGCAGTAGGGGTGGTATTAGGATAAAGAGTTGACAAGAAGTGCCATGTTATCTGTTTCGCATCTAGAATGCTCAATTCATCTCAAATCAATTATTCAACAATAGAAAAAAAAATTCTTTCTATGATTTTTGCTTTGGAAAAATTTAGATCTTACATTCTTGGTTTTTCAATAATTTTTTACACTAACCACACTGTTTTTAGGTACCTAATGTCGAAGAAAGAATCAAAGCCCAGGCTTTTCAGATGGATCCTTCTTTTGCAAGAGTTGAACTTAACTATCAAACACAGAAAAGGATCCGAGAATTCAGTGCCCAACCATTTAAGTCAAATCATGCAAGAAGAAGAGTTAATTCCAGTTAGAGACAACTTTCCTGATGAACACCTTTTCAAAGTAATTGCTTTCCTACCATGGTATGCCGACATGGTAAATTACCTTGTTACGGGTAGGTTTCCCTTTAACATGTCTTCATCTAGAAGGTCTAGACTAAAAAGTAGCTCTAAATACTTTATATGGGATCCTCCTTATCTATGAAAATTTTGTTCAAAACAAATCATTAGGAGATGTGTCCCTAACGAAGAATTTGAGTCTGTTTTGTTATTTTGTCATGAACATGCATGTGAAGGTTATTTTAGTCCAAAAGGAACTGCTAGAAAAATTTTAGATTCAGGACTATTTCGGAATTCTCTTTTTACCGATTCGTATGCTTATTAAAAGTCGTGTGAAAAGTGTCAAAAATCCGGATCTTTGTCTAAAAGAAATGAAATGTCTCTCAATTCTATTCTTGTTTGTGAAATATTTGACGTATGAGGCTTAGATTTCATGAGTCCATTTCCTTTTTCATTTGGTTATTTGTACATTTTGCTTGGAATAGATTATGTTTCCAAGTGGGTCGAGGCAATCCCCACTAGAACAAATGATTCTTCTATTGTTTCAAAATTCCTAAAAAACATCTTTTCTAGATTTGGAATTCCTAGAGCCATCTTAAGCGATCAAGGAATGCATTTTTGCAATAAGACTATAGAGACATTATTGAGGGAATACGGAGTTCACCACTGTGTTGCAACCCCGTATCATCCTCAAACAAATGGCCAAGCGAAAATTCAAATAGAGAAGTGAAAAATATTTTAGAAAATACTGTAAACATGAAAATAAAAGATTGGAGTTCTAAACTTAATGATGTGCTTTGGGCTTACAGAACTGCTTTTAACACGCCCATAGGAACAACCCTGGTAGAGGTTAAACACAAAGTGTATTGGACAGTAAAACAATGTAATTTAAATCTAGCCCAAGCCGGAAAGAAAAGACTCCTAGAGTTACAACAATTGGAAGAATTAAAACAAGATGCTTATGAAAATTTAAAAATTTATAAAGAGAAAACCAAAATTTTTCATGACAAAGGCTTAATAAGGAAGAACTTCAAATTTGGACAAAAAGTTTTGCTTTACAATTCTAGATTACAATTAATGCCTGATAAACTTAAGTCCAAATGGCTAGGTCCTTTTGAAATTACTAATGTTTTTTTTTTTCTTATGGCACAGTCGAAATAAAAAGTCTTGAAACAGGAAAATTCTTCAAGGTGAACTGGCACGACTCAAAATCCCTCATATATATGACACCCCTCTTCACAATGTCGAGCATACGGTGCTAAAAATCTGCAAAGACAGGAAAAATTTTCTTCTTTCCTTTTTCAATTTTCTTTTCTCTTTCTTTCTTTCTTATTTTTGCATATTTTTGTCTAATAAATAGAATAATTGATTCTTTTTCTTTTCTTTGTAAGTTATCAAATAAAAATTAAAAAAAAAAAACAAAACAAAACAAAAGCAAATAATTTTCTCTAAGCAAATAATGATCAATAACAAAAATCAGGGAAGTTTCTCTCTACATCCCTTCCTTTTTGTTTCTTGAATTCATTTGCTTATTCTAAACATTGAGGATAATGTTCCATCTTTAAGTTAGGGGTAGGAAACATTGCATGTTTTTTGTATTCTTTGATTAGCTTTAAAAATGAGCCTCACTGAAATTTTTTGCTTTATAATGATCTATATAGAATCATAAATGCATGTCTGGAACCCTTGAGCATCTGAGCTCAGGTTAATAGATTGTTGATTAATTATACTGATTACATAGATTTTGTGATTCTGTTATGACATATCTGAATAAATTTGAGACTCTGATTCATCTTGATAGCACAATTTTGATTCTTTGAAAAACATGACTATTGAATTCTTTATGCTCCAAACGACCATTTTGCCTTAAATGCAATAAATTCATGATTGAATCAATGCATGTTCGCACATTCAAGAATCTCATTCACTTTCTTCTATGCATCATTTGTTTTACAACGCTGCTCTAGTTGAGCGAGGATCGAGTATCATCGAGGAAGCGAGGATCGAGTTTCAAGCGAGTTAGTGAGATTTCGAGCGAGTAGTAAATCTGAACCAGTTTGACTGAGCGAGGACGATCAAGGAGGGCTGGTTCAACTGGTTTTCTTCAATTTTGATCCGATCCAGTCCCAATCCAGTCCAATTCAACCATCTTTGGACCGGTTCCACCCATTTTGATGCCTTGGAGGTCCAGTTCGAGCGGTTTGAGTCGGTTCGAGCAGTTCTACACCAATTCGAAGCTTTTTCTGGACCATTTTTATAATAATTTAGTTATTATGCTTGCTTAGGATGCCAAAGTTGAACAATATCAGTGTTATTTAAATAGTTATGCATGTGTTGTATGTTGTATTTAAATTTAAACATGTTTGTGCATATAGTATGTCATTTAGATTTAAAATCCCACCATAGAAAGCATGTTACATGCATTATATATATATGTTATAAATTGTTATAATGTATAGAATGCATGTTTAAGGTTTCAGTTATTTAATATAACTGTTATATTAAATTGGAATGCCTTGATGTATGTTGTGGATGTAATAGCTTGTCTAATTTTTATAAGTTGTTATAAAATTAAATTAGACATTAACATCCATAACAAATATAAGTTGCATGCTCACATAAGTTAATCACTCGTTTTAATAAGTTAAAATAGGTCGACTTCTTGTAAAACGTGGTTACAAACTCAACCGGTATACAATCCTATCTAAGGCTGGAGGTACTTAAGTTGACGGTCTACGGAACACCTTCTACCTAGGGATTATGATCGAATAATTGAGCGTTGTTAATCGGTTTTATAAGCATACATGAATAGTGTGAGGTATTAAAACGATTTTTCACCTAGACATCGTAGGTTTATATCCATTTATAATTGTTATACTTGGATAAACCACATAGACTTAGGATTTTTTAAATTAGCCGAAATAAGCCTAAGTATAAATATACCAAATTCAATAGTATAACACTTCAGTGGGAGTTTAATAACTTATATGATAAAGTTATTAGAACACTTAGTGGGAGATTAATATTATATACGATACGTTATTTTTAGCTCTCACATCTCTAAGAGTTCACAATTGAGATTTAAGCGGTACTTCGTGTCACCCTGGGAGTGACCTCTATTCAGAAAGTATTTGCATAAATATGGATTCTGGTGAATAAAGGGAAGTCATTCAAACATAAATCAAATATATGATACATAGATTTCAACTTCCACATCTCCACATAATTCACACCATGAGATGCATATGACGCTTCTTGTCACCCTTAGAGTGACCTCCATTCGGAAGGTGTTTGTATGAGTCAATAACAAGGTAAACGGGAGAAGTAGTTCATAGTAAGTGGGTGAAAGATATGTGTCAACGTGTTCTGCAGTCTCTTTTGTTAGCTTGAACCGTGAGATTCCTATGTTGAACCTGCTGGTTTGTTTTAGGCGGCCCTTGCTAGTCGTTTAACGATGACTATTCCCTTGGAGGGTTGTAACATAGGATTCGAAACAACTTAAACTCCAGAAATGGATAGGATTTCTTAGGTCCACTCCCAACCTTGTCTCTCCATTTCGATAGCATAGTTGGGCCAGCTTCTGACGTCTGAAAATGGATGGTTACACTTACAAAATCACTAAAGAGTTAGTAATTTCTGACCGAAAACGGCAACTAAACGACTATAGGAATAAGAGTTATTCTGGATTTAGTGTTTGGTCAAAATTGTTTACCTTTAGTGAAGGAGTATTTGATTACCTCTCGGTAGCACGTATTCTGACTCACTATAGTATCGTTGTGATAACGGACAAAAATGCATGTTATCATAATGCTAAATTCTTAAACAATGTTGGATTGCATTGATAAAATATGTTATTTTGCGTCCATTAAGCATCAATTTCGTAATATTGCGGTCACATGTGTTCAGCGCATTAGAACAGTTGATTTTTGTATTTTTGTGCAGAATATGTGTTAATGCAATGCAAAGATTGCGATCATAGGAATTCATTGGTCGAGCGCAACTTCACCGCAAGGCTTTGCATTGATCATGCTCACAAACATTCGCCCAAGAAGGATCGTCGCAACTTGGTCAGTGCAACATGGTGGGCACATCTGGGGAAAGGCCAATTAAGAGTGATGGGACAAAAAGCTGATGACAGTCGATTCTAAATTAAGTTGACAGTCGATAACGGTCACAAAGTACATTCACCTTTATCGGTGATAATTATTTGGTGCGTCAATTAGGAATTAAAGCTATCCCATCTATACAACTAGGAGAGAGAAGCCACCTTTCACCATGGATGATCTATAAATACCAAGTGCATTCTTCAGAAAAGGGGTTCACCATTTTTACAACAAGTTGATCAGTTCGCACGTCTTTGTTCTTAGTTTTCTTTCATTTTAAGGCAAATGCGAGGGAGAAAGTTGTGCCGGTAGATCATTCCTGTAACCTTGGGAGAGCATCGGAAGCTTCAAAGATAGAGAGGGTCGACGCCTGCAAAATCGGGAACATCTTTAGATCAGAATAGAGATTTCAGTGTAAAAAGCCTCGGTCAACAAGGAATTGCTACCAGGCTCTCTACCTTTAACTTCCATTGTCATTTTGTACTCAGCTCATTTATAAGAATGGAATTTCTTTCTCTATATCTGTTCACTCTCTGTGATTCATGCATGAGTAGCTAAATCAGTTGAATGGGTTGAGAAACATTTAGCTAGCACAACTAGGGAATCTTCATTCTTTGCGATTATCTTGTTTATGTATGCTTCATTCGTCCATTAGAGATACTCGAGAGGGTAGTCTAAGGATAGGATCTAGGCTTGGGAAAGTCAGGTCAGAATCTAGGCTTGGGAGAGTCAGATTAGAACGCATAATACAAAAGATAGGCACTTAGGAATGAGCACTATTTGTTATCAACGCATCGCATGCATCCTAGAGATAGGATATGATTGTATGCGGTCACCTTGCTTTCATGCATTTTGCATCATCGCATAGGACAAGAGTAGAGACTTAGGATGAGCTCTATGGACATTTTGCATTCAATACATGCGTCCTAGATTTAGGAGCATCGCATTTACATTGGAAAGTGACTTGCTATGCATGGTAGTAACATGATCGCATAGTCTGACGCATTTCCGAGTAGTGCTAGCTAAAGATCTTCTCAACCCGTTCATTGCATACTCATTGCATCTATCAACGCAACTGTCTTTTCTCAAATCCGCCGCATTTATTTATTTCTTTTTCATCAATGCAAACAACAAACCCAACACTTTATTTACTTGGTTACTACAAAGTTGTCATAAAAATTACCAACGCATATTGTTTTCACAAGTTCCTGTGTTCGAGCCTGGACTTACCAGGAAACTCAGAGGAATTTACACTTGGATTCCGCTGGGGAAACTTGAGTGCACAACGCAATTCCATCAACGCATAACATCCATATTTCCACTTCATAAATACAAGCATCAAGTTTTTGGCGTTTCCACTTCATAAATACAAGCATCAACTTTAAAAGTCTTATCACTGCATCGTCTTTAATTACCACAATCATTTGACATAGATAAATTTAGTATTTACCGCATTCTATTCTTTGCCAAGTATGATTTCAATGATGAAAAATATGCTTCTATTTCTTTCGTATACACTAGAGTTAACTTAGTCTTAAGATAGTCACCTCATAAACTATTTCTAGAAGTTAGGGGTTTTCTAGCTTTCTTTCAAACTCTCTTTACAACGCATTCTAGAACATCGCATGACTTATTGAAGTCTTCCATTTCTGCTTCGGTTGCCTTTCTTCAATCTGATTCACAGCTTTTGGAAATGAGGACATTGCCACATTTTAAATTTGGGGGTGAGGTATTTGTTTTCGAACTTGCTATTTATTTCAAAAAAAAAATTGAGAATAAAAACTCCGCTGTCAACATAATGGGAAACTCATGTTGATAAGAGTTAAGTTGTGAAAGGCACTTACCCATAGTTGGATGTCCGCATGACACACGTGGGGGCAAGCCAAAATGAAAGTAAGTTACCAGGATCAACGTATAAATAAATGACCGCAACTCCACTGCCAAATAGGTATGAGTTTAGTCTGAGAAAGAGTGCATTGCTCGTAGTCGGATGTCCACATGACACACGTGGGGGCAAGCCAAAACGAAGGCAAGGCACTCGGATCAGCGCAAGGTCAGAAAAAAATATCAATGGAGAAAATTTTTTGTGCAAGGATAAAATCATTTGACACCCCGGTAAGAAAGTTTTTTTTTTTTGAAATAAATCATGCGATGTTCCGAAATTTAGTAAAGTCCTTTTGAAAGTTAAACTTACAGTCCCTAGGTCTTAGAAATATTTTAAGAAGAGACTTGAATAAGACTTAAGGAAATTCTGATATATAAGATTTGAACAAAGTATTCTTGAGAAATCTAGAAAAAGAACTTTGCGGTTGACTTGCAAGGAATCTTTAGCTTATGCTTGAGGACAAACATTGTTTAAATTTGGGGTGTGATAACGGGCAGAAATGCACGTTATCATAATGCTAATTCTTAAACAATGTTGGATTGCATTGATGAAATATATTATTTTACGTTCATTAAGCATCAATTTCGTAATATTGCGTTCGCATGCGTTCAGCGCATTAGAGCAGTTGATTTTTGTATTTTTGTGCAGAATATGCATTAATGCAATGCAAAGATTGCGATCATAGGAATTCATTGGTCAAGCAATACTTCACCGCAAGGCTTTGCGTTGTCGTTCTCGCAAACATTCGCCCAAGAAGGATCGCCGCAACTTGGTCAGTGTAACATGGTGGGTGCATCTAGGTGAAAGGCTAATTAAGAGTGATGGGACAGAAAGCTGATGACAGTCGAATCTAAATTAAGTTGACAACCGATAACAGTCACAAAGTACATTCAGCTTTATCGGTGATAATTATTCGACACGTCAATCAGGAATTAAAGCTATCCCATCTGTATAACCAGGAGAGAGAAGCCGCCTTTCACCATGGATGCTCTATAAATACCAAGTGCATTCTTCAGAAAAGGGGTTCACCATTTTTACAACAAGTTGATCAGTTCGCACGTCTTTGTTCTTAGTTTTCTATGATTTATCAACGCAGTGCAACTGTCTTTCACCATGGATGTTCTATCAATGCAATTGTCTTTTCTCAAACGCACCGCATTTATTTATTTCTTTTTTATCAACGCAAACAACAAACCCAACATTTATTTATTTACTTGGTTACCGCAAAGTTGTCATAAAAATTACCAATGCATACTATTTTCACAAGTCCCTGTGTTTGACCCTGGACATATATCAGGAAACTCAGAGTTATTTACACTTGGATTCCGTTGGAGAAACTTGAGTGCACAATGCAATTCTATCAACGCATAACATCCATATTTCTACTTCATAAATACAAGCATCACGTTGCAAATAAATAATGGTTATGGGTATATTATTACTTGTTTTGCTAAAACTGACTTTGGATTTAGTTGCAATTTGCTAATTAGAATTTTTTTAAAAAATTTCTAGCATGTCGAATTCTTCTAGAATACTCACTTTCGAATTATTAATGGTAAAATCAAATCAACAAAAAAATTACTAGCAGTTGATAACTCCAAAAGAGTTTTAACAGAGGATTGTCCTCTATCTCCCAACTCATCTAAAGTTTTAAACAATATAGATGAGAATGCAAAATTCGAACAACAAGATAAATATGATTTACTTGTTATCGAAGCATGTTTAGTGGAAAATCATAAAACCTAGATAATTGATTCATGTGTCGCTAATCAGTCTGTATTTTCTCATAGGAAACAAGTTTCTAGAGACAGTTGACAGAAGGTGAAACAATCTTTAAGGTAAGGACCGGGGAGGTGTTGGGGTTGATGCCCTAAATTCTCGTGTCTTGTAGTTTATAAACAGTTTGTACGAATGTTTGTGTTGTATAATATATGATATTTACTTCAAATTTTGTATTTTGTTCAGTTTCTTGTTTTATTTGCTTTACCACAAACCAATAAACATAAAATCCCTGGTTATTTATATGTGACTCAAGCATGTATGTGGTGACATACAAGTGGATCATGTCTTGAGTGATAACCAAAATGGTCTGTAGTATATGGATATAGGAGGGAAACCTTATCCTGGTAACGCTACGGATGCGGCCCGCTTTGTGGAATGGTCACAAGAGTTGTGACTTGTCATAGATGGTCTGATCCTAATCATTCGTGTTGGGGACATGCGAGCGGGGGCGTCCTATACAAAGAGTTTGTATAAGACCTGACCACGAAGTGTTAATGTCTCGTTATATAACACCGTTCATGATAGAGACTTCACTACATTAGGATGACCATAGGTAATATGACCTCAATCCTGAGTGAGTTGAGAACTCCTACCATTAAGGGCGACCCTTTGATTTGTATGGGTGCGAGTAGCCAGTTTGCCGATTCAAACATACCATTTTGGGGATTCGTCTGATTTGGGAGCTAAGAACTCAGCTACACAAGATGGAATTCACTCTTTCCCTGAGGCAGGGGTAAGTAGATAGATAGCTCCCTTAAGGGCTGATTTTGGGGCTTGAACGATGTGGCGCCACACACCTTCTCTTGGCCCGAGAGGTGTTCACACATAGTTGGACTATGTTATATTGTTCATTAGAGGAATCAGTTGTACTTAAGGAGTGTGATGTAACTACAGGAACAAAACGGTAATTTGGCTCAACTGTACTTACGAGCATTTGTGAAAGGTCATTGTACTCATGATTGGTTATATCCGATGGACACAAAAATATATCTGTGGTATGAAGAGTTCAGTTGTTGGTCTTTAGTGGAATGCCTGACAGTTAATGGATGGTGGATCTCATGGCTAAAGAGTTTAGTCAGCTATTCACGGACCGTTGGAGCTTCGAGCCATAGGTCCATTAGGTCCCCTGGGTAGCTTGAATAAAGTCGAGAACCAATATTTCAGTTAATTAGAAATGTTCAAATTGACAAGAGGAAGTTTGATTATATATGATATAATTGGACTGGTTAATTATCTATGATATATTTGGCTAAATGTATGAGATACATTATTATGGAGGAAATTAGATATAAATATGATTTATATCAAGTAGAGGAGAAAATACTATAGTAGATATGTGATATCAAACTATAGGATAAAAATATAATATGATTATATTTATTAATTAATTAGTTGGTTAATTATATGATAATTAATCCAAAATTCACGTTCGGATGTGGGTTAGTGGGGCAGCGTCGGTTTTTGTAACTGATGAAATAAAAATGAAATCATTTCATTTTGAATCGTCATCCCAAACAAAAGATAGAAGGTGCGCGTTGGTGAAAAGAAAACAATCGCTTTAAGTTTTTTCGAGAGCCTATACAATAGCACTCTTTGCCTAAATAATCATCTACCTCGCGCCTAAACGATCGCACACTGTCGCCTACATGAGTGCATAGCTTCTCTAAACGATCACATAGTGTGCCGATTTTGCTAAACGATCGTATACCTTTTCCTAAACGATCGTTCAGTAAATTGTACACGATCATGTAGCTTCTCCTAAACGATATGTAGTCTGCTATGCGATAACATCTTTTTCCCTCCCATTTGCTTATCGCCTACACGATTCGTGTTTCCTCCTTCCTCTACCAAATTCACCAAAGACCACCCTTTGGGTTTTCACTTCGAGAATACTTATGGCTCTTTACTAGTGGTGTCATCCTCGTTGCAGTTGTGAGTTTGTGGTTGTTCGTGCAGCTGTTGTTGACGCTGCTGCTAGGCATTGGTAGATCGCGTGGAGGTTTTCCACTGCTTTGAGTGCTAAAGTTTAAAGAACGTCTTCAACTGGTATGACACTTTTTCTCTTGTTATTTTGTTGTTCATAGCATGCTGATAATTAGTGTTTGTTTGCATAATTGTTCGTATGAATGTATAATGTTGTATTTCACTCACTATGAGATTGAAGCGATCCGAATGCGCTCATGGAACTCTTCGATATGAGATCCTTCAATTGGTATCAGAGCTAGGTTCTAATACTCCGATTTCATCTGTTGCAACGAAATGAGATTTACATTCATGGTAGGTGCATTTCTACGTTGTTTAATGGTTAAACTTGTTGTGGATGTATGGATTAATGGATGTTTTCAGGATGATTAGCCTCGGTTTGATTTAGATCCTTTTACATTTGCGATTATTTGTAAAGGCCTCTATGTTTTTGGGCATTAATAATCGTTATCAAGTCTGTATTCAAAGTTTGTTTGAAGTTTTGAGTCGTTCGTCGTCAAAGTTCTGGGCAAGTTTTGCGGTTCTTCGAAGAAGGAGGTGATCTAGGGTTGATCGCATCGTGCAGAAGATGTGCTACGCGATCGTAGTTGATCGCATCGTAAAGATGAAGGAGTACGCGATCGCTGATGAACGTATCGGTTAAACGATGGAGTATGCGATCAAGAGTTGATCGTATCGCGTTGACGATCGGGTATACGATCGCTGAGTATCGTGTCATGTAGACGATGAGATGCTCGCGGATCGCTTAACGCACGGGTGCGCTAAATGATGTTTAGGTTAGCAAACTTCATCGCTTAGTAATTGACTAAACGATCACTTAGTATCGTAAGGTAAATCATTTACCTGGTTGCACGCAACATGTAGACGATGAGATGCTCACGTATTGTTTAAAGCATGCATGCTAGACGATCGTTTAGGTCAGCAAGCTTCATCACTTAGTAACTGACTAAAAGATCGCTTAGTAACGCAAGGTAAATCGTTTACCTGTCGTCGTGCTACACGATCACATGGACGATCAGGCTTCGTAGCCTCGTCGTCATCTACGTGATCGTTTAATATTGCACCTATCATCTAGTGTGCACTGAACGATCGTCTACCTACTGGAGTTTACTACACGATGAAGACCTCCCGGAGGTTCAAGGCTCGGTTCGCCTGTGAACTGGTTTACTCGATGAAAAATGTAATATATAGGGTTTTTTCATTCTGGTTTTTTTGTAAAGGCTCATCCCGGTCCATTAGTCCTTTATTTCTTACATGTGATGTATGTTTTTTATATGTCATATGGTATACACATATAGTAACTCCCACCTTAGGTTATACAATGGTCATGCATCATCTTTTTATTGTAATTGTTATAATTTAGAGAAGCATGATTTAATTATGTAAGAGCATGCTCATGCATCATATAATATAAGAGTTATATTTATGCATGCATAAAAAGCATTGACATGCATCATCTTTATATTATAATTGTTATAGTATAAGGGTGAATGAAAGTATGTTTGCTAGGTTGTTACGCATTACATATAAAAGTTATATATAGTAATGACCGGACATTGCATGAAGCATGACACATAGGTTATTTTATAAATGTTATAAACACCTCGTTGTGCGCAATGGTTTTAGTTGTTTCTTTTTTAAAAGTTAAAGAGAAATTAGAACTAAAAGAAATAAGAAAGACATGCATGCTCACTTAGGTTTAATTCATGGTTTTAAAGTGTTTAAAACTTGGATCACATAGACCTAAGATCACAGTTCTAATATGATTAGCAACCCTAAGGCTTTAATCTTTTAATCAGATTAATAGAATTAAATTTTCTAATAAAAGGTTAAAGTGTAGCAAATCTATCTATAAGGTACCTTTTGTCTAAGGCAGGTTCTGTGTAGGCTGGAGTATTTAAGTTGACGGAAACGTAACACCCTGATGCATTAATTTTATTGAATGGAATTATGGATGATATGCGTTGATGGATTGCATTGTGCACTCAAGTTTCCCCAGTAGAATTCAAGTGTAAATTCCTCTGAGTTTCCTGGTAAGTCCAGGGTCGAACACAGGGACTTGTTAAAATAGTTATGTTGGTGATTTTTATGAAAACTTGTGGTAACCAATTAAATGAATAAATCGTTGGGTTTGTTGTTTGCATTGATGAAAATAAATAACGAATGCAGCAGAGTTGAAAAGAGTTGGTAAACGGAAAATACGATGAATATGTGGTGAATGGGTTGAGAAAAGTTTCGACTAACACTCCCTAGAATGCGTCCATGCTTTGCGATCATGCAACATGCATACAATAGTAAACCACCTCTCGGCATGAATGCTACGGCTTCTAAGGCTAGAATGCATGCGATAAATATGCGAAAGTCTACAAGATTTACACATAAACCTCTATCTCTATTTATGCGATGACAACATGACATTCACACAAATATGAGACCACATAATATCACTCCCATTCCTAGGATGCATGCGATGCAAGTTGACAAACAGAGCTTATCTCTAAGTCACTATCTCTTGTTTATGCAAACCTAATCTTGCTCTTTCGAGTTTAGATTCTAACCTAGCTCTCTCGAGTCATTAGGTTCTTTCTTTAGATTCTATCTCGAGTAACTCTAAAGGGTATTTTGCACAACATAAAACAAGACAATCACAAGCAATGAACTTCCTAGATCATGTTAGTTTAGTTCTTCTGAACCCATTCAACTAGTTTAGCTACTCATGCGTATTAAGAGAGTGAGCAGATGTAGAAATAGAACTTCCATTGAATAGATATGAGATGAAGTACAAATAAGAATGCAAGTATAGTAAAAGGCCTGGAGCAATTTCTTGCTGCCAGGCATTTACACTGTTTCTACTCGTGCTCTAAAGATATTCTTGCTCTCGTAAGAGTCGGCCTGCTCTTTGCTCTTACGTCTAAGATTCTCTCTCGAGCTACCCTGGGCGATCTTCGGCGTCACCACTCTTCTCTTGCTCTGCCGTAAAATGGAAAAGAAAACTATAAACAGAGCACTGATGAATTCGTTAATTGATCAGACCCTTTTCTGAAGATTGCACTTGGTCTTTATAGGGCATCAAAGGTGAAAGGCGATTTCTCTCTCCCGACTGTACAGATGGGATAGCTTTAATTCTTGATTGACACACCGGATGATTGTTACCGGTAAAGCTGAATGTACTTTGTGACTGTTATCGGCTGTCAACTTAATTCGGATCCAACCGTTATCAGCTTTCTGTCTCATCGCTCTTAATTATCCTATCACCCGGATGCGCCTACCTTGTTGCGCTGACCAAGTTGCGGTGATTCTTCTTGGGCGAATGTTTGCGAGTACGATCAATGCAAAATCTTGCGGTAAAGTTGCGCTCGACCATTGTATTCCTATGATCGCAATCTCTGCATTGCGTTAATGCATATTCTACACAAAAATGTAAAGGTCAACTGCTCTAATGCGTTGGACGCATGCGACCACAATATTATAGAATTTATGCTTAATGGATGCAATTTAACATATTTCAACAACGCAATCCAACATTGTTTAAGAACTTAGCACTATGATAACGTGCATTTCTGCCCATTATCACACCCCCAAATTTAAACAATGCTTGTCCTCAAGCATAAGCTAAAGATTCCTTTAGCAAGTTAACCGCAAAGTTTTCTTCCCTAGATTTCTCAAGGATACTTCATTCAAATCCTATATGCCATAATTTTCTTAAGTTTTATCCAAGTCTCTTCTTAAAATATTTCTAAGACTTAGGGATTGCAAGCTTAACTTTCAAAACGACTTTACTAAATTCTGGAACATCGCATGATTTATTTTAAAAGAAAATTTTCTTCCGGGGTGTCAAATGATTTTATCCTTGCATCAAAAATTTTCTTCATTGCAATTTTTTTTTCTGACCTTGCGCTGATTCGAGTGCCTTGCCTTCGTTTTGGCTTGTCCCCACATGTGTCATGCGAATATCCAACTACGAGCAATGTACTCTTTCTCAGACTAAACTCATACCGATTTGGCAGTAGAGTCGCGGTCATTGATTTATGCATTGATCCTGGTGACTTACTTTCGTTTTGGCTTGCCCCCACATGTGTCATGCGGACATCCAACTATGGGTAAGTGCCTTTCACAACTTAACTCTTATCAACAAGGGTTTCCTATTGCATTGACAATGGAGTTGTTATTCTAAAAAATGTTTTCTTGTAGAAGAAGCAAGGTCGAAAATAAATACCTCACCCCCAAATTTAAAATGCGACAATGTCCTCATTGCCAAAAGAAGTTAAAACAGGTCATGCGATGGTCATAAAATGCTTGTAAAGAGAGTTTGAAAGAAAGCTAGCAAACCCCTAACTTCTAGAAATATTTCATGAGGTGACTATTTTAAGACTAAGTTGACTCTAGTGTATACGAAAGATAGAAGTATATTTATCATCATTGAAATCATACTTGGATAAGAAACAGAATGTGGTAACTCATTAAATTTATCTGTGTTAAATGATTGTGGTGATTAAAGAGGATGCAGTGATAAAATTTTGAAAACTAAAATGCAATGTGATAGCACAAAATTGAAAATAGAGCTAAGGAACAGTACACCCCCAAATTTTGCACTGTCACCCACATTGTATTGACGCATCCATCTTTGCGGTGATCACTCTTCGTTGGGTTGCGGTGATGTAATAAGATAAGTGTTGCTTCGTGTAACATTTTTGCAATCCAGCGCCTCGATCGTTGTAAGAAAAACAAAGAGAGGGTCAAATTATTTTAAACATAATAAAAATCGTTATCGGAATTTTTTTTTTTTTCTAGAAATGATAGTGATAGTAAAGTAAGGATAAATCAAAATTGAAAAGATAGTGAAAATTTTGAGTAGTGGAGAAAAGAGTTGAAGACTTGAGGTTTCCCAAAACTTGTGTCCCTGATAAGTTGCGATCATTTGATAACGCAAGGACCACCTAGTTCCTTCTTCATTCAAAGTCTCTTAGTTCCATGGAGTCGACTTGGCGATGGCAGTCTTCTCCATGGTATGCCTTTACTCGCTGTCCATTGACTTTGAATATGGTGGTTCCGTCGTCATTTGATAATTCCACCACACCATGCGGAAATACTTGTTGAATTATAAACAGTCCGAACCAATGTGACTTTAGCTTTCCCGAGAAGAGTCGCAGTCGTGAATTGAAAAGTAAGACTTTTTTGCCTGATTTGGAGGTTTCTAGCGCATATGCATTTATCATGCTAGCGCTTGGTGCGCTCTTTATAAATCTTCACATTCTCATATGCGTTGACCCTTCATTCTTCTAGCTCGACTAGCTACAGTTTTCGCGCTTCCCCTGCTTTCTTCAAATCAAAATTTAGTTTCTTGACCACCCACAATGCTTTATACTCCAGCTCTAAAGGCAAATGACATGCCTTGCCAAATACCAACGCATAGGGGGACATACCTATAGGTGTTTTAAATGCAGTTCGGTATGCCCACAACGCATCATCAAGCTTCATTGCCCAATCCTTCCGTGAAGGTTTTACTACCTTCTCAAGTATCAATTTAATTTCACGATTGGACACTTCAGCCTGGCCATTTGTTTGCGGGTGGTATGCGGTGGCCATCTTGTGGAGGATATTGTACTTGTGCAGCAGCTCCTTTATATTGCGGTTAACAAAGTGTGATCCTTCATCACTTATGATGGCACGGGGAGTGCCAAAACGAGTGAAAATATTTTTCTTTAGGAACTGGGAGACTACCGCCACATCACTTGCAGCACATGCAATTGCCTCTACCCACTTGGAAACGTAATCGACAGCCAATAAGATATAATGCTTGCCATGAAAATGAGGGAATGGTCCCATGAAATCAATCCCTCAGACGTCAAATAATTTTAGCTCCAAGATAGTGTTCATTGGCATTGTGTTCTTCCATGAAATGCTACCGGTGCGTTGACACCGAACACATTTCATTGTGTAGTCAGCAACATCCTTAAATAATGAAGGCCAAAAGAATCCACTTTGCAAAACTTTGGTTGCAGTACGTTGTCCTCCAAACTGCCCTCCATATGGCGAATCATGGCACTGTGATAATATGCGTTGTTAAGCAGCGTCTGGTATGCATAATCGAATGATTTGGTCTACACATCTTTTATACAGATTTGACTCATCCCTATAATAATGCTTGCATTCATGCTTGAGCTTCTTCTATTGATGGTATATGTAACTTCAGGGAATTGTTCACAAACCAGATAGTTAACGATGTCCACATACCAGGGCAATTCTTCTATGTGGAATAGCTGCTCGTCTGGAAACACGGCACTCACTTCAGATTCATTGCGGTCAACCTCGGGATTTTCCAGTCTGGACAAGTGACCTGCAACTTGATTCTCTGTCCCCTTCCGATCAATTATCTCGATATCAAATTCTTGAAGAAGGAGAACCCATCTGATCAACCTCGGCTTTGCGTCCTTCTTTGTCATCAACTATTTGATTGTCGAGTGATCAGTGTGAATGAGTACCTTGGTTCCCAATAGATATGCCCGAAATTTTTCCAACACAAAAATCACAGCCAAGAGTTCTTTTTTAGTGGTGGTATATTGATTTGAGCAGGGTTCAGATTTTTACTCGCATATGGGATGGGGTGCAAAATAGTTTTCTTCTTTTGCACTAATGCGGCTTCCATCGAATACCCGCTTGCGTCGCACATGATTTCGAACGGCAGTGTCCAATCCGGTGTAATCAAGACGGGCACGGTAATCAGCGCATCTTTTAAAACTCGGAATGCTTTGAGGCAATTGTTGTCAAATTCAAACTTTCTGTCCGCCTCTAACAATGCACTCAGTGGTCGTGCAATCTTAGAAAAGTCTTTAACAAATTGTATATAGAATCCAGCATGCCCCAAGAAGCTTCGCACAACCTTCACGCTGGTTGGAGGTGGAAGCTTTTCAATTGCATCGATCTTTGCTTTGTTCACCTCCAACCCTTCTCGGGAGACCTTATGTCCCAACACTATACCCTCTTTCACCATGAAGTGACATTTTTCCAAATTGAGCACCAACTTCGTCTCTTCACATCTTTTCAGAATTTTCTCCAAATTGGCCAGGCAGACTTCAAAAGTATTCCCATAAAGGGAGAAGTCATCCATAAATATTTCTACTGAGTCTTTGAGAAAGTCTGAAAAGATCGTCATTATGCACCTCTAGAATGTGCTTAGTGCATTGCAGAGGCCAAACGGCATGTGGCAAAAAGCAAATGTCTCATATGGGCAGGTGACTGTGGTCTTGTCTTGGTCTTCAGGAGCTATCATGATTTGATTGTACCCGGCATATCCATTGAAGAAGCAGTAAAAATCATTCCCTACTAGTCTGTCTAGCATTTGATCAATGAATGGTAGAGGGAAGTGATCTTTCTTTGTGGTCGCATTCAATTTGCGGTAGTCCATACATATGCGCCATCCAGTGATGTTTCTTTGTGGTATTAATTCATTGTTCTCATTTGGGACTACTGTAATTCTGCCCTTCTTAGGCACATATTGCACGGGGCTGACCCATGTGCTATTTGTAATGGGATAGATAATGCTCGCATCTAGCCACTTGATAATCTCTTTTTTGACGACCTTCTTCATCGCAAGGTTAAGTCTGCGTTGATTTTCAATAGTTGCTTTGTGGTCGTCCTCGAAACGAATGTGGTGCATGCAGTACGCGGGGCTAATTTCACTGATGTCAGCGAGCGTCCAGCCAATTGCTCGCTTATGTTTCTTGAGAATGCTCATCAACGCATTCTCTTGATCTTCGTTGAGCGCAGAGGAAATTATCACTAGCAGCTTCTCATCTTGCCCTAGAAATGCGACTTTAGATGTGTTGGTAGGGTTTTTAGTTCAAGGGTTGGTGGTTCCACGAGAGAAGGTTGCGTTATTTTTCTTTCTTCCTTCAGCTCTTCTCTGTGTGTTGCAATCGATCCTTCTTCTTTGTTTGTTTTTACTACGATCACATTGCATGCAACTACGCTTGGCATCCTCTTCTTCATACTCTTCATCAGACTTTTCTTCTTCAATCAAATTCAGGTCATCTTCAGAATCTTGCAGGTCTTCCTCATCAAGAAATTTCATGGCACGAATTATATTAAACTTGAGCTTCTGTCCGTTTATGCCCAAATTGATTTCTCCTTTGTGCACATCAATTTGAGCTCGACCCATTGATAGGAAAGGTCGCCCTAAAATGATGGGTACATCTTTGTCGGCCTCATAATCTAGGATGATGAAGTCAGCTAACAAAATAAATTTATCAATCGTGATCAACACTTCCTTCACCTTACCTTCTTGATGGACCAGAGATCTGTCAGCCAATTAGAGAGTCACGGAGGTGGGCACAAGTTGCCCGACATTTAATTGTCGAAAAATTGACAGCGGCATCAAATTTATGTTGGCCCCTAAGTCACACAGGGCTTGCCCGATATAGAGTCCTCCTATGGAGCAAGGAATCATGAAGCTCTTAGGATCGCTCATCTTCGGTGGAATAATAGATTTGGAACTTTGCGTTAATACCACCGTGGAAAATTTTCTAGTGCCTCTTTTCTTAGTTATCATGTCCTTCAGAAACTTGGCATAGGCAGGCATTTCCTCAATCGCTTCACTGAAAGGAATGTTAACATGTAATTGCTTTAATATAGATAAGAAGCATTGGTACTGTACCTCTTCGTTTTTCTTCTTTCTTAACCTCTGAGGGAAAGGTGATAACTGAACTTTCACGGTTCCTATTTCATTTGGCTTTGAGGTTGATGCAACCTCAGGTTCCACTGCTTCATTCTCTCTTTCTTCTTCTTGTGTTACCGCAATCTCGGGCTTAATTGCAATGGAAGTTGTTCTACTCTGATCCTTCCTTTCTCTCTTCACAGTCTTTCCACTGCGAATGTCACAACCTGAAATTACTCCTTACCTGATCCCCTTGGGTTGCGTGGAAGCTCGATAGAACTTGGCAATGCCCCTTGCGGTCTACTTTTCAGTTCACTCGCAATCTGGCCCATTTGCAATTCTAGGTTGCTTCAATAGGCTCTCTAGAGAAGAAGATTGCGTTGGTTGTTGTGAGCTGCTTGCTTGGTTGCTCTGTTGACTGTTGTTGCATTAGAAGAATCCTGGTGGCCATTCTTTTTGCGTCACAGATTGAAAATTTTGTTGTCCACCCAGGGTTGTAAGTGTTTAGAAAGGGATTATTCTTTACAAAATATACAAACTGTGGATTTTGCGGGCAATCGTCCATCGCATGCCCATCACTGCAAGTCGCACACCTTGCGGTGTTTTGACTTATTACGTTGATTTGCCCACCTTGCAAGTTGGGCTGCTGATCGCCATCCCTTGAATCAAATTCATCATTGTGGTCATTTGGTTTTGTAATGAAACAATGGCACCGTTATTTGCGTCGGAATCTTTGAGTCTCAATCTTTGGTCGCTCTCCCTCTAGTCTTCATGGTTCTTGGAGATACGGTCCAGAATATTCTTCGCCTCCTCGTAAGTTTTGTCAAGCAGATCACCAGCGGCTGCCGCATTGGCAGCGGTATACGAAGCAGGATTCAAACAGTGATAGAAAATTTCCATTTAAAGGCAATCTGTAGCCCATTATGCGAACAATCTCGAACCAACCTTTTAAACCTCACCCAAGCATTGCTGAGCAATTCATCCATCTCTTGTTCAAAATTAGTAATAAGCTTTCTTCGTCTTGCGTTCTCGGTAGGTGGAAAATACTTTTTCATGAATTTTTCCACTACCTGCTCCCAAGAAGTAATCTCTCCTAGTTCGAGCGAATAAGCCCATTTCCTAGCCTGATCACAGAGAGAAAATGGGAACAATGTTAGTCGAACATCTTCAGCAGAGATGTTTGGGAACACAAAAGTATTGCAGATTTCAATAAAAATTCGGAGGTGGGCATGCGGGTCCTCGCCACACCTTCCTCTGAATTGACCTACAGTCTGGATCATCTGCAGCATCATCGATTTCATCTCGAATCTACTTCCATCGAGGGTAGGCCTCATGATTCTCGGAGAGAAATCATAGAGGTTTGGTGATGCATAGTCCCTAATAGGTCTATTGCGATCATTTGCCAACATAATCGGATTCGCCATGACATTATTATCATTTGGTGCTCCACCTTTAGGCTGCTCCGCCATCTCTTCTTCATCGGATTGTGGTTGCTATTGGCGGTCTCATAGTCTTCTTCGAAATATTCTCTCAATTTCTAGGTCGTAATTAGCTAGAGATTGAGAGTTCTGCAAAGAAATCACAAAAATTACCGTTAACAACTATTTTGCCGAAGTCCCCGGCAACGGCGCCAAAAACTTGATGCGTTAATTTTGTTGAATGGAATTATGGATGATATGAGTTGATGGATTGCGTTGTGCACTCAAGTTTCCCCAACGGAATTCAAGTGTAAATTCCTCTAAGTTTCCTGGTAAGTCCAGGGTCGAACACAGGGACTTGTGAAACTAGTTGCGTTGGTGATTTTTATGAAAACTTGCGGTAACCAGTTAAATGAATAAATTGTTGGGTTTGTTGTTTGCGTTGATGAAAATAAATAACGAATGCGGCAGAGTTGAAAAGAGTTGGTAAACGGGAAATACGAGGAATATACAGTGAACGGGTTGAGAAAAGTTTCGGCTAACACTCCCTAAAATGCTTCCATGCTTTGCGATCATGCAACATGCATACAATAGTAAACCACCTCTCGGCGTGAATGCTACGGCTTCTAAGGCTAGAACGCATGCGATAAATATGCAATAAGTTTACAGGGTTTACACATAAACCTCTATCTCTATTTATGCGATGACAACATGATATTCACACAAATATGCGACCACATAATATCACTCTCATTCCTAGGATGCATGCAATGCAAGTTGACAAACAGAGCTTATCTCTAAGTCCCTATCTCTTGTTTATGTAAACCTAATCTTGCTCTTTCGAGTTCAGATTCTAACCTAGCTCTCTCGAGTCATTAGGTTCTTTCTTTAGATTCTCTCTCGAGTAACTCTAAAGGGTATTTTGCACAACATAAAACAAGACAATCTCAAGCAATGAACTTCCTAGATCATGTTAGCTTAGTTCTTCTCAACCCATTCAACTAATTTAGCTACTCATGTATATTAAGAGAGTGAGTAGATGTAGAAATAGAACTTCCATTAAATAGATATGAGATGAAGTACAAATAACAATGCAAGTATAGTAAAGGGCCTGGAGCAATTTCTTGCTGCCAGGCGTTTACACTGTTTCTACTCGTGCTCTAAAGATATTCTCACTCTCGCAAGAGTCAGCCCACTCTCTGCTCTTACGCCCCAAGGTTCTCTCTCGAGCTACCCTGGGCGATCTCCGGCGTCACTTGCTCCGCCGTAAAATGGAAAAGAAAACTATGAACAGAGCACTGATGAATTCGTTAACTGATCAACCCCTTTTTTAAAGATTGCACTTGGTATTTATAGGGCATTAAAGGTGAAAGGCAGCTTCTCTCTCCCGGTTGTACAGATGGGACAGCTTTAATTCTTGATTGACGCGTCGGATGATTGTTACCGATAAAGCTGAATGTACTTTGTGACCGTTATCGGCTGTCAACTTAATTTGGATCCGACTGTCATCAGCTTTCTGTCCCATCGCTCTTAATTATCCTATCACCCGAATGCGCCCACCTTGTTGTGCTGACCAAGTTGCAGTGATTCTTCTTAAGCGAATGTTTGCGAGCACGATCAATGCAAAATCTTGCGGTGAAGTTGCATCGACCATTGTATTCTTATGATCACAATCTCTACATTGCGTTAACGCATATTCTACATTGTAATTATATATTATATAATTGGCTAAATGTATGAGATATATTATTATGGAGGAAATTAGATATAAATATGATTTATATCAAGTAGAGGAGAAAATACTATAGTAGATATGTGATATCAAACTATAGGATAAAAATATAATATGATTATATTTATTAATTAATTAGTTGGTTAATTATATGATAATTAATCCAAAATTCACGTTCAGACGTGGGTTAGTGGGGCAGCATCGGTTATTGTAACCAATGAAATAAAAATGAAATCGTTTCATTTTGAATCGACGTCCCAAAGGAAAGATAGAAGGCGCGTGTTGGTGAAAAGAAAACGATCGCTTAAGTTTTTTCGAGAGCCTATACGATAGCACTCTCTGCCTAAACGATCGTCTACCTCACGCCTAAACGACCGCACACTGTCGCCTACATGATTGCATAGCTTCTCTAAACGATTGCATAGTGTACCGATTTTGCTAAACGATCGTATACCTTTTCCTAATGATCGTTCAGTAAATTGTACACGATTGTGTAGCTTCTCCTAAACGATATGTAGTCTGTTATGCGATAGCGTCTTTTTCCCTCCCACTTTCTTATCACCTACACGATTCGTGTTTCCTTCTTCCTCTACCAAATTCACCAAAGACCACCCTTTGGGTTTTCATTCTGAGAATACCCGGGGCTCTTTACTGGTGGTGTCGTCCCTGTTGTGGTCGTGAGTTTGCGGTTGTTCGTGCTGCTGTTGTTACGCTGCTGCTGGGCGTTGGTAGATCGCGTGGAGGTTTTCCACTGCTTTGAGTGCTGAAGTTTGAAGAACGTCTTCAACTGGTATGGCACTCTTTCTCTTGTTATTTTGTTGTTCATAACATGTCGATAATTAGTGTGTTTGCATAACTGTTCGTATGAATGTATAATGTTGTATTTCGATCACTGTGAGATCGTAGCGATCCGAATGCGCTCATGGAACTCTTTGATATGAGATCTTTCAGGAGGATGTTTCAACTAAAGTAGTGGGAGATATGAAGTTATTCATAAGAGATAAATACATTTATCTAAAAAATGCTTATTACATTACTTCTATGAAAAAGAATCTAATATCTATCTCTTGTTTGCTAGAACAAAATTATAAAGTTTCTTTCGAAAATGATGAAATTTTCATCAATTCAAGAAATAACCAAATTTGTTCTGCAAAATTAGAAATAACTTGTATTTGTTAAAATCGACTAAGGTTAGAGCCGTTTTGAACATACAGATGTTTAAAACTGTTGAGACTAATAAGAAAAGGAAAGTTTCTCCAAATGCCTATATTTGGCACTTAAGACGTGGTCACATAAATCTCAATAGGATTGAGAAACTGGTTAAGAGCGATCATCTAAATAAGTTAGAAGATAGTTCATTATCGCCTTATGGATCTTGTTTTGAAGGTAAAATGACTAAAAAATATTTTTCTGGAAAAGGTCTTAGAACCAAAGAATTCTTGGAGCTAGTACATTCAGACCTTTGTGGTCCTATGAATGTTAGAGCTAGAGGAGGGTATGAATATTTTATCAGTTTCATTGATGATTATTCTAGGTATAGGCATGTTTACCTAATGCATCAAAAGTCTGAAACATTTGAAAAGTTCAAAGAATATAAGGTTGAGGTTGAAAACCAATTAGGTAAAAAGATTAAAACACTTCGATCAGGTCGAGGTAGTGAATATATGAACTTAGAATTCCAGAACTATTTGATAGAACATGGAACACAGTCTCAACTCACAGCCCCCAACACACCTCAATAAAATGGTATGGTAGAAAGGAGAAACAAAATCTTGTTAGACATGGTTCATTCCATGATGAGTTATGATCAGTTACCAAATTCTTTCTGAGGACATGCAGTTGAAACTGCAGTGTATATTTTGAACATGATTCCCTCAAAAAGTGTTTCTGAAACACCTTACGAGCTCTCGAGAGGACGTAAAGGAAGTTTACATCACTTCAAAATTTGGGGTTGTCCAGCACATGTATTGGTACAGAATCCTAAAAAGTTGGAACATCGTTCAAAAGTATGCCTATTCGTAGGCTACCCAAAAGAAATAAAAGGTGCTTTCTTTTACGATCCTCAGGAAGACAAGGTATTTGTATCGACAAATGCAACCTTCCTGGAGGAAGACCACATGAAAAATCATCAATCTCGTAGTAAGCTAGTAATAGAAGAAATGTCCAGAGAAACGACAAATGCATCAACAAGAATTGTTGATGAAATTGGTACTTCGCATCCTTCTCAAGAGTTGAGAATGCCTCGTCGTAGTAGGAAGGTTGTGCAATAGCCTGACCGGTACATGGTTTTAATTGAAACTCAAGTCATCATACCAGATGATGGCTTAGAGGATCCATTGACTTTCAAACAAGCAATGAATGATGTAGATAAAGATCAATGAATTAAAGCCATGGACCTTGAAATGGAATCTATGTATTTCAATTCTATCTGAGATCTTGTAGATCAACCTGGAGGGGTAAAACTCATCAGTTGTAAATGGATCTACAAGAGAGAATAAGACCAAGCTAGTAAGGTACCGACCTACAAAGTAGACTTGTGACAAAAGGGTTTACCCAAAGAGAGGGGGTAGACTATGAAGAAACCTTCTCTTTGGTTGCCATGATAAAGTCAATTAGAATACTCTTGTCCATAGTTGTATTTTATGATTATGAATTATGGCAAATGGATGTCAGGACATCCTTTCTGAATTTCTATCTTGAAAAGAGTATCTATATGTCTCAACCAGAAGGGTTTATTGAACAGGGTCAAGAACCAAAGGTTTGCAAACTTAATTGATCCATTTATGGCTTGAAACAAGCATCTAGATTCTAGAATATGAGATTTAACACTGCGATCAAATCTTATGGATTTGAACAAAATGTTGACGAACCTTTGTTTACAAGAAAATCATTAACAAAACCGTCGCCTTTCTGATGTTGTATGTTGATGATATTCTACTCATAGGAAATGAAGTAAAATTTCTAGCTGACATTAAGAGATGACTGGCTATGTAATTCCAAATGAATGATTTGAGAGAAGCACAGTGTGTTCCAGGGATCCAAATAGTTCGGAATCGCAAGAACATAACTTTAGTATTATCTTAAGCATCTTACATACACAAAATTTTGTCTAGATATAAAATGCAAAATTCCAAGAAAGGAATGTTACCTCTCAGACATGGAATTCATCTATCAAAGGAACAAAGTTTTAAGACACCTCAAGAGGTTGAGGATATGAAATGAATTCCATATGCATCAGCAGTAGGGAGTTTGATGTATGTCATGTTGTGTACACATCTCGATATATGCTATGTTGTTGGAATAGTCAACAGGTTTCTATCCAATCCTGGATATGATCATTGGACTGCCATTAAGAACATTCTCAAGTATCTTTAGAGAACGAGAGTCGAGAGATTATATGCTCGTATATAGTGCTGAGGATCTAATCCTTACTGAATACACTGATTCTGACTTCCAAACCGATATTGATTCAAGGAAATCAACTTCGGGGTTAGTATTCATTCTGAATGAAGGAGAAGTTGTGTAGAGAAGCATCAAGCAAAGTTGTGTTACTGACTCCACAATGGAAGCTGAGTATGTAGCTGCAAGTGAATCAGCAAAAGAAGCAGTATAGCTCAGAAAGTTCCTGACTGACCTGGAAGTAGTTCCCAATATGCACCTGCCTGTCACCCTCTATTGTGACAATAGTGGAGTAGTTGCAAATTCAAAGGAACCTCGAAAGCCATAAACGAGGAAAGAACATCGAGCGGAAGTACCATCTCATCAGGGAGATTGTACACAGAGAAGACATGATCGTCATACAGATAGCCTCGCAAGACAACTTAGCTGATCCATTTACAAAGGCCTTCTCGGCTAAAGTGTTTGAGGGTCACCTAGTAGGACTAGGTCTACGAGATATTTGTCACTAGGGCAAGTGGGAGAATTTATAGGTATCTGATGCTCTAGTTTATTGTATTTATACCTTTTATTCTCTCGGTGTAACTCAACATTATATATATTTGTATATATTGATCCACTGGAGTTTTCGTCCATGTGGGAGTATTGTTGGGTTTTATGTCCTAAAACTTGCAGTTTGTAAAATTAAACATATTCTATTATCAATAAAGATGTTATTCAACATTTCTTCAATAAAGTTGTTTTGAATCTATTAATTGCATTCATAAAGTCTAAATCCAAAAAACTAAGAGGGCTATTATATGAATACTTGAACTTTATGTAGGGACATAAAGATGGATCAAAGTTCGAGTAAATAGCCAAAACGGTCTACAGTATATGATTATGATTGGGTACCTTATTCTGGTAACACTATTGGATACGACCTACTCTATAGCTATTACAAGTTGTTGTAAAAGTACTACAAACAAAGTGATCTTGATTCGTTCATGTATTAACATGAGGAGTGGGGGCGTCCTATGCAATGAGTTTGCATAAGATCGGACCAAGAAATAAGTCACTCTTTATATATAATGTTGTTTACTTTTTAAGACTGACTGTTTCTCTTAGATGACCTAGGTAACTCGATTTTAATCCTAAGCTAACTATGAACTCCTGTCTACTCGGAATTATCCTTAGATTTGCATAGGTGAAGGTTGACTCAATAGCGCTGGCTCAGTAAGCCTCCCATTTCAAGGGTAAGATCGGGTAGATAACTGGGGACATAGGGTGGAAGACGAAATTCACGTCTACTCGATTTAGGGATAGGAGAAAAGTTGTTCTCTTAAATACTAAATCCAGGTCTTGAACAAAGGGGACCCACCCTTTCACTGGCCCGAGAGGGATTCAGTTTAATGATTGGATCATAAATCAAATTGTTCATTAGAGGATCAGTAGGAACTTAAGGAGCAAGACATAATATCGGGGGTAAAACAACATATTAACCTAGCAATTATTACGAACAACCTGTGAAGGGTCGGCTTACTGTTTATGGTTAAATCATGTGGATACAAATATATCTACAGTGAGGAGAGTGCAGCTATCGAGCTATAGTGGTGTGACTCAATAGTTAAGGAATACTGATTAATTCGGACTATAGTGTTTTAACCAATTAATCTTAATCGTTAGAGCTCATCTGTAGGTCCATAAGGTCCCTCTACTAGCTCATAAAATATGAACACCTTAAATTAATAAATTGAGTGAATTTGGAATGATATCAAGTTGAATTGTTCAAATTGAATTAGGGTTTGAATTTGAATAAGTTCAAAATCAAATTAGGGTTTGTTTAATTATATTCGATATAATTAACGTTTAATTTATTGAAATTAAATGAAATTGGTAAGTTTATAACATTTAAATATTGATTTAAATATTAATTGTATGAATAGAATTCATGTTTAAAATTAGGTGTGTGATTAATTTGATATTAATTAATTAAAAGTCAAATTAAATTCCAATTTTAAATTCAATTTAAGAAATTGAATTTTGATATTTAGGATTTGATTAATTATAAATTAATTAAATTATTTTTAATTAATTTTTGAATTAATTGAATTTTGAAATTAAAAATTGGAAAATTTGAATTAAGTGGGTTTTTTTCCTACAAACACCTCAAGTAGGAGGTGTTCTTCCAACAGCATACAAAAATCCCACTTAAATTACTGAAGCAGCTTCTGGCAATGAAGTTGCTGAAGTTACTTGCATGTATTCAGTGATTAAAAACACTGAATGATGAAGAACAAGAGAGTGATAGAGCTGGAGAAATTAGTTTTACTAGTTCATCTTCTTCTCCCTCTCAAACCCAAAAATACCTTCACCTAATTCACTCAAATTCGAGTTTCACCACTCAAATTCAAAGCTAAGAATAGTAGAGAAGATCTCTTGGTGGTTCACTGTTGATTTGGCGCTGAATTAACGGGAAGAGCAACTTGGATAAGGGAGAATTTATCAAAGGTATATGAATAGAAACCCTCTTGTATTTTTCTTGCAAAAGCATGCTTTTAGAATTCAAATTAAATGTAATTAGAGTGCTTATTGATTCTTTTGTTTCCATTGCATGTTTGTATATTCCATTAGTAATTTTGCTATACTAGCACTTGTGAACATCATTATGATATGAAAGATAAATATTTTATGCACACTTTCATTCTAAGATAAATGATGCATATTATATGAGCATAAACTGTTATGTTATTGAGTGCTTCAACATTTATGTGTAGAACATATTATTATCTTTTTTTTATATTAATGTTAAGTTAATAAGATTAAATAGATATAAAAAAAATCAATTCATAAGTAATTGAGGAGGAAAAAAATGTTTATTTTATTGGAATATGACATGATTTTGATGAAAAAATATAATTGTTTTGCAATTGAGTGTTCAAATTGTGTAATTGATATTAAATATATTACATTTTTCAAAAAGAGAAAAAAATATTGTCCAATTTTTAAGATTATTTAGTGTTCATGTTTGAGTGCTAAATACTTGTATTTAGTTATAATTTATTCAAAATATGTTTGGTGTTTAGAAATGAAGAAAAAAAATATGTTATGTAATTGAGTGTTCAAAAATTGAATTCAAAATTTGTGTTTAGTATATGAATACTTTATAGAGAATTCGTTATATTTTAAGAATGAAAAAAAATAGATTTTTTTGTCTTAAAAAAGTTAGGAAAATAAGTGTATAGTTGAAAATTAAAATCAACAATAACAAAAAAAAAAAAAAAGACAAAATCAATTTCATTTAGAAACCCAAACTCAACTCATCTCAGCATCTCAAACATCGCAAACATAGACTTTTTGACTCAATTCAACTCAATACCCCAAATGCTGACAATAATTATCAATAATTTTTCAGACAATACTTATCAACTCAACTTTTTACGCCAAACACCCCAAGAATTTTTTTCCATATTCAGCTGGTTGTTCTTTTTTTCCGACACGTGCCATGCAGATCTTGGTCCGGGCTAAGTAAATGAACTTATATTGGGCTCGTGTGTTGGGCCAATCGAGTGGATCAAAATTTCCCGTAGCTTCGAAATCACGGCGCGATCCGTGTGAGAGAAAGAGAGCTCTGGTGTTCGCTTCTGCATCTCTCTACAATCCGTTATCCTCTTCTTCCTCAGCTAGCTCTCAGAGACGAGCAAAGCAAGATGACTCCAGACGAGTCGTCACTTCTAAACCCTAGACGAACTTCTACGGCTTTTAACTTCTTTCCAAATTGCATATCCTCATTCTCACCTGCATTTTCTCAAACACCTTCTGGAGCATCCAGGAGAAGGAACGCCGAATTCGTCCCTCCATGTAATTTTCTTCGTGACGTCCATGACTCTTTTGCGTCAACTACTGAAAGTTGTATCAGATTTTTTCACTCATTGGCTTCTGAGAATCCATTTCTGCATAAATTGCTCTCGTTGCCTTCTGAGTTCCAGAGTTTTCGTCACCAGGTAACTTACTAATTGCAACTGTATTTTGACGGTTTCGTGAAATTCTGATTTGTGTTTCTTATGCAATCGCTCGCTTGCTTGCACTTCCGTCTGGTTGTACAGTTTGATTTCCAGCTAGAGTATGATCCGCTTCTTACGGTTGATTTTTCCCGGGGGGTTCGATTGTCTAATTTCTGCAGTACTTTGTGTTGAATTCTATTTCAGATCCACGGTATGAACTCCAGGAATTTTCGAGCTCTCTCCAGTCATAATTTTGCTGCAGTTTTGCCGGGGGATTCTGTGGCAGGACTTGTAGTCGCTAACGGTGTACAAAATTTCTTGAGCCTCTACAATACACTGTTAGTGGTCAGGCTAGTTTTGACTTGGTTTCCGAACACACCTCCCGCCATTGTTAGTCCACTAAGGTAACTTCTATTTGTTTTTAATATTACTACTAAAAAAGAAGAAGTAAGAAGAAGGACGTTTTCACAATGATTGATTGTGAGCCTGGAATGAGATATTTTAACTGAACATAGTACAGACCATTTATATCCTTATAACTCGAAAGAAGGAAATATCTGTAGTGGGTGTTGGGCCAGAGTGATTTAGAAGTTTAAAGTTTTGAAACTGTATATTGTTTAAATTTTTAGCTCTACTGATCCATCTCACACTAAAATTCACATATAAAAAACTACTGATTCGGTCATTTGCTATCTTTTGCTTAAGAAACAGATCTTAAAAACTTCTGTCAAACAAATATTATGGACAAAAAAAAAGGCAAGAACAACTCTTTTTTTTGTAGTTGAAAGAAGGTACTAGTTTGATGAATCTGTAAGACTACGATCTATTGGTGAGTTACAAGTTACAACAAAGTTCTCCAAATTGAGATTAAAAAGGACCTGCTATAATGAACAGAAGGGTGTTTTGTTTACACTAAAGAAAAGGGGTAGATAAAACCTGGTCTAAAAAACAATTAAAAGAGGAGGAAGTATCTTTGAAAAGGTAGACATTGATTCACCCCAAAGCAGCTAGAAAAAAAAGCAAGAATGACAGCCAACCATAAAACTTCTTTAGTACTACCAAAAGGATGATCAACCAAAACAGAAGCGAGAATGTCAAAAACGCTATTAGGAAATGTTAATGACCAGCCCAAACCCTCCAAAATAATTAGCCAAAAGCGGGATGCAAACTTTTTCTTATATATTAGAAGACAATAATTAGTTTTTAAGAGTCTGCTTGGAGTATTTTTTTGCTTAACGTTTTTTAGCTAAAAACACTTTTTTAAAGCATGTTTGGAATGATTGTCTAAATGCTTACAAAGCATTTTTTTAGTACAAAATATATATCGTGAGCCCTTCAAACTCATTCCAAGCAGACACTAAAACAGTAAACGGGCTCCAAGTTGGTCAAACAACCTAATAGTCATGGACTTATGGGTGCTGTGCTGCTATAGCTGATCGCGGTGCCCTTTCTTAGTTTGTCTTTAGATTAAAAACTATACAAAAAAAATTAAGAATTTGAAATAATATATACCCAAAAAAAGTTATGTAAAATTTTGTTCTAATTGTCATATTTTGTTTCTCTTTCAGCACGCTATGCGACCCATATTTGAACATATTTCGTGGGATTATCCCACCTCTTGGAGGAACACTTGATTTGTCTCCAATATTGGCATTCTTGGTCTTAAACGCCTTTACCAGCACTGCCGCTGCCCTTCCTGCTGAACTTCCAGCCCCAAATTCGTCTCTTGCAAATCCTACTCCTTTAGAAGGCTCCGTCGATCTTCCCGCATCACAAAAGAAATGGATGAGAAGGCTTCAGGGAAGTGGAAAAAAGAAGGCTGATGCTGCTCAATAGCCTATAATTCAGGTTGGTATCTGTTGATTGAGCTCAATTTATTTGAAACTGCGACACTCTTTCATCCTTGTATTCTCTCTATTGTAAAGTGCGGTTGATGGGATTACTACTTTGTGCCAATTTTCTTGATTGTGTACACTGTAAATCTTTTAGTTCAGTCAAATTGGTGAGATCGCTTTCTTTCATCTATATCAAGGCATGTAAATTTTATATTGAATAGATTTTTCAGACTATTTACCTCTACCCTCTGTTTTTCTTCCATAATTTTGAAGAATTTAAAAATAATTCCTTTGTCCCGTTTGAATGGCGATTTTTTTAAAAAAATTATTATTATTATTATTATTAATAATTATTTGGTTTTTTATTTTTAAAAATTAAGCTCATAAGTTATGAATATTACCTATTGATTTATTTGTTTCGTTACTACTTTTTAGTGTGTTCTCACAACTAAATAAAGTTTTGAAAATTAAAGAAAATAGTTTTTAAAACTTGTTTTTGTTTTTTCAAATTTGACTAAGAATTCAAGTATAGAAAGGATGAAAACAATGATAAAGAAATTGTGAAAAATAAACATAATTTAAGAAACAAAAAATATAAAACCAAATAGTTCAAACATAGTCTACTTTTTATAGTTTTCAAAACTTAACATAATTTTGATAATATAAGTAAAAAACCAGATGACAAAATATAGAATCTTATGAATGTAAGTAGTATTTATAAACTTAATGTTCAAAAATTAAAAACCAAATATATCCAACATTATAGATACTATAGTAAAAAATTATAGTCAGATATTTTCTCAATTTAAACCTGAAAAAAAAAAGTCAAACGTCTTAAAAAGATATTTTCTTGATTTGAACCTTAAACAAAGCTAGTTATTGTTCCATATCCTCATATAGAAGTTTTAAGAGAAACTAATAAACTAAAAACAGGAATTTCTAATATCAAAAAGGAAATTTACAAATTAGCTTTGAACCTATTGAAATTGATAATAGAGCCAAAGAAATTTCTCATGAATCCTTCATCAACCTTATTAATAAAGTTCAATTACAAAAAGAGTATTCTATAATTGACTTTGTAATAAATAAAGAATACAATTTGATCTCCAAAAATTCTAATTGATTTAGGAGTTGATCCAAATTGTATACAAGAAAACCTAATATCTACAAAATACTTCAAAAAAATATCTGAAAAAGTAGAGGATGCAAATGGTCAACTATTAAATATTCGTTATAAACTTTAGAATGAACATATATGTAATCAATGATACTGTTTTAAAAATACTTTTACATTGGTTAAAGACATGAAATAATTTTTGGGATTTCATTTCTCTCTCAACTTTGTCCAAAATAATTTTTACCTGGACTAATCTACAAAATTTTTTATCAAAACATTATTTTTAAATTTATAAATCCAATATCTACTAAAACAATACAATATATACAAAACTCTTCAACTTTTAAAACTATCAAATCTACTAAAAGAAAGTTGCAACAAATACAAATATTAAAAGAAGAGATAATCATAAAAGAATTGAACAATTAAACGATCCACATATTCATAATGCAATTAGTTTATTTAAGGAACTGAATGAAAAAAAATATGTTCTTCTATTTTTAATTCCTTATAGGAATGGAAGTAACGTATTATTGATCTTCCTTATATCGAAAGTTTTCATGAGTCGAAAAGTCTTACCAAACGAGATCAAATGAATGAGAATTACTGCAATATTACTATTAAGAAATTCAAGAACTATTAGACAGAGGTCTTATACGACCAAACAAATCACTTTGGAGTTGTGTAACATTTTATGTTGATAATTAGATAAAAATTGAACTAAGAATACCAAACCTTGTAAAATATCTATAAACATTTAAATTTTGTTTTAGAATGAATTAGATATCCTAATCCAAATAAATAACACTTAATAAATCATATACATAATACTTTTCGATTTTCTCAAAATTTGATATTGATTTTGACAAATAGAAATTACTGAAAAAAGATAAATATAAGATCACATTCAATGGACAATATCAATGGAGTGCGATGTCGTTTGGTCTAAAGAATATTCCTTTGTTATTTCAAAATATAACAAATGAGATTCATGTTAAAACTTTATGTTAAATTTAACATAAATGAGATTCATATTAAAACTATAAGTTAAATTTAATGTGAATGGGATTCATATTAAAACTATATTTTATGAGAGGAAAATACATTTGGATATGATTCAAATGCAATATTGATTAACTATATATGATATTTATTATTTAATATTAATTAATTGGGTTAATTAATAATTAATAATTAATTTAATTTAATTTAATTTAATAAATTAAATAATAACTCTCCTGCAATTACAAGGGAGTTAACTCCCTCACTTCTTATGTAGAATACTTTTGTATTTGGATGAACCCATAAGAAAAATCCATATCTCTCTCAATCACAACTTATTCTAAAAAAATTGTAGAGATAGAATTTCTTTGTAAAAGTTCAAAAACTCTTCACTATCTTCCAAAAAGGTTTCCACAAACCTTTTTCTTGCCCAAAAATAGCAGAGAAGACCTTGTGGTGATGTTTTTCGAGACCCAAGAAGAGTTGCAAAGATTGTGATTACAGTGAAGAATTTTTTTAGAATAGATGATATTATTATACAACAATGAGGAGGATCCCATAGTCTGGGATCAAGGCATCAATGCAACAAAGCACAAGTAAAGACAGGGCAACAAAATGCAAACAAATCCAACAAGATAAAACTTGAACATAACCAAACATAAATGAAAAAAAAAAAGCCAGGGAGAAAGCTAGAGAAGAGAGACCAAAACCCCACAACTAGGGACAAAAACAAAACAGAGAGCAACAACAAGTTTAAAAAGAAGAAAAGCAACCGTAACATGCTAGATAAGACCAAGAAGATCAACCCGCCAGGAAGCAGTACGAGCACGAACCGTAGAGACCATAAGGTGAAACAAAGCAGACACTGACCTCGATCTACCTTCATGCAGCCACCAATTACGTTCCTGCCAGATGTAGTAGATGGAAGCACACCATAATACACGGAACAACTTACTACACAACCCTTTACCCGACTCCACTCGGTTCAACCAACTCAACTCGACATCCCAACCCACCACCCGATGCAACGAACCTAACTGACGCAACACACCAGACCACACCTCTCTCCCAAATCCACACTCAAAAAATAAATGATCCCGAGACTCTATACCTCCCACACACATAAGACACCCCCCCTCTGACAACATACCCTAGCTCTTCAACCAATCTTGCGTACCCAACCTGTCCCTCACAGCTAACCATGCATAGAAGGAGTGGCGCAGAATACCACCCCATGCCCACAAAATACTAGCCCAAGACACCCTAAGACGACGAGGACGCAAACTCTCCCCAGCACTACTGATAGAAAACTGACCACTAGCACTCGACTCCCAAACCCAATAATCCTCTCCCTCACCCTAGGTCCCACTGCCTGAATAAAACCCCAGATCTCGAACAACTCCCAAGACACTGTAGGCCAACTCCAACCTTCCTCATTATCTAAGAACTCCGATAACCAGGCCTCCAAACTACTCCCTGCATCATAAACCACCGTAGACCCATATGAATCCAAAATTGCACCCCTCGGCAACCAAGGATCCCATCAAACAAAACAAGACCGTCCATCGCCGACCATCAAACGAACCAGATGCTTGAATCTATCTCTACAGCGCAAGATAGCCCTCAAGCACCAATACCTCCCAACCTCACTCTGAACAGCCCACAAAGACCACCCCTGGAAAATATACGCCTCCACCCACGTCACCCATAATGAACCCGATTTAATTAAGAGAAGCTAGAGCAGCTTCATAATAACAATCTGATTCCATGAAGCCACATGTTTCACACCCAAACCCTCCTCTCCCAACGGCAAGCACACCTCATCTCATGCTACTTGTGCACCACCTCGACTCACCGTACTTCCTTTCCATAAATAACTACGTAACAGACAATCAACCTCATGAGTTACACACGCAGGCACTAAGAAGATGCTACACCAAAACACCTGAAAGGATTGTAAAACATACCTAACAAGCTACAACCTTCCAGCAAAAGAGAGGGACCGCCCTTCTAGCTTCTAATACGAGCTGTAATCCTCTCTATTAAAGGCGCACAATCCACAACCCTCAACTAACCAACCAATAATGGTAACCTCAGATACCTAACAGGCAGCGAACCAAGAGAGAAACCCATAAACGCAGCCAACTCCTCTGCCTCACCAGATTCCACACCCATAATAAACATGGAACTCTTCCCAACATTTGTAACTAACCTAGATAGCCCTGCAAAATCCGCTACGACCTGCCTCACAAACTCCAAAGAATCTCTCTCAGCTGCACAGAAAATCATCAAATCGTCTGCAAAAACCAAATGAGTCAGACCGACATGCTCACACTAATCATGGAATCTAAACCACACAGGAGGTTTATTCAACAACCTGGATAAGACCTCTATCACTATCACAAACAAAAAGGGAGACAACGGATCCCTCTGCCTCAACCCCTTCCTACCAGGAAAAAACCCCTCAAGGGAACCATTAATCATCATAGAGAACGTAGGTGACGTAACACAAGCCCTCATCCAACTAACAAACTAAAGGGGTGTACCTATAGCCAGCAACACACCAAACAAAAAATCCCAATTGACTGAATCGTATGCCTTCTGAAAGTCTACCTTCAACACACAACGCGAATTCCCTCTGCCCTCCTTGTAGCCCCCCACAAGCTCCTGACACAATAAAATGTTATCGAAAATTGACCTACCAGGAAAAAACGCAAACTAGTTACCACTGATGAAAGATGGCAACCACAACCTCAATCTTTCAGCTAAGGTACTCAAGATACCCTTATACACAACATTGAAACAAGAGATAGGACGAAACTCCTCCATACGTTCAGTCCCCCATCTTTTTGGGATAAGAGTAATAGCAGTAGAGTTAACTCCACCAGGAAGGTAACAGGACTCAAAAAAGTTCAGCACAGCATTACATAAATTATCCCTAACCACATTCCAAGCAACTTTGTAAAAATCCACCGAAAACTCATCGGGCCCAGGAGCCTTCCTAGACTTCATCGAGAATAAGATCTTCTGAATCTCATCCCGACTCATTGGACGACTAAGCGCCCCCACCCCCTCCTCGGACCAATTACCCAATCCGGGCAGTAAGATCTCTATACCTCACCGGCTGAGACCCCAAACTACCTCGAAAGAACTCAATTGCCACCCCTGCCACTCTATCATGCACCGGCTTGCGAGTCCCCCTAGCATCCACAACCGTAAATAAACCACTGTAACTGCAATGAGATTGAACATAGCAATGGAAGAATGTCGTGTTCATATCATCTAACTCCAGCCACCTCACCCGGCCTTCTGACGAAGAGACGCCTCCTCCAATCTAGCCACTAACCAGAACACCTCAGTGGCCCAAGCCGCCTCCACACATACTGACTCTGAGTGAAGATCCCTCTCCACCTCACCTGAGCAGCCTCCATAATCTGCCTAGCCACTCATACCTCCTCAGATAACACAGAGATACGTCTATCAAACGAAGCACGTAACACCATCTTCACTACCTTCAAATTTTGCTCCTCAGACCTTCTCCACACTGATTTAATATTATCAATAAAATCATCAGCCTCTGCCCAATGAGAAAAATAACGAAATGAAGGAGGCGACCTACTCCTCATCTCCCCTATAGAAACTAGAAGAGGACTAAGATCAGAAATCTTCCACTGACCAACCCTAACCTCCAAATACGGAAAAGCTACCTTCCACGCCTCATTAGACAAGCAGCGATCCAACCGGTGCAAGATACCATCCCCTGAATTTTACTAGTCCAAGTAAACCAGTTACCTATCACACCCAACTCAACCAGATTTACCTCTAACAACATCCCATCAAATTCCTCCATCTCCCTCAAGCTAGGGCAACCTCCAAAATCCTCTGAACTACTACAAATAGCATTAAAATCCCCTAGAACAACTCTAGAAAGCTGCCACAAGGCACACATATCAATCAACTGAGACCACAAGTTTCTCCTCTCGCTCACGTGATTAGAGGCATACACAACACCAATATGCACCTTAGCACTAGATACAATATCCACCAAGGTTCCAGAAATGAACTAATCTCCACTGACATCTATAAAAAAATCATAGACACTCTTCTGCCACATCACCCATATCCTCCAAACTCCCCTCCCACTGTAACTACACACACATCTCCAAGCAGCACCAAACCTGCCCACCACCATATCAAAGTTCTCGTGACGAACCCTCGTCTCAAGCAAACAACAAAAGGTAACAGAGAAGGAAACCAGGAAATTTGCCACCACCCTACACTTAACGGGGTCATTCAATCCCCTAACATTCCAGGAACACCAAATCACGAATCTTGCAAGAAATCACACCTACCACCTCCCACTGGGCTTTTGCTCAAAATTTCAAACATCCTCTCCATAACTGACAACGGATCTAAAGCCAGTGCCAGCGAGTCTCCCCCTCATCACATAAAACTTCAAATTGATTCGTTCCTTAACGTGCTTTACAAAATCCGTAATTCCCGGGGACCCATAAACTATTCTGCTCCTCAAGGGCATGGAACCCGATGACCCACTGCCTCCCCTGTGCCCTACACCTTCTCTATCACGCCGACGATGACTAACCATAGTAAACTCGTCATCACTTCCTGCACCTCTATTCCCAACCACTGGGCTAACTTCTCTCCCATCAATACCCAAATCCTCCTACCCCTTCTTCACACTCACACGTCCCCCAGACACCCCTCATTCACAGCCAAAACACATAGTTCTTGACTCTTTGCCAAACCTTGTTTCTCACACATCGCCTCTGGATGCCCAAAGGAACCACAACAAGCACACCTACGGGGTTTCCACTCATACACCACTAGAATAATAAACTCCTGACCCCGTATTCTAATAGTGACTGAAGAAGGAAATAACGAATCACCATCCACCTGAACACAAACCCTCACATACGATAACCGCCGTCACTCTCTTGTTGCAACATTAAAAGAGATTGGTTTACCCACGACACTAGCCAACACTGCTAAACCCCTATCCATCCACAACTCTAGGGGGACATGTTCCAGTTTAATCCAAATAGGAACATAATCAAAAACAAAAGTTTCAGGAACAATACATGGAGACCACTATCGTAATAAGATGGGTTTGCCACCCAAGTGCCATGGACCATTCTCAAGTACCCAATCCCGTGACTCGGCCTTCTGAAATTTAAAGATAATCAACCCATTTTCCAACAAGGTAATAGTTGGCATCTCTACGCGTCCCCAAATTCTCTGAATAAGGCGAAAAATAACAGAATACGAGAGTTTGGCATCCATAAATTGACCAACCAAAGATTTCTCCCATAAACACACACCTGCATCAATAATCTCCTCATAAGGTTCAACAATAACTTTGTCATTTTCAACCAATGGGGGAATAAACTCTAAATTACCCCTCAAATTTGATCCAAAAAAGGCCGCACACAAACTTTCATCTTTCACACTGGAACTAGAACCAACTGAACCACACCGCTCCTCCAACCGGTCTGATTTTCGACCAAACCCCCCACACAGTGAAGAATTGGTGAAGATTAAAGAGTAGTCTTCAAAGGTAATCTTTTTTCCGTTAAAGTTCTTCATAGTTAAAAGCATGCTTAGTTAATTAAAAACATGAACAATCAATCGCTTCTGCACAGGATTCAATCTATTCAGAAATCACCGATAAAAATCAACTGCAAATATTTTTATGATATTTAAATTATATATAATATTTGTAGGATTGTATCAATAGCAGTGGAAGCACAAAGATCATTTAAGTACTCAAATTCACTAATTTTGGCATAATATAAAGCATGCTTCTACAGAAAAATGGGTTTCAAGACATACCTCTTGTAGAACTTCTTCAAAGCTCCATCTCCAGTTGCTATCTTCTCCATATCGTTGTAGACCACTTCAAGATCTTCCCCACTATTCTCTTGGTGCTCTAGATTGAGTTGTGCGACTCAAAACAAGCTTGAATCAAGGGATGAAGGAGAAAAGCTCACTGCAGCAACCATGTTGAAGAACCATTCTTCAAACCGAATTTTCTCTCAAAATTCTGTAGATTACATGCCCGATTTTCACTC
Source organism: Benincasa hispida (assembly GCF_027475165.1). NCBI lineage: Eukaryota > Viridiplantae > Streptophyta > Magnoliopsida > Cucurbitales > Cucurbitaceae > Benincasa > Benincasa hispida. The sequence goes on along the minus strand of NC_143481.1, from coordinate 37,764,589 downwards.
CAATCTCTTCATTATATTGCATATCAACATGCAAAGAGAAGAGTTGCATGAGCTGCAGCTCATGCTTGGAGAAGACAAGGCAAATATATTGCTATATGTGTGAGCTAGTTAAGTGATGGATAATGGAAAAAACCCATTTTTCCATTTTGTATTTTTGTTTTCTTTTCCTTTTTCAATTTTATCTAGAAATAAAATTTTGATTTAAAAAATCCATTTGATTTTAAAAAGAAAAATTAATTAATTATTAAATAAAACTTAATTAATTTAATATCAAATATTAAATTAATTTTAACACATATCCATCTTTATATATTTAAATCATATTTAAATATATAAATTCTCCTATTCTGTTTAATTCTAAAATTAAACATAATTATATCTCATATAATCACCAATTCCCTTAATTCTAATTTAAACGTTTCAAATTAACTCATCACGCTATTCTAGAGCTAGTCCATTACGAGCTAGTAGGGGGCCTACAGATCATGGGCTCCAACGATCCAAGAATAATTGGCTAAACTCATTAGACCAATTAATCCCCATTCGTTAACTAATGGGTCACTCCACTAAAGCCCATAGTTGCATTCCTCCCACTGTAGATATATTATGTTCACATGATTTAACCATATTCAGCAAGTCGACCCTTCACAGGTTGCTTATAATAATGGCTAGGTCAAATATCTATTTTACCCCGAGCTTACGTCTTATTCTTCAAGTCCCTACTGATCCTCTAATGAACAACTGGTTTGTGATCCAATCACCAAACCGAACTCTCTCAGCCCAGTGAAAGGGTGGGATCCCTTGTTCAAGACCTGGATACAGTACTTGAGAGAACAACCTTTCTTCTATCCCTAAATCGGGTAGGCGTAAAATCTGTCTTGCACCCTATGTCCCCAGCTATCTATCCGGTCTTACCCCTAAAATGGGAGTCTTATCGAGTCAACGTTGTTGAGCCAACCCTCAACTATGAAAATCTAAGGGCAATTCCGAATAAACAGGAGTTCATAGTTAGCTCAAGATTAAGATCGAGTTACCTAGGTCATCTAGGTGAAATAGTCAGTCTTAAACAGTAAACAACGTTATAAAGTAAGAGTGACTTATTTCTTAGTCCTGATCTTATGCAACCTCATTGCATAGGACGCCCCACTCTTCATATCATAACATGTACGAATTAGGATCACATTGTATGTGGCACTTTACAACTCTTTGTAACAACTACAGAGTAGGCCGCATCCAATGGTATTACCAGAATAAGGTACCCAACCTCATTCATGTACCATAGATCATTTTGACTATTTACTCGAACCGATCCACTCGTATGTCTCCACATAAAGTTCAAGTACTCATACAATAGTTATGGGTCTTAGTTTTTAGACTTTCATACAATTTATGAAATCAATAACAAATATATTGATTATAGAAAATGTTTATCATTTTATAAACTGTGAGTTTTAGGACATAAAACCCAACAATATTTTAATATGTGAACCACTTTATAAAAAACTTATAAAAGCTCCTTCTCATTTGACTCATTAGCATACATGCATTATCAAAACCATCGAGTGTCTAGTTAAAGGTATTTCAAGTGTGCCATATCAATTCACATGCATCACTTAGAGTATAAATAAATGCGTACGATATAGGTTATGATGCTTGAAATTGTAGGATGCGGTTCCTCACAGAAGACACAAATATCACACAAGACATCCTAGCAAGACCAGAGACAATAACAAAGTAACAAATAATAAATCAAGAATAAACACACAAGAATTGATAACCCAGTTCAGTGGTAAACCACCTACGTCTAGGGGTTAGTGTGCCCAGGAAAGATAATTCACTAATATGCAAAAGTCTGCGATGACAACGTTGTATTTATCTGTAAATAACGATGGTTACAGTGACACACGTAGGGCTTAACTTAGCCAATCACCTAGGCTCCCCTTAAATGTGAGACTCCCTCTCGCTCGAACTTAGGCTCCTCTAAGTGTGTGAAACTCCCTCTCACTTGAAGATATCTTTCCTTCTTCTTGTGAACTCATTTCACATGAGAACTTATGCTCCCCCTAAGTCTTGATAACTCCCTTCTCGATGAATAGAAACTCAAGATCCCTCGAGGTTAAGAAACCTTCTTGATCAGCTTTTTCTTCAGTTCTCCCTAAGACCTAACAATACTTCGTAATATTAAAACGTTTACGATAAGAACAATATGAAGAATATGTTACCACAAGCAAAGAATAATTTTTCCTCCTTCAAATAAGCACTATGCATAAAGCACTCTGTCAAACTCAATTAATGATCTCCCAAAATAAGACATGCGACAACCCTAGCTATAAATTTTTTTGGATTTCAATAACACACAGAAAGATGGAAAATATCCTCACACAAAATTGACAAATCACCAAAAAGGAAAAAACACCCCAGAGAATAATATACTGCAGAATAATTTAAATAAGGAAAGAAATATTCTACAGAATTAGTATATTGAGTAATAGCCTCTGAGACAACCCATAAACTGTCCAAGGAGCAAATGTCAAGAATCTTAAACATATATATTGGCAATATCATAAATCTAACAATGGTACTTTTAAACAATCTATTAATGGTCAATAACAATTAGTTAGATATCATTCAAACATCTAACTAGAATTTCGGGAAAATTATTCCACGATAAAAAAAAGAAAATTTATTGGTCCCAATAAAATTGCCTTTTCAAAAAGTGATACTATTTGGGTTTTAATTCTAACAAAATAGAATCATAGTACTTATGATGAATGGTCTCGTCCATTTATTTCTCAAGCATGTTATACTTCTTAGCATAGATGATGATTGGACATGTGAATTTTGAAATTGATAATAGATTAATTGTTCAATCAAAACACTTAATCAAATTTGTTGACGCGAGCATAACTCAACTGACATACGTGTGTGTTAATACTTTGTTAGACATAGATACATTATTTAAAAGTTACACACTGTTGTCAACCTCTACTCAGAATATGTAATAGAAATTATATTTTGAATATTATTTCTTTCAAAATTGTTTGAGAAAAAAATTTAGACCATAGAAGAATTGTAAACTAGTTTGTGACATTGATATAATTTGATTACGGCTGGCCCTTGAAATTCAATTATACTCAACCAAGAAAACATAAATGCATAAGTCTCTTCCAATAATGATAGTAAGTTCTTGATCGTAAGATTTGTGGTTTGAATCCCTTACCCTATTGTACAATGAAAAAGACATTTAATCAAATTTAATCTATTGTGTGAATTAACTAAATTCATTTAATTAAAATTTGTCAAAATATTTAGGTTTGGTTTGGTAACCATTTTATTTTATTTTTTTTTACTTTTGAAAATTAAGTCTATTTCCTCCCTATATCTTATAATGATTTGCTTCTTTTTAAGTACAATGGTTGAATTCTTAGCTAAATTTAAAAAACAAAACAACTTTTAAAAGCTACGGCCCGTTTGGTAGTCATTTGGTTTTTTTTTTTTTTTTTGAAAATTAAGCTTATTTAACCACATTTCTTACAATGATTTGCATCTTTTTTAAATATAATAGTTGAATTTGGCTTGATTTGTTAAACCATTGATGAAAAGTAGATAACAAATGAAGAAATTTGAAGGTAAAAATAGTGTCTATCGACTTAATTTAAAAAAAAAAAAAAAAAAAACTGGTTACAAAACTAGGTCTTAATCAAATTTAATCTATTGATAATAGATTCCTTTTGTGGTAGTTATAACTGGAAATCTATTAAAATTTTTATGGATTAAAATTACACAAACTATATAAGAATCTCAAGGTACACTCTAAAATGTTTAGGTTTGACACATATATGCAAATCAAAATCAATAAATTTACATTAATAGAAAAATAATTAAAAAAATTATTTCAAATAGTAAAACTATTGAAAATATTTACAAGATATAACAAATTTTTAGAACTATCAATGATAGACGCTGATATACTTCTATCAGTGTCTATCAGTGATATTGATAACACTTATGAAGGCTATCAGCGAATAGTTTTAAAATTTTATTATATTTTGTTAATATTTTGGTTCATTTTTCTATATTTGAAAACAATCCTAATAATTAGTACGATTTTTCAAAAAAAAAAAAAAAACAAAAAAGAAGAAAAATAATATTTTAATGTAAATTAAAGTTTGAATTAAGTAAGTAGCCAAATATATCCCAATTAAAATAAAAAAAACAACAATTTTCGATCACCAAATAATATTATGATTTCTTTAAAAAAGAAAAAAAATCAAAATTTGAAATTAAATGGGCAATCAAATGATCAAAATGAGAATTAATATTTTTAAAATTACTGGATAATTAACATAAAAGTTAAATAACAATTGAGAAACATTTGGTTAAGATGGTAAGTAATCAAATCATTCAAATAATTTTTTTTTTCGATTACTATATCATTACTACCATTGTCTTCCTAAATTATTTTGCTTTAAATTAAAATTTGAAATTATATAGGTGATCAAATATATATATAAATGTATTCCTTTAATTAGTAGGCAATTAATATGAAATTAAAAAAAAATCATATTCTGGTTTAAAATAAAAATCATAATCAAATGATACAAATCACAATAAAGTATTATTATTTAAAATGGTACAAAAAAAAAAAAAAAAAAAAAAAAAAAAAAAAAAAAAAAAAAAAACTTTTGGTCCCTAATTTTTCACATAATAACAATTGAATCTAGAAGCTTTACTTTGTAACAATTTGGTCTATATACATCTTGTAGCAATTTAGTTACTGAACTTTATCATGTATCTATTTAAATCTTGCACTTTCAAATTTGTAACAATTCAGTTCATATTGTGATAAATCTCATCAAAATTAAATATCAATTTAGATTGCATAACATTCCATCTTTTATAGTTTATAGACAAATTTGATCCATAATTAGTCTACTCAATTTATACGTGTAAGAAACTCCATTAAATCTTAATAATATTGAATTGTTACATTTTGTAAAGTAGGAAAAACTAAATTAGAAATTTGAGACTAAACTATTACATATCTAAAAGTACATAGACTAAATCTATACAAACTAAACTTTAGGGACTAAATTGTTACTTTTACTTAAAAGTTGAGCGTTATATTTATAATTGAATAATTATTTTTAATTTAAAATTTTAGTATAAAAATGCTATAGTTTTCATGTGATACTTTTGAATAATTTATTAATTATTTTTATAACTACCCAACTTTCTAGAATGGGATTCTGACAGCTACTATATGCATGTATAAATCTCAAAACGACATTTTCACAAAATTTGACTAAATTCAAAATTTTAAAATAAAATCTCTGTTCGGGGTACCCCAACTTTAATTTAAAATAAATTAAATAAAAACCCAATGAAATGTTCAAAGAATTTAAAGGTTTAATTACAAACTAGAAATTGCAAACATAAGAAAAATATATGCGGAAGTGATGTCAAGTCCCAAGGCCTGATCATGAACTCCTCTTGTCATTCGCCGTTCCGTCCTTTCCTTTTATCTTATATATATATATATATATATATATATATATATATAGAGAGAGAGAGAGAGAGAGAGAGAGATAAAAGAGTGAGTATAAAAATACTCAGTAAGTGACCGACTACTTGGCCTATTAGGTGTACAGGTTAGTATCCCTATCAAGACAAAGATCTGCATCTCAACATAGGCATAGGCATAACAGCATAAGAGACAAACCCAAAGGCACACTTTTATCGAAAGTGACTTCGAAGAGACGTAATAACATAATCGTAGGTGGTGATCCCATAAGGACATCGAAACATACTCAGGGGATGAACACAGTCCGATAGGGTTACTAACAGTCACCACTATGATAGAATGTACAAGCATACAACGGAACAATCAGAATCAATAACCACTCTAATTACATTTAATTTGAGTTTCAAAGCATTCAAGAAAACAATTTTCAGGAAAGAGGGTTTCAAGAACACAATACCTTTGAAGAAATCCACCAAATTCAAGCTGCTTTCCACGAATTTGAGTTGCAAATGATCAGTGGACAACCAATAGATCTTCTCTACTATTCTCCAACTTGGGTTTGAGTGGTGGAACTCACAATTGAGATCAATTAGGTGAAGAAGAGTAAGGGTTTTGGAGGATTTTTAGAACTTCAGCAAGTTCTTTAGAAAAACCCAAAAATCTCTCTTAAATTTCTGATAAATTGAAGTATTTAACCACTTGATACATGCAAGCACTACCTCATGCAACTAATTGACACTTCAATTAGCAAGGAGAGAGTGGGCTAGGTGTGAGTTTAAGGAGAATCCACTTCAATTGGAAAAATCCACTAAATATTTGGATTTTTAAATTTAAAATTTGGAAATTTATCTAAAAATTGATTTAATTCAAAATTAATCAAATATAAAATTTAATTTCTAATATTTAATTTGAAAATTGAAAATTAATTTGATTTTAATTAATTAAATAATAATTTAATATCAAATATTAAATTAATTAAACACCTATATCATACATAATCCTCTTCATGTAATTAATATTTAAATCATTATTTAAATATTTTAATATCTCCGATTACGTTTAATTTCAATAAAATTAAACGTTCCATTATATCAAATATAATTATCCAAACCCTAAATTGAATTTGAACATTTCAAATTCAAACCCTAATTTGAAATTTGAACACTTCAAGTTAAAACCCTATTTATGATTTGAACATTTGAAAACTACTCAATTTACTAATCCAAAGGAAATTTTACGAGCTAGTAGAGGGACCTTATGGACCTACAGATCATGAGCTCCAATGATTTGAGATTAATTGACTAAAATCTTTAGACCAAATTAATCAATATTCGTTAACTACCTAGACACATCACTATAGCTAAGTAGTTGTACTCTCCTCACTGTAGATATATTTTTGTCCACTTGATTTAACCATAATTAGTAAGTCGACTCTTCACAGGTTGTTCGTAATATCGATTGGGTCAAATGTTGTTTTACCCCCGAAATTACATCTTGCTCTTTAATTCCCACTGATCCTCTAATGAACAATTGGTTTGCGATCCAATCACTAAACCAAGTCCTTCTCGGTCCAATGAGAGAGTGAGGCGCCTTGTTCAAGATTTGGATTTAGTACTTAAGAGAACAACTTCTCTACTATCCCTAAATCGGGAAGTGTGAATTTTGTCTTGCACCCTATGTCCTCGGCTATCTACCTGGTCTTACCCTTGAAATGGGAGGCTTATTGAACCGGTGCTATTGAGCCAATTCTCACATATACAAGTCTAAGGATAATCCTAAATAAATAGGAGTCCAGAATTAGCTCAGGATTAAGGATGAGCTATCTAGGTTATCGATTTGAAACAGTCAGTCTTAAACAGTAAAAAAATATTATAAGTAAGAGCGACTTATTTCTTGGTCTGATCTTATGCAAACTCATTATATAGGACGCCCTCACTTCTCATGTCACTACTTGAACGAATCAAGATCACTTCGTTTGTAGCACTTTACAACAAATTGTAACAACTACATCGCATTGATATTATTACCAGAATATTGCACCCAACCTTATTCATATATAATAGATCATTTTGGCTATTTACTCCAACTTGATCCATCTTTATGTCGCGATATACTATTCAAGTATTCATATAATAGCCATGGATCTTAGTTTACTGGATTTAATCTTTACAAGTGTAATTTACATATTCAACAACAACTTTATTGAATAAACGTCAATAAGATCTTTATTGATAATAGAAAATGTTTAACACAAACTGCTAGTTTTAGGACATACATCCCAACAAACTCCCACTTGGATTAAAACTCCAATGGATTTTACATATATACAAATATATATACAATGTTTAGTAATGAGAGAATAAATACAATAAACTAGGGCATTAGATGCCCAATATTTCTCCCACTTACCCTAGTTCTATCTATATCGCAATTCAAGTCCCACTAGGTGACCCTCAGACACTTTAGCTAGGAGTGCCTTTGTAAATGGATCAACCAAGTTGTCTTCAGAGGCAATCTGCATGACAATCACGTCTCCTCGATATACGATCTTCCTGATGAGATGGTACTTGCGCTTAATGTGTTTTCCATGCTTATGGTTTCTAGGTTCCTTTGAGTTAGCAATTGCTCTACTGTTATCACAATACAGGGTGATTGACAGATGCATATATGGAACTACTTACAAATCAATCAGGAACTTTTTTAGCCACACTGCTTCTTTAGCTACTTCACATGAAGCTACATACTGCTTCCATGGTGGAGGCTTTTATAGCTCTTCCATTTAAAGTGAATATTGACGTAGAAGTTGATTTTCTTGAATTGATATCAGTCTAAAAGTCAGAATCAATATATCCAATAAGAATTAGATCCTTAGCACCATACACGAGCATATAGTCCCTTGTTCTCTGAAATATTTAAGGATGTTTTTAACCGTAGTCTAATGATCATATCCAGGATTGGACTGATATCTACTGACAATTCCAACTACATAGCATATGTTGGGACGAGTACACAACATGACATACATTAAACTCCCTACTGCTGATACATATGGAATTTGTTTCATAACCTTAACCTCTTGAGGTGTTTTAGGACACTGTTCCTTAGAAAAAAAAATTTCGGGTTTGAAAGGTAACAAACCTCTCTTGGAATTATGCATTTTATATCTAGACAACATCTTGTCTATATAAGATGCTTGAGATAATGCTAAAGTTTTGTTCTTGTAGTTCCGAACTATTTGGATCCTAAGAACATGCTGTTCTTCTCCAAATCCTTCATTTGAAATTGCTTAGCAAGCCATTTCTTAACGTCAGCCAGAATTTCTACTTCATTTCCTATGACTAGAATATTATCAATATATAGAACAAAAAAAGCTACAGTTTTGTTGACAATCCTTTTGTAAACACAAGGTTTGTCAACATTTGATTCAAAGTCATAAGATTTGATCGTAGTGTCAAATCTCATATTCTAGGATCGAGACACTTGTTTTAGCCAATAAATGGATCTATTAAGCTTTCAAACCTTTTGCTCTTGACCATGTTCAATAAACTCCTCTGATTAAGACATATAGATACTCTCTTCAAGATAGCCATTCAAAAAGGTTGTCTTGACATCCATTTGTTAGATTTCATAATCATAAAAAGAGACAATGGATAAGAGTTTCCTAATAGACTTGATCATGGCGATCGGAGAGAAGGTTTCTTCATAATCTACCCCTTCTCTTTGGATAAATCCTTTTGCCACAAGTCTAGCTTTGTACGTTCGTACCTTACCAGCTTGGTCTCTTTTTCTCTTGTAAATCCATTTGCAACCAATAGTTTTTATCCCTTCTGGTTGATCTACAAGATCTCGGATTGAATTGAAGTACATAGATTCCATTTCGAGGTCCATGGCTTTTATCAACTGGTCCTTATCCACATCTTCCATTGCTTGTTTGAAAGTCAATGGATCCTCTAAGCCATCATCGGGTATGATGATCTGAGTTTCAATTTAACCCATGTACTGGTCAGACTATTGCACAACCTTCCCACTACATCGAGGCATTCTTAAATCTTGAGAAGGATGTGAAAGAGTAGTTTCATCAACAATTCTTGTTGAAGAACCTGCTCGATCTACAACTCTTGTTGATCTATCTGTAGTTTCTCTGCACATCTAACTTAATACTAGTTTATTGAAAGGTTGGTGATTTTTAATGTGGTCTTCCTCAAGGAATGTTGCATTTTTTGACACAAATACTTTATCTTCCTGAGGACCATAAAAGTAACCACCTTTTGTCTCTTTAGGATAGCCTACAAATAGGCATACTTTTGAACAGCGTTCCAACTTCTCTAGATTTTCCACCAACATCCAGCTTCTCTGGATTTTCCATCAACACATGTGCTAGGCATCCTTAAATCCTGAAGTGATGTAAACTACCTTTACGTCCTCTCCATAACTCGTAAGGTGTTTCTGAAACACTTTTTGAGGGAACCATGTTCAATATATATACCGTAATCTCTACTGCGTGACCCCAAAAAGAACTTGGCAACTAAGCATAACTCATCATAGAATGAACCGTGTCCAATATGGTTCTATTTCTTTTTTCCGCAACACCATTTTGTTGAGGTGTGCCAGGTGCTGTGAGTTACGACTGAATTCCATACTCTATCAAATAGTCCTAGAAGTTTAAGTCCATGTACTCACCACCTCGATCTGATCGAAGTGTTTTAATCTTTTTATCTAATTGATTCTCAACCTTTGCCTTATATTCCTTGAACTTTTCAAGTGATTGGGACTTATAATGCATTAGGTAAATATAGTCATATCTTGAATAATCATCGATGAAGCTGATGAAATATTCATACCCTTCTCTCGCTTTAACATTTATCGAACCACAAAGGTTTGAATATAACTTATTCTGAAAATTCAATAAAACTCGTGGTTTGTAAACAATAAAACTTATTTTGAAAATTCAATAAAGTTGTTATTGAATATACGAATTGCTTATTTCGTTTTAGAAATAAATCCAATAAATTAAAAGATCCATGACTATTACATGAGTATTTGAACTTTATGTGGAGACATAAAAGTGGATCAGGTTCGAGTAAATAGTCAAAATGATCTATAGTATATGAATATGGTTGGGTGCCTTATTCTGGTAATACTATTGGATGCGATCCACTCTATAATTGTTACAAGTAGTAAAGTTCTATAGATGAAGTGATCTTAATTCGTACATGTCATGACATGAGGAATGAAAGCGTCTTGTGCAATGAGTTTGTACAAGATCGGACCATGAAATAAGTTACTCTTACTTTATAACACTGTTTACTATTTAAGACTGACTATTTCAAAGTGATGACCTAGGTAACTTGACCTTAATCCTGAGCTAACTATGAACTCCTGTTTATTCAGAATTATCCTTAGATATGTATAGGTGAGGGTTGACTCAACAGCGCCGGTTCAATAAACCTCTACTTCAGGGGTAAGACTAGGTAGATAGCGGAAGACATAGGGTGCAAGATGAAATTCACTCCTACCCACTTTGAGGGATAGTAGAGAGGTTGTTCCCTTAAGTGCTTACTTTGGGTCTTGAACAAGGGACCCACCCTTTCATTGGCTCAAGAGGAACTTTGTTTGATGATCGGATCACAAACTAATTATTCATTAGAGGATCAATGAAGGAATAAGAGGTAATCTCGGGGGTAAAACAGTCATTTGACCTAGTCGTTATTACGAATAATCTGTAAAGGGTTAACTTACTAAACATGGTTATATTGAGTGGACACAATATATCTGCAGTGAGGAGAGTGCAACTCTGGGTTTTAGTGGCGTGCCCAGTAGTTAACGAATGAGGGTTAATTCGGTGTAAAGAATTTAGCCAATTAATCTCGGATCGTTAGAGTCCATGATCTGTAGGTCCACAAGGTCCCCCTACTAGCTCACAAATGGATTAGCCTTAGAGTAGCGTGATAAGTTAATTTGAAACGTTCGAATTAAAATTAAGGGAATTAGTAATTATATGTGATATAATTACACGTTTAATTTTGGAATTAAACGAAATTGGAGAATCAATTAATATTTAAATATGATTTAAATATTAAATTCATGAATAGGGATTCATGATGGTGGAATTAGTGTTAAATTAAATTAAATATTTGACATTGAATTAATTAGAATTGATTAAATTTGTTTAATTAATTATTTATTATTAACTTTATTAGATAAATTAATTATTGAACTAATTTTGTAAAATTAATAATAAAATATTCATTTTTTAAAAGAAAATTAATTTTGGAAATTGATTTTGAAAATCAAAACTAAATTAAAAAAAAAGAAAATTGAAAAATTGAAAAAAAATCCAAAAAGTTGGATTTTTCCACTAATTTTCCAACTTGTTTACACACTTTCCACTTACCTAATTCAGTCATTAATCCAAGCATGAGCTGCAATTCATATATCAATTGTTCTTGCATGATTTTCATGCAATATATACTGAAGAATCTCAGTGGAATTGAGCATGCAAAATGGTTGATTTTGGCTAAAAATCTCTCTTGAAGAAGAGTTCTTTAGGTTGCTGTAAACCAGTGTTCTCTTCCTCCAAATTCCCTCAATTCTAACTTATTTTGAGTCCTGCAACTCAATCTAAGGTACCAAAAGGATAGTAGGGAAGCCTTTGTGGTGGTTCACAAGCTGATTTGGAGAAGATTTGCAGCTAGAATCATGATTCAAGTATTTCTTCAAAGGTATGTCATGAAATCTTCTTGTTAGTTTATGGAGCATGCTTAATTCAAAGCCAAATTTATGAATTAGAATGCTTAGTGATCGTTTTTCTTTCGCTGCATTTTCTAACACTAACATATACTAGCTCTAAGGGTTCTTTGGCTCTAAGACCTATCCAATAAAAGATCTTTTGGTCATCTTACCATTAAAAAAAGATTCACATGGCGGTAAGGAGTTATCTTTTAACTGGTTTAGAAGTCCACTCTCAACCAATTTCTTAATCCTATTGAGATTAAAGTGGTCTAGTCTTAGGTGACAAAGATAGGCATTTGGAGAATTTCTTTTCTTATTTTGAGTTTCAGCTGTTTTAAACATCTCTATATTCAAAACGACTTTCACCTCAATTGGTTTTAACAAGTATAAGTTATTTTCTAAATTTGTAGAACATATCTTAATACCTTTCGAAATAATGAACACTTCATTATTTTCAAAAGAAATTCTATAATTATGTTCTAGCAAACACGAGACAAATTAAATTCCTTTTAATAGAAGGAATATAGTAAACATTTTCAAGTAAAATGTATCTATCTCTAACAAATAACTTCATATCTCCCACTACTTTAGCTAAAACAACCTCCCCGGTCCCTACCTTAAATGTTGCTTGGTCTTCTGTAAGCTGTCTCCAAGAACTAGTTTCCTAAGCGAAAGCACATATATGATTAGCGGTACCCGAATCTATTATCTGATTAATTTATCATTTTTCACTAAACATGTCTCAATCACAAGTAAATCATATTTACTTTGTTGTGCTTTCTTTGTTTCTTCGTCTATGACACTTATGATTTCTTGAGCAGAAGCTATGTTCTCAAATTTCTTAGCTAATATATCAGATATATTTGCCAGAATAATGTTTCAGGCTTTTTCATTTGCCTTAATCCATTTGTCATATGCATACCAACTCTTTTAGTCTGCAGAAGAATTGAGAGATTGAGGACATTCCTCTGTTAAAATAAATCTTAAATCATCGTTCGCTAGTACATCTAATTTCCATGTTAATTTATTAAGACCATTATTGTTATTGGAAGCGAGTATTTTTAAAGAAGTCGACATGCTAAAATTTTAAACGAAATCTAATTAGTAAATTGCTTTTAAACCCAATTCAATTTTAGCAAAAGTAATAATGTATCCAAAATTCATTATTTATTTACAACGATACTATAGTGAGTTAGAATAAGTGCTACCGAGGGACAATCAAATATCCCTTCACTAAAGCAAGATATTCTTGACTAGATACTATCTCCAGAATAACTCTTATTCCTATAGTCATTTAGTTACCATTTTTTATCAAGAACTTACTAACACTTAGTAATTTTATAAGTGCAACCCTCCATTTTCAGACTTTAGAGGTCGACCCTAACGATGCTACCGAATTGGAAAGTCAAGGTTGGGAATGAACCTAAGAAATCTTATCTATTTTTGGAGTTTGAGTTGTTCCAAATCCTATGTTACAACCCTTCGAGGGGATAGTCATGGTTAGCAACTAGCTAATTCCGCTCCGGAAACGACAACAGGCGCAACATAGGAATCTCACGATCCAAACTAACGAAAGTGACTGCAGAACACATTGACACATTTTCGAATGGAGCAGTTGAGGTAAAATCGACATGAAGCCGGACATTGATCTCGCGGTGTGAACTCTTAGAGACGTGAATATCAATATATCATATATATTTAATATTACTATGAACTGCTTCCCCTATTCACCTTGATGTTGACCCATGGAAACATTTTCCAAATGGAGGTCACTCCTAGGGTGACACGAAGCCAAGTATGAATCTCAAGGTGTGAACTCCTAGGGACGTGAGAGCTAAGAACAACATATCATATATGTTACTAATCTCCACTGAAGTGTCCTAACAATATATCATATATGTTATCTATCTCCCACTGAAGTGTTCTACTTGTTTGGGTATACTTTTGCTTAGGTTTATTCCAACTAATTAAAAAAACCTAAGTCTATGTGGCTTATTAAAGTATGACGTTTATAATTAGATTTAACCTACGATGTCTAGGTGATAAACCAATCTTATTACCTCACATTGCTCATGCATGTTTATAAAACCGGGTTAACAACACTCAATTATTTGGCCATAATCCCTAGGTAGAAGGTGTTCCGTAGACCGTCAACTTAATTACCCCCAGCCTTAGACATGACTATATACTGGTTGAGTTTGTAACCCAAGTTTTATAAGATAACAACCTATTTTAACTATTAAAACAATTGGTTGACCTACGTGAGCATGCAACTTATTTTTGTTATGGATTTTAATGTCTGATCCAATTTTGTAACAACTTATAAAATAATAGACATGCTTTGCATCTATAATCATCAAAGGGATTCAAACTTTAATATAACACTTATATTAAACTTTAGAAACCCTAAACAAGCATACTATACATTATAACTCTTTATAATATATTTTCAACGTATATAACATGCTTGCTATAGTGGTATTTTAAATCTACATGGCATACATTATGCACATACATGTTTAATTTAAATATAACAAACATCACATGCATAAATATTTAAACACCACTAATATGGTTCAACTTTGGCATCCTAAGCAAGCAAGAATAACAAATTATTACAAAACAGCTCAAAACTTTCTCCAAAACGAATTTGGATTGCTCGACCCTCATGAATCGAACTGAACCGCCCGAATCAGCTCTCCAAGGCTCCAATTGAGGTTGAATCGAACCAAAACAATTTTCAGAGAAGAGGGTTTCAAGAACACAAAACCTTTGAAGAAATCCACCAAATCCAAGCTACTCTCCACAAATTTGAGCTGCAAATCAACAGTGGACCACCAAGAGATCTTCTCTACTATTCTTCAACTTGGATTTGAGTGGTGGAACTCATAGTTGAGATCAATTAGGTGAAGAAGGGTAAGGGCTTTGGAGGATTTTTAGAACTTCAACAAGTTCTTCAGAAAACCCCAAAAATCTCTCTTCAATTTCTGATAAATTGAAGTATTTAAGCACTTGATACATGCAGCTAATTGACACTTCAATGAGCAAGGAAAGAGTGGGCTAGGTGTTAAGTTTAGGGAGAATCCACTTCAATTGGAAAATCCACTAACTATTTGTATTCTCCAATTTAAAATTTGGAAATTTCCATCAGCTCAAAATTGATTTTCAATTTCAATTGATTTAATTCAAAATTAATCAATTACAAAATTCAATTTCTAAAATTGAATTTTAAAATTGAAAATGAATTTGATTTTAATTAATCAAATAAACTTAATTAATTAAATAATAATTTTAATATCAAATATTAAATTAATTAAACACCTATATCATACATGAATCCTATTCATATAATTAATATTTAAATCATCATTTAAAAATTTTAATCTCTCTAATTACGTTTCATTTCATCAAATAAAACGTTTAATCATATCAAATATAATTATACAAATCCTAAATTAAATTTGAACATTTCAAATTCAAACCCTGATTTGAAATTTGAACACTTCAAATTGAAACCCTAATTACGATTTTGATCATTTCAAAACCACTCAATTTACAAATCAAAGGGTAATTTTACAAGCTAGTAGTGGGTTGTAACATGGGTTTTGAAACAACCCAAGCTTCAGTAATGAATAGGGTCTTATAGTTCTATCTTGGGTACTGTGTTCCATCTCGGGGGCATATTCATACCGTTCTATAAAATTTGAAAATGGTGGGTCACACTTACAAGAATTACTAATTGTTAGTAAAGATCTTGACCGAAAATGATAACCAAAAGAACTATAGGAGTAAAGAGTTATTCTGATATAGTATTTGGTCAAGAATTGTCTTACTTCAGTGAAGAAATTGTAGACTGCCCCATGGTAGCAATTGTTCTAAATCACTAAAGTATTGTTGCAAATAAATAAAGTTTTTTGGGTACTTTATTATTCTTGCCAAATTTGGATTTAGATGCATAAAGTTTAATAGAATTTGTTTAAAATTTTCAGCAATGTCGAATTCAATTATAGAACTGCTAGCTTCCGATAAGTTTAATGGTGAAAGATATTTGAACTAGAAATCCAACATCAATTCGATATTAGTTGTGGATGATTGAGGTTTGTGTTTACGAAGGAATATCCTCGAGTTCCCAGTATAAGAACGAACCAAAATGTTCGGAACATCTATGATCGATGGGTTAGGGCTAATGAAAAAGTTTGGACTTACATCTTAGCAAGTATATCTGATGTACTTAATAAGAAACATGAGGTATTGCCCACTACCTGTGAGATAATGGCGTCGCTCTAGGAGATGTTCGGACCGTCATCCTCTGTTCGACATGAAGCCATTAAGTATGTCTACAGTACTCGCATGAAAGATGGTTCCAACATTAGAGAACATGTTCTCGATATGATGATCCATTTTAATATTACTGAGGCTCATGGGCGATGATAGATGAGATAAATCAAGTGAGTATGATATCAGAATCTCTTCTGGAGAGTTATCTGCCTTTCAGAACCAATGTTGTTATGAAAAAAATTACTTATAATTTGACTACGTTGTTGAACGAGTTACAGACATTTCAGTCTATGATGAAACTTAAAGAGAAAGAAGTAAATGTTATTTCTCGATCTAAGAATTTTTTGAAGGGGTCGTCGTTTGGAACAAGACCCACTAATAACAAGAAGTCTGTTCCCTTTTCTTTAAAAGACAAATCTGTACAAATGAAGAAGAAGGGTAAAGGGAATAAGAAAACCACTGCTATGAAAAATAAAAACAAAAACAAGACTCCCAAAGAAAAGTGGTTCCATTGTGGAGAGGATGTGCACTGGAAGCGTAACAGTCTAAAGTATTTAGTGGAAAAGAAAGTGGAAAAGGCGAAACAAGGTAAATCAGATTTACTAGTAGTTGAAACATGTCTAGTGGAGAATACTCACCTAACCTGAATATTAGATTCAGGCATTGTTAATCATGTTTGCACTTTTCTACAGGAAACTAGTTCTTGGAGACAACTTTCTGAACAGGAAATGACTTTCAAGGTGGGAACGGGTGAAGTCATTTCAACTCATGTAATGGGAGATGTCAAGCTATTTTTTGCATAATCTTCATCCTACTTAGGAATGTATATTATGTACCTAAGATGAAAATAAACTTAACCTCCATTTTTTATCTGCTAGAAAATATGTATAGAATATTTTTTAAATCTAATGAAGTGTTTGTTTTTTCAAGAGGTGTTCGTGTTTGTTCTGCAAGACTCGAAAATAACTTGTATATATTAAAATCAACTGAAGCAAAGGTCATTCTAAATATAGAGATGTTTAAAATAGCTGAGACTCAAAATAAAAAGGGAAAATTTCTCATAACGCTTATCTTTGGCACCTCAGACTTGATCACATTAATCTCAACAGGATTGAGAGATTGGTAAAAAGTTGTCATCTAAGTCTGTTAGAAGATAATTTTTTACCTCCGTATGAATCATGTCTTGAGGGAAAAGTGACAAAAAGATCTTCATGCCAAAAAGCCTCTTGAACTTATACATTCAGACCTATGTGGTCCGATGAGTGTAAAAGCAGGAGAAGGCTATCAGTATTTTGTCAGTTTTATTGATGATTACTCGAGATAGAGCTACATTTACTTAATAAGTCACAAGTCTGAAACTCTTGGAAAGTTCAAAGAATTTAAGATCGAGACTGAAAATTTGTTAAGTAAAAGAATTAAAATACTTCGATCTGATCGAGGTGGTGAGTATATAAATTTACAATTCCAGAACTATCTAGTAGATCATGGAATTCAATCCCAGCTCACAGCACCTGGAACATCACAACCAAATGGTGTTGCAGAAAGGAGAAATTGAACCTTGTTAGACATGGTCCAATCAATATGCTCAGTTACCTCAGTCCTTTTGGGGGTATGTAGTGCAGACTGCAGTATATATTCTAAATGTTGTTCCTTCAAAAAATGTTTCAGAAACACCATATGAATTGTGGAAAGGACGCAAAACTAGTTTAAGTCATTTCTATATCTGGGGTTGTCCAACACACGTGTTAGTACAAAATCCTAAGAAACTGGAAACACGTTCAAAGTTATGCCTCTTTGTAGGATACCCTAAAGAAAAAAAGGAGGTCTGTTCTATGATCCCCAAGAAGATAAAGTGTTTGTATCGACAAATGCTACATTCTTGGAAGAAGATCATATTAAAAATCATCTATCTCGTAGTAAACTAATATTACAAGAAATGACCAAAGCTGCTACAGAAACATCAACAAGAGTTGTTGATCAAGCTGGTCCATCCACAATTGTTATTGTCCTGTCACGTCCGTCTCAAGAGTTGAATATGCCTCGACATAGTGGGAGGGTTATTCAGCAACTTGAACACTATATGAGTTTAACAGAAACTCAAAACATCATGCATGATGATGGATTAGAGGATCTATTAACCTTTAAAAAGGCAATGAAAGATGTTGAGAGGGAACAATGGATAAAAGCCATGAACGTTGGAATAAAGTCTATGTACTTCAACTTTGTCTGATAACTTATAGATCAACCATATGAAGTTATCTATAGGTTGTAAATGGATCTACAAAAGAAAACTAGACCAAACTGACAAGGTGCAAACCTATAAAGCCAGACTCGCGACAAAAGGTTTTACCCAAAGAGAAGGGGTTGATCATGAAGAAACATTTTTTTCCTGTTGCCATGATAAAATCGATTAGAATACTTCTATCCATTGCCACATATTATGACTATGAAATATGACAAATGGATGTCCAGACAGCTTTTCTGAACGGTCATCTTGATGAAAGTATTTTTATGTCTCACTAGAAGGTTCATCGAACAAGGACAAGAACAAAAATTATGTAAGCTTAAATGATCCATTTATGAGTTAAAATAAGCTTCAAGATCCTGGAATATAAGATTTGATACTGCGATCAAATCTTATGGCTTTGAACAAAATGTCAACAAACCTTGTGTATAAAAGAAAATAGTCATACGACTATAGCATTCTTAGTTCTTTATGTTGATGATATCTTGCTCATTGGGAATGAGGCAAGCTTCCTTGCTGACGTAAAGAGATGGTTAGCAACATAGTTCCGAATGAAAGATTTGGGTGATGCTCAATACATTCTAGGAATACATATCTTTCGAAATCAAAAGAATAGAACCTTAGCACTATCTCAGGCATCTTATATTGACAAGATGTTGTCAAGATATAATATGCAAAATTTCAAAAAAGGTATGTTACCTTTTTTACATAGAATTCATTTGTCAAAGGAACAGTGTCCTAAGACACCTCAAGATGTTGAGGAAATGACAAGCCATAAAGTACATATACTTCATGTGAGGCAAAGAATCGGTATCAGACATGTATCAGATATTGATACTTCCAGATACTTTCCAGATACATATCTGACACGCGATTTGACGTATCTATACTTTCCAGATACGTATTTGACACGCAATTTGACGTATCTATTTCTATGTGTACTTTTTTTTTTTAAAAGAAAAACGACAAGTAACTCATCTAATCTTTCCTAATCTAAAATTAGGCAACCTATTTAAAAAGCTCACTACTCGAGTTCAAAACTAAAAGAAAAAAATAAATAAATAACGGACAAAACCTTAGACTAGAATCATCTAATCTCCATCTTCACATTTGAGTCCCCACAAAATCCACCAAAATATAAGCCATTTGGATATCTTCAACAATAAGTTCTTCGTTTATCTTCATACTTCTTCCTCTAATCTTCTTCTTCTTTGCAATATGAGTCACTTTTCTATTCCATTTTATTAACTATTGTACTTCAACATCTTAGATGTTGCTTTTTTTGTATTGTATTTCAGTGTTTGTATTCTATTTTGTGCTATTATTATTAACTTGCATGCTAAATTTATCTATATCCTAGATTTTTTTAAAGAAAAAAAATGTATCTTCAACGTATCAGTATTCTCGTTTTTTAGAAATATATATATATATATATATATATATATATATAATGATGCATCCTTAGACATATCAGTATCTTAGTTTTTTTGAAATTGACGAATCGTCGTATCCGATCGTATCCGTATCGTATAGTCGTATCTATTGTTTCATAGATGACAAGAATTCTATATGCATCTGCAGTTGGGAGTTTGATGTACGCAATGTTATGTACACGTCCTAACATATGCTTTGCAGTTGGAATCGTCAGCAGGTTCCAATCCAATCTAGGACACAGTTATTGGACCGCTGTAAAAACATCCTCAAGTATCTAAGGAGAACGAGGGACTATATGCTTGTGTATGAACCTAAGGATTTGATCTTTACCAAATACACTGATTCTGATTTCCAGACTTACGTGTATTCAAAGAAATCTACTTCAGAATCAGTTTTCACTCTTAATGGAGAAGCTATAGTTTGGAGAAGCATTAAACAAAGTTGTATCGCTGACTCCACGATGGAATTAGAATACATAGCCGCATGTGAAGCCGCTAAAGAAGCAGTATGGCTATGCAAATTCTTGGCTGACTTGGAAGTAGTTCCACATATGCACCTACCTATCACACTTTATTATGACAATAGTGGTGTTGTTGCCAACTCAAAGGAACCAAGTGTTGGGGATGATGCCCTAAACTCTCGTTGGGTCCTGTAGTTCATAAACACAGTCTTGAACAAACACTTGTGATGTATAATATATGATATTTTTCTTCACTTTTTTCTATGAATATTGGATGTTTTATTTGCTTTACCACAAACCAATAAACTAAAATCTTTGGTTGTCATTATGTAACTTAAGCATGTATGTGGTGACATACAAGTGGATCATGTCTTAAGTGATAACCAAAGTGGTCTGTAGTCTATGGATATAGGAGGGAAACCTTATCCTGGTAACGCTACGGATGCGGCCCGCTTTGTGAAATAGTTACAAGTGTTGTAGCTTTCTACAGATGGTCTGATCTTGATCATTCATGTGGGGACATGCGAGCGAGAGCGTCCTATACAAAGAGTTTGTATAAGACCTGGCCACGAAGTGTTAACGTCTCGTTCTATAACACCTTTCATGACAGAGACTTCTCTTCACTAAGATGACCATAGGTAACATGACCTTAACCCTAAGTGAGTTGGAAACTTCTGCTTTTGAGGGTGATCCTTTGATTTGCATGGGTGCGAATGGTCAGATTGCCGACTTAAACCTACTACTTTGGGGATTTGTCTCATTTGAGAGTTGGGAACTCAACTATACAAGATGGAATTCACCCCTTCCCTAAAGCAAGGGTAAGTAGATAGATTGCTCCCTTAAGGGCTGATTCCGGGGCTTGAACGATGTGGCGTCACACACCTTCTCATGGCCGAGAGGTGTCCACACATAGTAGGACTGTGTTGTATTATTCATTAGTGGAATTAGTGGTACTTAAGGAGTTAGATGTAACTATAGGGGCAAAATAGTAAATTACGAGCATTTGTGAAGGGTTATCAAACTGTTGATTGGTTATATCCGATGGACATAGAAATATATATGTGGTGAGAAGAGTGCAACTGTCGGTCTTTAGTGAAATGCCTGGCAGTTAACGGATGGTAGATCTCGTGGCTAAAGAGATTAGGCAGCTATTCACGTACCATTGAAACTTCGAGCCATAGGTCCATAAGGTCCGCTTGGTAGCTCAATGGATTCAAGTTGAGAGTCAGTTTTTGGGTCAATTTGAAGTGTTCAAATTGACAAGGGGGAGTTCGATTATATACGATATGATTGAACTGGTTAATTATATATGATATGATTGACATTGTGTATGAGATACATTATTTGGAGGAAAATGATATAAATATGATTTATATCTAATGGAGGAGAAAAGACTATGGTTCATATGTTGCGTTTGATGTAATATTAAACCATAGGTTAATGAATATAATATGATTATATATATTATTTAATTTGACAATTATAGGATAATTGTTGTGCCAGTTTTTCTCCGTAACCGTATGATAGTGGGAGGTTGCGTTTAGTTTTCGTAACTGAAGGATAAAATGAAAATTGTTTTCATTTTGCAAAGAAATTAGACATTCGCTCACGTTTGGTGTATAGTGCCTATCACATAGCAAACCGAGAGCCTACACGATAGCTCAACGTTTCTAAATGATCGTATACACGTACGCCTTTTACTAAACGATCACATAGGATTTGCTAAACGATCATCTTGCTTTTTCCTAAACGATCGTGCGCCCGAGCGTTTATTAAACAATTGTCTATATGATTGCGGCCCTTTTACTAAACGATCGTGTACCTCTTTCTAAACGATTAAACATCATCTATACGATAGACACTTTCCTTCTCCCACTTGCTTAGTCTTGGTATACTATCTTTTCTTCCTCCTTCCCTCTACCAAATCCAACAAAGTCTACACCTCCTAGATTCCCACACCGAGAATATCGGGAGTTTTAAATGGTAGTGTCTGCCTTGCTGCCTAGTTCATGTGGTGTCCATTTGTGGGTAGACGATTTGGTGGACGATTACTTGGACGTTCTCAGCGAGAGCGAAAGGAGCAGTCCTTCGACGAGAACGAGTTTTTTATGAAGAAGGGTTCTTCAACTGGTACGAATTTCATTCTCTTGTTGTTTAATTTCCAAAGCATGCCTGTAATTAGTTGTTAAATGCATATCTATTCTGTTTGATTGAGAATGCGGTAATTCTGTCATGATGGGTTTGGAACGATCTCACTTTCGCTCAGAAGTACTCTTTGATAAGAGTTCTTTCACCAAGGAGTCACAAACGTGGAAAATATATTGAAAGAACCTGCACTCCAAACACAAACTATTATAACACAGACTAAAATAATATGCACCCCAAACACGTAGACTATTATAACCCACAGACTATAATAAACATTGACTATTATAACCCACTCAGCACCCCGAACGCCCCCTAAGTTTTATGTTTGATTTCAATTTAGTCCTAAGTTTCAAAATGTTATAATTTTACCCTTGACATTTGAGTTTCAATTTGGTCCCTATGTTTCAAGATTGACACTTTTAAACTCGATTATTCACTAAAAACTTATTTTCCATCTTTAGTATTAATTTATTTTAATAAGTTAAAAAGAATTATAATTAATTAAATTTCACTATTTTTCATAACTTTTAAAATTAAGTTCAAAATTTCACTTTATAATTATTTTTAATTAATTAATAGATATTGATGGAAAATAAATATTTGATGGAATATTGAGTTTAAAAATATAAAATCTTAAAATCTAAGAATTAAATTAAAACAAGACTCAACTCTTAAAGATAGAATTATAATATTTTGAAACGAAACAAAACTCAAAACTTGAAAAGTAGCATTTGAAAATCTAAAAGATTAAAAAGGCATTCTATGGTAAACTAAATAAAAGGAGAATTTCTTGAAAGAAAAAAGAAAAAATAAATAAAACGAGAATTTCACGCACACTGGTAGGTATAAAAGGAAGGTATATAGGTGTATCGTACTTCGGTAATAGGAGTGTCATACCCGCGCAAAGTTTATGATCATCGGCCATTACCGAATTGAACCCTAACTGCAACTGCAAGCTTGCCGGTTGGATTTTGATATTAGGAAAAATCTCTGCTCCTCTGAATATTGAAATTCTCCAACTCTACAATGATCTGAGATTCTTTCGATCGATCCCCGTGTTTCGCCATGGCTATTCAATTTAAATTCAGGAGCTCCGTGAACTTCGACTCGGTGGATATCCAAGGCCGACCTTCCATATCAATTGGCGATCTTAAATTCAAAATTATTCGCATGAAGAACCTTGATACCTGCCAAAACTTTGATCTCGTATTCTCCGATGCCCGAACCGGCCAAGGTATCCATAATTTCTCTGCCACTACCGGTTGCGTGGTTTTGGACTCGGGTGGTAGTAGAGTCCTTGGGTTTAACTTATCGTTCAGTTCATGGTAGTGGATGATTCTTGAGATTTTACCCTTTATGTAACGACGTTTTGACGTAGTTAGTGCTATTGGAATTAGGCAGCTAAGGTTCTATTTATTTTAATTTCACGATGTGATAAACATTTCTGGTTCTCACAGTGTGTGTATAATTCCAATATTTCGAAGGTGTTTAGTTTAAGGTTCCCTTTGATACTCCCTACTTTGCAGATTTGGCCGACGAGAAACTTGAAATTCCAAGCGGTTCTTGCGTGATAGTCAAGAGAGTTCCCGCAGGATCAGTTCCTTCCAATGTGTAAGATACCCTCTTTCTGAATTGTGTTGTTTAAGAGAACAACTGTAGTTCTGGAATCTACAAACCCATTATCTGCATGCTGCTGCGTCCATATTTATATTTGTGTTGTTGGAAAATTAATCGTGTTTTGAGTAACGTATTTTACTTTTACTGAAAATTTTGCACAACAGTAGTTTTCACTTTGTGTTACTGCTACAGAGAGCCTTACACAACTCAATACGAATCCAACTTCCAATTAATTTTAATTATTCAATCCTAACTGAAAATTATCGGGCGGTTTCCCATATCACAATACTGTAATGCAGTGTGCATCACGACTTGTTTGGGAATGTTCAAGTCAAAGACACTGACATGGTTAATTCATCTCGTCCAGTGGTATGTTGATCATTACTTTATTAGTCAGTTGCTATATTCTTGCTTTTTTTGTCTATGAAATGAGGAACTAAGTGTTATTTCATCACGATGAATGACAATATAGTAACTAAACTGGCTGGCAGCTGATTCTGAGTAACTTTGTGACATTTGATGTTGCTATCCTTGTGCCTTATGCTTAGAATTTATCCTAGATGAAGGATTTTCTTTTAATTTTTATTGTTCTTTCTTTCTTTTTTTACAAATGATTATTTGTACAGTTTTGCTCTTGAACATGGTTTTAATGGATGTCTTATTTGGTTTAATGTTAAGGTGACTACTGAAGTTGTATGAGTTATTCTATCTGTTACAATTAGATCTGCAAGCTCTATTTGGACAGTTTTGAAGGCATACTAAGAATTCAGCATATGCATTTTATTTTGATAGCCGTTGCATATTTCTTGATGCCCAAATGGGGTCCCATCCACTTACTACCATGTTGGTGCTGTCAAGTTTTAACAATGCTTCTTTCGTTGGTTTGTTTGATAGCACATTCACTTTTGTGGGAGTCACTCTCATCGCTTCTTGAAATGATTAATTTATTTTTGTTTTATGTTTTGATTCCCCTTGCTCGACAATCCTTTTGAACAATTTTCAGAATGCTGAGACAGACAATTTTGATGATTTTGGTGTCGACTTATACCCTATTCACAAAGCAAACTCATCAATTTCTCTCAATAATAAAAATAACAATGCTGTTAGGTCGCTTTCTTTCCCTATCATTCTTCCCCTTTTAGTATCAAATATATTATCTGCAGTCCTGTTTACTCAACAGGAAATCTTTTGTTGTGTTTTCAGACATTATAAGGAGACTGAAAGAGGATATATTGAGGCTGAAGGAAGTGGTATTAGTGAGGCCATCCAAGGAGGTGTGTACTTGAAATTTTTATGTTGTTTTTGGTTTCTAATCCCGTTCTTATCTAAAAGTTTCCGTTTTTAGATTCAAATAATGGCACAACAGTTGGAGGAACTGTCCTGCAGACAAACATAAAAGTTAATGTTGGCGAGGGCATTGGTTTGGAGAAGTATGATGTTCAGTTAGCCTCTTTCACTCTAATAATTGTTTTGTTTGTCATTTGTTTTGATAATCTGACGTGTCTTACTGGTTGGAACTTGTAGACCAATTGCTCCAGTTAATCATAATTGTGAAATTCCTTCAGAACTGAAGTGTATACTTTGCAACTCACTCTTTGTGGATGCTGTAATTACTGGTTGCTGTAAGCATAGTTTTTGTGAGAAATGTAAGTTCTGGAACCCATTGGTTAAATATATTATTGCCTCTGTATTTGGAAATGTTTCGTGAACTTGTCTGGTAGATACTATGATATCTTAAGCGGGTTTTATTGATACAATAATTTGCTTCAGGTTTTAATTGATAGAACATTAAGGTTTAGGGGTATAAATTGATTTTCCACCCTAATTTTTATAACTGGAGTCACAGATTACCCAATAAATTTTTAATCACAAGCATAAACACTGGACACTGTCATTACCTTTTGTCCAGATTTGAGAAATGTTAAGGGGGGGAGGGCAGGGGAGAGTGAGGGGGAAACAAAAATTTGAAGAGTATTGTTGATCTGTCAAAAACCAGTCCTCACTAGAGATAGCTGCCATTTATTATACGCACGTATTATATAGTCTGGCACCAACCGCTGGACGACCTTCTTCTTAACCTGATAATACAAAAGCCAGTAGTGTTACCAACCAATCTGTTATCTTAGATTTTCAAACTTAAACCCTTGCAAAATTCATTTATTACCACCCACTATCTACATTATGCTTTCAGAGAGGCAATATAATGGAGCATTTAAGTTTGTGGAAGAGAAGATTGAATGTGCATCATCCTGATTGGTTCAGGGATGGGTTTAATAATGAGTCTTTTGTTTGTTTTATCCTTCCTTTCTTAAACTAGCTGAGAAGTACATGTCATGACCATTTGTATGTTAAGAGTGATGTGCGTTCTTTGTTGTAATTTGGCTTTCTAACATACTTCATGTAAACTGTTGATTGCCGGTGCAGGCATTCATCATGTTCTGCTGCAAAAGGCAATGTGCCCTAAGTGTGCCTCTACTAAGTATAAACTAGAAGATTTGTTGCCAAATTTTTCTCTTAGGCAAATTGTTGCCCATTTCCTTGAGTCTCAGATCCTGATGGGCGACTCAGAAAATGCTCATCATCATGAAGCATCAGGTAGAAAAACTATATTTGCATGCACTTTTTATAATAGGTTTAGTGTATAATAATTTATTTATCCTCCTAAACAGATGAAGAATCAAGAATTGAAGGAAAAGACATGCCTTATTTGCCTTATGCTACTAATAGGGGTTATAATCAAGAAGTGGTGGAAGACGTTCCTGTCTCATCAATAAGAAGAAATATGGTAAATCGCATTTTCTTTATTCCTATTATTTGGATCGATAGCACTCATCACAATATTCCACTTCGCCCCAGACGGTTAAAATTGATGGAGCACAAGTTCGATCGTGCCATCCTGATAATTTTGGTGGAAAACCTCATGACCTCCCTCCTTTTGATGATTGTCAAGGTGAAAGCCAGCCCGTTTTTAGGGATTTCAAGCATGGGTTGCTGGTCAATGACTCTGGTAGGATGTACAACTGGAGATTTTCTTCACTGCTAAAAAGTATATGCTCATTATTGTCAAATTTCTCTTTTGTGCTTGTAGATATGCCGAGCAAAATCCAAAATCTAACAGATTTTAGAAGACACAAAAAGGTACCGACTCTTTTTTCTTTCGTGTTTTAGGTTTACGTATTGGCTTGC
The DNA here is from genome assembly GCF_027475165.1 of Benincasa hispida. Lineage (NCBI taxonomy): Eukaryota > Viridiplantae > Streptophyta > Magnoliopsida > Cucurbitales > Cucurbitaceae > Benincasa > Benincasa hispida. Next base: position 37,736,965 of record NC_143481.1, on the reverse strand, counting down.
ATTAAGTTGATGTTAAACGTTGCCCTTGAATTAATCAGCGTGGCCGTACTTGTTACATGTGTGGTTCTCTGGACCATCTCATTAGAGACTGTCCAGGTGCTTCAAAACCAAATCCCATGCATCTAATGGGTAATGAATTAACATTCCACTTGTATTTTGAACATTTCGTGGAATCTTTCCTATGAGGGTTTAGATAATGTGTTGAATATTATATTGGCAGGAGCTTCGCCATATTATGCATCACCTTGGCCTTGTGTCAGTTCTTTTACGAACCTATATGGTTGTCCCATGGCTTTCAATACACCAATGGTGCCTGATGCAAATTCTTACTGGGCATCTATTTATGGTGGATACCCTGTCCCAAGGTAAATTTGGTTGTCTTTGGGTTTTTGACATCGAGTATACAGATGCATTTTTGGTCGGAGAGAAACTGAATGGTCATTTAATATGTTTATGACTATTATGTCAAACATTGGAGTAACATTCCTTTTGTAGCTTCTCTTTGAAACTCAGTTCAAAAGATTTTTGAAAGGATTCCTTCTTCTATGTTCCAATTTGAGTGTCATTTTATTCCCAATCCAGTTTGTAAATTTCTTCAATTAATGAAATTTGCTTCTCATAAGTAAGAGTGATTAATGATTTATATTGGCCATTATGTTTCAATGATAGTTACCTTTGAAGCTTTAGAAATATAGTTTAAACTGGGCCCTAGAACTACTGTTTTTTTTTTTTTTTTTTTAAAATTTATTTTATCTACCACCACCACCACCACCCCCCCCCCCCCCCCCCCCCCCCCCAGGGAGAAACTACTGGTTTATTCGTTACACCAGATAAATCTTACAGGATGCGTTAAATATGTCATAACTTTGCTTTATATTGTCCATTTTAAATGAAGTGGCAAGTTATTCTGTTTTAGAGTATATTGGACCGTTTGGAGTTTTCTTTTTGGAGGAGTTACTTTCAGTTTAGTTGTGGTAGGGATTACAGATGATTAAAAGGAGTTCCTTGTCCATCTATCGTTTTGGGGGAGGAGAAGATTCTTATGGCATGTCGGTGTTTTTTGCTTTGTTGTGGGAAGAGAGAAATAATAGGTTGTTTAGAAGGGTGGGTGGGTGGGGGGGGGGGGGGGGTGACCTTTTTCTTTGATGCCCTTGTATTATTTCATTTTTTTCCCTAATGACAATATGATTCATTATATAAAAAATTGGAAATGCCTGAGAAATTATTACTTATTTTTGGGTTAAATTACCAGTTTATTCCTTGAACTTTTAAAGTTTGTGTCAAATAGATGCTTGAAAATTCAAATAATGTTTAATAGGTCTTTCAAGTTTGTGTCATATAGGTGCTTGAATTTTAAAAAATGTTTAATAGGTTCCGACTTTGGTTCCTCGACTTGTTTGACATTTATTAAAATCATGAAGCTTGGACACAATTGAAAATTGATGTCCTATTAGCTACAAAATTCAATTTGTATAAAATGTGATAATTCAAAGACTTATTAGACATGTTCAAGGACTTATTAGACGTGTGATAATTCAAGGACCAAACTTGTAATTTAACCTTTTTCGTTCTATAATAATAGTTGAATAAGTAAAAATGCACGAATGGTAATTAACAAAGCCCCATAAGATAAGTCACGTGATATTCCCAACCAGATTTTGAGCAGTGTTAAGAACCAATTTGAACAATTTACAAGGGTTCAAATGTTGGTTTTTGAAATGTCGAGATCAATTAGTCGAGACATGTCTTCGTATTTATTAACTGACCTTTGCCGAACCTTGCAGTGGATTCGTGGGCATGAGAGACATGAATGCTCCACCACTTCGGAAGACTGAAGAGTTCTGTGCTGGTTATTCAGAATTTGCAGACCTTAGTGACACTAATAGAAACAGGACAAAATCCGAAATTCGTACCTGGAGGTAATCTTTCTAATATTTGGTGATATCAAACAGCGTGTTATAAATAATTGTGTACAGCCTTTTCCCTGTGGCCTATATGTTGGGTTAGCACTTATGACATTTCGCTGCCATTGAGAAAACTTATGAAAATTGGTAGATGATGAGATAGATTATTTGCTGAATGCACATGGAAATCAAAATTTTCTCAATTTCCCAATCCGACTTTGTGATTGGAAATGACTCAAGGCTGCACTCTAGGGGCTTTCAAGTTTCAGGTGCAGAACTTAATTTGAGTCTGCTTGGATAAAAATCTTGAACTCCCAAAAATTTAGTTAAAAAAAAAAAAGTTCAAAATCTTGAACTCACAATAAGTTGATAGAAAATAATCTAGTATTGAGAAGACATCACGTTTCACATCTTTAAATTTTATTTCTAGGCTTTTCCAGAACACTTGAAAACTTTCCAAAACACACTATTTGCGATTTTAGCATTTATTTTGTTTGGTTATCAGGAATGCCCTAAATCCTTGCTGCAAACCTAGTCCTAAAGTCCTAAGTTGGGATTTGGAGAATGTTCAATGGAGTTGGATTATAAGCATAGACTTCTTGTCATCGCTAATTACCATTCATTTATATAAATTGCTATCTTGTTTTTATTTTTTAACTTGACTTTTTCACTCACCAGGGTAATGCCTTTCTCCAGTGAGAATGGGAGTGATGGAGAAGATCATGTTGGTAAGAAGAGACGTCAACATGAGCGGGATGGAAGATCAAGAGACTATAGAATGCTTGTAGAGAAGCAACATCCGCGCAAAGAAAATATCAAAGAAATAAATTGGCTCTATGACGAGAAAAGGAGGAGTTCCTATTCTTCTAAAGATGCAATGATAAATAGATTAAACGAGAGATTAAAGTTGGACACAGAAGGCTTGCCTCGCAGCACCAAATTTCCAACTAATGAGAGATCTGCACATTATCATAGATGCTTCAGGGAGGTTGGTGGGAGGACAGATGAATGTTGCAGTCATGCCGGCTCGAATGACCATAAAAGATACAAACAAAAAGAAGATAACATTGATACGGTTGATGTTGACTTGAAGTGTCATGCTAAGAAACATCACAGCAGCTCGAAGTCAGATTTGGCACGTAGCTATTCCAGCAGTCAGAAACTCCTACAAAAAGAGTCTCGTTTCATGTCTAGATATTCTAAGCACAATGAGCTTGCTCAATATCATCAGCAAATGGTTGGTGGGACAGATTATAATCATGAAGAATGGAATCATAAGTATAAACGAAAAAGGTTTGTGAAAAATTACAGAACTGAATTTTAAGGTAAAAATGTATATTTAGCATGTTACATAATAGATCCGTCTTGTTTCCTTCTTGGTTACATAAGTGCGTGGGCATACTTTTTGTTTACTGTTTTAATTTATTATACTTTTTGTTCCGTCTTAGACTAGCAAGTCCGGATTGGATAGAGGTTTTTATTAAATATATTGACTCTAATGTTACTTGTTCGTATTGTTCGATACAGATTTTGGTATATGGTGGCCTTTTGACAGGTAATGTATTTATGTAATTAACTTTTGTTTGCCTTTTTAGTTTGGAGTGTGGAAGCTAGCAAGCGAGGTTCTTAATTCATGGAGCAATGGACGTTAAACTATGGAGGATTTTGGTAAGCTGATTTTGTTGAAGCAGTTGAAGGTACGTTTCTTTCGGATGGTATTATGGGGGTTGAAAGCTTAAATAATAATATAATAATCTATAATTGCTCTTAGTTTGGGTGAATATTGAATTTAGAGGGAAAATAATCAATTTATACCTCCAACTTAAAATCCTACACATCTCTATTAATTAAAACTAAAAAATTAAAAAAGGTTCATGAATCAATTTATACTCTTTTTTAGATTGTCTTCAAAGTGCTAATGCAAAATTTTCACACGTGTAAATGTTGTGACTGACATAGGAATGTGGGAATTAGGTGGATATTTCGGGCTTTCATAAATATATGTTCTTTTCATCCATTTCTAATATTTCTCTAATGGTTTAAATTAATTAAAAAGAGTTACGTGGATTTTTTCCCAACTTTAGAAGGATTTTTAGTGAATAATTTTATTTAGACAATTTTGAGTTAATATTGAAAGGAATAAAGTATAAATAAATAGAGTTGCTAGTTCATGTTTTTGAACTTTTATGTTGTGTTAAGTTTTGGAACTTAAAATTTTTTGAACAGAAGCCAAGATTCTCAATTTTATATTAAATAAGACCCTAAATTTTAATAGTATTTGACATATACATACATATATATACATACACACACATATATACACACAGTATTTATATTCTTGAACTTTTAATTTTATTCTGACAGATTTCAAGTTTATTAAATCACTTCTAAAAAAATCATGAACTTCTTGGAAAAATCATAGTTGGACAGACACAAACTCAGTAATTATGTTAAAGTTTTAATTGTTTTTAGACTTTAATTTAGTCTGTATTTTTAACTACAATAGGAATGGTAGATGTGGGGTGAAAATTAATCTCTCTATTTTATTAGTTTTTAAAATTCCATTTTGGTCCCTGTATTTTAAAAATTGTGCAACTTGGAGTATGAAATTCAAAGGGATCAAATATAAAATATAATTGGACGAAGGAACTTTGGGGCACCCTTAGGGTAATACACCTAGTGTTGTTTCCACAAAAAATATCTTAAGAAGATTATGCAGGATGTGAAAGGGTTTATCTAGAAGAATCACGTTATAATTAGGAAGGTGTTTTATCAGCCAATTTCATTCTTTTAACTAATTGAGGAAGAATTTGCAAATTGATAAAATCTGGCAGATAAATTTTCTCCCCTAACATGAAAATACAATAGATTAATAGTCATTCGATAAAAAACAAATCATTTGAATATCTCATTTTCTATCCCATTCAATAGAGCAATTATGATCTGAAAGTTGACCAGAGTTCGTCCCAAATATGCTCTAGAAAGATTAGATGTGATTAGAGCAAAAATCGAATAATTCTATGTGGTGGAACAAAATCAAAATCTCTCATTTCTTGGCGATTTTTTTTTTTGGATTTCTAAAGAAATATTGTTATGTTACCTTGAACGGTGCACCTCTGGTAGCATAGTCGAGACAATGTTAGCACCTGCACCAAATAGAAAATTCTTGTTTTCGAAATGTGTCGAAACTTTGGGTAGCCAAAAAAAAAAAGTGGGATTCTATAGAGTAGATAATAGAATAGGATTGTTCCATTATTACTAAAAAAAATAGACCCCAAGACATTTAGATCTAGTTGTACTTAAACTTTAGGATCTCGTTTGTGAGGAGGTATCCCTTCTCCCGAAGTTACGTGGCTATTTTGCCTTAGAAAAAATGGGTTTGGATCTCCCTCAGAATGATTTGGAGGATCTAAGAGGCATATTGATTTGTGTATTTCTCATATGAATTCATTTCGAACATCTCATAATATTTTCAAAGCGTTCACGAATATAATTTAATTTTTAATTATAGAAAGGAGGAAGATACTTTATATATAGATTCATAGCGTTCACGAATATAATTTAATTTTTAATTATAGAAAGGAGGAAGATACTTTATATATAGATTCATAAAAGTATCTTGCCATGACCTTGTCTTGAATGATCAAAATTTCTGTCGAGGGGATTTTTAATTTCAATATATGGAATAATAGTTTATGTATTAGCAAATGATATATTTATGGAATTGCAAGACCTAAACAGGGGTAGAATAGAAACTTTTGGTAAAATACCCACTTGTAACAAGATTCATCTCAATTGGGTTATATGATTTTAGCTTTGGTGGGTTGCTTTATTTCATTTGATCACTCATGCTTATTGAAAAGCGTTATTGTGTTTAGGATATGGGTCCATTATTATTCACTCAGTGGAATCTGTTGGATATTCTTCGGATAAAAGTTAGAATATGGTTTTTATGAATGGTTCAACAAAGCATGTGTCAAGTACAAAAAATGTTGCTTCAATTAATTTTAGTCATTGTATTTTCAATTATCCAATTTTTCCCGTATTTTCAATAAATATTAAATTTAGCCTCCAATGTTTTTTTTTTTTGTTGATTTTGAATTTCTTTTGTTATTTAGTAACATTTTTTTACTACAGATTTTGAAAACATATTCACGTACTGGATTTTCTTGCATGAGAATTATTATTATTATTTAATTAGTTTTGAAATAATTATTTTAACTATTTTAATTATTAAATCATGTGGGATTGAGGTTTGAGGTCTTCAAAATCATTCCCTATTTCTCCAACTAAATTGCGGTTACCATTCTAATTTTCGTGGGAAAAAAATTCTAATTAATTACAGATATTTCAACTATTTTCAAATATAAGAAAATGAATCAAAATATTTATAAATATAGTAAAATTTTTACTATTTATGTCTATCAGTGTCTTGATAGACACACATAGTAGACTATCACAACCTATTGCAGATAAACTATGATATTTTGCTATTATTTGTAAATATTATCTGTCATTTCACTTTAAATCTAGAATAAAAATCTCATTTGATCAAATTCATGTTTACAAAAGAATTTCATTTATTATTTATCTTTTTATAATTCATTTTAATGAATTCTAATCCATGTGAAATGATGACAAATTTGGATTGTTTTCATATCTAGCAACATGATCAACTTATTTATAAATATAACATAATGGTAAAAAGTTTCCTTAGTCTATTGGAACAGCGTTTTGGTTTTTCTTTCTCTATATTTGAAAATATTTTCAATAATTTTATCATTTAAAACAATTTCTCAACAAAATTAAAACAATTTGGATTAAATTAAAGATTCATCATCTTATTTGATGGTTACATAGATATACAAAATAATTTTCCTTTAATTATAATTATAAAGATTTGATATATAGAATAATTTTATGTTAATTATAGAGAGATTTTCCTTTTTATTTGATGGTTATATGGATGTATGGGATGCTTTTATTTTAATTATTAATTTTTTTTAACCACTCTTGATTTGTTTTTTATTTTAAAATTTTTATTTTAATTTTTAAAAATTATTTGTACATATATATATATATATATATATATATATATATATATATATATATATATATATAAGTATTTTTTGAAAAATATCATTAGCATTATTGCAACGTTTTTATATTTTTTCCCCCTTATTTGTTAATCTTCTACGTTTTTTTTTTTTTTTTTTTTTTTAAAAAAAAAGAACTTTGGGAGTAGACGTCGTCTACAATTTTTCTATTTAAGTTACCTTCTTTTTTAACCGTATTTAAGGCCTAAAAGTAACCAAGTATCATGCCTCATTTTTTTTTCTTAAAAAAATTGTTTCAGGTAGGTTATATGTTTGTTCAAATTTTCTCTCTTTCTTCCTCTAAGATTTTTTAAAAACTTCTTTTTCCCCATATTTTAATTATCAAATCATTGTGTGAGATTAAGGCTTAGTGTTTTCAAAATTACTACATAGGTCTCCAACCAAATTGCGGTTAACAAAATATTTTTTTAAAAAAAGATATTGATATTAACAATAAATATTTTATTAACGCTGCTTTTAATTAGGTTTTAGATTTAATATCTTCTTATTTCAATTTAATTATGAATAACAAAATAAGTTATAATTTGAATACATATTTATTTATTAAATTAAACTATATTTGGAACTAAAAAATTAAATAATATTTGAATGATTTTGTATTCAACGAAATTTTGATTAACAAAATAATAAAATAGCTCAAATACTTATTTATTTATTTATCTAGAATGAATATAAAAGTAGAGAAGTACATATCTATAATATATATAAAAGGGGTGGATTTTAGAGATTGCAACCAAAAATTGATCTATAAGGCGCCGTCCTAGCCTTCCTTGACCTTTGCTTCTTGTTTTGGAGTCTATTCTAACTGCCTCTCTACAGAACAGATAGCTGTAAGATTTTTTTTAACAAAAAATTTTGTTATTAATGGTGAATATTTGAATAACTAGACTTTTAATTAGGTTTTAGAGTAATATCTTCTTATTTCAAATTGATTGTGAATAACAAAATAATTATAATTTGAATACATATTTATTTGGTAAATTAAACCATATCTGGAACTAAAAAGTTAAATAATATTTGAATAGTTTCCTATGCAACCAAATTTTGATTAACAAAATAATAAAATAGCTCAAATACTTACTTATTTATCTAGAATGAATATAAAAATAGAGAAGTATATATCTATAATCCATAATATACTTAAGGGACGGTAAGGGGAGCATCTTTGTCTTTCCCTTTTACCCTTGTCTATTCTCATAAGTCCTATTTTGCCCTTGTGTTTAGCTGTTTTCTTAAAGGCCACGACCCAAATTAGCCACTTGCTGGTGGTAACTGCTGCAATATTTTCTCGGCCACGTAGTAACTGCTTTTTTTAAAGTCTTAGTAACTGTTTTTTTTAAAAAAAAAAAAAATTAAATAAAACCTTCCAATACTAAAAAATTGCAGCTTCACGCTCTTTTCCACATCACCATTTCATCAACTGTCAAAAACAATAATCATTCTAGATAATATTTCAATTATAAACTTAATCTTAAAAAATCTAAATTTGACTATTAAATAGCCTTAATGAATCACCCATAACCCATGTCTATTAGCATGAAAAAAGAATCCCGTAGGTGTTAGCGCTAGAGAAAAAAAAATATTTTGGTTATTAATCCCTCAATTCTTTTTCTTTTTGGAAGTGCTTATTTAAAATAGAGAAGAAAACAATGACATGGCACAAAAAAAAAACATTTGAATATCTAAACTACGTGTCTCTAGAATCGACATGTTCTTGAGATAAAATGTAAAGCTTTTGAATCGATATTGTCCAAATAAATATCTATAGCACCTGAAAAGGAAAGGAGGTGCCGCGTATTGACCCATCTTGGCACGTTTTTAAGTGGTGCCTTTGGCCAGTTCTTAATAGAACCCTCTAGGAATTTTTTTTGCGTTAACTTTCTGCAACATGTTCTTGGGATTAAATGTTTCGAACGGATAAGCCTAAAATAAAATATGTTGGGGGCGATGCCCTGCATCTCGTGGTTTTGAATTTTGTAATTGTATTGTAAAAATACTTATTTATCTAATAAAATAAGAGATATTTTATTCGACATTTAGTTGCATTAATCCACAAAAATCAATAAACTAAGATCTAGGGCTATCTTCTGTAACTTAAACATGTATGCAGAGACATATAGGTGAGTCATATTTAAGTGATAACCTAAAAGGTCTGTAGTAGATGGATAAAGTTAGGTTCCTTATTCTGGTGACACTACGAATACGACTTGTTTTGTAGTTCTTACAATTGTTGTAAAGTGTTACAAATGATCTTATCCTGATCATTCGTGTGGAGATATGCGAGCGGGGGTATTTTATACAATGAGATTGTATAAGATCGGATTATGAAAGGAAGTCTTTCTATATAACACCGTTGTTAGTAGAGACTTACATATCATTAGGATGGCCATAAGTGACTTGACAGTTAGTTTTGAACTTCTACCTATGAAGGTGGTCATTTGATTTGTATGGGTGAGATTGACACTACAAGAAATCACATTTCTCCCAACGCATGAAATCACTGGGAAATGGTGGAAAATGTGTCGGGAGAGGATCTTCCGACGACGTACTGATCGTCGGGAGTTTGGTCGGGAGAAATTCATTGGGAGTAGAACTACCGATGCAGAAAAGGACCGTCGGGAGTTGTTCACGAACTCTCGACACCAGATATAGGGAGTCGGGAGTTATAGGAACTTTTAACGGGTAATATACGTCGTTGGGAGTTCTACTACTCCTGACGGTCTCTTCTTTTCGTCGGGAGTTCCACTAACTCCCGACAGTCAGGGGAGTTCTATAACTCTCGACGGACTCTTCCACTCATCAGGAGTTAGTTATTTGCGTCGGGCGTTCCTTCAATTGTTGAATATTGACTTTTAAAATTATTTAATTTGTAATTTGTAATTTTTTTTAATTTGATCTGAATAACCTATAAAGCATCATTAACCAACTCAAACAGATTCACATAATAAATAAAACAAACAAAGCGAAGTCCATATTATAACAAATAAAAGAAAAGTTATAAGATAGTTTATAAAAGAAATTTGTCTTTAGAAATACATGAAAGAAATAAGATGAAAACAACATCAAGAAATATGTATTCATAAATATAGGAAAGAAAACAACGTCTAGAACACAACATCTTCAACAATCGTCTAATCTCATCTTTAAACAACATCCTACAACAAAATAAAAACATTCAAATGTTATAAACTTCCATAAACAAACAAAAAAACTCCAAGTTCAACTCCAAAATGAGTATCACGAGACTTAACCCACCCCCCGCAATCAAACTTCATAAACAAGAACGAACACACAAAAAGCTCAAACTTTCCCCCCAAAACAATCTAAACCAAACTCAACCTACCCTCCGCAACACGTTCAAACTTCATAAACATCCATAAATGATTATAACCGAACTCTACCCACCCCATAACATTTAAACTTCATAAACATCAACGAATACACAAACTTCATGGGAAATTTTTACGGATGACCCATTTTTGTGGTCCAAAATGTCAAATGACACATTTTTTGAAAATAAGGTCAATTGACCATCTGCTAACATTATCATCATATCAAATTACGTAAATGTCCTCACCTCTTTGTCTTCTTACCCTTTTACTGAAAACCAAAACTAAACTAAAACTCTTCCACTGCTGCCGACAAATCAAATCTGATCGGTAAGTGAATTCAATCTGTGCTAATTGTGTCTTAAACTGATCGATAACGGGGATATGGTGGGTCGTTAATATTGTGAACCTATGGGTTTTTTGTTTTTTTTTTTTTTGTTTTTGATGTGTTCTGAGGTTGAAGACGAGTAGAAAGAGAGAATGTAAGTGAGATAAGTGAGAGCGAAATCAGCGAGAGTGACACCAGAGAGAGCGAGACTCGCAAGAGCGATACCAGAGAGAGCGAGACTAGCGAGACAATGTCTAAAGAGGGAGCGAAAGAGAGAGAGAGTGAGAGAGAGAAAAAAACCATAAAGTAATGGGGAAAAAAGCATTCCAACAAAAAGCATAAAAAATTTGACCGAAGGTGGACATGAAATTATTTTATGACAATATATTAGGTCTAAATTTTATAGCAACAAAATTTTTATGACAATAAATCTCAAATTTTATTATTATTTTTTTAAATTATTATTTCGATATTTTTTTTCATTGGAATGCTTTTCTTTTAAAAGAATGCTTTTCTTTTAACTTAATTTGGATGTCTTATTTTATGACAATATATTAGGTCAAAATTTTCGCAACTTATTAACCTTCGGTGTTTATGTTTTTTCTTGATTTTGGACCCACATAAGGTGGGCATGAAATTATTTTATGACAATATATTAGATCAAAATTTTCTAGCCTATCTCGCTCTTTCTTGCTATCTTTCTCTTTCTCGCTCTCTTTTTCTCACTATCTTTCTCTTTCTCTCTCTCGCTCTCTCTCCCTTTCGCTCTCTCTCGGTCTCACTCCTTTTTTAAGAGAGATTTTCTTTAGACATTGTCTTGCTAGTCTTGTTCTCTCTAGTATCGCTCTCGCGACTCTCTCTCTATAGTGTCGCTCTCACTGGTGTCGCTCTTTCTAGTATCGCTCTCGCCGATTTCACTCTCACTTATCTCACTCACATTCTCCCTTTCTACTCGTCTTCAACCTCAGAACACATCGAAAAAAAAAAAAAAAAAAAACCATAGGTTCACAATATTTCTAAACTTGAGAACGACCCACCCTATTCCCCATTGATCATTTTTAAACCATAGGAGCTCCACGACGAATTAACCTCAAGTGTTACCTAGAAAATTGATCATTTGAAAATCATACCAAAGAATTTATCCTAGAAATTAAAAATTTAGTTTGAAACGTACTTGCAATAATCTGTTATTTTTTTACAATTATTGAGAATGTACCAATGTGCGATACGTTTTTCTTTCGCTGATAGTGTCTGTAAAGTTGACGCCCTAATGGTCATACCCTCTGCCTAAATAATTCAAATTCATCAAATATCTCATGATCGGAAATGTTATCATCATTTTGTTCATCTCTATTGAATCTCATTTCAATCCCACTTAGATATCGCGAGTAGATGTTCCATGATTTATTCATTACATATTCATTCGTTTCTTTTTTTATCTTACTTCGATGGATGTTTGCTAAGCACAGGAAAGTTGAACATATTTATTTGTTGTAAGATCTCTTCTCCATTCATTACGACCGGAGGAGGTCTACATTCAACTTTTCCATCATGTTGCCTACTTCGGCGGCAACTATGATTCTCTGGAAGATAACGTCGATGTCCCACAAAAGATATTTTCTCTCTGATCCCGAAGGACGAATTATATTCTTTGCATATGGGACATGCCTTCCTCGAGATATATGAGCGAGACTCTATACAGATCTATGGATCTCCCTAGCATCAAAGCGAGACATTTTGTACTCCACCCAGATAGGTGGGTATGCAGGGAAGTCATTAATAGTCCATAATAAGGTGGCATATAGTTGAAAAAACTCACCAGTAACAGAATCATAAGTTCGCACCAATTGTCCATAACTCTTTCAACTCTTCAATCAACGGCTGCAAGTAAACGCCAGTTTCCTTTCTAGGAGATTTTGAATCATGTATGAGCAAAGACATGAAGAGGTTTGTTTCCTTCACGCATTTCCAAGGGAACAAATTATAAAGGATTATCACCATAAGCCACATACTATAAGAAGTACTCATATTTCCAAACGGATTGAACCCGTCTGAAGCTAATCCTAAACGACATTTCGGGGATCTAAAGCAAAATAAGGAAATTCACGATCAAAATGTTTTCACCCCTCTGCATCAGCTGAATGTCGCAATACATCCTCCGTTTCAACTCACTTATCTTTATGTTATCTCATGTCAGAAGCACATTCTTTTAATGCAAATAATCGTTTTAATCTCGGTATCAATGGAAAATAACACAATACTTTATGTGGTATTTTTTTACCCTTGCCATCATTAACTTTGTACTGAGACTCACCACAAACGGGGCATTGTTGCAAAACTACCACTATAAGAAATGTGACTTCTCCCGACGTCACATTTCGTCGGGAAAGTGTGGAAAATTCGTCGGGAGAGCCTCTTCTGATGATTAAATGGTCGTCGGGAGTTTGGTCGGGGGAACCCCATCGAGAGATCTCTCGATGCACTTCTAAACGGCGTCGGAAGTTCTTCCATAACTCCCGACGTCATTCGGGCATCGGGAGTTCCCTCATACCCCCCGATGTCGTTTGTGGGTCAGGAGTTCCACTATAACTCCCGACGCGGTTTTAAAGTGCGTCGGAGATCCTATATGCGTGGGGAGTATTAAAATTTCATATATCGTTTGTAATTTTTTAAAATTACATCTGAAAACCTGTAAAACATATTAAACCAAATAAAGATCCACATAATTAAAAAACGAAAATGAAATCCATATTATAACAAGTAAATAAAAAATTACAATATCCAAACGAAGTCGATACTAGAAATTACAATATCCAAACGAAGTCGATAAACATTCATATCACAAATACATAAAAGAAGTAAAATCAAAACAACATATAGAACACGTCTCGAACACAGCATCTTCAACAATTGTCCCAGCTCATCTCTGAACAACATTCTACTATAAAACAAAAACATTGAAATGTTATATCGATAAACATCTACAACACGTTCAAACTTCAATACGGGTGGTAATGAAACTCTACCCACCTCCCACGACAAACATGTAACCTCCCGAACATAAAAAACACACAAAACGCCTCAAGAATGACCAACACACATAAAACTCAAATTTGTCCCCAAAATGGTTTATCTCAATCTCCCCCCTCCCCCCCAACACATTAAACTTCGTAAACATTCATAAATACACAAAATAGCCAAGTTCAAGGACAAGACGGGTGTAATGAAACTCTACCCACCCCCCACGACAAACATGGAACCTCCTGAACATCAAAAACACACAAAACGAGTAAACAATGACCAACACACATAAAACTCAAATTCGTCCCCAAAATGGTTTATCTCAACCCCCCACACCACAACATATTAAACATCATAAACATTCATAAATACACAAGATAGCCAATTTGAAGGACATTTTCCCTCTTATCTCGAAGGACGAGTTATCTTCTTTGCATATTGGACATGCTTGATAACCTTTTGTACTCCACCCAGATAAGTCACCGTACGCAGGAAAGTCATTAATCGTCCATAATAAGGTAGCATATAGTTGAAAAAAACTCACCAGCAACAGAATCATAAGTTCGCACACCAATTGTCCACAACTCTTTCAACTCTTCAATCAACGGTTGCAAGTAAACATCAATTTTCTTTCCAGGAGATTTTGGACCAGATATGAGCAAAGACATGAAGAAGTTTGTTTCCTTCATGCATCTCCAAGGGGACAGATTATAAGGAACTATCACCACAAGCCATATACGATAAGAAGTGCTCATATTTCCAAACGGATTGAAGCCATCTGAAGCTAATCCCAAATGAACATTTCGAGGATCTAAAGCGAAATGATGGAATTCACGATCAAAATGTTTCCAGCCCTTTACATCAGCTGGATATCGCAATACATCCTCCGTTTCAACTCGCTTATCTTTATGCCATCTCATGTCAGAAGCGCCTTCTTTTGATGCAAACAATCATTTTAATCTCGGTATCAATGGAAAATGGCGCAATACCTTATGTGGTATTTTTTTACCCTTGCCAGCATTAACTTTGTTCCGAGACTCACCATAAACAGGGCATTGTTGCAAATCTACAAACTCTTTCCAATACAATACACAATCATATTTGCACGCATGAATAGACTCATAACCTAGGCCTAAATCACGCAATTTTCGCTTGTCTTCATAAAAGGAAGTAGGTATAGAGGTGCCAGCTAGAAACGCTACTTTTAACAATTCCAGCAACATGTCAAACGATTTATTACTCCAGACATTTAGAACTTTGATATGCATTAACTTCACTAAAATGTTCAAGGACGAAAATTGCGAACACCCAGGGTATAATTCATTACGTGCTTCGGTCATTAAATCCTCGAATAAGTTCGTGGTATCTCTTTCTTGACTATTAAAGGACATTTCATTCTCAATCCTTCATTTGCATTTTCGTTTTCAATTGGAACTTGTAAATCATTTATAAGATTCAACATCTCATTTTCTTCGACAGCATTACTCTCTATACTATCTACTTCAACATCTTATATTCAATGACTTGTATGACTTCTAGATAAGTTTACAATGAGAAATTTTGGACCAATCACAAGTCACCACGTCGTTTGCTAAATTAACGACGAATTTCTAAATCATTGACTTTGAGTCCAATTAGAAGTTGACACATGTCCTGAATTGAATTGAAGACAAGTTTCGATGTCGTCACGCGGATAAATCAAATTAGATTAAATTGGTCCAATTTGATATTACTATTTGGGCTTAAAGTCCAAACTACAAAAAAAGTTGGATTGGACCCAAATTCCAGATCAGGCCCAAAACCAACTAATTGGGCCCAAGGGTCAGGCCCATGGACCAACCAAGCCCACAAAGCCCATCTGAGAACTCTATAAATAGAGAAGTTATCTTCATTTATAAAGGCAACATTTTCTACACTTAGAAGACCCAAAGAGAATGCAATAACAAGCAGAGGACTCCTGAAGACTCCTGAAGCTGCACCCCTATAAGGCAGAAGACCTTTGAAGACACAAATAGTCTTCCAAGACTTCTACTTCAAGCTTCCAAGACTCCTGAAGCTGCACTCCTATAAGGCAAAAGACCTTTGAAGACCCAAATACTCTTCCAAGACTTCTACTTCAAGCTTCCAAGACTCCTGAAGCTGCACTTCTATAAGGCAAAAGACTTTTGAAGACATAAATACTCTTCCAAGACTTCTACTTCAAGCTTCCAAGACTCCTGAAGCTGCACTCCTATAAGGCAGAAGACCTTTGAAGACACAAATACTCTTCCAAGACTTCTACTTCAAGCTTCCAAGACTCCTAAAGCTGCACTCCTATAAGGCAGAACACCTTTGAAGACACAAATACTCTTCCAAGATTTCTACTTCAAGCTTCTAAGACTCCTGAAGCTGCACTCCTATAAGGTAGAAGACCTTTGAAGACATAAATACTCTTCCAAGACTTCTACTTTAAGAACGTTCAGTGCTTTTCTTCTCCAAGTCAAGCATATTCACCCAGATCAAATATTAGAGATCGAACCACATCGCATCAAATCAACTCCAACATCAACACCAACTTAAGTTCAACTCCACGAAACATGTTTCTCCGGAAACCTCGTGCGAACAAATTGGCACGCCTGGTGGGACCTCTCTACCTCTCATCTCTTTCTTGGCATTTAAACAAGCCAAATGGCACCAAAGAAAGTTGCATCCAAAGCTACCGTCGCAAGCAACACTTACATAAGCTCTGTCATCATGGAGGAAATCTGGGGCCAGCTAATGGAATTTCCTAAAGGCGAGATCGTCATCAGAGAAAATCTCTTATTTAAAAACTATGCTTCTGTTACTGATCTATCATAGAAAGAATCACATCGTGATGTAATGTTTGTCATGATGACTGACGTAACGACTGAGTCGACCATAGCAGAGATGGAGGTAAAGATAAACCTCCTAATGAAGGCTGTAGAGGAGCGAGATCATGAAATCGCTGCTTTAAGAGATCAGATACAGGCTCGAGATACTGCTCAATCAAGCCTAGCACCCACGATGAAAGGAATCGACAAGGGGAAGACCGTGCTACAAGAAAGCCAATCGCAATAGTTAGCCTCGGTGACCTCTTTGTCGGTCCAACAACTACAAGACATGATCATGACCTTCATAAGAGCTCAATATGAAGGGCCGACCCAAACCTTCTTCATGTATTCCAAGCCATACACTCAGAGGATCGACAACCTGAGAATGCCTACTGGGTATCAGCCCCCAAAGTTCCAACAATTTGATGGAAAAGGTAACCCAAAGCAACACATCGCCCACTTCGTAAAAACATGCAAAAATGTGGGAATAAGAGGAGATCTACTGGTCAAACAGTTCGTCAGAACTCTCAAAGGGAACACTTTTGATTGGTACACAGACTTAGAGCCTGAGGTGATTGACAGCTGGGAGCAACTTGAAAGAGAATTCTTGAATTGCTTCTACAGCACCAGACGCACCGTCAGCATGATGGAGCTGACAAACTCCAAACAACGGAAAGGGGAACCAGTCGTCGACTACATCAATCGATGGAGAGCTCTGAGTATGGATTGCAAAGATCGACTCATCGAGTTGTCTGCTGTGGAAATGTGCACGCAGGGTATGCACTGGGAACTTCTCTACATCCTACAAGGGATAAAACCTCGTACGTTTAAGGAGCTAGCAACACGCGCTCATGATATAGAGCTGAGCATTGCCAATAGGGGAACTAAAGATTTCCTAGTCTCTGAAGGGAGAAAATATAAAAATGATGCCAAGGGCACTGAAAAGATCGTGGGTAGTGCCACAAAAGAATCTATGGTCGTTCATGTGACCCCGCTGAAATTTTCCTCCAAAGGAAAACAAACAAAATTTGAAAGAAGGCACAATGAGGGCGAGAAGCGTCGTCCAACTCTTAAAGAATGACAAGAGAAGGTTTATCCATTCCCTGACTCTGATGTGGAAGATATGTTGGAGCAACTACTAGAGAAGCAACTTATTCAGCTACCAGAATGCAAGCGACTGGAACAAGAAGGAAAAATAGATGATCCTAACCACTGCAAGTATCATAAAGTCATTAGTCACCTAGTTGAAAGATGTTTCGTGCTAAAGGAACGAATTATGAAGTTGGTTCGTGAAAAGAAGATTGAGCTAGATTTGGATGAAGTAGCTCAGACAAATCACACTACAGTAGCGGTGACTTCAAATGTTCCAATACAGTCTGTGTCCCCATGCTCAAAGACAAAGTCCAATCCAGTTTGGAGAATTCGAGCCTATAGTTGTTTGGTTCCAACAAGAGATTCAAACAGCAAATTCCAAAAAGAAAGATGAGCTTTTTGAAGATGACAACGAAGGGTGGATAGTAGTGACTCATCGGAAGAGAAGACAACCAAACTCCACCCAAAAAGAGTCGCGTTCCTATCGAAGCTATAGATGAAGAAACAAGACTCATAAAAAGAAAGGCAAAAAGATGACACAGAAGCCTAAGACTGCTAAGAAAGAAGACAAAGACTTCCCTCAATTCCGATGGCCGGCAACTTCAGCAGAATTTCTCCCAAGAAGCTTTCTCAATAATCATCCAGAGAAAGTATCAGAAGTTATTGCATGTCACACTGTCGGCATAGTGGAAGTCGACAAAAATCATGTGACTGCTGAAGAAGTCAAAGACTTAGAAGAAATGAAGCAAAGAAATTCTGTCTTCGATCGTATTAAGCCTTCAAGTGCTCGATCTTCAGTTTTTCAAAGATTGAGTATGGCCACGGTAAGAGAAGAAGACCAATGTCCAATGACTACTTCTGCTCGAACTTCAGCCTTCAAAAGGCTAAGTATATCCACATCAAAGAAAGATCAACCTCCAACATCTACTTTTGATCATCTCAAGACAACAAGCGATCAACGTAAATGAAGGATGAAAATCTTGAAGCTAATGTCATTCCATGAAGAAAACAACGACGAAAAAATTCACAGTCGTGTCCCTTCACGCATGAAGAGGAAATTTTCTATTGACATAAATACAGAAGGTTCCTTGATAGTGAAGCCAAAACTCATCATATTCACGAATCCTACAAATGAAGAGGATAATCAAAACCATGATGAAATAAGAGCTTTTGAAGTTTAAATGAAAAAGCTCCTCATCGCAAGAGCCTAAACTGCATGATGCTCCTAGCCTGCATGAGCTTAAAATGTGAACGATGCCTAAAAAAAAAAAAATTGTATGAACTACGTTACGACTTGATCCCTTTCCTTATTAAGGGTACGTAGGCAACTTAAAGAAATTTAAGTTTAGTCGCGCATAAAAAGAAAAAAAAATTCTCTTCGAACTACATTATGAATTGATCCCTATCATTAAGAAGGGTACGTAGGCAGCTTGAAAGAAACTTCAAGTTCAGTCCAGTTTAAAAAAAAAACTTGAACTACGTCATGATTCGATCCCTTTCTTTAAAGGTACGAAGGAAACTTAAAGAAATTTAAGTTTAGTCCATGAGAAGAGGTACAACAACCACCTAAGTATAATACTACAAGATTGATGTTAATCATCCCCGTCAAAGAATGAAACTTCAGATTGAAGATGTTCATCCCTCGTAAGGAGCCAACACAGTAAATAAAAGGCACATTCGCTTCCTCTTTAAAAGTAAACTTATATGCTCCTCCATCTTCAAGTTTAGAGGCTCCATCTATGCTTCATCTTCATGCTCAAAATCACAAAGTCAAGCCTACTGCCAAAGCTTCATGCTTCATCAAACTCAAATGCGAAGAATTTGTCGATGCTTTGTCAAACTCAAGTGCGAAGGTCTCGTCGATGCTGCTCCATATTTAAGTTTAAAGGCTTCATCGATGATTCTCCATCTTTAAGTTCAAATGCTTCGTTGATGCCTCTCCATCTTTAAGTTCAAGATTGGCATGCATGGCCCCACTTCCATCTTCAAGTTAAAGGTCGGTGTGCATGACTCCGCTCCATCTTCAAGTTCAAGGTCGGTGTGCATGGCTCGACTCCATCTTCAAATACTCAATGGCATATTTCCTTTATCTTCAAATTTTGATCAAGGAGTAACATAACAAGGTAAACCTTTTGAGATCCTCCTGAGGGTGATCGAATGGGAGAGTTGTAAGACTTTGCGGGGCCCCTCCCATGACGATCAGGATACAGGAGCGGCGCTACAAGGTAGACCTTTTCGAGATCCTCCCTAGGGTGATCGAATGAGAGAGTTGTAAGCCTTTGCGGAGCCCTTCCCATGACGATCAGGATGTACGAACGGTGCTACAAAGTAGACCTTTTCGAGATCCACCTAGGGTGATCGAATGGGAGAGTTGTAAGCCTTTGCGGGGCCCCTCCCATGACGATCAGGATGCACGAGCGCACCAAAGACGGGTCGATGAGATTAAAAAAAAAACTTGTTTTGTTGTACTGATTTGGTTGCACTGTAACTCCTACAAAAAAAATAGTGGGCGGAAAGTTAGTAAAAAAAATAAATAATAAAAAAAAGAGCAAAAAAAAAAAAAAAAAAAAAAATAAGAAACAAAAAAGAAAGAAAAAATATATATGAAAACAAAAAAAGGAAGGGAAGCCCTAATTCCCCATCTTTCCTTCTTTCTCCCTTCTCCTCACTTATAACTTCCTACTGCAATTCAAGGCTGATTTGCAATCCGAGTCCGATTGACAAAGGATGTAAAGAACGTAAGATCGAAAGAGAATCACAATTCAAACTGCAAAGGACATAAGAATGAAGGAGATCACACTACAAGATGAAGAAGAGCATGTGTCCTGCCAGTATTTATATAGCTAAGTTCGATGGGATTTTTTTTCTACTAATCAATTGAAATCTGATAAAATCACGGGTTACTCGAACTGAATACTGTTTATTTTGTTTTGGAACTCCGATTTTTGTTGAAATTAGTTAAGAGTCAACAAAAAAGATCATGCTCGATTGGAGGTTGCCGGAATTAGGGGTCAAGGTGGAGTTTTGAATCCCCAAATTCAACGGCGAGGAGTTTTGAGCTTAAGACTTGAGAGAATCTGGCATAAGCCAACAGTATGGAGAAGGAAATCTCGCTAAGGCTGGTATCGCTAGCCACAAAGCAGACGACTGCCTGAGATAAAAAATAAAATAAAATAAAATAAAATAAAATAAAATAAATAATAATAAATAAATAATAATAATAATAAAAAGGGAGAATCTAGCTCGAAATCCTCTCGCTGGTGTCGCTCTCTCCCACAATCTCGCTCGACATGCTTTCGCTGATCTCGCTCTCTCCAGTGTCGCTCTCTCCAAAATCTCATTCTCTCCATTCTCGCTCTCTCCAAAATCTCGCTCTCTCCATTTTCTCGCTCACACTCTCGCTTTCTCTCGCTCTCTCCCACAATCTCGCTCTCTCCCACAATCTCGCTCGAAATGCTCTCGCTGATCTCTCTCTCTCCCACGATCTCACTGGTAATGGTTTGGTATCGCTGGTAATGGTCTGATCTCACTGGTAATCGTTTGGTATCACTGGTAATGGCCTAATCTCACTGATAATGGCTTGGTATCGCTGATAATGGCCTGATCTCGCTAGTAAGGCTGTCTTCCAATACGTTGGCTCTCCAAAATCTCTTCCATTTAAGTTCAAATTCATATTTCATTCAAATTGGAATTAAAATCAACTGTTATTCCAAATCTTAGTCTAAAGCTTCTAATCAAAATTTTTATTCTAAATTCAAGCCAGCTAAATCGGGTGAGATAAATGTCAAATCCATCCCAAATTAAAATTTGGCCATATCCCAAATTTTATCAATATTCGAATGGTTAACCTTGATATTGAGTTATGAATAAAATGCCGAGTCAAAATTTGGCTATATTCCAAATTTTATCTTAAATTTAAATCAATCTTAGTTTCTATACTCAGTTCCAAGTAAAATTGAGCATATTTCAAATTTTTATATCAAACCAAAATTGATCAAGATTCAATTTCACCCCAAATTCTATTCCGAATTCGAATTAAGTTAAATTAAATTTGCAATTAAAGTGGAACATAAATCCTACTCTAGTTCAAATTAAAGTTTACGTAGCGAAAATGTGTCAAACGAACAAGATTTCAAATCAAAATTTTGAGCTAAATTCTCATATTTTGATCATGATGATGCATCAAATTAAAAGAGTAAAAAAAAAAATCATACTTTGATCTCATATTACATTTTTTTCGAGATTCATCCACCCATTACGTGCATAAATCTCGAAAAGGGGGCATTTGTTGAATGAGAAATTTTGGACCAATCACAAGTCACCACGCTGTTTGATAAATTAACGACGAATTTCTAAATCATTGACTTTGGGTCCAATTAGAAGTTGATACATGTCCCGAATTGAATTGAAGACAAGTTTCAATGATGTCACGCGAATGAATCAGATGAGATTAAATTGGTCCAATTTGATATTACTATTTGGGCTTAAAGTCCAAACTACAAAAAAAAGTTGAATTGGACCCAAATTCCAGATCAGGCCCAAAACCAACTAATTGGGCCCAAGGGTCAGGCCTATGGACCAACCAAGCCCACGAAGCCCACTTGAGAACTCTATAAATAGAGAAGTTCTCTTCATTTGTAAATGCAACATTTTCTATGAGAAGACCTAGAGAGAATTCACTAACAAGCAGAGGACTCCTGAAGCTGCACTCCTATAAGGCAGAAGACCTTTGAAGACACAAATAGTCTTCCAAGACTTCTACTTCAAGCTTCCAAGACTCCTGAAGCTGCACTCCTATAAGGCATAAGACCTTTGAAGACACAAATACTCTTCCAAGACTTCTACTTCAAGCTTCCAAGACTCCTGAAGCTGTACTTCTATAAGGTAGAAGACCTTTGAAGACACAAATACTCTTCCAAGACTTCTACTTCAAGCTTCCAAGACTCCTGAAGCTGCACTCCTATAAGGCAGAAGAACTTTGAAGACACAAATACTCTTCCAAGACTTCTACTTCAAGCTTCCAAGACTCCTGAAGTTGCACTCCTATAAGGCAGAAGATCTTTAAAGACACAAATACTCTTCCAAGACTTCTACTTCAAGCTTCCAAGACTTCTGAAGCTGCACTCCTATAAGGCAGAAGACCTTTGAAGACATAAATACTCTTTCAAGACTTCTACTTTAAGAACGTTCAGTGTTTTCCTTCTCCAAGTCAAGCATATTTACCCAACTGAGAGAGAATCAGAGGATCAAATATTAGAGATCGAACCACATCGCATCAAATTAACTCCAACATCAACACCAACTTAAGTTCAACTCCACGAAACACGTTTCTCCAGAAACCTCGTGCGAATAATACCCATTCACAATATGAGGGAGATATTCCATATGTTAATAGATGTTGTTCTACAATATCTATCTTTTCCCAAATTAAATTCATACAATTCTTGCATGGACATCTTATTCATCCGGAATCATTAACATGAAATCTTGACATATCTAAGAACTGTGATACTTCTTCTCTATACTCCACTGATAACTTATTCCTCAGTTTAATCCATTCTTTATTCATCCTTAAAATAAATATTTTCTGACCAACTTGTAATCCAAAATAATAACCTGGATTAGAGGACAAAATACAAAGTATTATTAAGCATTTAGTTCTATAATTTTCATTTTTTAAGGAAAAATAAACACATAAGTCCCTAGACCGTTTAAACTGTCTTCACAACTTTCGAATGTTTTATTTAGTACGTTTCAAAGCTTTCAATTTTGTGTCTAATATAGGTCTTTTATCTATTCAGCATCTTCTAAAATTTACAAGCCTATTGGACACAAAATTTAAAGTTCAATTTTCTATTAGACACAAAATTTAGTTTTATGTCTAGTAGATTCTTTAAACTTTTTTAAAATATTAAATGTGTTAAAGTACTAAATTGGAGGTTTAAAGATTTATTTTATATTTTTTAGACTAATATAGGCCTTTCATCTATTCAACATCTTCGAAATGTTAAATCATGCATGCTTAGGCTCCAAATAACCAACATCATATGACATGTTCGTTATAAAATTACCATCAACAATTTCAGAGAATTGTAAAATAAATATATTCTACAAAATTGACGAGATATTAATGGGAATGATTTGTACAAAAAAAATTTCAGAGAAATTTTAATGGGCATGATTTGTACAACAATTTCAGAGAATTAACAAAAGCGAATACAATATTGAAACACATTTTAATGGGCATGATTTGTACAACAATTTCAGAGAATTAACAAAAGAGAATACAATATTGAAACACATTTTAATGGGCATAATTTGTACAAAAATTTCAGAGAATTAACAAAAGCGAATACAATATTGTTAATGGGCATGGTTTGGTTTGGGTTAGGGTTTTATGAAAATGGGAAAAAATGGGAAGGGGGAGGGGGAGGGGGTTAGTGTTTTATGAAAATGGGGAAAAAATGGGGGAGTGGGGAAGAAGAAAACCAGACCCCTTTCCCGACGAGTGTCGGGAGATCCGTTGGGAGTTCCCCGGGAACTCCCGACGGGCATTTACGTCGTCGGGAGGACTCCTTTTTCTTGTAGTATACACATTCTTTTTGATACAATACACAATCATATTTGCACGTATGAATAGACACATAACCTAGGCCTAAATCACACAATTTTCGCTTAGCTTCATAAAAGGAAGTAGGTATAGCAGTGTCAGTTGGAAATGCTGCTTTTAACAATTCTAGCAACATGTCAAATGATTTGTTACTCCAGCTGTTGAGAACTTTGATATGCATCAACTTCACTAAAAAAATTCAAGGATGAAAATTGCGAACAACCAGGGTATAGTTCATTATGTGCTTTGGCCATTAAATCCTCGAATAAGTTTGTGGTATCTCTTTCTTGACTATTAAAGGACATTTCATTCTCAATACCTTCTTCATTTGCATCTTCGACAACATTACCTTCTATACTATCTACATCAACATTGTGTATTAAATAAGTTGTATGACTTTCAAAACCTGTAGATAAGTTTACTGGCTCTCCATGATATACCTATTCACAATATGAAGGAGATATTCCATATGTTAATAGATGTCATTCCACGATATCTAATTTTTTCCAAATTGAATTCATATAATTCTTGTATGGACATCTTATTCATCTGGAATCATTAACATGAAAACGCCACATCTAAAATCTGGGATACTTCTTCTCTATACTCCACTAATAACTTATTCCTTATTTTAGTCCATTCTTTATTCATCCTTAAAAATAAACCAACGTGTAATCCAAAATAAGATTATAAGATAAAGTACAAAGCCTTTATTAAGCATAAATTTTGATTAACTTAATAAACAATTTTGAGATTAAGATTTAACTAAAAGTATTTAAAAAATGATACCTTATTGAGAGTAGGGTGCGCGTTCTGAATTACTTGCTGTTTTGAAGTTGGTCTTCTTCGGTGGAAATGACACACCTATTAATGAGTAGGGGGAGATGTAGGAGAGGAGGCGAAATAAAGAAAAGAGATGCTAGAGTGAACATGAAGTGGAAAATCAGAACTTATGCGAGGAATACTAAAAATTTGAGAAGAATGAAATTGTGGTGGTGATTTAGTTGCGTGAGATTTAGTTATTATTTACAAGATTTTTTCTTCTAAAAAAAAAGAAGATATGAGTAATTTCAAATTTTAGAAAAATATTATGTATAATTTATTTAATATTTTAAATTTAAATTCCATTACTATTTTTCAAATCACAACGAATTATAATATTTCTCCTCTATCATCATTTTATTCGTACTTCCGTTATCCATACTATAAAATTTGTGTACTAATTTTTTTTCAATAATTTCTTTATTTCCATAGTTTTCTTTAATAATATTTTATGAAGCAGATACTTCATGTGAGACAAAAAATTCGTATCAAACTTTTTTTTAAAGAAAAAATATGAGTGCAAAACTAAAAGAAACGTCCAATATATAATGAACTAAACTAAATAATAATAATAATAATAAAAGACCAAACCCAAAACTAAGTAGCCTATTGAAAAAGCTTACTATCCAAGTTCAAAAAGAAAAAAATAATAATAAAAGACCAAATCCTAGAATCATCTATCTGCATCTTCATGTTTGAGTCCTCACAACATTCCGTTAAATACAACGAATTTGAATATATTCAACAATTCGACGAAGAAGTTCTTTGTTTATCTTCATACTTCTCCCTTTATATTCTTCTTCTTCTCCAATAAGTTTGACTCTCATTTTTATTGCATTTAATTGACTATTATACTTCAACATCTCAGATGTTGCTTTTTGTATTGTATTTCAGTATTTATATTGTATTTTGTACTATTTTCATTACCTGTATGTTAAATTTCCCTATATCCTAGATTCTTTTTTTAAGGAAAAAACGTATTTTCAACGTATCAATATCTTAGTTTTTTAGCAATGGACGTATCGTCGTATCCTATCGTATCCGTGTCCTATATCTGTATCTGTACATGTGGTTCATAGGTAATATTTCTCCTTAATTTAGTTTATATTTATATATAACGTTTGTGTAGATTTTTTAAAATAAATAAAAGAAACAAAACATTATTTTAAAAACTATTTTTTAAATATATAAAAACTATTATTTTTTTAGATCTCAAGTAAATAAAATAAAATAAACGTTAATTTCATTTTTTTTTCCAAAAATCTAATTTTTTTTTAGAATTCCAACAAACCATTATTTTGTATAAAACTAGGGGCAGTTGCAAGGCTGTTAAAAAATAATAGTACAATTAGGCCCATAGTCTATAGATATGAATTTCGCAGGAAATGGCAAAATAACAAGCCCAATCCAATTGAAATAGTCAGATGATCAAAATGCCCTCACAGTTGAAAATGTATGATTGCATCTGATTGCCATTTGATTGCTAATTATATCAATTGCTATTTGATTGTTGTCTTATTATTATTTGATTGCTATTTCATACTGATTGTTATTTAATTGCTATCGTATACTAATTGCTAATTGTTGAGGTTAATGCCCTAAATTTTGTGGGTCTTGTAGTTGTAATTGTATTGTACAAACAATTTATTTATCTAATAAATTAAAGAGGTATTTTATTTATCATTTAATTGCATTTATCCACAAAAACCAATAAATTAAGATCCAGGGTTATTTTCTGAAACTTAAACATGTATATAAAGATATATAAGCGGATCATGTTTAAGTGATAACCTAAACGGTCTGTAGTAGATGGATAAGGCTAGATACGTTATCCTGGTGACACTATGAGCCTGCTTTGTAGTTGTTACAATTGCTGTAAAGTACTACAAATGATCTGATCCTGATCATTTATGTGTATACATGTGAGTGAGGGTGTTCTATGCAAAGAGTTTGCATAAGACCATACCACGAAATGTATAGTCTCTATATATAACACCATTGATAGATGAAACTTGTATTTCATCAGGATGATCATAGGTGACATGACCTGAATCCTGAGAGAGTTGTGGACTTCAACCTATGAAGACGATCATTTGATTTGTATGGGTGAGAGTGGCTAGTTTCGTCAACTTAATATGCCTACCACTTTGGGGATTCGTTTGACTAAGGAGTTGGGAACACAACTACACAAGAAGGAATCCACTCATTCTTTATAGTTAGAGACTGCAATTAGTTAGAGACTAGTTAAATTGCTCCCTTAAGAGTTGATTTTGGGGTTTGAAGAATGTGGCGCCACACCCTCTCTGGCCCGAGAGAGGTTTGGTCATAGTTGAACTATGACTTATTGTTCATTAAAGAGATAGTGGTACTTAAGGAGTTAGATGTAACTACAAGGACAAAACGATAATTTTAGCCCAACCGTACTTACGAACAATTTTTGAAGGGTTAACGAACCGTTGATTGGCTATATCCAATGGACACAGAAATATATATGTATTGCGAATAATGCAGCTGTCAGTTTTTAATAGAATGACTAACAGTTAATGGAAGTTGATTAACTTAATCAAAGAGTTTGATTAATTAATCAAGTACCATTGGAGCATCAAACTATAGGTTTATATGATCCCCTTGTTAGCTCAATTGGGATAAAAATGAGAATCGAATTAATTCGGATTAATGTCAATAGTTCAAATTAATAAAGTGAATTATTTATATAGAGTTATATGAGATAAAATTTGAGAGAAAATATCAAACTTAATATGAATTTGATTCATACTAAATAATTGAGAGAATTTATTTTTATGATATAAAATGAAATTATATATATAAATTAAATATCAATTAGTTTTATTTAATTACATGTATGTTTATTAATTACATAAAATAGGCTGTTAATTAAAGAATATATTAATTAAATGAAAATTAGTTTTATTTAATTATATGTACTTTTTAATTATATAAATCTTTCATTTTCTTCAATAAATTTTCTCATTATTATTTGGAAGATGAAAAGAAGGGTTCTTTCATCATCCACTTGTACTATTAAAAATACTCCAAAATATATTGGAGTTGTAAGGTGTTGAAAATATTGAAGTTGTTGAAGATTTTGGAAAAATGTTTTTCTCTCAAAACAAAATCATTCTCTCTCCAAATTATTTAAAGAAACCCACAAACTCTCTACGGTTCTCTACCTTGAGAATACGAGGTCCCCACATGGCGGTGTTGGTTGGTTTTGAATAATTGTGTTTTTTATTGTTTGTGTTCGAAGTTTTTGGAGAGGAAATCATGAAGAGACTAGTCTTCAAGGGTACATTTTTCAAATCTTTTATTCTTCTTAATTTCTCTCTCTCTCTCTCTCTCTATATATATATATATATGTTTAATTGATCATGTGTATTCTGTTTTCATCACATATATTCTTTGCAATGGGTACTCGTGTATCCTTTCACTAATGATATTGATTTACTAGCTAATTGTTGTTTAATCATTATTTGATATTGAATGTTGTCCTATTGCCAATTATACCGATTACTATCTAATTGTTGTCTGCTACTATGTATTATTGCTTGTCAACGATCTGATTTCCATCTTATTTTTGTTTGATTACTATCTGATACTGACTACCAATGATATTGATTACTACTAATTATTTGATGACGATTACTATTTACTTGCCTTCCATTTGGCTTGGGATGTAATCAAAAAGCAATAATCGTTGGTAGTTTATGATATTGCCTTCTGATTACTTTCTTGTCACATAGTTAATACTAATATTACCTTTTAATTGTTTATTGATTGTCATCTGATTACTTTCTATTTTTTGTATTAGTTAGTAGTTTCTGATAGCTATTTGATTTCCTTCTGATTGACATCTAATCACTTTCTATTTTTTGTCACATAGTTAGTAGTTTATGATATTGTCATCTGATTGTCTTCTGACCGTCATCAAATTACCTTCTTTTTATCAATTAGTTATTATAAATTATGATAGTCATCTTATTATTATTATTATTTTTGTCAATTAGTAGTTTCTATTAGTCATCTAATTGTCATCTGATTAACTTCTATTTCACATAGTTAGTAATTTCTGATGTTGTATAATAGATAAATTGAATGAGCAAGTTGAAAATAAGAATGGACATGTTTACTAATTAAGAATAATATAGTGATGCATTTAGTACTAATGTTGGAGAATATTCCAAACTCCATACAAGATGCACAAGAAGCCTGACAAACTCCAAATGGTATTTATTTGGGCATTATTAGTACATAATTCCCCAAGTGGATCTTAGTTTTTAGCAAACTAGCTAACAACTAAACAAGAAATGCTAATATGCATAACTTACAACCCAGAAGCTGGAAGTGGTTAAAGATCAAAATAACAACTTCTTTAGTCTGCCACCAACATCGTCCATCTATTTATCAACCTTCATTATTGAAACCCAATTACAAAATTGCTAACATCCTTTCTATCAAGGCTCAATGATTGAAAGAACAACTACAATATGGGCTACTAACATTAAGTACTAGCAATAATTTGGGGCAAAAACACTTTAGATATTGAAAATTTTTGTTGTAGGATGAAAGTTGAAGTTAATAGACACCACCCATGAACCAAAATTAGTGTACACGGAAAATGTTTGTGAGTTTCTGAGATAAGAGTTTCTTGAAGATGAAAGCTTGAGTTTCCATTAATTACTCCTTTTAAATAGGAGGAAGATAATATAATACTACACACTAGAAAGATAACATCGGATCACCTAAATAAAGGACAGTAGGTGAAAGAGTAAAAGCGATAAAGTAAACAACAACCTAATTTAAAGTACTGATGTGACTTATTACAAGACTTGAGCAAAGAAAAGATACTCTTAGAAAGTAACTAAATAACATAAACAAACACTAAATACTAGTTATGCCTTAATATACACAACAACATTGGTTCAAATTTATGTTTTAGACATTGAAAAAAGAAGTTGAAATAAGAGGGAAACTAAGGAAATAGGAAGGAGTACACCGACGATGAACGAACAACGGTGGCAGTGGTAAGAAACAGTGGTTGAGATTGGAAAAGAAACTGAGAGAGTTTAGAGAGAGAGGGAGAGAGAGAAACTTGTAGAGGAAGCTTATCGACAATGACAACCAACCACCGATGAGCGATGTGGTTGTCAATCAATGGACGAGCAGCAAAGGAATGACGGATGAGTGACGAGCGGATTGGTTGGATGGCTTGGGTGTGTTTGGGGGCCTAATATGAGTTTTAAACTCAATGAGATCCTATATCATATCAATGTTTAGGGGCTCGCTTTTATATATCACCAATTTTAAAAATCCAGCTCAATTGGTTTGTAAACAATAATGGGAATTTGGAAGGGTTTGCGTATGTCCCCTTTCCCTCACTCAAACGTCTCTCCCTCTCCCTTTTCTCTCACACGTCTCTCCCTCTCCCCTTTCTTAGATGTCTACCTCTCCCTCTCCCTTTTCCCTCACTCACACGTCAGATGAATGAATCCCTTTTTTAGATGTCTCCCTCTCCCTTATTCGTCTCCCCTTTCCCTCTCATGTTTCCCTCCTCAAATGAATTCATCCTCCGTTTCTCTTAGATCTCCTTCTCCCCTTTCCCTCACACCTCTCTCAACCATTGTCTGAAACCCTAGCCACTTCAATCTTGTCCTCAATCTCGTCCTCAACCCGCTTTCGTATGTTCCCGTTTTATCTTCTCACTTTCGTATGTCACAGGTCTGTTCGTCTCCCCATTCGCGCATGCGAATCCCTCTCAGAAATCATCCTTCCGATCTCGAATCTGCCCTTTCCCTCCTCCGTTTCCCTTAGATCTCTTTCTCCCCTTTCCCTCTCACGTCTCTCTCAACCATCGTTTGAAATCCTAGCCGCTTCAATCTTCTCCTCAATCTCATCCTCAACCCACTTTCGTTGTTTTCTTCATAGATCTGTTGTTTTCTCACAGATCTAGTGTTTTCCCTTTTTTCCCCCTGCTGCTTCAATCTTGGTCTCAACCATGGCCTTGCCGCTTTGACAATCCTTCGTTCACCCATAACCCATTGTACGACTTATTTTTGGTCCTCGATGTTGCTTCAATCGATCGTTGAATGCATGGCAGGGACTGGTTGAAGGAATTGCAACTTGGTGGAGGAGAACATTGTCCACTTCAGGTTTGTTTTCTAAACCTTAGATTGACCAATAATGAGTCTCTGTTTTGTTTCTCCTGAAATTTTCAATTTCATGCCTCGATCCTCTATTTTGTTTATTTGATTTTCATGTCATGATTAATTTTTCTAAACATGTTATGCGTATTTCATGTTCTGTATATTTCATTTTCTAAACATATTCTGTGTATTTGATTTTCATGCCATGATTAATTTTTCTAAACATGTTATGTGTATTTCATGTTCTATGTATTTCATTTTCTAAACATGTTCTGTGTATTTGATTCATGATTAATTTTTCTAAACATGTTCTGTGTATTTCATGTTCTGTGTATTTTCATTGTTTAAACATGTTCTGTGTATTTCATGTTTTAAACATGTTCTGTGTATTTGATCCTCGATCCTCTATTCTGTGTATTCTCTATTCTGTGATTTGTTTCATTTTTAATATTGTGTCTTCTTTTATGTCTTTCCTTTCAAATTTTCATTTTCATGCATTCATTCTCTGTTGTTCAGTGTATTTAATTTTCTAGCCGTGTTTAATTTACCTACTAATTCTCTGTTCTGTATCTTGTTGTTCTAATCCCAATGCTCTTATTGTGTCTTCTTCTCTGTCTTTCTCTTCAAAATTTCATTTTCATGTCTTCATTCTTTGTTGTTATGTATATTTGATTTTCCAGCCATGTTTAATTTACCTGTTAACTCTTTTCTGTATCTTGTTGTTCTAATTCTAATGCCTTGAATTGTGTCTTCTTCTCTGTCTCTCCCTTCAAATTTTCATTTTCATGCCTTCATTCTCTGTTGTTCTGTGTATTTGATTTTTCAGCCATGTTTAATTTACCTACTAATTCTCTGTTCTGTATCTTGTTCTAATCCTAATGTCCTAAATTGTGTTAGTCCTAGTTATTACTTTTTTTAATATTTGTTGGGGCTATTATTAATGTTAAACAATCACCCCTCTCCAACCACTCCTCTTTCTATATAACAACATTGATTATTCTCTATTTGCTGAGAGCCTCCATTGTCCGAGATTTAGTTTGTCAATTTGGTGAGTTGTTTAATTTGGTTTTTCCTTCTTTACTTTCTATTATTTGGTTTTGCTATTTTCATATTATTAACTTCCTAACTTTTGGTTCTTTGGTGGGTGGTAGGATGCCTTATTGTGTTTTGATCCGACAACCCGTGGACTCTCCATCCAAATACTACTTCATAAAAGTTACGTAAGTAATTTTCCATTCCAACTAGTTCTCTTCCTACATTTTTTAAGTATTTGTAGATTTTTCTAACTTCTGTTTTTTTGTTTTGTTATGCAGCCCAAACTAAAAGGATTCAATTAGTTTGCGGTTGGTATGTTATTTTTTATTTTTTATTTTTTGTATTCCTTTATATTCCATTTTAGTTGTATTCTTTTTGTGTGTCTCATTGAGACTGTAGTTGTATTTTTTTTGTGTGCCTCATTGTGGTTGATGTGCCTCATTGTGTACACGGACTATTTGACATTTTTTCTGTATCATCAATTTTGGTGTAATAGACTGTTTATTAATTTGTAAATTTTAGATGCTTTCGATCCTGCCCGTAATTGTAATACCCAGATTAACCTTTGATAATTTGATTTTATAAATTCAAATTAAAGATATGGTTTTTTTTTTAATAGAAGTTATCCAATCCTTAAAATCACATTAATTATTATTATTATTAATCTAAACTGAATCATATCTTTGATATAGTAATTGTTTATACTCTTCAATATGATTTTTATATTATTTAATCATTTTTAATTATTTTACTATAAATTATCAATATACAAATTAACTAATCATTTTCAATTATTTTAGTATAAATTATCAATATACAAATTATGGTCAATTATCACTATTCTAATCAATTTTTCATTAATTTATTCAATTTTAGTAATTAATATAATCATGTTTAATTAGAAAATTTTTGAAACATTTTTAAACTATCCTTTGTAATATAATCATGTCTTCAATTAATTAACTATAAATATAATGATGACTTTAATTAATTTATTCATTTGTAGTAATCAATATAACTTTAAAATGTTTAATTAATATAATCATGTCTTTAATTAAGTAACTATTCATTTTAGTTGCACCATGTAAATTATTGAATTAAAAACAGTCTTTGAAACGTTTCCTTCCCAATAAAGATTTGAAATTAATACGGACTTTTGACCAACTATGGGTAATGCAACAACTTTCACATACCTTTGACCAACTTATGAAAAGAATAATAAAAATGTAAATTATAGATTTTTAATATAATTCAAATGTAAATTCTTACGTTTTTCTTATATGGAGTTAAATGATTAATTTACCAATCTACTAGTTAAACTATCAAATAACTCATGAAGTGTTAGTAATGTATTTCAATTCAGATAAATCCCTGATAAAATTATTTTTTCCTTTTGTATCCTAGGGATTTAGGTTTCTATCCCAAATATGAAAAATGAAGAAGTCTTTACTCTCCTTTCAATCATCACCACGTCCCAACGAAAACTATTCCTAATGTTGGCCCTATTACTAAATGACCATCGTAGAATAGAGAACAAACCCTCCTACATTAGACATCGAATTAGACAACTAAACTTCTTTCGGCTTATTTATGAGAATGACGTCTACTGTCATGAGAGCACGCGAATGGATAGACTGACTTTCGTCATCCTCTTTTTAACATGCGTAGGAAGATTGCGTCTGGCACCTACTCAATGCGTTGACGTTCAAGAGATGGTGGCAATTTTTCTCCACATTTTGGTGCATGATGTTAATAACCGAGTAGTTGGACGACAGTTTGCACGATCTGGTGAAACTGTTTCAAGGAATTTTCCCTCCGTCTAACTGCAGTACTACAACTTCATGAGTTACTGCTGAAAAAACAGGAGCCTATCACGACGATTGCACTGACAGTAGGTGGAAATGGTTTGAGGTATTACAACAATTTTAATTTCATTCCCAGTTAAATATTAGGTTCTAGATTTTTAGGAAACTAGGAAATGTTTATCCCTTTATCAATGTATGATCCCATATAGAATTGTCTGGGTACATTGGATGACACATACATAAAGGTCAATGTAAGTGCAGTTGATCGTCCCCACTATCGTACCCGAAAAGGTGAGATTGTCATGAATGTGCTTCCCGTCTGTTCATCAATTAGTGAGTTCATGTTTGTGCTGCCAGGGTGGAAAAGGTCTGAAGCCGATTCTAGAGTGCTTAGGGATGCAATTTCTCGACCACATGTGTTGAAAGTTCCTAAGGGTATAGACTTTTGTGATTCCATTGTTTGGATTCAAGAGCAAATAGTTTGCCAACTAATTTTCTGTATATCGTGCCTAGGTTAGTATTACCTATGTTATGCATGGATATCCCATGCTGAGAGATTCTTGGCACCATATAGGGGAGAGCGATAATATTTCTCAAAATGGCGTGGTGCTGGAAATGCACCGACTAATCCATGGGAAATTTTCAACATGAAACATTCATCTGCTAGAAACTTCATAAAAAGAGCATTTGGCATACTCAAAAGGTTTTGGGCGATACTATGTGGGAAGTCCTACTACCCAGTTAAGATCCAATGTAGAACAATAACGGCATGTTGCCTGTTGCACAACCTGATAATCAAGGAGATGGGCCAGACTATAATGTCCAGAACAACGGATGATGAAGATTCTACATCTAACGATCTTGACGATGAAAATATACAATTTATTGAAACAACCGACGAATGGACCAGTTTCAGGGATGAATTAGCGATGTGAATGTTCGATGAATGGGAATAAGCATCATGAGCACAAAGTTTCTTGTTCAATTAGCTTTACTATGAATAACTTCCCCCTACTTTTAGATTATGTTATCTTTCGGTTAAAATAATCTACTATATTAAATTATCTTAATTTATGTTGTGTTACTTGGTTTATGTGAATGATGAAACATGTTCTACGTTAATCGTACTCAAACTTTGTTTATCTAGCTGTGCCCAATTTATTTTATTAAGTTATACGTATGTATGTAGCTAAATGGCAGAACGTGAGAAAATGACAAAACACATTTGAATAAAAGTTGAAGATGGAAGATTAGTGGAGTCACTATTATACTTGGTAGAAATAGGTTTGCAAGTTGATAATGGAACATTCAAGCCTAGCTATCTACAACAGCTACAACGTCTACTTACGAAAAAAATTCCTAACTGTTCCATCTGGTTGTCGACAATAGAGTGTAAGGTTAGATTTTTAAAGCGACAAGATTGTGCAATCGCTGAGATGATGAGCAATGCATGCAGTGGATTTGGTTGGAACGACGAGTTCATATGTATGGAAGTAGAGAAAGAGGTTTTTGATGTATGGGTTCGGGTAAGAGAACACATTATAGTATTATTATCTTACAATGGTAAACTCTTTCTAATATAATATTATGTTCTAACATAATATACGTTCCTGTTTGTAATCCGATCCCAACGTGAAGAATTTGAGACACAATCATTCCCTCACTATAATGAGCTTTCAATCGTATTTAAGAAAGATGAGACTACTGGTGAAGGCAATGACACTCCATACGATCAAGCATCTGCAACAGATGAACATTTGGAGGATATTTGGTTGGGATCACAGGTTAATGAGCAACAAGAAAGTATACCTGACATGGAACATACCGATCGTTGATGGGATGGATGAGGTTTTCCCAGGTACACCTATCTTTAGGCGTACTGGATTAAGTAACGATACGAGAAGAACGAAAGGCAGGAGGACTCCTTTCCAATTTGAAATGCTTGACATTGTACCACAACAATGGACGTACAGGAAAGTAAAATGGAGAAACTTGTGCAATGACAAAAAGAGAAATATGAATTGGAGCTCAAGGGGTGTCAGGAGGTCATCGAATAGATCTATCAAGTTGAGGGCTTAAAGAAGGACGATCAGTTGACTCTCATAGATCTGTTGGTGAATGATATTAAGCAAATAGACGATTTTCTAGCCATTCCACCACCATTAAGGAAAAGATATTGCATGCGTTTGTTGGGCAAGACTAACTAATTACGTTCTCGGTGTTTGCAAGTTGATTTGTTATTATTTTTTGTAACTTTCCCTAGTTTCTTATTCCATAGGTTTTTAATATTTGTTGATTTTTTGTGACATGTACAAATGGTCCGTGGTATGTGGCCCTTAGATATGAATGAAAATATTTCTAACAAAGTTTTAAAATGGTCATGTATAAGGCCATCAAATTATGTAAAATCTTTTGAGGGGAATGAATTTAATGAATTTCATATCTCTATTTTTTTTTTAATTAGTGAATGAATTTAATAATTTTCATATCCAGCCTAAATTAACACTATTTTGTAAAACCATTTGGCTTTCTTTAATGAGAAGTTTGGAATAAATAATATAAAATTGAACTGTATATCATATCTTGAGATTGGAAAGAATAAAAAAAATACAATCAAGTCTTATTCCAAATAGGATTTATACAATAATTGGATTATAATATTTAAAAAAAAAGGTGTTCATACAGACAAATTATGATTGTACAAAAACTGAACCAAATAACATTGATATAACAACTCTGCACACCCAAACATAGACATATGAACTCAGACATAACAACTCACATACCCAAACACAGACATATTAACTCAGACATGAGAACTCTGTACACCCAAACACAGACATCAAAACTCCCCAGATATCAGAACTTCCCACATCTTATATCATCTCAGCGTCCCAAACAAACTCTAAAAGGGAGACGGTGAGAAGGGTTTATGCGAGAGAGGAAAAAATTTAAGGGTAAAATGGGAATATGGTAAAAATTAAAATTAAAATTAATTGTTTTTTGCTATTCCTGTTTAATCTCAAAAACCCAAACTATGGTTGTAATTCCACTGATTAGTTTCGACATCCCGTACAATTTCTCTAAAAAGTATTTTTTTTAGAATTCAAAATAAATAAAATAACCAAACGTTTTTTTTTTTAAAAAAAAAAAGGAAACGATTATGAAGATTTTTTTCCACTACTCACGTTACAAAGGAATAAAAAAATTAACCGAACGTTACTTTTTCCAATTTTCAAAAAAAAAAAAAAAAAAAAAGTTAGGCAAGACTTTTGTGGCTATTACTCAATCGATTTCATTCCTTTGTTTTATGGAGAAATTCATTCTTTTATTGTTTTGCTTCTCTTTTTTATCATTATTATTACTATTCATGATTCAGTTTTGTTTATTTTTTTTTATTCTTCAATTTTTTCCCTCACTATTAAAGTTTGTTTCTCTTTTATATATATCCTTTCCATTCAAAATACACGATCAATTTTTCCTTTTTTGTTATTCAAATAATTAGTACCATCGTTTGTGCTTCAATCATAGTTTAGAAGTGAATGAAGAAGGTTAATCCATATACCAATTATATTATTTTTATAGTCTTGGATGTTATATTAGTTGCATATAATTTTAAAAATTGACTATTAATGTTGTGCAATTTAATTTTTAGAGTTTAAGTTCATTTGAGTTGAAGGTTAATTTTAGTGGAAAAAATCGAGTGGTTTTAAAAAATTAATTTTGAATTATCCACAATTTTTTGAAAACCAAAATTCAAATTTCTTTATTGAAGTTTTCATTTTTAATTTTCATAAATGGTCTTTATTCATGATGTATTCTTTGGGGAGGTTTTCTAAAAGGTTATCACATAAACTTAGTTTTCACTATTAGATTCATTTAGATTTAAGTTAGAGAAAATAGAACTTAAAAAATCTAACTAAAAAGTTAGTTTTTACATGTTAAGAACAAATTGAAGTAAACTAAACTCATATTTCCCACAATTTATTTCTTATGTTCTTTATAATTACTGGACAAATATAATTAATTAATATTATGAAAGAAAGCATAGGGACATATTGTTCTTAATATTGAAATATATCTTACTCAATATGCATTTTCACATGGATAACTCTATATCAAGAAAAACTTCATTGTCAACAACAAAAGTTCTTATATATACAAAGAGAGTTGTTTAGAAAGAGATTTCCCTCTACTAAGGTTCGATTATTAAATACTTATTTAATGTTTTGCAAAAAATGAAGATTTGTTGTTCTTGTATTAAATATTTTTCTCTTTTATTTTTTCTTTCCTTGCAGAAATCAATCAATTACAAGAGACTGCCAATTAATTACTCATGAGCTAATATGATATTATATTTACTTTTATTTATAAAAATCAATTTATAACTTTAGTTCTAATTACATCATATATAATGTAAATTTTATTCATCCATCATTTTTTTTTATAATTTCTATCCATCTTTTCTTACTTTGAAATTTAATATAAACAATTCATAGTTTAAACATAAAATCTGTTTTAAGTATTGAATACTATATTTAATATTGAAATTCCTCCTCAAATTTTATGCATAATTATTTAGGTAGAGAGTATAGATAGTTTGTAAAGTGCATTGATTAATTTAATTCACATGTATCGTACATGTCCTTTTAGTAGTAAAAAAAAAAATGTAAAATGAATTGCAGATCTCTTCAATAACATCTTAAATTATATATGGATAATTAACAAAATAATTCAAATATGTTTTTATTTATTGAGTTAAATTGAATTAAAAAATTAAAAAATATTTGAAATATTGTTGTTAGATCATTAATTTATATATAATTACTCTACAACTTAGATTTAGTATAATTGATGCACATATAAATAATATTCAAAAGGTGTTTCATATAATTTTTTCGTACTTGCTAACAATTTACATTGACTTTTTTAATTATTTATTTAATAATAAAATCATATCTTGAGTGAATTTAAATATATTTTTTATTCTATCTTTTCTTTAGGAGGAAGAGAAAAAGGGAATATCTAATCATTTTTGTGAATCGATATCAATTTTTCCCTTATTTTTATTTCAGTGTTGTCATACAGTTTTTAAGTGAATTGAAAGTTTCAATATGTTATTAAAATATGTGAGAAAGAGTTTGTCTTCAAAATTTGTAACATGTGGATCACACGCAATAATGTAAAGTAATTATAGAAAAATGTCTTTTAACTTCTATAAAGAGTTTGTCTTTAAAATTTGTAACATGTGGATCCCACGCAATAATAATAAAATATATATATATCACGTTGAAGAGGTCTTTCTACATTAAAATTATTTGTGGTTTCGATAGGTTATTACTATTTCCAATGAACTAATTTTCTTTTCACATACAAGGGGATAATTAATCCAAAAGATATAATGTTTATTCAACAACACTACTAAATTTATAAATTTTTACTTGGTGAGTCTCATCACGTTTTTTTATAATTACTTTACATTTTTGTCTTCTTAATAAGTATACACAAACGTGTAATTGTTTATCACTTATTTTACATTTCCTCTCTCTTTTATTGTCTTACTAATAAGTTTTTCTCTTATAAAAAAACATGTACTTATATATTATGAAATGATGTATAATCTTTGTAGAAAATTAAAATGTCCTATTTAATTGGTTAAATATTTGATTTATAATTATTATGTTAAAAAATAAATCTGTTCTAACTAACATATACGATAAAATCAATATTGGTATTAGTTGAACCAAAAAAAATCCTTATATATATATATATATTAATTGATTGTTTTTTTTAATTAAAATTAGTAACTATTTGAACATTAAATAAACTGTTATATATAATATTCATTGACTTACTATATTGATTTTAGACGACACTTTGTAAATAGCAATAAAAAAATAATATTCTCATTAATCGATAACATTCTTATCTTATTTGAAGTACATGCAACGTATATTATATATAAACTATAAATACATGACTATATGAGTGAACTTTATTTATTTATTTATTTAATTATTATTATTATTATTATTATTATTACCGTCTTTATTTCTACGGGATTAGTTCTCCAAAAAGAAATAAATACAAAATTATGAAGAGTAATAACGTTAAAAGTAGACAGATATGTAAGTCAGTTGAACAAAAGAAAGATGACACGTGGATTAATTAAAGCGGAAAATATTCATAAATAGTCTCCTCAAGTTTTCATCTTTCAAAAGTAACACATTTTTTTAAAATCATTATAAAAATTTTTCTTGGTCTATCTCACCTAAAATCGACCACTGAGATGTACATCAAAATTTAACTTTTTCTAACTTATCTATTGTTTTGGGCTTTCTCGGTGAAATAACACCGAGATTCTATCAATGTTTTTAAATATTATGTAATCTTTCCAGATTTTATATCAAACCTTACCTAATTTTGCAAATATTTCAACTCACAAATCAAATTTTGTAAACAAAATAAATAAAATAAGATTCGGGAAATATAAAGAATTTCGGTATACTCATGCAAAATTAACACTGCGATTCTATCTATTTCAACTTTCTCGATAAAATCTCGGGCAAATTTACACTGAGATTCTTTAAATTTTCTCGAATCTTAATTTTTTATTTGCAAGATTTGATCTTTTACAAAATGTAAAAATTACAGTGTACTTGAGATCTATCTAAAAAGGCTTTATTGGTAAATTCATTTTGAAATTTGGAAATTCATATAATCGTGGAAACAAGGTAAACATTTGAAGAAAATTTGAAAAGATATAAGGTTTAGTATAAGATTTGGAAAGACTATATAATATTTGGCAATTTAGTAGAGATTTCACCGAGAATGCCCAAAACAATCTATAAGATAGAGGTCGATCTTGTCCGAAATGTACTAAAAAAACTAGTTTAACAAGTTTCCAAAAAACGTGCTAGATTTGAAAGTGAAAACTTGAAAGTGTTATTTATGATAATTTCCTAATTGAAGTTGGTACAAATATTTGTAAGAAAAACAATGGGAAATTGCTAATTTTAACGTAAAATATTTTTACCTTACAAAACTAACATTTTTTTAGAATAATTTTTCTAATCTCTTTCATACTTTTTGAGATTTTAAATGGAGGGTTCTACATGTGAAAATATCATTTTGTCCTCTATTCAAGTATCTACAATTTTATCATTTTCTCATACAACGTTTCAAACTCAATTTCAATTTAAAATCTTAAACTTCATTTTTTTTTTCATTTTGTTTTTCACCATGTTCTATACAAGTTTCAACCACTATTTGTGATAGATTTATTGTTATTTTTGAAAGAAAATTTAGAAAACAAAATTTTGTTGGGATTTCTTGTAAGGATCGAAAACTTTCTAGTAAAAAAAGTTCTCAAGTAAAAATTTCCTTAAAATTGAAATTTGGAGAAAATTCAATAAATTTCAACTCATAAGAGAAATTAAACTAATTAAACTTACCGGAAAAAAGTTGCAGTTGGAATTAGGTAAAAAAGAAAAAAAACTAAAGTTGAAGGATAAAAAATAGAATTGATAGAAAGGAGAAAAAAAAGTTACTGAAAAATTTACAGTAACTTAATTTCCTGGTAAGTAATTTATTGGAAAATATCTAATAAATTTATGAGGAAAATTTCGGTTAGCTTGAGTTTAAGTTTTAAAAAAGAATTACAGTAACTTAATTTCCTGGTAAGTAATTTATTGGAAAATATCTAATAAATTTATGAGGGAAATTTCGGTTAGCTTGAGTTTAAGTTTTTAAAAAATAAGTTAGTAACCAAGATTCCTTAAAACTTTCCTTAAAAAAATAAAGTTAAAGTTAACAATACGAGAAGTTAACTTTATGAGGTTGACTTTCTCGTACCGTCAAATTTTTGGAGAAGTCAACTTTACGAGAAAGTCAACTTTACAGAATGTTGGCTTTTTTTAAAGAAAGTTCTAATGAATTTTGGTTGCCAACATAATGTCTTTAAACTTAAACTCAAGCTAACAAAAAATTTTCTGGTAAGTTTACTGGATATCTTCTTGTAAGCTTCTTACTAGGAAATTAGGTTACCGTAAAATTTCAGTAGCTCTTTTCCCTCCTTTTTATCAATTCTAGTTTTTGTCCTTCGGCTTAAGTTAATTTATTTTTTTACCCAATTCCATTTTCAACTTTTTTTCTTCTAAGTTTAAGTTAGTTTAATTTCTAGTAAGAATTAAAATTTATTGAATTTCCCCAAATTTTCAATTGTAAGGAAAATTTTATGTAAGGCCAACAAGGGCGTAACTTAACTGACATAGTATTCATACTATTAATCTCGTGGTTTGGGGTTTAATCTCCCACCCCACACTTTAATTAAAATACCTTTCTAAAAAAAAAAACAAGATAAAGAAAACTTTATGTAAGAACTTTTTTTACCAATTTTTTTTTTATTCTTACAAGAAGATGAACTTCTATTTTCCATTTTTTTTCTTTTAAAAAGAACAAC
This sequence comes from Benincasa hispida, assembly GCF_027475165.1. Lineage (NCBI taxonomy): Eukaryota > Viridiplantae > Streptophyta > Magnoliopsida > Cucurbitales > Cucurbitaceae > Benincasa > Benincasa hispida. Next base: position 37,694,449 of record NC_143481.1, on the reverse strand, counting down.
AAATCTTCCATAAATATTGGTTGATGCCAAAAACATGGTGAAAAACAAAATGGAAAAATGAAGTTTAAGGTTTAAAATTGAAATTGAGTTTGAAAAGTTATATTAAAAAAAGATTAAATTGTAGACATTCAAATGAAGGACAAAATAATATTTTTATCATATGGGACCCTCCACTTCAAATCTCAAAAAGTAAGTGTTCGCACGAGGTTTCTAGAGAAACGTGTTTCGTGGAGTTGAACTTGAGTTGGTGTTGATGTTGGAGTTGATTTGATGTGATGTGGTTCGATCTATAATATTTGATCCTCTGATTCTCTCTCAGTTGGGTGAATATGCTTAACTTAGAGAAGGAAAACACCGAACGTTGAGTATTTGTGTCTTCAAAGGTCTTCTGCCTTATAGGAGTGCAGCTTCAGGAGTCTTGGAAGCTTGAAGTAGAAGTCTTGGAAGAGTGTCTTCAAAGGTCTTCTTCCTTATAAGAGTGCAGCTTCAGAAGTCAGAGTGCAGCTTCAGAAGTCTTGGGAGTCCTCTGCTTGTTAGTGAATTCTCTTTGGGTCTTCTCAGTGTAGAAAATGTTGCCTCCCTACAAATGAAGAGAACTTCTCTATTTATAGAGTTCTCAGGTGAGCTTCATGGGCTTGGTTGGTCCATGGGCCCAATTAGTTGGTTTTGGGACTGATCTAGAATTTGGGTCCAATTCAACTTTTTTTGTAGTTTGGACTTTAAGCCCAAATAGTAATATCAAATTGAACCAATTTAATCTCATCTGATTCATCCGCGTGACGTCATCGAAACTTGTCTTCAATTCAATTTGGGACATGTGTCAACTTCTAATTGGACCCAAAGTCAATGATTTAGAAATTCGTCGTTAATTTAGCAAACGACGTGGTGACTTGTGATTGGTCCAAAATTTCTCATTCAACAAATGGCCCCTTTTCGAGATTTATGCACGTATATGGGTGGATGAATCTCGAAAAAAAATGTAATTTGAGATCAAAGTATGATTTTTTGACTCTTTTAATTTGATGCTGATTTTTTGACTCTTTTAATTTGATGCATCATTATAATCAAAATATGTGAATTTAGCTCAAAATTTTGATTTGAAATCTTGTTCGTTTGACACACTTTTGCTAAGTAAACTTTCATTTGAACTAAAGTAGAATTTATGTTCCACTTTAATTGCAAATTTAATTTAGTTCGAATTCAGAAAAGAATTTAGGGTGAAATTGAATCTTGATCAATTTTGGTTTGAGATAAAAATTTGGGATATGCTCAATTTTACTTGGAAATGAGTATAGAAACTAAGGTTGATTTAAATTTGAGATAAAATTTGGAATATAGCCAAATTTTGACTCGACATTTTATTCATAACTCAATATCAAGGTTAACTATTCAAATATTGATAAAATTAGGGATATGACCAAATTTTAATTTGGGACGGATTTGACATTTATCTCACCCGATTTGGCTGGTTTGAATTTAGAATAAAAATTTGGATTAGAAGCTTTAGACTGAGATTTGGAATAACAGTTGATTTTAATTCCAATTTGAATGGAATATGAATTTGAACTTAAATTGAAGAGATTTTGGAGAGCCAACGTATTAGAAGACAACCTTTCTAGTGAGATCAGGCCATTACCAGCGATACCAAGCCATTATCAGCGAGATTAGGCCATTACCAGTGATATCAAACCATTACCAGCGAGATCAGGCCATTACCAGCGATACTAAGCCATTACTAGCGAGATCAGACCACTACCAGCGATACCAAGCCATTACTAGCGAGATCAGGCCATTACCAACGATATCAAACCATTACCAGCGAGATCGTGGGAGAGAGCAAGATCAGCGAGAGCATTTCGAGCGAGATTGTGGGAGAGAGCGACACCAGTGAGAGTGAGATTTTGGAGAGAGCGACACTGGAGAGAGCGAGATTGTGAGCGAGAAAGTAGGAGAGAGCGAGAGTGGAGAGAGCGAGATTTTGGAGAGAGCGACATTGGGAGAGAGCGAGATCAGCGAGAGCATTTCGAGCGAGATTGTGGGAGAGAGCGACACCAGCGAGAGCATTTCGAGTGAGATTTTTCCTTATTATTATTATTATTATTATTTATTAATAATAATTTTTTTTTTCAGGCAGCCGTTTGCTTTGTGGCTAGCGATACCAGCCTTAGCGAGATTTCCTTCTCCATACTGTTGGCTTATGCCAGATTCTCTTAAGTCTTAAGCTCAAAACTCCTCGCCGTTGAATCTGGGGATCCAAAACTCCAACGTGATCCCTAATTCAGGTTGCTTCCAATCGAGCATGATTTTTTTTTATTGACTTTTAACTAATTTCAGCAAGAATCGGAGTTCCACAATAAAATAAAACAGTATTCAGTTTGAGTAACCCGTGATTTTATCAGATTTCAACTGATTAGTAGAAAAAAAATCCCATCGAACTTAGCTATATAAATACTGGCAGGATGCATGCTCTTCTTCATCTTGTAATGTGATCTCCTTCGTTCTTATGTCCTTTCCATCATTTGTCAATCAGACTTGGATTGCAATAGGAAGCTGTAAGTGAGGAGAAGGGAGAAAGAAGGAAGGATGGGGAATTAGGGCTTCCTTTTTTTTTTTTTTTGCTCTTTTTTTATTATTTATTATTTTTTTTTACTAACTTTCCCCCCTACTATTTTTTTTGGTAGGAGTTACGGTGCAACCAAAGGAGCATAACAAAACAATTTTTTTTTTAAATCTCATGGACCCGTCTTTGGTGCGCTCGTGTATCCTGATCGTCATGGGAGGGGCTCTGCAAAGGCTTATAATTCTCCCATTCGATCACCCTAGGTGGATCTCGAAAAGGTCTACTTTGTAGCACGGTTCGTACATCCTGATCGTCTTGGGAAAGGCCCCGCAAAGGCTTACAACTCTCCCATTCGATCACCCTAGGTGGATCCCGAAAAGGTCTACTTTGTAGCACCGTTCGTACATCCTGATCTTCGTGGGAGGGGCCCCGTAAAGGCTTACAACTCTCCCATTCGATCACCTTAGGGAGGATCTTGGAAAGGTCTACCTTGTAGCACCGCTTGTGTATCCTGATCATCATGGGAGCGGCCCTGCAAAGGCATACAACTCTCCCATTCGATCACCCTACGGAGGATTCTCGAAAGGTTTGCCTTGTTATGTTACTCCTTGATCAAAATTTGAAGATAAGGGAAATATGCCATTGAGTATTTGAAGATGAAGCGGATATGCCATCAAACCTTGAAGATGGGAAGAATGTGCCATCAAGATTTTGAACGGAGTCAGGTTGGCTAGAGTCATCCTCGCATATGAGGTAGAGCTAAACAAAACAAACTTGATCTCGCATATGAGGTGGAACCACACCCACATTTTTGGAGAGGAAGCGAAGCTACACAAATTTTGGAGAAGAGGTGAAGTTGTACCAATATTTTGGAGAGGAAACGAAACCGCACCACGACTTTGAAGATGGAACGAAGTCGTGTCATCAGTTTGGAGACGAAACGAAGCCATGCCACGACTTGGAGATGAAGCGAAGCCGCGTCATTAGTTTGGAGATGAAACGAAGCCACGCCACAACTTTGAAGATGAAGTGAAGCGGCGTCATTAGTTTGGAGATGAAACGAAGCCACGCCACGACTTGGAGATGAAGCGAAGCCGCGTCATTAGTTTGGAGATGAAACGAAGCCATACCACGACTTTGAAGATGAAGTGAAGCCGCGTTATTAGTTTGGAGATGAAGCGAAGCTGCGTCATGATTTTGTAGATCGAGTCACTGAAGATGGAGCCGAGCCATGCACACCGACATTGAACTTGAAGATGGAACGAAGTCATGCACACCGACCTTTAACTTGAAGACGGAAGTGGGGCCATACATGCCAATCTTGAACTTAAAGATGGAGAGGCATCAACGAAGCCTTTGAACTTAAAGATGGAGAAGCATCGATGAAGCCTTTGAACTTAAATATGGAGAAGCGTCGACGAGACCTTCGCACTTGAGTTTGACAAAGCATCGACAAATTCTTCGCATTTGAGTTTGATAAAGCATGAGGCTTTGGCAGTAGGCTTGACTTTGTGACTTTGAGCATGAAGATGAAGCATCAATGGAGACTTTAAACTTGAAGATGGAGGAGCGTATAAGTTTACTTTTGAAGAGGAAGTGAAGCGCATTCCACGTGTGTGCCTTTTATTTATTGTGTTGGCTCCTTTTGAGGGATGAACATCTTGAACCCATTGTGTTGCCCCCAATAGGGATGAACATCTTCAATCTGAAGTGTCATTCTTTGACGGGGATGATCAACATCAATCTTATAGTATCATACTTAGGTGGTTGTGGTGCCTCTTCTGATGGACTAAACTTAAATTTCTTTAAGTTTCCTTCGTACCTTTAAAGAAAGGGATCAAATCATGACGTAGTTCAAGTTTTTTTTTTTTTAAACTAGACTTAACTTGAAGTTTCTTTCAAGCTGCCTACGTACCCTTCTTAATGATAGGGATCAAGTCATAATGTAGTTCGAAGATATTTTTTTTTTCTTTTTATGCGCGACTGAACTTAAATTTCTTTAAGTTGCCTACGTATCCTTTATAATGAAAGATATCAAGTCGTAACGTAGTTCATACAATTTTTTTTTGGGCCGTTCACATTTTAAGCTCATGCGGGCTAGGAGCATTATGCAGTTTAGGCTCTTGCGATGAGGAGCTTCTTCATTTAAACTTCAGAAGCTCTTATTTCATCATGGTTTTGATTATCCTCTTCATTTGTAGGATTCGTCAATATGATGAGTTTTGGCTTCACTATCAAGGAACCTTTTGTACTTATGTCAACAGAAAATTTCCTCTTCATGCGTGAAGGGACACGACTGTGAATCTTTTCGTCGTTGTTTTCTTCATGAAATGACGTTAGCTTCAAGATTTTCATCCTTCCTTTACGTTGATCGCTTGTTATCTTGAGACGATCAAACGTAGATGCTGGAGGTTGATCTTTCTTTGATGTGGATATACTTAGCCTTTTAAAGGCTGAAGTTCGAGCAGAAGTAGTCGTTGGACATTGGTTTTCTTCTCCTATTGTGGCCATACTCAATCTTTGAAAAACTGAAGATCGAGCACTTGAAGGCTTAGTACGATCGAAGACAGAAGGTCTTTGCTTCATTTCTTCTGAGTCTTTGACTTCTTCAGCAGTCACATGATTGTTGTCAACTTCTACTATGCCGACAGTGTGACATGCAATAACTTCTGATACTTTCTCTGGATGATTATTGAGAAAGCTTCTTGGGAGAAATTCTGCCGAAGTTGTCGGCCGTCGGAATTGAGGGAAGTCTTTGTCTTCTTTCTTAGCAGGCTTAGGCTTTCTTGTCATCTTTTTGCCTTTCTTTTTATGAGTCTTTTTTCTTCTTCTATAGCTTCGATAGGAATGCGACTCTTTTTGGGTGGAGTTTGGTTGTCTTCTCTTTCGATGAGTCACTACAATCCACCCTTCGTTGTCATCTTCAAAAAGCTCATCTTTCTTTTCGGAATTTTCTGTTTGAATCTCTTGTTGGAACCGAACAACTATAGGCTCGAATTCTCCAAACTGGATCGGACTTTGTCTTTGAGCATGGGACACAGGCAGTATTGGAACATTTGAAGTCACCGCTACTGTAGCGTGATTTGTCTGAGCTACTTTATCCAAATCTAGCTCAATCTTCTTTTCACGAGCCAACTTCATAATTCGTTCCTTCAGCACGAAGCACCTTTCAACTGGGTGACTAATGACCTGATGATACTTGCAGTAGTTAGGATCATCTATTTTTCCTTCTTGTTCTAGTTGCTTGCATTCCGGTAGTTGAATAAGTTGCTTCTCTAGTAGTTGCTCCAACATATCTGCCACATCATAGTCAGGGAATGGATAAACCTTCTCTTTTCGTTCTTTAAGAGTTGGATGACGCTTTTCGCCCTCATTGTGCCTTCTTTCAATTTTTTTTTGTTTTCCTTTGGAGGAAAATTTCAACAGGGTCACATGAAAGACCATAGATTCTTTTGTGGTACTACCCACGATTTTTTCAGTGCCATTGGCATCATTTTTGTATTTTCTCCCTTCAGAGACTAGGAAATCTTTAGTTCCTCTATTGGCAATGCTTAGCTCCATATCATGAGCGCGTGTTTCTAGCTCCTCAAACGTGCGAGATTTTAACCCTTGTAGAATGTAGAGAAGCTCCCAGTGCATGCCTTGAGTGCACATCTCCACTGCAGATAATTCAGTAAGTCTATCTTTGTAATCCAGACTTAAAACTCTCCATCGGTTGATGTAATCGATGATCGTCTCTCCCTTCCACTGTTTGGTGTTTGTCAGCTCCATCATGTTAACAATACGCCTTGTACTGTAGAAGCGGTTCAGGAACTCCCTTTCTAGTTGTTCCCAACTGTCAATCACTTCTGGCTCCAAATCAGTATACTAATCGAAACCATTTCCTTTCAAGGTATGGACGAACTGTTTGACTAGCTGGTCTCCTCTAGTTCCTGCATTTTCATAGGTTTCAATGAAGTGTGCAACATGTTGTTTTGGATTGCCCTTTCCATCAAACTGTTGGAACTTTGGAGGTTGATACCCAGCTGGAATTCTGAGGTTGTCGATTCTCTTGGTGTATGGCTTGGAGTACATAAAGGAGCTTTGCAACAGTCCTTCGTACTGAGCTCTTATGGAGTTTGTGATCATTTCCTGGAGCTTTTGAATTGACAGGGAAGCAACAGAGGGAGATTGTGATGGTTGACTTTCCTGCAAGACAGTCTTTCCTTTGTCATTGGCTTTTGTAGCTAAGGATTGACTTGATTCAGCAGTATCTCGAGCCTGTATCTGATCTCTTAAAGCAGTGATTTCATGATCTCGCTCCTCTACAACCTTCATTAGGAGATTTATCTTTACCTTCATCTCTGCCATGGTCGACTCAGTCGTTACGCCAGTCATCATGATAGACACTACATCAAAATGTGATTCTTTCTCTGATAGATCAGTAACAGAAGCATAGTTTTCAAACAAGGAATTTTCTCTGATGACGATCTCACCTTTAGGAAATTCCATCAGCTGGCCCTAGATTTCCTCTGTGATGACAGAACTTATATAAGTGTTGCTTACGACGGTAGCTTTGGATGCAACTTTCTTTGGTGCCCTATAGAATTCTTGACTCGGATGAAGAGAGAGAGATGAGAGGTAGAGATGTCCCACTGGGTGTGCCAATTTGTTCGCACGAGGTTTCCGGAGAAACATGTTTCGTGGAGTTAAACTTGAGTTGGTGTTGATGTTGGAGTTGATCTGATGCGATGTGGTTCGATCTCTAATATTTGATCCTCTGATTCTCTCTCAGTTGGGTGAATATGCTTGACTTGGAGAAGGAAAATAGCGAACGTTCTTGAAGTAAAAGTCTTGGAAGCTTGGAGTAGAAGTCTTGGAAGAGTATTTGTGTCTTCAAAGGTCTTCTGCCTTAAAGAAGTGCAGCTTCAAGAGTCTTGGAAGTTTGAAGTAGAAGTCTTGAAAGAGTTTTTGTGTCTTCAAAGGTCTTCTGCCTTATAGGAGTGCAGCTTCAGGAGTCTTGGAAGCTTGAAGTAGAAGTCTTGGAAGAGTATTTGTGTCTTCAAAGGTCTTATGCCTTATAGGAGTGCAGCTTCAGGAGTCTTGGGAGCTTGAAGTAGAAGTCTTAGAAGAGTATTTGTGTCTTCAAAGGTCTTCTGCCTTATAGGAGTGCAGCTTCAGGAGTCTTGGAAGCTTGAAGTAGAAGTCTTGGAAGACTATTTGTGTCTTCAAAGGTCTTCTGCCTTATAGGAGTGCAACTTCAGGAGTCTTGGAAGCTTGAAGTAGAAGTCTTGGAAGAGTATTTGTGTCTTCAAAGGTCTTTTGCCTTATCGGAGTGCAGCTTCAGGAGTCTTGGGAGTCCTCTGCTTGTTAGTGAATTCTCTCTAGGTCTTCTGAGTGTAGAAAATGCTGGCCCCCTATAAATGAAGAGAACTTCTCTATTTATAGAGTTCTTAGGTGGGCTTTGTTGGGCCATGAGCCTGACCCTTGGCCCAATTAGTTGGTTTTGGGCCTGATCTGGAATTTGGGTCCAATTCAATTTTTTTGTAGTTTGGACTTTAAGTCCAAATAGTAATATCAAATTGGACCAATTTAATCTCATCTGATTCATCCGCGTGACGTCATCGAAACTTGTCTTCAATTTAATTCGAGACATGTGTCAACTTCTAATTGGACCCAAAGTCAATGATTTAAAAATTCGTCGTTAATTTAGCAAACGACGTGGTGACTTGTAATTGGTTCAAAATTTCTCATTCAACAGTAAGAAATAGGTTTGAAAAAGTAGTTTTGTAAGGTGAACAAATTTTTAGACTAAAAATAGCAATTTCCCAAAAATAATCCATTTCAACCCATATGAGCTAATCAAGATATCAATTCTAACCTTCAAAATTTTCAATTTCGTGAAATTGTACTTCTATATAAATGTTACGATCCTACTATCATATAAATTTTAGGATTCTTTTCCATAAAGTTTATGATTAGATTTATTTATTTATTTTTACTGAGTTCAATAATATACAAAAGTGGAGACTTCGAGAGCATGATATTAATCATCCATCGACATTTTTATCGACCATTAAATATTTTTGTTGGTTCAAAATCGACAAGGGGTTCAATTGAAATTTTCAATACATATTGTAAAATTTTCATAAAGCATTGTTCGATGAGATTTTCGAAAAAATTTATTATGTGAAATTTGAACTTTATATTCGTATTAATTTCTTCAGTGTAGTGAGTATAATCTCTAATGCATAATCCTTCAATGATTTCTCTCGAAAAACAGACTTTAATCTTTAAACTTGTTGATCTTCTTGGACGATCGACCTCTGGATTTGTTGCTCTTCTTAGGAGATTAACCTTTGAAGCTTATTGATTTTCTTGGAGGATTGGTCTTTGAATCTTTTTTTTTTATCTTGTTGATAAGTTTGGATCGGTCTCTGGCTTGTTGATATACTTGGAGGATCGACCTTTGGACTTGATAATCTTCTTGGAGGATCAACCTTTCGGCTTATTGATCTTCTTGGAATATCGACCTTTGGACTTGTTGAACTTGTTGATTAGTTTGGATCGGCCTCTGACTTATTCATCGACTTGGATTGGCTGACTTGTTGATCGTCTTGGATCTACCTATGGAGCATCAGTCTTCTAGTCTTTAAACTTGAAAGCTTGAGAGCTTCAGTTTTCAGAATTTGAGAGCTTCATAGCTTTAATTTTCAAAACTTGAGAGGAGTTATATTCTTCAGATCTTTAGAGCTTGAAAAGAGTTATATTCCTCAAGTCTTCAGAGCTTCAGTCATTGGAACTTCAAACCTTTATAGAGCTTTGATCTTCAATTCTTCCAACCTCCTCCAAATGAAAGGGGTAAGACCTTTATAGAAGATTTCCATGGGCTTTGTATAGGCTTAGACCCAGTTGCTTTTAGGTCAAAATATTGGGCTTGAGCATTGTCTATAATTTAGCCCAAATTTTCACCATTTGTTTTGAATTGGGTTGGGCCTGAGCAACTTTAATTACTCAGTCCGATTCAATTTATAAGTTCCACAATGGCCTTGGGCATTGATGATGTGTCAACTTGTGATTAGCCAAAATTTCTTATTCAACCAACATAAAATAAATAGAGAACAAAAAGTAGCTAATTTGAATATATTATAAATAAATAAAAGTTTTTAACTTTTTTTTTTTAAAAAAATTACTTATTAATTTATTTGAACCTTTTGTTTTATAATCATTTAAAAAATATCCACTAACATTAACACTTTTTTATTTTGGGTAAAATTGACCTAAAACTTTGGTTGAGATGACGTTTACTTAATTATTTATTTTTTAAAATTAAACTGAGCAATTCATTAATCACAGAAAACTAATACAACTACCCTCATTGAGAAGGGAATAAAACCAGAGAGAAAAACTAAAAAGTCCAAAAACGGTTTCCATAGAAGAGTAAGGTCGCACAAACTTCACGAATACTACAATAGGTTACTATACTTTAGCTAGCCTTAAAACAACGGTGAAAACTCACATTAGTTATCATCGAGACTACACATTTTATGTCAATCTTTCTTGCAATTCTCATGGAACATATATATTATATATTAACTTTTTATTCTATTTGATTTTATCTATCTCCTTTTTAAAACCATTCTAACCCCCAACGATGCCGACTCAGCATTTCCAACCTTTTTCCAAATGGATAAACCCAAAACGCAAAAATTGGAGCCGTGAGGATCAATAAAATGTGTTGGAAATGGCAGGACCCTCAAAATGACGAACTGTAAACCGTCAAGGCACGGCGATCAAGTAAAGATCAAAACCTGCAAAACAGAAATTCATTATAGGTTGAGTCGTGGAGCTCGCTCTCTTTAAGACGTTTCGCGGCTCTGCCCAAATGTGCAAATAGATAAAACAGCCAAATGAAAACCGAATTGCCACGTCGTCTCCAGGATAAAACAGCCAAATGAAAACCGATCGGAAATGCACTGTTACCGATCAGAACGTACACCCTTTCAAAACTCACTGCTCGGAAAGTTAAGATGGAGAAGGAAAGAAAATTGAAGTGGGAATTTAGACAATGAATTCTAGGTCTTACGAACTACTGAAGGCCTTGCTTTTTATGGACCTTCGCGTTGAAACGGATCATTTTAAAATTAATCAACGAACCGTTTTAAAAATTAATCAATAGACCATTTTAAAAATAGATCATTTTAAATATAAATTTGCGCCCAACAAAATTATCTCCCAAAGATAAACTAAAAATCCAAGGCACATAGTGCTAGAACAAAGTACCTTGCTTGTGGTCCCAGAGCTACGTAGGATAGGGACCAGATAAATTGATAATATCCAGTATATAAATGGGAGGAATACAACAATATTTAAATAACCTGAAAGACACGTGTCAAGCAGGTGTAGAGAGAGAAATTCACATAAAGCACTAAAGATAGCCAAGATTAACAGAATATTAAATGAAACTTAGTTGCCTTCTTAACACATTATAAATTGGCCTTGTCTTTGCAACGATTCTACGTCTTAATCTCGGCGATTTGTTTTTGGTTTTCCTTTTTTTAAACTTATTTTCCTCACCCATTCTTGTCTTTCAAAATTTTTATCCAATATGTGTGGAATTCTCGCCGTTCTTGGTTGTTCCGATGATTCTCAGGCTAAACGTGTTCGTGTTCTTGAACTCTCTCGTAGGCAAGTGTTCTTAATCTTCTTCTTTCAATTCCTTCTTTATACATTCTTCTCCCATTCCAATTCTTAATATATATATATATATATAATCTCATATATGCCTGATTTGAGTTGGAGAATGGAACTTTCTTAACTTCGTAAGAATGTAGAATATAGGTAGAAAACTAAGCATGAAATATAACCGATTTGTTGAATATCCATTTCTTTTATGATATTGGGGCTCTTTTTGATACATTCATGTTGTACTTGTATGTATTTTTATTTATGTATTTTTTTTTTTTTTTTTTTATATATGTAGCTTTTTAACTTTTGGCTGAGAATCAAATAGGATAATCCCTAAAACGATGTCGTTGGACAATTTGAAGATTAAAAAAAAAAAAAAGAAAAAATAAAATGAAAGTTCATTAATCGAAGAAATTGCAATAGAATTGATATTAACTAGTTGTTATTTTTTGACAGACTGAAACATCGTGGCCCAGACTGGAGTGGGCTTTACCAGCATGCCGATTTCTATTTATCCCATCAACGTTTAGCCATTATTGATCCTGCATCTGGTGATCAACCTCTCTATAATGAAGATAAGTCCATTGTTGTCACGGTACACTCCTATACCTTCTTTGTTGTCCAAATTTAATTTATTGTTATAATGGGTGTGTTTTGTTTCTTCAAATGAGAGGGGAGAAGCAGACACATGAATACAAACTCTATCTTATTGTGCTAATGTGCAAAATTGTTTGTCTAAAAATAGGTCAACGGAGAAATATACAACCACGAAAAGTTGAGGAAGAAATTGAGGAACCACAAAATTCGAACCGGCAGTGACTGTGATGTTATCTCACATTTGGTATTAATAGATATGGTTTTGGGAATAATTAATAATTTTTCCTCCAATAATATGATGTTATCTCACACTTGGTGTGGTCTAAGGGAAATATGAGATTATGATATTTATCGTTGGTGTTTGTATAGTATGAAGAATATGGGGAGAATTTTGTGGACATGCTTGATGGAATGTTCTCTTTCGTACTGTTGGACACGCGTGACAATAGTTTCATTGTTGCTCATGATGCAATTGGGATTACTTCTCTTTACATTGGTTGGGGACTCGATGGTGATTGGAATAATTTTGAATCCCATTTGTTCCTTCACGTGTTTTAATCTCAAACACCATAGATATTCTCTAAATACTCTTATTTGGATTATGTCAGGTTCAGTTTGGATATCTTCGGAACTCAAAGGTCTGAATGATGATTGTGAACATTTTGAGACGTTTCCACCGGGTCACTTGTACTCTAGCAAGGAAGCTGGATTTAAAAGATGGTATAATCCAACATGGTTCTCTGAGGATATTCCATCGATCCCATATGATCCACTTGTTTTGAGACGTGCATTGGAGAATGTATGAATTAGTGTGATGGATTTGAAGACGCTTTATCAAGTTTAACATTTTTTAAAATTCTATTAGAATAACGAACTTACATGCTAACTTATGTAGGCCGTGATCAAGAGGTTGATGACCGATGTCCCTTTTGGAGTTCTGCTTTCTGGTGGCCTTGATTCATCATTGGTTGCTTCTATCACAGCTCGTCACTTAACTGGCACAAGAGCTGCCAAACATTGGGGTACACAACTTCATTCCTTCTGTGTTGGTCTTGAGGTTAGTTTTCATTTTCTTATTCTTGATGTTCCTACAATAATTGATTGTGTACACACTGGTAACTGTTTCTCATTGGGAATAAGATTCATCGTATTACATTCAGGGTTCACCAGATTTGAAGGCTGCTAGAGAAGTTGCAGACTTTTTGGGAACTGTCCACCACGAGTTCAATTTCACAGTTCAAGTACGACTTATCTAGAACTTTACACACAAATATACATCCCCCACCTTCCTTGACCTAACTTTACCATCTTTAACTTCTTTGATAATAGGGTGGGATTGATGCCATTGAAGATGTTATCTACCATATAGAAACATATGATGTAACTACAATCAGGGCAAGTACACCTATGTTTCTTATGGCACGAAAGATCAAGTCACTAGGAGTAAAGATGGTGATCTCTGGTGAAGGCGCTGATGAGATTTTTGGCGGATACCTGTACTTCCACAAGGCTCCTAATAAGGAAGAGTTTCATCGTGAAAGTTGTCGCAAGGTATATGATTTTATGAAGAGCATTGCTCAATTTTTGTAAAGTTAAGGATGAGGAAAATTACACTCATATTTGAAACCTCTATTTTCTCCTTTGCAGATAAAGGCACTTCACATGTATGATTGCTTAAGAGCAAACAAGGCAACTTCAGCGTGGGGCTTGGAAGTTCGAGTACCATTTTTAGATAAGGAATTTATCAATGTTGCAATGGCCATTGATCCAGAATGGAAAATGGTAGAGAAATAAACTTCACGATAGCCATAAGGATTAACATTTCTCCTTAAATTTTCTTAGCTCAAAATACCCCTTTTTGTTTCTCATCTAATCTTTTGTTCTATTTCAGATTAAGCATGATCAAGATCGAATTGAAAAATGGGTTCTCAGGAAAGCTTTCGATGATGAGCAACAACCTTATCTCCCTAAGGTCTTTGAAAGAAAAACCTCTCCAGTTGTATACAAATACTATAACTTCGATAAGATTGTAACTCTTTGTCTGTATGCAGCATGTTTTGTACAGGCAGAAGGAACAATTCAGTGATGGTGTTGGATATAGTTGGATCGATGGCCTTAAAGCCCATGCTGTTCAACATGTAATTCGATAACCTTTTCCTTTCTATTGCCTTCGCCCATTCAGTATTTTTGTTGAAGAATAAAGTTTAGAAATCTAATCTTTTGAAAGTAATGTTCATATGTTTGATGAAGATCACTCGATACATGCTTTCAGGTGACTGAAAAAATGATGCTGAATGCTGAACACATCTTCCCTCAAAATACTCCAACATCAAAGGAAGCCTACTACTACAGAACCATATTTGAGAGGTTCTTCCCACAGGTAATTTACTTCCATAAACAACAGTGTTGACATGTGTCTCATGAACTTGATCATTGACATTGTTTTGCACTTTGTATGGCTGGGTAGAACTCAGCTCGTCTGACTGTCCCGGGAGGGCCAAGTATCGCTTGCAGCACGGCAAAAGCTATCGAATGGGATGCTGCTTGGTCTAAAAATCTTGATCCTTCAGGTAGAGCTGCACTCGGAGTTCATGTCTCAGCATATGGAGATGAGGTAAATCGTGTAAATGACATCGTCCCACCCAAGATAATCAATCCCATTCCGAGAATGAACGTCAGCACACCAGAAGTAGAAATCCTTAGCTAGTATAGATAGTAGTATGTTTTTCAACCTCCAAATTGTATGTGCCTTAAAATGTACAAACCTTCTAGGACCGGAGAAGGTCAAACTCTAGGCGGGCTGCCGGGTTTCGCCTGCGCTACGGTTGAACAAGATTGAATACAAGAGCGAAGTAGGGTGTCAAGGTCCTTTAGGAATTGTATTATTATGAGACCTTCCGAAGTCATTTTCTTTTATATATTTCTGTTAGATTCTTGGAATTATGTAATCTTATGCTTTTTAAGCATGTATGATGTATATTTTAATTATATGAGATGTGATTGTGGAAATCACATGAAATCCACTTTTATAGAGAATCAAAATTTATATTTTATGTATCTTCATTAGCTTTGAAATAGAGTGGGGAGGAGGTGAAAGGAGAAGAAAATAACCAATAAGAAAGAAAGGTATACTCCTTAGCTCATTGCACTCCATTCAAATCAAATAATTCTCAAATCAATAATCCACAAGCACCATTTCAAGCATTACAATTTGAATTTGCTAAATCCAATAGCTACATAACCTATCTACATATCCGTATTTGATTTGTGCACCCCCAACCACAATTTTTAAGGTTATTGGCCTCTACAAGTTTGTTTTAATATTATCAAATATCTTGTGACCATGGAGCTATTATTCTACAAAGTAAAAAATCAGATTTAATTGATGCATAAACATAATGGGCAATTGTCATGAATATTTTGTTTCATAAAACAAATGTTGGGTGTGAATGTCTGAATATCCGAATTCAAGAGAGAGGGTACACATCAATTAACGTTGAATTATATACTCATGTTGTCAACTACCGTAATATATGTTACAGAAATGTCGTAATATTTGTAAGTGACATGGTTTTGGTTTCAATTGTCATCATTACAGAGATTATAATGGATATGTTTAAAAACATTAATCTTAGACTATAACGTTACTTGTTTTATTCACTACAACAAAGTGGACATTTTATGACACATGAGTAATAGCAAATTCACGAGTTTTTTGTGGGAAAAACTAGAGTTTTTCAGATTTTTCGAAATTAATTATAATTTTTTTGTGTCACAAATTTATGATGGTAAATAACAAACATTAAATATAGGAAATTGAAATTTTGGAAGGAAAAATGAGAAATTTTTGAATTTATGATGATAATTTTTTTGTGTCCCCAATTTTTTACTGGAAGTAATAGTCATTAAAAATTGGCATTTTTTAGAATCATGAAATTGAAAATAAAAAAATGCTTTAGGCGGGATAAATAGAGAAATTTTAGATTTTTTTCCTTTTAGGACTGTTTTTAACCGTCATAATTCTATGACATATATTTATTGTCATTAAAGAGGAATTAAAAGAAAAACTAATTATGTTGTTCGGTAAATTAATTCTAAGTTATAAAAATATTAATAGGACTAAGTAAATTTTAATTTAAATTAGAGAAAACTAGTTACAATATTCGGTAAGTAAATTTTAATTTAAATTAGAGAAAACTAGTTACAATATTCGGTAAATTAATTTTAAATGTTTTTGAATTCAAAAATAATTTTATTTTAGAAAAATATTAATAGCGCTTAATAAACTTTAATTTTAAATTAGAAAAAAAAAATAGTTACGAAATTCAGTAATTTAATACTAGATTTGTGTACTCTAGTTATATTAACCAAAGTAAACTTAGGCTTAGTTTGAGATTTTTTCGCTTTTAACATAATTGTTAGTAATTATGGTTTTAAAAAAAGTTGTACTATGGAGCAAATTAATGTTTTGTAAATTTCAACTTTAAACCTGAGCGTGTTACTGTGTTTGTTAAATACTAAATTATTATGTTTTATATATACTTTTCATTTTTTTATAATTGAAATATTTTAAATAATGGTTTAAAATATTATATTTTGTTTGCTCTAGATTAATTTTATCTAAGTGAATTACGTTAGAATTTTGATTAGTAAGAAAGCTTGAAGAATGATAAAAGAGGAGGAAAATGCTTTAAGTGTTGAAAACTAGACCTTAAAGACTAAAACATAAATTTTAGGGAACAAAAATTTGGCTAAGTGTGGGGGCCATACCTTGATGCCATGCATTGGGTGAGGACTTGGAAAACAATGACATTTCCATTAGAGGTTTGGGCGAGCTTATTGGCTAAGTGTTGAACGTATAGAGACACCATACGTTAGTGTGGAGTACACGGCCAAGACACCAAGTGATGGATGTTGTGCTCGGCAAGTCCATGATGGACGCATGGTTTGAGTTGGCCGAGCGATGACATGAAAGAATTGTCTAGGTGGGGGCATGAGGGATGTGTCAAACGCAAAGTGTTGGCTGAGAGTGTGCCATGTGTTAGCAAGGAGCTGCGACACACAAGGACTTGAGAGGTTAGGTGGAATGCGTGGTAGGGCAAGGCGTTGGCCAAGCATGTGAAGGTCATGGGGCAAGCAGCCAAGGAAGTGAGGTGATGGTTGAGCCTTTGCTAAGTGTTTGTCAGACCCCACCCCGAGCCCACCTCTTGAGCTCGAGGGGAGGCGCGACAGACGACAGATACCACCCTTTTATGATACTTACTGCCTATTTGAACCTCTTTACTCTCGATAAACTTTAAGCCAAGGATATAAACAATAAACATTTGACTAAGCTCATTTTATTACAAACAGCATAATATTTATACAACCCTCAGGCTTAACTACAGAATTACAACAACAATTCTAAAACCGGAAGTGAGACTGTGGTGTGGCAGATTTTGACTTTAGCAGCACCCTGGAACTCTTCACCTTTCGTTACCTGGGAAGAAAAACATGAAAGAAAAGAATGAGCTTCAAGAAGCTCAGTGAATGGTATGCAACTTCTAGAGTCTATTTAAACTTATAATAAAATAAGCATATCATAACTATGAGGTTAACACTCAAACCTCAACCTTGAATGAGTCTGTTCTCAACTATACCTATACACAGGGTAGATAGTTAAACTGATACTAATCATAAACGCATACTCTCTTGCATTCCTTATGTGCACATAGATCCCCGCTTGGGCTCAGAAGCTAAGCCTACTACCCTCTGACCATCTCATACGAGGTTCTTCCCATAGGATTAGGAACTAGATCTCTTGGTCCCCTGACCATTCCGTAAGGTTCTGCTTCGGGCTTAGGAACTAGGTCTATTCACCCCCTGACCATCCCGATCATATAATCCCAATCTCATTCTAAATACTCATTCACAACATAATCATATACATATAGTCTAAAAGATATGCTTAAGATTTAAAGAAAATACCACTTACCTTGGTTGGGTAGGAAACTCTCTCTAGAAGTTCCTTGGTTTCTTCAAGCTCCCTTTTGAACCCTAAATTTCATATTCAACTACAAGCTTAGATTACTCATAGCTACATACCTTATTTTGAGATACTTCCTTCTACAAACATGTTCTAAAATGTCTCAGGAAGCTTACCTTAAAATATCATCTCAAAACTTCTCGTGGTTTTTTTGGAATCCTCAAATCATAAAGATTGGCCTAAGCTTACTCGAGAGCTTGACCCTTCTGTATTTTCCCTACTCTCCAACCTGATTTCTTGGACCTTTTTCTCTGGCAGCCCTGACTTGAAAACTAGACTCTTGGAGCTTTCAAGTAGCTTTAGAACCACTCAAAGAGTATGTGTAGTTTGGGAGAACTCTTCGTCCCAAGTTGATGCTACTTCAGGACCTCATTGTCCGATTACATCTCCTCCTCTTGGAACCATTTGATCAATGCATAGCTTCCTCCGAATCTGCTCTCCTAAAACTCTTTGTTCTTTGAAGAGAATTTATGTTATGAACTGAAGAGAAGACTTTATGGTGGTATTTATAGTCTTTAGGAATCGATCCTTCTCATTTCATAAAACTTCCAATGCATGACACCTTCTTCTTTAGAAACTTTTGGAGTGTCCGCACTATGCTTAGCCACCACCTACTTCCTTGCCCTTCCCCTATTTCAATGCCACTAACCTAGTTCGAGTTGTCTTCCTCGTGCATAAGTCTTCCTTGCATGAAACTCTATTTGTTCACCTCATTCTAACTCAAGCTCAACCTCTTCTCGGTTTAGCCACTTGTCCAAATGAATCCATCAGCCTTGTGTACTGCAAGCCTCAGCAACGCATAGACACTTGGCCCATTTTCTAGTTCATCGTGTAGCTTTTTCACTCATCGCATATCTTATCGCCTAGTTAATCTCTCGCTGTCGCTTATCATTTAGCCCTCTCGCTATCGCTTATCGTCTAGCACCTATGCCTATCGCATAGCTCCCTCATCTAGTGATCTCTCACCGTCATTCATCCCTTAACGATATCACTGTCGCTCATCGTGTATCTCTCACTATCACTCATCTTGTAGCACTGACCCCATCGTCTAATGCATCACGCCCATCATCTAATGAGTCCGCTTATCGTATAGCGCCATCGTCTTGCCCTTGTGTCTATCACCTTGCGTAACACCCTTCGTCTAGTGCTTACGCTTATTGTGTAGTGCCATCATCTAGTGTTTATGCTTATCGTGTAGCGTTATCATCTAGCGCATCGCTTTGCGCATTGTTTAGCGTCACATATAACTACACAATTGGTTGCGTGTGCAACACTCCAACGCCCAGCGCCTACGCTCGTGCACACCTGATTCTTCCGCATGCCTTGTCCAACGCATGGCTTTTCTTCACTTGGCCTCACTTGGCTTCAAGGATTAATCTCTTATAACCTCTACAAACTTAGCCTCATTAGAGCCTCATGCGTTAATGTTTCTTAACACCAAACGCATGGTTTCTTTTTGACTTCATACTTAGCCAAATTTTTACTAGTTAAAGCTCAACTCAAAGATATTCAACAAACCTATTCAAACTCTTAGAATTTTTCTTTTCTCACCATAGGATTTAAGTTACACTTAGTTAATTCCCTTAATTACATGCTTAAGTAGGAAAATTGAAATCCGGGTTTCACAATTACTTCCCCCTTAAGAAAATTTTGTCCTCGAAATTTACTCGAAAACTAACTCTAGTTTAAGGTTTCACAACAACCTTTGTTGCAAACTCTTATAACCTTGTCTATTATTACGTTTCCACTGCGCTACTCTGATATTAATTCCTTTAGTTTGTCCAACGATACTTCTCCTAGCCATCTCTAAGCTAGTCGTCGAACCAAACTATCTACAAAATAACTTTTCTATCTCAAATTCTAATTGAGAATAATTTAACATCATTCTTACCTTCCTCGATGAATCTTCAAGTAGCATTGTGAGTTCCAGCTCAGGTTGTCTGCTAGGTCCTGCCACTTTCGCTATTCCTCTTAGTCTCACTTTGACTAATTCCTAGGTTTCTCTTTAAACCTATACTCTACCACACTTCCCTCTGGTTTTATTGAAACCTCAGGTTTTCAACCCTTCGGTTTTCCTAAACTCAAATCTCTGGTTTCCAAGAAACTTATGCTCGGATACCAAGCTGTCACACCCCGCCCCGAGCCTACCTCTTGAGCCTAAGGGGAGGTGCGACGGACGGCAGATACCACCCTCTTGTGATATCTACTACCCATTTGAACCTCTTTACTCTCAATAAACTTTAAGCCAAGGATATAAACAACAACTGTTTGGCTAAGATCATTTTATTACAAATAGTATAACGTTTATACAACTCTTAGTCTTAACTACAGAGCTACAACAAAAACTCTAAAACCGGAAGTGTGACTGTGGTGTGGCAGACCTTGACCTTAGCAGTACCCTGGAACTCCTCACCTTTTGCTACCTAGGAAGAAAAACATGAAAGAAAAGGATGAGTTTCAAGAAGCTTGGTGAGTGGTATGCAACTTCTAGAGTCTATTTCAACTCATAATAAAATAAGCATATCATAACTATGAGGTTAACACTCAAACCTTAACCTTGAATGAGTCTGTTCTCAACTCTATCTACACACATGGTAGATAATGATGCGTTATTTTATGAAATGAAATAATGGAATGAAATGCGGTGATGGAAATGTGTTGAGCAACAAGTTTTCTTAGCGTTATCTAAGTATAAACCCCACTGAGTTTCCTGGTAAGTCCAGGGTCAAACTCAGGAACTAGGGAAAACGATATGGGTGATAATTTTCCAAAAGACGTTGCGGTAACCGGTAAATCAAATAGTTGTTTGGTGTTGTTATTTGCGGTATAAAGTAAATGTAAGCGACATATTTGAGAAAAGATCGATTATGCAGAGATACAATGAGTATGTGGAGGAATGGGTTGAGAAGGTCTTTAGCTAGCTTTTCCCGGGAATGCGTCAAACTATGCGATCATGCTACACTCATGCAACAGCAAATCATTTTCCAATGCAAATACGGTGCTCCTAGTTGTAGGACACATGTGTTGAATGCAATAGTGTCCATAGAGCTTATTTCTAGGTCTCTACTCTTTTCCTATGCGATGATGCAATATGCATACAAAGACAAGGTGACCGCACACAATCATATCCTATCTCTAGGATGCATGCGATGTATTCCTAAGCATCTATCTCTTGATTATGCATTCTAATCTGACTCTCCCGAGCCTAGATTCTAACCTGACTTTTCCAAGCCTAGATCATGTCCTTAGACTACCCTCCTGAGTATCTCTAATGGACGAATGATGCATACATAATATAAGATAATTGCAAAGAGTGAAGATACCCAGTTGTGCTAGCTAAGTGTTTCTCAACCCATTCAATAGATTTAGTTACTCATGCATACTAAACAGAGAGTGAACTGATATTAAGGAGTAAATTCCATTTCTCTAGATGAGTTTAAGTACAAAATAACAATGGAAGATAAGAATAGAGAGCCTGGTAGCAATATCTTGCTTCCCAAGGCTTTTACACTGTCACTCTATTTTGTTCAAAAGATAATCTGACTTCCACAGGAGCTGGCCCTCTCTCTAATCTCGATGCTTCCGGCACTCTCCCAAGTTCACCGGAACGATCTCTCGACACAATCTCGCTTCTCTCGCTTCCGCCTTAAAATAAAAGAAAATCTAAGAACAAGGCTATTCTAACTATGGAAAAAATTATCTAAGTATCTGAACTATTCGAACTATCCGAAATCCTTTGCTGGAGGTTTCCTTCAGTATTTATAGAGCTTCAAGGTGAAAGATGGCTTCTTTCTTATGATTGCACAGATGGGATGGCTTTAATTCTCTGACTGATGCACCGAATATTTGTCACCGAAAAGCTGAGTGTACTTTTTATCGTTAGCGGCTTGTCAACTTAATTCAGACTCGACCTTCATCAGCTTTCTGTCCCATCGTGATTAATTATATTTTTCACCCAGATGCGCCCACCAAGTTGCAGCGGCTCTATGCGACAATCCTTCTTGAGTAGATGTTTGTGAGCACAAATCACTACAAAGCCTTGTGGTAACGCTGCGCTCGATCGTTGATTTCTTGTGATCGCGCTTTGCGTCAACGCATATTCTGCATAAAAATACCAAAGCTAACTGTTTTTATGCGATGAACGCATGCGACCGCAATGTCATGAATTTAATGCTTTTTAGACGCAATCTTATATATTTTATCAACGCAAACCTTCTTTGTTTAATAACTTAGCACTGTAATAACGTGCATTTCTGCCCATTATCATACTTCCCAAATTTAAACAATGCTTGTCCTCAAGCATAAGCTAAAGATTTTCTTTAAAAAGTCAACCACAATCTCTTTTCCTAGATTTCTTAAGGATACTTCATTAAATCTTATACACCAAAATTTCCTTAATTCTTATTCGAGTCTCCTCTTAAAATATTTCTAAAATCTAGGGACCGAAAATTTAACCTTCAAAATGACTTTACTAGATTCCAGGACATCGCATGATTTATTTCCCAAAAAAAAAAAAAAAAAAAAATTCATTGGGGTGTCAAATGATTTTTATCCTTGCATATTTTTGACATTATTATTTTTCTGACCTTGTGCTAATCCAAGTGCCTCGCCTTCGTTTTGGCTTGCCCATACGTGTGTCATGCAGACATCCAACTACGAGCAAGGTGCTCTTTCTTAGACTAAAGTCATACCTACTTGGCAGCGGAGTTGCAGTCATTTATTTATGCGCTAATCCTGGCGACTTACTTTCGTTTTAGCTTGTCCCTACGTTGTCATGCAGACATCCAACTACGGGTAAGTGCCCTTCACAACTTAACTCTTATCAACATAGGTTTCCCCATTGCATTGACAGTGGGGTTGTTATTCTCAAAATAAAAGTTTTCCTTTTTTTTTAGAGCTAAAAAAAGCAAGGTCGAAAATAAATATCTCACCCCCAAATGTAAAATGCAGGAATGTCCTCATTGCCAAAAGATTGAAAGAAGTCATGCGATGTTCTTAGGAAGCTACGTAAAGAGTCAGTTTGAAAGAAAGCTAGCAGACCACTAACTTCTAGAAATATTTCATGAGGTGACTGTCCTAAAATTAAGTTGACTCTAGTATATACGAAAAAAAATAGGAGCATGTGTTTCATCATTGAAATCATTATTGGCAAAGAGACAACATGCGGTGACTTGCTAAATTTATCAATGTTAAATGATTGCAGTAATAAAAGAGGATGTAGTGATAAAACTTTCAAAATTAAAATGCAATGAGATAGTGTAGAATGTGGAATAAAGTCAAGGAAGAATACAACCCCCAAATTTACGCTGTCGCCCACATTGTTTGTTGTCGCCCCCAAATTTGTGACGATCTTCTTCCTTTGGATTGTGGTGATGGAATAAAGTAGTTGCGTCTTCGTGTAGCGCGTCCGTAATCGTTCGCCTTGATCGTTTCAAGAAAAACATCGAGAGGGTCAAATATTAAAAAAAAAACAAAGACAAAATCACTTCACCGCAATCGTTTAGCACGATTGTTTTTTTTTTTTTAGATAAAGAATATGCGCTAAAAGATAACAACAAAGTAGTGAAAGTTCATGAAGTCTTGATGTAGGAAAAAGATATTCAAAAGGATTGCGTCCCTGATGAGGTTGAGTCATATAGTGACTCAGGGACTGCTTATTCCAAGCTGGTCTTTTCACGTCCACGGTGGCTTTTTCTTATTTTCTCGATCTTCCAGAATCTTGACTGCCTTAATCTGTAGTCTTTCCCTATTGATATTCATTATGATTTCCCCCTTGTGCACATCAATTTGAGCGTGACCAGTCGAGAGGAATGGTCGTCCCAATATGATGGGCACGTCTTCGCCCGCTTTATAATCCAAAATGATGAAGTCTGCTGACAAGATGAATTTATCAATTGAGATTGCGGCGTCTTTCAACTTTCCTTCAAGGTGTATTCGGGATCTGTCCATGAGCAGAAGAGTTTCCTTTGTGGGCGTGAGTGTGCCAATGTCCAATTGTTTGAAGATTGATAGCGGCATTATGTTTATACTCGCCCCAAGATCACATAGTGCTTGGCCACTGTAGACCCGTCCAATGGAGCATGGTATCGTGAAGATTCCTGGGTCGCACATTTTTGGTGGGACCATAGCATTTTGCGTTACTGCCATTGTTGTGATCTTGTCTTCATCATTTTGTTTCTTTTTCAATCCTTGCGGAGTTGGTGGTAGTTGGACTTCTTCTATCTCATGATCTAAAGGCTAGAGGATGGACGCAACTTCTGGTTTCATTTGCTCAGGCTCTTTTGAATTATAAGTCAATGGGTCCTTAGTTGTTACCGTATTCAGGTTGGTCGTGATAGGTTCCTCCCCCACTTTCGCAGTCATCTTGTCGCTTAGCAAGGAGACTGCTAAGCATTGTTCTTTCCTTGTACCCCCAATGTTGCGAGGAAGCTCAGTTGAGCTTGACAAAGCTCTTTATGGTCTATTTTTGAGCTCGCTCGTAATTTTTCCCAGCTGAATTTTGAGGTTTCAAATGAACGTTTCTTGATTATGAAACACTGATTCGTTCTTCTCAATGTACTGCTTCAACAAGCTCTCTAAGGACGAAGATTGCGGTGTTTGCAAGCTACTAGCTTGGTTAGGCATTGGACCATTTGCTTGCGGGAAAAATCCGTGTGGCCCTTCTTTTTACGCCACTAGTTGGAAGCTCTATTGTTGATTTTTCCACGCGAAATTTGGGTGGTTTCTCCACCCAGGGTTGTATGTATTGGAATAGGGATTATTCTTTATGAAGCATACTGATTGCGAATTTTCTGGGCATTCTTCCATCGGATGAGCATCTCCGCAGATGACACAACTTGCGGTCGTTTGAGCAATTGCGTTGACCTGCCCTTTCTTTGCTCCCATGCTATTAATTGTGATGCCTTGTATCAAACTCATCATTGCAGTCATTTGGTTCTGAAGGGATGCGATGGGGCCATTGTTTGCATCATTGTCTTTAATTCTTAATCTTTGATCGCTTTCTCACCAATCCTCGTGATTTTTGGAAATGTGATCAAGTATATTTTTGGCCTCCTCATATGTTTTGTCAAGCAGACCACTATCTGCTGCTGCATTGGCAGCGGTCTGCAAAGCAGGGTTCAGTCCTGGATAAAAGATCTCCATTTGCAAGCAATCTGGTAATCCGTTGTGTGGACAGTCTCTTACCAACCTCTTGAACCTCGCCCAAGCAGCTCAGCGATTCGTCAGTTTATTGTTCAAAATTCATTATCAATTTCCTTCTCTGGGCATTCTCGGTTGGTGGGAAATACTTCTTCATAAACTTTTCCACCACTTGTTCCCACGAAGTTATCTCCCTCGGTTCGAGAGAATACACCCATTTTCTCGCTTGATCGCATAAGGAAAATAGGAACAAAGTGAGTCGAACTTCCTCGATGGAGATATTCAGGAACACAAAAGTGTTGCAGATTTCTATGAAGCTCCAGAGGTGGGCGTGCGGGTCTTTGCCACGCCTTCCTCTAAACTTCCCAGCAACATGGATCATCTGCACCGTTACCAATTTAATTTCAAACCTCGATCTATCTAAACACTGGCCTCATGATTCCTAGAGAGAAATCGTAGAGGTTGGACGACGCATAGTCTCGAATGGTTCTATTGGGTTGGCTATTATATTGTTTGCATTTGCGGCCCTTTCTTCTGGTTGTTCTGTCATTCTTGGGGTTCTGTCTTGTTGTTGGTGGTTTGATGACATGCAGAAATGCATGTCATTTTAGGCCTTTTACTTAGAATTATGAGGGTTGTTAAGCAGAATATGTGGCAATTATGTTAGGAATTCATAAGAAATTGAGCTTGCAGCGATCAACATTAAGAATCTCAGCTAACCCATTATTATGCGTTATTATGCGTTCATTCTATTTTTGTAGCTAATGTAGGAAGTGAACGCAAACACGAAAATCGGACCACCGCATAGACGACCGCATGCGGAGAAACTCTCCATCGTAAAGGCGAACGCGTTCGATCAACGCATGGACATTGCGGTAATCAGCCGTATGCGTCCATCAAGAGTTGCACATGCCAAGCGATTGCAGTCATCATGTGGAGTTGTGGTATTAAGTGAATGCGGTCACTAAATGATTATGACTACACAATAACACATGATAAAGGGATCAACGCAAGGTAGGTGGAATGAACGCATCAACGCATCTACCTTGGGAAGAACAAAAGATGATGTTGACATTTCACCTACCATGCCGTTAGTAGCAAAGATTTAGAAAGGACTAAACGCGCTGAATGTCAGAATCAGAGCAGTCCATTAATACTGTCGACGATCTAGGCTCTATATAAAGAAGCCGATGAGCAGAATTCCAACTGGTCTGGGGTTTTTGCCTGAGGTTCACCTAGGGCGGATCTTTGTGATTCAGACAAATGTGTGAGAAGACGCTTGAGAGTTATTCACCTCCTTCATCCATTCCGAGTGACGACTGGAGCCTTTGACCGGAGCTAGATCTCGGGAGAGTCAGCTCCACCACCTATCTATGGCACCACCGGTAGCCTTGATGCACATCCGCTGGAAGCAAGTCTTTACTTCCAGTTGGTCACTTCATTTTCTCTTCCTTTTAGATATTGTATTGTATACATTTTGTGATTGAGGAATTAATACATTTTGTGTTCAATGCATTTCTGTGTTTCCTTCAATTCCATCTCCATCTTCTTTATTCAGCATCTTTAACTTCATTACATCATTTAGTGAGATTGCTAGAGTATAACATACTTAGTCATGTGGATTAGAGATATGAAGCATGTAGCAAACCACCGGAAGGTGTGTATTGCGTGAGTGTGTGAGAAAACCTTATTTGCGTAGTGTGAAGCTGTAGCACGCTTGTCCATGAGTAGAGTCAGCAACAACTAACTGTCCGGGAGGGTAAGTGGTTGGTCGCATTAAGCAATGTAAGCAAGTATTCACTAGGAATAGGAATAATCTTACATTAGCCAAGTTCATGCGGTTACCTTGTCTTATGTATGCGTCCATTGCACCTTTAGAGCTACTCGGGAGAGAATCTAAAGAAAGAACCTGACTCGAGAGAGCTAGTTAGAATCGATGCTCGGAAGAGCTAGATTAGGTTTGTATAAGCAAGAATGGAGACCTAGGAATAAGCTCCGTTTTCCATCACTCAGTGTATACACCCTACGGATAGGATATTGCATGCTTCCAGGAAGTAGGATATGGTGTGATATGTGGCCATCACGTTCATGCGGCGAGAGCTCGTGAGCAGGTTATAGGGTTTAGGCTGGCATAGGCTTCTCGGCACTATCGCATATACACCGTATACGTCCTAGATTTAGGCTTTAGTGTGTGTAGCATGATCGCATGGCTTGCATTGATTAAGGTTGCCCTTGCGGTCACTCTTAAGTATTGCAATAAAAACATCTCTGCATATTATCTATCCTTCCTATTCATTTGTTTCATGTCAAAAGTTGTTGTGTCTCTACCTCTCATTCATATTCATATTGCGTTGTCTATTAGCTAGGAGTAGGAGTAGTGTTAGCTTAGAAACCTCCCCATCCATTCTTTTATTTAAACTGCCGCATGCACATTACCACATTCACCCAGCTACAAGTCCCAGTATTCGACCTCGAATCACCCGAGAAACTTGCGTTTTACATTATACTTGGCGTGAGCGCAAGAAAACTTGTGACAGGATGCATGGTCATCGCATATATTTATTAACGCATAGTCATTCCAATGCATGACCATCGATGCATGACTATCAACGCATACCTTAAGAACATGCATCGCATATTGCGTCCAAGGGATTTTAGTTGTCGAGTAATTGACATCTAATTTCCCGTCATCAAGTTTTGGTGCCATTATTGGGGACTTGGCAGCTAATTGTTTGTTGAGTTTTGTGTCTCTGCAGGCAACCTTTTTATCTTGGGAGTATTGCAGCTTGTGTGACCAGGTTGCAAACAATATTGAAATGTAGGCGATGCGCCGAAAGCCAGTATTGACCCCAAGGTAGAAGGGCAATGAGTCGCAAAAGAGCTGAAGGTAATCCCAAGCACATAGCAGCATGCGCCCAACAATTGCTAGATCCAATGGTCTGGGCAAGTCCTTGACCCGAGCAGTTAGGAGCAATCTCTTGCATGGAAGACTCCTTGCGGTGACAACACTCTTATTTTTCCAGGGACGTCTTCTACTCTATCTTTAACTTGCTTTATTAGTTTAGGTTATTTTTATTTTTATTGTTATTTTGTATATATGGCTGCTTCCTTGGTTGCGGTGCGATTGTTCCTTGCAGGTGCAACAATAAGTGTGAAACCCAGAATTCCATTTTCTCTTTCATAGCAGGAAACAAAAGAGATTAACTAAGAATGAGTTAGATCCTAAGACAAAGAGTGGGAAAATTTCTAAGTGATAAAAAGAATTTGTTAAATAACTTTGGAAATAAGCCATAACTAGTGAAGATTTGGCTAAGTATAACCATGCAGTGGAAGCTAAGGAGAAAATGACTAAGTGTTGGACTATGTGTTGATATGGTGCTATGCGTTGGCCATGAAGTATTGAGAGGTTAGAACAATGCATGTGGTGCGATGCCTGCGATGGTTGCGGTGGTACTACGATGTGACCAAGGACATGCGGTGTTGCTACGCGAGAGTATGCGGCCGAAGGATTGCGTTTATAGCATGTGACAATGGATGGCATGTGGTGATGGGGGTATGCGTCGATGGAATACGACAACACTATGTGTTGGTGTCATGTGGCGATGCTATGCATTGATGACATGCGGCGGTGCTATACGTTGATGTCATGCGGTAGTGCTATGCGTTGGTGGCATGTGGCGGCCTTACTACACGAGAGTGTACGGCCGAGGGCATGTGGTGATACAGCCTATGGTATGCATGTATACGGACGAAGGAATGCGTTGGTAGTTGATGACGGGAAATTGGAAGTCAATTTTACTCGAAAACCAACTTCCCTTGGGCGCATTATGCGATGCATCTTCCTAAGATATGCATTAATAGTCATGCGTCGATGGTCATGCGTTGGAATGAAAATTGCATTAACGAATGTATGCGATGACCATGCATCCTACCACAAGTTATCTTGCGCTGGAACCAAGTATAATTCCAACGCAAGTTTCTCGAGTAATCCGAGGTCGAACATAGGGACTTATAGCTATATGTTTACAGTGATGGTGCATACGACGATTGAATAAAAGAATGGAGGGGATATTGCTACATTAAGCCTACTCTTACTCCTATCTAACAAACAACCAATGAGAATATGCAAGAAAGGTAGAGATGTGACAAACCTTGACATGGAATAAATGTATGGGAAAATAGATAAAATGCGGAGATGAATTCATTGCAATACTTAAGTGTGACCGCAAGGGCAACCCTAGTCAACAATGCAATCATGCAACACTCATACAATAGTAAACCACCTCTCGGTGCGAATGTTACGGCTTTTAATGCTAGAACGCATACGATGTATGTGCAGAGGTGTCTATGGCCTACACATAAGCCTCTAATTCTTGTCTATGCGATGATACACAAACAACGCGACCATATATCATCATTCCTATTCCTAGGGTGCATGCGATGCAGTGTTGACAAACAGAGCTTATCTCTAAGTCCCTATCTCTTGCTTATGCCGATCTAATCTCGCTCTCCCGAGTCTAGATTCTAACCTAGCTCTCTCGAGTCATTAGGTTCTTTCTTTAGACTCTCTCTCGAGTAGCTCTAAAGGGGTGTTGAGCACAACATAAAACAAGACAAACGCATGAACTTGGTTGATGCAAGGTTATTACTATCCCTAGTGAACAACGCATACCTTGCTTAATGCGTCCAACCACTTACCCTCCTAGACAGTTGATTATTGCTGACTTTACTCATAGACAAGCAATGTGTTAGCCTATAGACAGGCGTTGCAGCAACTTCACACTAAGAAAATAAGGTTACTCAGACATTCGCGCAACGCATACCTCTCGGTGGATTGCTACCTACTTCATATTCTTAATCCACATGACTAAGTACGAAATACCTAAGCACTCCTACTAAGTGTTGCAATGAAAGTAAAGATGCTAAGTAAAAAGATGGAGATGGAGTAGAAGGAACAGAGAAATGTATTGAAAATAGATTGTATTAATTCCTTAATTCAAAAGGTCATAAAATACAATATAGGAAAAGAAAGGAAAAAGAAATGATCGGTTGGAAGCAAAACTTTGCTTCCAGTGGATGTTCATCAAGGCTGCCAGTGGTGCCATGGATGGACAGAGGAGCTAACTCTCTCGAGATCTAACTCCGGTCGTCACTCAGAATGGATGAAGGAGGTGAAGAACTCTCAAGCGTCTTCTCACGCATTTTGTCTTGATTACAAGGATTCGCCCTAGGCAAACCTCAAGTGAAAACCTTGGATGCCTTGAATTTCTGCTCATCGACTTCTATTTATAGAGCTTGGAATGCCGACAACATTAATGGATTGCTCTGAGTCTGACATTCGATGCGTTAGTCCTTTTCTGAACCTCTGCCGCTAACAGCGTGGTAGGTGAAATGTCAACATCAGCTTTTGATTTTCTCAAGGTAGATGTGTTGATGCGTTCATTCCACAACCTTGCGTTGATCTCATTATTATGCATTATCATGTAGCCGCAATCGTGTAGTGATCACATTTGCTTAATACCGCAACTTCTACACGATGACCACAATGGCTTGACGATCGCAACTCCTATGCGATGGACGCATACGACTAATTATCGCAACATCCATGCGTTGATCGAGCACGTTCGCCTTTGTGATGGAGATTTTCTCCCCATGCGGTCGTCTATGCGGTGGTCTGGTTTCTGTGTTTGCGTCCACTTCCTGCGTTAGCTACAAAAATAGACAATTGAATGCATAATAATGCAAAATAACGAGTAGCTGAGATTCGTAATGCTGAACGCTGCAAACTCAATTTCTCGTGAATTCCTAACACAATCATCGCATATTCTTCTTAACAACATAATTCTAAGTAAAAGGCCTAAGATGACATGCAGTCACACCCCCAAACTTAAAATCATGCTTGTCCTCAAGCATGCGTTATACTAAAGAAATTCTAACTCACCTTCATGCTTTCCTTTGCGATGACCAGCTTCTCAGAATATAATTTACACACACCTTTGACCATCACCGCAATGCTCTCCTCCACTTTGGCTGTTTCTTCAAAAAGATCTTTTCTAAGTTTAAATCCGGCAAGCCTTTGCTAAAAATTTTTTTACTCATTCACCGTAATTTTGCATTTAGCTTTTGAGAATGCGTTCGTTCAAAATAGTTCAAAAATTGCAATGACTTATTCAAATGCGGCGTTGGACCTGGTTACGCTCTTCGTTTGGCTTACCCCCACGTGTGTCATGCGGGCATCCAACTTCGGTTGCATTCCATATTCAACTCAACTCTTGTCTTGATTGTTTTGGCTTGCGCCGGATAGAGGAGTTGCATGTATGCGTTGATCCTGGCAACTCATTTTCGTTTTGGCTTGCCCCCACGTGTGTCATACGGACATCCAACTATGGGTGAGTGCCTTTCACAACTTAACTCTTATCAACATAGGTTTCCCCATTGTGTTAACAGTGGAGTTATTATTCTTAAAACTCGCTTCACTTTTTTTTTGAATGATCGCAATGCAATGAACGCAATTCTTCGAGAACGCTGCCACCCCCAAACTTAGAGTTTGGCAGCGTTCTCACCGCAAAGCTAAGAAGAAAATTACAAGAATGCGGTAATAAATGTTTGAACAAAAGTTTGCACAAAATAAAACTTAAGACTTTCAAAATTTGAAGAAGCTAATAAAAGTAAAGAATTCATTGCCTTAATTAGTTAGAAGATGCGGTGAATTATACGTACCATCATAGAAACATTGCAAAACAACGCAATCGGGAAAAATAGAATTTCAAAAGGATAATGCATAAAGGATAACAAGAAAAGAACCTTAGGCGGAACAATGCATGCGATTATGTGCTGGAATTCACGCGATCGAAGCCATGCGTTGAAGGGTGAAAGGAATTCTTCTGTTGAGCTACGCATCGGGGAGACTTATTGTAGCACCTGCAAGGAACAATCGTACCACAACCAAGGAAGCAGCCATATATATAAAATAACAATGAAAATAAAAATAACCTAAACTAAGAAAGCAAGTTAAAGATAGAGGAGAAGACGTCCTTGGAAAAATAAGAGTGTTGTCACCGCAAGGAGTCTTCCATGCAGGAGATTGCTCTCAACTGCTTGGGTCAAGTTGCCTTGACCATTGGACCTTCAGGCAATTGTTGGGCTCATGTTGACCACCATGCGCTTAGAATTACCTTCAGCTCTTTTGCGACTGATTGCCCTTCTACCTTGGGGTCAATACTGGCTTTCAGTGCATCGCCTACACTTCAATATTGTTTGCAATCTGGTCGCACAAGCTGCAATACTCCCAAGATAAAAAGTTTGCTCACAGAGACACAAAACTCAACAAACAATTAGCTGCCAAGTCCCCGGCAACAGCGCCAAAAACTTGGTGATGGGAAATTAGAAGTCAATTTTACTCGACAACTAAAATCCCTTGGACGCAATATGCGATGCATGTTCTTAAGATATGCGTTGGTAGTCATTCGTCGATGGTCATGCGTTGGAATGAATATGCGCCAACAAATGTATAC
This sequence comes from Benincasa hispida, assembly GCF_027475165.1. Classification (NCBI taxonomy): domain Eukaryota; kingdom Viridiplantae; phylum Streptophyta; class Magnoliopsida; order Cucurbitales; family Cucurbitaceae; genus Benincasa; species Benincasa hispida. Next base: position 37,661,946 of record NC_143481.1, on the reverse strand, counting down.
GATGACCATACGTCCTGTCACAGGTTTTCTTGCGCTCACGCCAAGTATAACGCGAACGCAAGTTTCTTGGGTGATCCGGGGTCGAACTCAAGGACTTGTAGCAAAATGAATGCGGTGTTTGTGCATGCGGCGGTTTAAATAAAAGAATGTTGGAGGGGTTGCTAAGTTAATCCTACTCCTACTCCTAACTAACAGACAACACAATGAGAATATGCATGAGAGGTAGAGACACGATAACTCTTGACATGAAACAAATGAATGGAAAAATAGATAAAATGTGGAGATGTTTTCATTGCAACCCTTAAGAGTAACCGCAAAGGCACCTTAGTCAACGCAAGCCTTGCGATCATGCAACACACATACAATAATAAACCACCTCTTGGTGCGAATGCTACGACTTCTAATGCTAGAACGCATGCGATATATGCAATAAGTCTATAGGACCTATACATAAGCCTCTATTCTTATTTATGCGATGACAAAATGACACACACAAATAAGGCGACCACATAATATCATTCCCATCTCTAGGATGCATGCGATGCAGGTTGACAAACAGAGCTTATCTCTAAGTCCTTATCTCTTGCTTATGCCGATCTAATCTCTCTCTCTCGAGTCTAGATTCTAACCTAGCTCTCTTGAGTCATTAGATTTTTTCTTTAGACTCTCTCTCAAGTAGCTCTAAAGGGGTGTTGGGCACAACATAAAACAAGACAATCGCATGAACTTGGTTGACGCAAGATTATTCCTATCTCTAGTGAACAATGCATACATTGCTTAATGCGACCAACCACTTACCCTCTCGGGCAGTTAGTTGTTGTTGACCTTATTCATAGACAAGCAATGTGTTAGCCTATAGACAGGTGTTGCTGCAGCTTCACACTAAGCAAATAAGGTTACTCACACACTCACGCAATGCACACCTCTCGGTAGGTTGCTACATGCTTCATATCCCTAATCCACATGAATAAGTATGCAATACCCAAGAAATCTCACTAAGTGTTGCAATGAAAGTAAAGATGCTAAGCAAAGAAGATTGAGATGGAGTCGAAGGAAATAGAGAAATGCATTGAAAACAAGTTGTATTACTTCCTTAATCACAAAATGTCATACAATACAATATAAGAAAAGAAAGGAAAATGAAATGACCGGTTGGACGCAAAAACTTGCTTCCAGCGGATGTGCGTCAAGGCTGCCGGTGGTGCCATGGATGGGCAGTGGAGTTGACTCTCTCGAGATCTAGCTCCGATCGAAGGCTTCGGTCGTCACTCGAAATGGATGAAGGAGGTGAAGAACTCTCAAGCGTCTTCTCATGCATTTTGTCTGAATCACAAGGATCCACTCTAGGCGAACCTCAGGCGAAAACCTTGGATTCAACCTTGGGCGAAAACCCTGGATAACTTGAATTTCTGCTCATCGGCTTTTATTTATAGAGCTTGGATCATCGACAGCATTGATGGACTGCTTTGAGTCTGACATTCGGCGCATTTAGTCCTTTTCTGAATCTCTGTTGCTAACGGCGTGGTAGGTGAGATGTCAACATCATCTTTTGATTTGCGTTGATGCGTTCATTCCACCCACCTTACTTTGATCCCATTGTTCCACGTTATCGTGTAGCCGCAATCGTGTAGTGACCGCATTCGCTTAATACCGCAACTTCTGCACAATAGTCGTAATCTCTTGACGATCGCAACTCCTATGCGATGGACACATATGGCTTATTACCGCAACATCCATGTGTTGATTGACGTATTCGCCTTTACGATGGAGAGTTTCTCCGTATGCAGTCGTCTATGTGATGGTCCAGTTTCCGTATTTTTGTCCACTTCATGTATTAGCTACAAAAATAGAACATGAAACACATAATAACACATAATAACGAGTTAGCCGAGATTCATCATGTTGATCGATGCAAACTCATTTTCTCATGAATTCCTAGCACAATTGTCGCATATTATACTTAAAAACCTTCATAATTCTAAGTAAAAGGTCTAAGATGACATGCATTTCTGCATGTCATCAATCACGATTCCTACCTTTGTTTTGACTTGCCCCCACGTGTGTCATGCGGACATCCAACTACGAGTAGGATCCGATCGCAACGTTATGATTTTTTTATTAGCAAAATAGCAAGGTCGAAAATAAATACCTCACCCTCAAATTTAAAATCCGGCAATGTCCTCATTGCCAAAAGATTGAAAGATATCATGCGACGTTCGTAGGAAGTTTGGTAAAGGGTTAGTTTGAAAGAAAACTAGCAGACCACTAACTTTTAGAAATATTTTATGAGGTGAGTGTCCCAAAATTACGTTGACTCTAGTATACATGAAAAAATAGAAGCATGTGTTTCATCATTGAAATAATAATTGGCAAAGACAAAGCATGCGGTGACTTACTAAATTTATCAAAGTTAAATGATTGTGGTAACCAAAGAGGATGCAGTGATAAAATATTCAAAATTAAAATGCGATGTGATAGTGAAAAATTTGGAATAAAGTCAAGGAAGAATACAACCCCCAAATTTGCGTTGTTGCCCACATTGTTTGTTGACGCATCCTTCTTTGTGGCGATCTACCACTTTTGGATTGCGGTGACGGAATAAAGTAGTTGCGTCTTCGTGTAGTGCCTTCGCAATCGTTCACCTCGACCGTTGCAAGAAAAACATCGAAAGGGTCAAATGATATTAAAAAAAATAGAGTTAACAAAATCTTTTACCACAATCGTTCAGTATGATCGCATTTCTTTTATTAAAAGACAGTGAAATGAAAATACTGAGTAGAGATAAGTTGACTATTTCAAGATTCTAATGGGTACTTCACAAAACTTGCATCTCATGAATTTTGATCGCCTGATAGCGTAGGGACTGATGGAACACGAAACATACGCAGCGGAAAAAGGACCTAATTATACTCTAATTGCTTCTAATTTAAAGGAAATTAGCATGCAATTTGAAGGAAAAAACAATAAATTAAAATTAGATTTGAAGCTCCCGAAAACCACTTTTTCTCGCTGAATGTCGACTCGAACTCTTCCGGACCACCACTAGAGTTGACCTACTATCCTCTGGATTCAGAATCGGGTTGTGGGACCCGATGTATGAAGAACCTAAGAGAGAGAAAGAGATGGAAAAATAAATGGAATTTTGTGGTTGGGTTTTTATTTTTCCAAAAACATTTTGAAAACTAAAATTGGCGAAAAGTAAGAAATTTTTTCATCCAAATTCAAAAGCCCATAATTATAGAAAAAATGCCATGTAACAATTGCATGAAATCAATTCATAAAAAACCCAACACCTAGAATCCACTATCTAAGTGGGCTTAATGTCTCCACTATAAGCTAACAACTAACCCACTATTTTGTTAGTGGAATTATCCAACAAAAATTTGGATTTTCCCATTAACTTTAGTCAAAGGGCAAAATAGTCATTTTGTCAAAGTCAAACTTTGACCAAAAAGTCAACAGTTTGACTTTTTATGATTTTTTCCATGTTGACTAATTTTGACCTCTCGAGCTTGAATCCACATTCATTTTCTCGAAATTCAAATCACATTTGAATATAAGGTCGGTCAAAGTTTGGCTTTTCAATGTCAAAAAGTCAACTCTTTGCCTTTTTACATCTTTGACCATTTCCATTATTTACGATCTTTCGAATATGAACGTATTCATATTCTTGATATTTAAATCACATTTAAATATTAAAATTTTATCTTTAAACTGAAAAACCGACCACTATATCATATATACTTGTCGGTTTCTCTCTCTTCACCTAATTCGAACAATTCGAATTATTCTTTCATACAGTTCTAAGTTTATTTCATATGAGCTAGTAGGGGAAGCTAATGGACCTACAGATCATGGGCTCCAACAATCTGAGATTAACTGGTAAAACTCTTTAACCTAATTAATCAACATTTGTTAACTAACGAGTCATTCCACTAAAGTCCCATAGTTGCATTCCCCTCACTGTAGATATATTTCTGTCCATCTGATATAATCATGATTAGTAAGCTAATCCTTCACAGGTTGTTCGTAATCTCGGTTGGGTCATAAAAACCGTTTTACCCCGAAGACTACATCTTGTTCCTTAAGTTCCACTGATCCTTTAATGAACAATTGGTTTAAGGTCCAACCTATAAATCGAATCTCTCTCGGGTCAAGGAGAGGGTGGAGCCCCTTGTTCAAGACCTGGATTCAGTACTAAAGAGAACAACCTATCTACTATCCCTATAATGGGTAGGAGTGAATTCTGTCTTGCACCCTATGTTCCCAGCTATCCACCTAATATTACCCCTGAAATGGGAGGCTTATTGGACTAGGGATGATGAGCTGCCCTCACCTATGCAGATCTAAGAATAATTCTGAGTGAACAGGAGTTCATAGTTAGCTCAGGATTAAGATTAAGTTACCTAGGTCATCAATTAATGATATAGTCAGTTTTATACATAAAATGACATTTTAGAACGTAAAAAGTGACTATTTCATGGTTTAGTCTTATGAAAACTCATTGCATCGGATGCCCCCACTCACATATCTTTATATGAACGATTCAGGATCACATCGTTTGTACTAACTACAAAGTGGGCTGCATCCATAGTGTCCCCAGAATAAGGCGCCCAACCTTATTCATGTACTATAGCCCATTTTAGCTATATATTTGAACTTGATCCATATTTATGTCACTACATAAAGTTCAAACTACATTAAATATCCCCAAGACCTTAGTTTATTGGATTCAAGATTACTATTTCAATAACAATTTTATCGAAAAACAAAATAGAATATGTTTATTAATTTATAAACTACGAGTTTTAGAACATAAAATCCAACAGGGACCACCCACTTCTTTCTTATTAAGAGTTTCTTAGGTCCATGGAGTCAACTTGGCGATGCCAGTCTTCTCCGCGATACACTTTCACTCGTTGCCTATTAACTTTGAATATGTTCGTTCCGTCATCATTAGATAACTCGACCGTGCCATGCGGGAATACCTTTCTGACTACGAATGGTCCGGACCAACGTGACTTTAATTTCCTAGGGAAGAGCCATGGTCGTGAGCTAAATAGTAAGACCTTCCGCCCAACTTGGAGGTTCTTGCCACATATATGTTTGTCATGGCAGCGTTTTGCACACTCATTGTAGATCTTTGCGTTCTCATATGCGTTAATTCTCCAATCCTCCAGATTGACCAATTAAAGTTTTCTCGCTTCTTCTGCTGACTTTAAGTCAAAGTTTAGCTTCTTCACCGCCCACAATGCTTTGTGTTTCAGCTGCAGTGGTAAATGACATGCTTTACCATATACCAACGCATACGGGGACATACCTTTGGGTGTCTTATATGCAGTCCGGTATGCCCACAACGCATCGTCGAACTTTGTTGCCCAATCCTTTTGCGAAGGCTTTACCACCTTCTCAAGTATCAGCTTGATCTCCCAGTTGGACACTTCGGCCTGACCATTCGTCTGCGGATGGTATGCGGTAGCCACTTTATGGAGGATAATATATTTACGCAACAATTCTTTGACAGTGTGATTGACAAAGTGGGAGCC